>NC_090934.1:1308734273-1309359273 GCF_040938575.1 Ambystoma mexicanum
ATTTCACATGTCAATTTATACTGTTTGTCATTATGTATCCTTGTAAGCCTTGCATAACCTTTGTTGCTCCCGGCTACGTCCGGGTCTGGTGCGCATTAGAAATTCAATAAACAAACAAACAAACAAACAAATTGTATGCAGTAGTCGAGTGCTTTCTTAGCATTTTTTTTTAAATGTACACAATCTTGGCAAAAGTCCAGGGCACTGTAAATTTAAGTGACCAAAATTAGCAATTATTAAGTGCACTTTTTAAATAACAATAAACTTGCACTTTTGCAAGACCAAACTGGCAAACTCCTGTTGACACTGTGTAGTGATTAAGCTTCCCGTGGATCCTGAGCTGAATGCTTGGAATGTTGAGTGAATGAAAGAGAATTGGGGTCATTACGACCCAGGCGGTAAGTACACCAACTTTACCACCATGGTGTAAACTATGTTTACACCATGGTGGATGGCGGATTTACCGCCCCATTCCAAGGTGAGTGGGGCGGTAAATCCCCATTTCCCATTTACCCTTCCCCATTCCCATTTTTGCCCCATTACGGTAATTAGCACCAAGGCGGTTTAGCGCCATGGATTTTAACGCCTGCTAAAAGCAGCCGTTAAAATTGGAATCAGGCGTTAACTATTAATGCCTGAGTTGTAATGAGGCCCAATGCAGCCTGAGAGAATGTTGATGTATGAATGTGATCTGTGAGAGTCAGTCGGAGATGTAGACCCCTGAGAGAGAGGATGCCGGTGCATGTTGCCCTAAGCTTGACTGTACCTGATTTGATGTACATAATAAAATGTACAAGAACTTAATTAAAGAAGTTCCTAGTACATCCCAAGATGTCAGAGTCATCATTAGAGAACCCAAGCTTTACACACTGCTTGAACTATCATTCCATTTTGCAATCACCACATTAATGCTTCGGGCTCCACTAACTCTGCGGCACTGAAGGTTTTGAGGTTCCTTCCAGGGCACAGGCAATATTTTGATTTCCGGGTGCATTTCCCACATCTCCTCTCTGCATCTTTTGCACCTTTAGTCAAAGACATGACAGTCGATAAAAGCAAAGGCTACTAACATGCGCAGTCCATTTGTGAGGCAAGGAACATTTGGAGCACCACATGTTAAGCGAAATGTCGCTTCTTCTCCTCAGGCGACCCTGGCCCGCGCTCTGCTCAAGAGGCGGGGAAGAATCAATGTTGAAACACTTGCGGCAGGGGGTGCAGGCAGCCGACGTGACCCACGCTTCACATGCCTATGAGGGCGGCGAGGGCCGAGCAGGAAATGAGAAGCATTCCGTCTGTCTGTTCCCTGAACCACTTGCTCGTCACAGACCCTTCTCCGCGGCTGCTCGTCACAGACCCTTCGCCAAGGCTTCCTTGTGACAGGTCTTTCTCCATGGCTACCTGCTCGTGTTGTTCTTTTGCCTTTGTATTCCCAAGCGAGAGGGCATTTCCTGGATCGCCTTAGCAATGTCAAAATAATTGAATCCGGGCCCAAGAACACAGTACCGCGCTTAGTCCCCTCTTGATTAATTTACTGCGGGAATAATTGCTACTTTTCCTCTCGCGTTTTCCCTAAAGGCCGATGCTAGGGGAGGAGAAGACGCCGCGCGCGCGACTGCAGGGGATGTGCGGAGAGGCCTGTAATTGTGCCACTGTTTTCATCTTTGCTATGAAATACAATTTGATTGCAAGAGCGTGTGCGCGGAATATATGAATATATAGCGTGATCTGGGCCTGTATACAAATAAAATAAATTGTGCCATCACGCGGAACTTGCAACCCACAATGTCATTATTCCAGGCCTGCAACTAAGCGGCATACCCTTATCGTGCTCACTACATTCCCATTTCCGGAGAGAGAATTGGAAAATGTATCCACGTGCTTTTGCGGTGATGCAATCATTATCTTCCAATGCATGCCATTTTTTTAAATCTGTAAACCCAGAAGGTTGAAAGACCTAGAACCCGGATGCTTCCTTAAACGCATGTCTAATTTGATCCTTCACGCCTCTGATTTAAAATGAGCAGGCTCTTTGCATTCTTAATGAGTGTCGAATGGGCCCCCAGACATATTTCCACCTCGTTAAAGGAGAATGGTGAAGGGATCTAGTTAGGATGAAGGGTTTGCCAATGCAGCGGGGTGGCATTATCCCCACACTCATTTAGATGTAAAGGTGCCTTCAGTTGCAATTGCCACCCCAACGCTATCGTTTTGAGGCAGATTTTGATCTGTGCGCGTCATTAGGTATTTGCCAATTTAAGCGCGCGCCCTCTAAAAGTCAGAAAGTGTGTGTGCTCAAGCACCCCTTTTCTTCAGTGAGGAGCTGCGGAAGTGAATGCATAGGCGCTTAAAACCTAGAGACTGGAGACAAGCACTTGAGGGATACGTTTTTACAGGGCCATAGTTCGCAGCACAGCTAGGTCTTCCCTGAGCAGGGTGGCACGACCAATCGTTGGACTACAGCAGGGGTTGGTAGGCTGAGATATGTTCTTTTAAAGCAGCCGCGTCTTCTGACACTATTCACACATGTAAGGCGGCGTGCAACGCTGAGACGCAGAAGGAATAGTAACCATTTTTTTTAAAAAAATGAAAAAATGTGGTTCTTATATCACGCTTCATGCAGTAGTCCAGCCTCTGAGTGCAGAACCAGGTTTCGAACCCGTGCTGCACTAGCACGGTGCCCTGGAGCTATTCTCTTAAAGCGCTTGGAAGTGGGTGGAATCCAGCATGAAGTGCTATAAAAATTGCGACACTATTATCATCATTACTGTATGACTAACCCTCATCTGCATGCACTGATGGGCAGGCATGCTTTTCGAGGAAGAAACTGGACAGTGGGGGCGTGGTTCTGCCGTGGTTCTGCCTTCTGATGATAAACCAGATCAAACGGGAATGATGATGGTAGCAGGTGAAAAAACTGAAGCAAACTATGTTCAATATGCATCTTCTAAAAAGGAAGCTCAGTGTTAACAACTCCATGGCCGTGGAACAAATTATCAACACAACCATGTACAAAAATAAATATTGCAACAGTATCTGTCATACAAGTAATCTCGGTTGCGGGGTTCACACAATTTAGATGGGATTTTTTGCCAACTTGTAAAGAATGGTTATCAAATTATATTTTTTTTGTGTGCTCTGTTTTTTTAATCGGAGCAATCGTATAAATGCAAGAGGAAACTGACATGTGTTTTGAATCAGTGGAGTTTTCAGTGATGGAATCAAGCTCTTGCCCTCAATCCAGAGATCCCTCATCCCATCGCAACGTGGTTGGCACTGAAGGTCCGAGGCTAGGGAACCCACAGAATACCTGGTCATGCCCAGACCTGAGTGAGGTGACCTCTGTACAACACGAAATATTTGCTCTTATTTGAAAGACCATCCCATGAATTGCGCCTCTTGGCTTTGGCAATTCTTGTCATTTTGCCTTTAGGAAATCCGAGAAAGCAGAGAAACCAATGACCTCTTAGGATTGCTTTGATGTGAGCGACAGATGGAACATACATTTACAAGGGGGCGCGCTGTTGCTCACGAGGAGAAATGGATGCTCCCGTGTGAGCTCTGCTGGCATCCTGGGCCTTTAATTCGGCTAACTTCGCTAATAAAGGCCGGTTCTGCCCAAAAATCAACATGAATGATCCGCTATGACAATAGAGCGTCTCCGCGAAGTCTCAATTAAATCGGTGCTACGGTCTATGAGATACATTATGTCAAAAAGACCATGTTGCCAGCGAGGGAAGCCAGCTCAAAAGGCCCGCGGTGCGAGGGGAGGAGCCCAGCAGTGAAAAGACTCGAGGATCGGAGACTCAACAAGATAGCCTGTTTATGCAGCGGAAAGGGTCGCGGGCGCTCCGATTCTCGTCGAGCACCTGCTGACCGAAAACTCTCAACAAACTGAGCGGATGCCGCAGCAAGGCAAAAGAACCTACAGAACACCCTCACGTACGGTAGGAGGGGAACCGCGGGGGGACCCAGCGTAATACCCGGCCCGCATCCCAACAAGGGCCCTCGCGACCACTTCCCCACCCGACACCATCCCCCCACCTGTGTCACGCCTACAACCTCATCAAAATAAGGCGCCTCGGATAGGAGGGGGACCCACCAGGAATCCACCTCTCCCCCCCGCCAATATAAGCGCGTGGCTACAGTGAGTCCGTGCCGGAAAACACAGCACAAAGGTGGGACAAGACGGGGAGCAGCTACGAACACCGAAGGCATGGCCAACCCCACAGGCATCCCCCCCACTGTATTGGGGACCACACTCCACCAAAGCCCAGGCAGCAAGCAAGGCTGCCACAAGTATTAACAGGCCTCAGCCTGCATTAGTGACATTACCGACAGTGATAAAGGCCCACAGGAAGTGACAGCTACATCAATCCCCCAGCCTGTTGTCCTAAGCTTGGCGGTGGCACTCATAGCGAGCAACATCACAAGGAGAAAGAGTGACTACACCCACCTTCACACAGAAACGTGCCACAGGTACCGCCATGTATAACAGGCAATACACAAAATCGAGGAGCTCACCCATCATCACCGCAGAAACAAACACGCCCAGTGACCGACAAGCAGCGTTTACAGCTAAAACAATGGGAAGGCCCCCCTAACTGGCAAAACATTACGTACCCACGCCCACGCCGGGTGATTATAACCCCAGGGTAAATTGCAGCTGAAGGAAAGGTGAGCAAGCCAAGGCACACCCTACCTCAACTATAGAGGAGGGGTCACAACGCATTATAAAGGAGGGCTCACCCACAGCCACTTCAGAGACACACTAACCAAAGTATACACAGTGCAGAGACCACGAAAATACGGACATAAGGGCCCGTTGGGCTCTCCTAACCGCTGAACCCTAACAGGCCCACACCACCACCCAGACCACCAGAACTCGGATCCCGGCAAAAGGGGTACTCCCAGGACACACAAAAGGTCCCGAATTAGCACATGACCACCGCACCACCCCACCAACTGGCCACACAGAATCGCAAGATATAATAGCGCCACGAATGACAGTAAAGGAGCAAAGTATGATGCCCAAGGGCTTTGGCCCCAAGAAAGGGAAGGGAGCCATAGAGAAATACACGACAGCAACAAGGAAAGACGAGGATGCCACGATGTCCACGGAAAAAGCACTGCAGACACAACCAGCTGCACCTCCTCCGGCGATGGACCCACAAGCAGTCTTCTTGGCCATGAAGCAGGGATTCACCTCATTAAATGAAAAATTAGAAGGGATACCTGCCAATGTGGCCTCCATCAAGACACAATTGTACAAAACCACAACTCAAATCACAGAGGCTGAGAAACGAATATTCAACACGGAAGATGGCCTGGAAGCGTTAAAAAACACAGTGACAACCATGGCAAAGGAATTAGGAACGGTTAAACTTAAGTGCGAAGACTTAGAAGCCAGGTCCCAACAGAATAACATCTGTATAATTGGTATGCCAGAGGAAGCCTTGAAGGGACCTATGGAACAATCGGTGGAAAAACTCTTACGCAACCTTCTGGGGGATCCTGAATGGTCACCCATGTTCATAGTGGAGCGTGCACACAGATCCTTAGTGCCACGACCCAAACCTGGAGCATACCCGAGGCCTAGTATAGCGCGCTTGATGAATTACAGAGATAGAGACTTGGTGCTGAAAACCGCCAGGGAAAAACAAGAACTGAGGTGGGAGTCCAATACCGTTCACATCTTCCCAGACTATACCCTAACAGTACAGCAGGAAAGACGTCTGTTTACAGGGGTCAAGAAACTACTACGCGAACAACAAGTTCCCTATGCCATGCTATACCCAGCCAGGCTTAAAATACACCACCAGAACAAGACCTACTTCTTCACTTTTCCAGAGGAAGCGGCAAACTTTGTGGAGACACATATCCCCATACCAACCCACCAACCGAGTAATGAAAAGAACTAGTAAAGTTGAGTGACCCAAAACGAGGAACAAACAAGAGGAAGGATCAATGATGTGATAACTGAAGCTTCCCCTCCAAGGGGAACCCCATAAAGGAAAAAGCTAAGCCCCTTCAGTCCATCTATGATGAAGAAATGAGCATCCTTCTTTACTTACGATGAGTTAGAGTAACAACATGCAGAACTGGCAGAGACATAAGAAAATATAAGAACTAGCGGCCTAGGATGTCGCTACAGTCCCCCTGTAGCAAGTGCACTACGAGTTTATGGGAAGGGAAGGGGAGGGACACGCAGGCATAGTTAAAGTTCAGGGAACTATGAGGGAGGGGAAGGGGAGTTGGGAAAGGTTGTTGGGGCATAGTTCAAAGGTAGATGATGTTTCAAGAAAAAATACACAGGTAACTTGCACACGCACGGACATGATCACACTACTAATGCAACATACTGAACATGACCACATGCATATCCGAGAGAATGGCTGAACCAAGAAACGAAGATATTAAAATGTTGAGCTGGAATGTCCGGGGACCAGGCTCCCAGATGAAGAGAAGGAAGATTTTAGCATACATTAATAGATTGGGCCCAAAGATATTCTTCCTGCAGGAAACACATTCACTGCACCACCAAGCTGGAAAGCTTGTTCCCACTTGAGGAACATATCAATACTACATGTTGTACTCCAGTCGGGCGAGAAGTGTGGCGACCCTCATAAACAAAACCTTGCCATTCACGAATCTCTACTCTGAATGTGACACAGAGGGCAGATATGTCCTGGTCCATGGCAACCTTCATGACAGAGAGGTGCTGTTACTCAACATATACAGCCCTAACACAGATGACCCTGACTTCTATTCCACTTTATTCGGGAAACTGGCTAAGTTTCCAACAGCACACCTGATATGCGGTGGCGACATCAGCACCATTTTGGACATACACCTAGACCGCACGTCGGGTCAACCAAGGGAATTGTCTAAATCCACTCAAATGATACTTACCCATATGGCTGATTTAAACTTAAGAGATGCATGGCGCTCCTTGAACCCCACCAAAAGGTCATACACGTTTTACTCGTCCGTGCATGACATGCATTCCAGAATTGATTTATGGCTTATCGCTGACAAAGTACTATGCTGGGTCAATGATGCTCATATATACCCTCGGACATTCTCCGACCATTCACCTATACAGCTAACAGTCCGCATCCCCGACCTACACATAGCCAGACCCCCCTGGAGGTTTAAAGCAGCAGCCCTCCAAGATATGGTATATAAAACGTCATTAGCCCAACATATAAGGGAATACTTCAAAATAAACGAGGGCTCTGTGTCTAGTCAAGCAATACTACGGCAGGCATTTAAAGTCTGTATTAGAGGCGCTGCAATGTCCACTGAATTCAGAGTCCTCAAAGATATTCACAGAGACCTGACCCGCCGAGACATCGCTAATAAACAATCCCAGTACACACAGTCCCCATCCTCACGGCTAGGACTAGAGATCAAAACCAAACTAGATGAATTTAAAGAGGCAGCTGACCACAAGATCCGCTAATTTGATTGGCCTGCAGCAGCACGTCGCTACAGGGAGCAAGAGCGCCCAGGGAGACTATTGGCCAGAATGGTGCGAGGAGAGCGGGGTCCGACCACCATCCCCGGCATAAAACAGACAGACGGCACTGTGACCACGGACAAACAAAAAGTGATGGGGTGTTCTATGATTTCTATAAACAGTTATATTCTCCTCAGAGCAACGCTATTGACGAGGAAATAGATCAATATCTCTCTCGTATACCCACAACATTACTAGCAGACGCCACTAGAGAGACTTTTGAAAGTCCAATCACAGAGACCGAGATATCTGAAGCCATAAAAATGTTACCTAATGGGAAAGCAGCAGGTACCGACGGCCTTGGGGCAGAATTTTCCAAAGAATTAACCCAGCTCCTCGTAACCAAGTTACATGCAGTGTGGACAGAGGCTCTAGAAAAAGGGGAATTGCCTGAGACCACCAGGGAAGCAGTCATTACTTTGCTGCTTAAATCAGGGAAACTACCAGAAGACTGTGGCTCTTATAGGCCATTATCATTAATAAACACCAACCCTAAAATCTTTTTAAAAATACTGGCCACCCGGCTAGCTCCGCTAATGCCTTACATGGTCCACGAGGACCAAGCCGGACTTGTCACTGGTAGGTCCACCGCTACAAATATCAGACGCTGTTACTAGATCCTATCAGCAATACCGGAAGAGACACAGGGGGTGGCGGTCTCCCTTGATATGCAAAAGGCATTTGACACAGTATACTGGCCTTTTTTGTTCAGGGTATTACAAAATTATGGGTTTGGCCCCAATTTTATTAAGTGGATTAAAATATTGTACACACACCCCTATGCCAGGATAAGTACCAATGGCACCCTATCAGATGTACTGGAGCTCCGTGGGGGCACCAGGCAGGGATGCCCATTATCACCGCTACTGTTCGCACTAGTAATAGAACCCCTGGCGGACATACTCAGGGTTCTCTACAGCGCTTACGAGCTGTGGCTTGAAGGTAAATAGGTCCTGGCAGAGGTTAAGACCTTCAGCGAGTACTCTGGCCTAAAACTCAACACCAATAAATCGGAACATACATCTACAAGACCTCATGTGCTGGGGGATCCCTGCATGAACGTGCGAGGCAATCCCCGAGTGCACGGAGAGGAGAGAAAAACGAACATTACACTCATTGAAAGAGTGGGCTCCCACTTGCGAGCTGGGATCCATTTGAGCTATTCCTCAGAACCTACCTGCAGTAAGGAGCGCAGGGCCACCATGAAAGTGGACAGAGTATCACTGTGAAGCCGAGGCTAGAGAAAATGGTGCAGCGCAGAGCATATCGCGAGGTGGCCTTCTGCCTGACTTCAACATTTTCGCCCCGCCGTTTGAAAAGTCAAAGCACCAAAAAACTCATAGGAGGAGGGACAAGCCAGGAGTGAATCCAAATTAGTCAATCTAAAGGTCCAAAATAAACTATGCAGAAAGCAAAACTATCCCCTTAAGTGAGAGTGAGAAGGGCACCATCGCCCCTATTGAGAGTGAAAAGAACACTATAGCCGTTTCTACTGAAGTTTGACGCTAAAACTCCATATCAGTAATAAGTGGGGCAGGCAGTAGCGAACGAGGTTCTATATTTTAGTGTAGAGGAAGTGTTGCAAAAAAAACGGAGGGGTTTTGTATCCCCATGATTGATTGTATAATGTGAAGAGAAGTAGGCAGATTGCATTTGACCTGTGACTGAGTTTCAGGCAAGAAGCGTATGGGCTCTAGATCCCTTAGACCAGGAGTGTCCAACTCCAATCCTTGAGGCTGCAGTCCTAGTGGGTTTTCAGGATATTCCTAACTAATACATTTAGAGGGCCTCATTACACGTTGTGCGGTAACCATGGCGCTATTAGCGCCATGGTTGCCACCGGTATTTTAACGTGTCCGCCTTGGGGGATGGCGGAATTACCGGCCTACTCAAAGGTGAGCAGGGCCGGTAATTCCCCATTCACCAAGGCCCTTCCCATTATCATTTTTGCCCCCATAGGGCATAATGGGAATGGGGAAGGTGGTAATTACGGTACCGCAAATTGCGGTAACTTAGTTAGCACAGAGGTCCCTTTGCGGCACCCTACTTTAACGGCTGGTAAAACCAGCCATTAAGGTCGGGTCATGCAAAGGGAACTCGTAGTAAGGCGGTAGGGTTTACCGGTACAGGTGCCCATACCGGTACCGGTAAACCCTTACCGCCTAACGTGTAATGAGGCCCAGAATCATTATTTATTTTATTTATTTATTTCGCTTTATAGAGCGCACTACAACCCTAGGGCATCGAGGCGCTAAAAGAGGAACTTACGAAGGCTTGATTCTGGGTTACATGAATGATGCCCAAGGAAGAGTTCTTAAAACAGGGTACATGGTTATATAACTGAAGTGAAACACAGGTTGCTTGGCTACAGAGGCTGAGGTATATACAGGATAAGTACAAACAATATCAGACAAGAAGCCTAGTTATGATAGCCTTGTGAAAGGCTGCATGGGAGTCAATTAGCCTGATGTGTGGAGGGAGGGCGTTCCAGTTGTAGGCTGCCTGTATGAGGATTATCCTGAAAATCAAGGTTTGGAGTTGGACAACCCTGCCTTAGACAATGTTCAGTTCACTGAACCTGGGGAGACCAGTATCCCCACGAGTAAGAGATGCTCAAATATTTGAACCATACTGACACTATTACATTTGGTTATTCCCAGGAGAGAATTCTGAATTGTGTTATGAATATACCCTTTGACCCTGTAGGTATTGATCTCAACAAACCCCTGCGTATGAATACAACATTTCAGAAGGTTCACTTCATGTGTGATGTGATTTGTCGATCTACAATAGATCCCAAGCCTTGAATGCTTTCTCAAATGATCCAATTCAAAAGATCCCCTGTGTGATAACTGGAAAAAAAACAGTTTGGACATGTGAAATAAGGAAAAGTGTTTTCTAAACATAAAAAGGGGATAACTGGGGTAATTGACATGATGACTGTAGCCTGAGTATCAGATGGCTGTCGTGACAAAGGAAATAAGTGAATACTTCTTAATAGATGAAACCAAAAAGTTCAGTGGAGACCATTTCTTTGAAAAGGTAAGTTGTAGTGCCCATACAAGGGCCATCAAGTTGCATATAAAGGGAGGAGGTGTTGAGACAGGAACCACAACATTACTTTGGGCCTCATTACGAGACTGGCGGTAGCCTTGCTGTAATACAGGCACGGCTGCCACCAGTATCATTTTTTTCCCAGAGCCCAGGAATGGGCAATTACTGGGTCATTACGGCCTTGCATTCCTGGGCGCTGGAAAATATTCTTCCACATTCCCATGAGGAAGCTCGATGCACCGGCACCATTCGTGAACGGTGCTGGTGCATCCGACATGCTCTGCTCGCGAGTGCCGGTACGGCTGCCAGGTCAGACCTGGTGGCCGCAAAGGCACCTGCGAGCTGAACTCATAGTTTGTCGGTCCGGTAGTAATGCACCCGCAAGCTGAACTCATAGTTTGTCGGTCCGGTAGTAATGCACCCGCAAGCTGAACTCGTAGTTTGTCGGTCCGGTAGTAATGCACCCGCAAGCTGAACTCGTAGTTTGTCGGTCCGGTAGTAATGGCGCCGGTAGCTTACCAGCACCGTTACTGCTGGACCAGCAAACTTGTAATGAGGCCCTTTGTGTATCAAGCAAAATAGTATGTTTTATAAAGTCTATAGGCATGTCTGCAAGCTGCACACCTGCTTACTAAGTGAACTGCAATAAGCTACTGTAAAACAAAAACAATTTACATGTCGTGTCACAGATATTTTTAGTAGTCAGAAGAACTGCAAAGGATGGCTCTATGATATGATATGGTATTTATAACGCACCTATACACAAGTGTTTCAAAGTGATTAAGTACCGTATTTATTAAACATGCAGGGTCGAAGGTCAGATTTGCTCAGTTTCTGAGGTTTGAAATTAAACTATTAATGTTCTGAGTATTGCAATAAAGAAAGAAACTTTGTGTATATAAACTCTGCATGTCCAATACATGGAATCTCACTTCGAAGGTACTCAGTATTGCTACCAATCAAACAGAATTGCTATCACTGCTAAAATATATACAATTTGGGAAAAGGTCTTAAGGAAAAATATGATAAAATATACAGTCATGCCATTGAACAGTCTTGTATGTAAATAAACTATTAAGGAAACCAGTCATTTCATTGTCCACATTGAAGCCATTGGTGGTGGTTCTTAGATTCTGGATCAAATGGCACTGTTTTTAGTTTGAGCTACTGGGTGGCACTTTTGCACCTCCTATAAAGCTAAACTATTGCACTAGTGTACACAGAAGGAGAAATGGCGTATGAGGAGGGACACACAGCATGTAGGTGTTTTTTGGCTATTTGCGGACCCTTTGACTGCTCATGGCCATGCTTCTCCCTATGATCATTTTCACCCAGTTCCTGCTACTCCCCGCTCAAAATACATCTACATGGGAACTCTTTGAGCTTGCTTCATTCAAGCCATACCATCAAACTTTGCACTCTAAGTGCCTGCAAGGGTTTTCGCAAAGCAGACTTCTGAGAGTTAATGATTTAATTGAAGTTGTAAACCCACTACTGGTGTAATCAAACTGTCTTAACCAGTTATGACTTCAGCAACCCGATTTAAAAGCACTATGTTTGTCATTCACTGAAGTCCTGTTAAAAACAAGCATGACCAAATCCAACAGTTTTGTCTTGGATATAAGAATTAGGCATTTGCCAGGCGCTGCTATAAGATACCAAGGTACTCGCATCATTTTGCACCTGCTCCCATTAATAGCCAGTTAATACCACTACAGCAGTGCCTGGCAAATGCCTTTCCCATGCCTACACAAAAGCCCAAACTGTTGGCATTGCCAGTGCTAGTTTTGCATTATAGCTGATTTCAATCCCAATCCCTTGAGTGCTGTTCAACGCATTTGAATCCTATGAATTATACAAGGTTCATTTCTTGACCCAATGTCTCTTCCCAATATTTTTCTAGTAGATATCGAATGTAAACATTTTTAAATGCCTTAATGTGTTCCAGAATAGAATAGTTTAACATCCTGAATGGACTGACCACATGCACATGTTTAAAAATACGAATAAACGCATTAATACAACATTCCGTGGTTCCATGTGATAATTTCGTCGCAAAAATATTGCCATACAAAAATATCGCCAAATTCTTTTGCGGCGAAATTCACAATGGACCCTGCGGGGGACACCCCCGCAACTCCCGCATCACTTTCTAAAGTGCGGGGGGGCACCCCCGCAACCCCTGCTCCCACATAATATCCCCAATATTATGGCGAACCAAACGGCCATATCTACGGCGATATTTTTGTTGGGGATATTATAACCTGATACCCATTGCATGTCATCCAACAGTTACTAAGTTAGGTAATGGAAAATATATGTGCTGCCAAATATGGAAAAGTCCTAGTTTTTTCAGTGCAAGTGTACATGCCATGAGATTTCCACATTAGTTTAAATCTAGCTTTTGTGGCATTCAGTGGGTTTCCACTGCCACCATAGTTGTTTGGAATGTAGACCACTCTCATTTTTTTAATTTTAGGTATTTATTAAGCGTGTGCCTAGCTTCAAGAAGTAGCAGTGTGCTATACATAATCTGGGTTAATACAAAAACAGGGCCGATAGCGCAAATGACAACTGGGCTGAGTTACATTAGGGATGAGGTGGGGTGGGTCGGCAATGTTACTGGGGTGTCAACCGTGCCTGAAGAAGCTGCTCCTTGAAGATGAGGGTCTTGAGCTCCTTTACGAATTGCATAAGGGTGGGGGGTGAGTCTAACGTGACTGGATATGCGATGCCACAGCCTGGGGGCATAGATCGAGAATGCCTGTTTCCTGGCTTTGTGCGGCGACAGATATTGTGACCTTGTAGGAGGTAGCATTCAAGATGACTGCTTTGTAAATAATGCAGCTGGTCTTGATGGTGAAGTGGGCTTGCAGGGAGGCCAATTTAGTTTGAAGAGTGTGAGTGTGTTCTGATCAAATAATGAGGCCTTTGAGGTGGGCTGCGGCGTGCTAGACCGTTCTCGTTGGTGCCAGGGTTGAACAGGGCTGGACAGTGAGGAGGGTGTTTCCACGGTCCAGCTGAGAAAGGTCAAGAACCAATATCATAGATCAGAAGTTTTTGTCTTGAAGGAAGGGACTGATTTTCCGCAACAGAGATCGTTTGTACCAAACTGTCTGGGATTTCTTTGCTCTGTGCGTTTTGAAGGAAAGATAGCTGCCCAGGTGAAATCCCAGGGACGTGGCGCATGTTGACAGGGTGAAGGCCTCTATGGTCATGCTGGGCAGCCCGGTCTGGATGTGTCAGGCTTTGTGCTACTGGAGTGTGGAAAGATGGTTTCCTGTACTAATGGCACTTTGACAAATGGATATGTACTTTTGAATTTTGCTTTAAAAAAAGCATAAGGGCCAGATTCATGGAAAAGTGCAACTTTTTCCTGCATTTTTGGCGCACCGAGACAACAATGCACGAGCCGGCGTGCAGAATAAAAAATGCACACTCCGCGGAATCATTGGATTTACTGCGCTAAGTAACCGTATTTGCAAATCGCAGCTGGAAACACCCCTGACACACCCCCACGCAAAGCATAAACAGCCAGAACAGCTACCTGTGCATGCTCCCCCGGGTGCGGATACAAGCACCCTTCAAACAGTGTATGGGGTCCACTACAAGGAGGCCTGCATCTCGGGTACTGTGCGCAGGGTCCCCCTTGATTGTTGCCAGCACACCAACAACATGTGTATGATACTTCGTAACTTGGGTTAAACTCGTAGCATCTGCGCACGAACCCCGTAAACCATGCCTGCACACTGCTACACTGCGTATGCACACCCCTAAATTAGAGCAGAACCCTGGTTGCATACATACACCCCTAAATCCAACATGCAAACCCACATTGCGGAGATGCTGCGCGGGTGGTTTCATGAATACGTGTCGTTTGGCGCAATTGTGGGCTTGTGAGGGACTGCTGTGGACCGTCCCTCGTAACACCCACTTTTTCACATGTTCTTCCCCATTTTCTGTGTTCTGCCCCCTTCCCAGCCCTCTGCGCAAGCCACGTCCATGCTCTATGTGGTGTCTCCCGCAAGGTGCTCGAAGGGCTCGCAGAGAAGTGCTGAGCCTGTACGAACTCAACGCAAATTCCGGAAAAGTCCTGTGCATTTAATTCCATGAATCGACGAGTGGGATTTTGCATGCAGTTTGGAGCGCAAGTTCCCTATTTCCAACAAAGATAATTCCATGAATTGGGACCTACATTGTTTGTTTCCATGAAAGCCTTGGTGAACAATGCAGAATGGAACAGTAGTTCTGGGTAATTGTTGAAAATCTTACCCAAATCAAGAATATATGGGCAAGTTACTGTGCCAGGAAAGGTCCTATAAATTGAAACAATTTGTACAATGAGGGTGTCTAGCAGGGAGAAATTGTTACATGAATGCACAGTGCTCAGAGTTCAACAGTACTTGGGGGGTGCGGAGGAGTTTGTTGTGAAGTATACTAGGACACTGTATCGCAATAACATATTGGAAGAAGGCTCCTTCCACAATTCTCTATATTAACCCCTTAATGTTCAAAGCATATCCCTGTCTCTTTCATTGCTCAGTCACTCAGTGCAAGACTGTTGGGATTCTTCACTCATCTTAATCACAGCAGGCACCCCTCTCCTGACCCAAACAGCATGCTAATGTAGGTTCTAACCCCTTATGTGCCAGGATATTATGCAAGTCTATGCAAAAAAGTCCTTGGCTCTTATTCATTTGATTTCTGGGGGCTGTAACAATGGATTTCCAAGAGTTTAGTAATATTACAACATACCAGGTGTATTTGTAGAGCACACGTTTACGCCCAGGGGCCATATCAACGCTATTGACAACTTAATGGTACTAATTTAATCGACCTCCAGAAGGATTAAGGGCTGAGTGGACCTGCCGGGATTAGCCTGTGACCGTGAGGTCAAACACAGGTCCCCATTGTGAATGCATTAGTCCACTGAGCCACCAACCCGGGTGTGTGATGTCTTTTACACCATGGGGATGTATTTGTAAGCTGTGGCTGCAGTTTCTTTTGAATGGATTTCAAGACTGTCTAGGTTGTGTTCTCACAGCGCAGCATTCTGTACCACTTGTTGCAAGTTGTTAAAAATATTTTCACTTCTTTTATGTGGATTCGTATAATTCCAGTGTGTTTACATGGCTTGCTAAGTGGTTATGTATATAAGATATATTCATTCTGCAAAGCCCAAACATCAAAAATGAGTTAGGTCTATATTAAGAAATTGAAGTCCTATAAAAAATAGTGGACGTCACCCCTGCCCTCCTCATGGACCCAATTCTTGCCCGCTTCCCGGTGTTGCGCAAGCGGTCACCTCCTCCAGTACACCCCCCCTACAGTGCAACCTCCCATTACCCCCCCAGCTACTGAACCCTCTTCTATTTTAAAGCCACCCCTGGATGCTCTTCCTTTTACCTGGCACTAGCCCACTGTTGCCTACATCACTGGAGTGTCACCCCTTCCCAGGGCTTCAAGTGGGGTAAGAAATCGAGGGGGGCCCTCATTTGGGGGTGTGGCTTGTGGAATAGGCATGGCCTAAAAAAGTACACAAACTATAGTTAGGTACCAATACAAATATATAAATGCATGTAAGCATGTATACATGTGAATGCATACCTTAATATGGTTTGTGTAGTATGGAAGCCATCTTTTATAAACATAGAAATATGTAACATAGTTCTATATTTATAAAAGATGACTTAAAAAGTACACAAACCATAGCAAGGTACGCACATGAATATATAAATGCTTACAATTTTAATTTGTTTGCGTGCCTTACTATGGTTTGTGTACTTCAAGATGGCTTGAAAAGTACACAAACCATTGCAAGGTGGGCACACAAATATATAACATTTATATATTTGTGTGCATACCTTATGTTTGCGTACTTTTCAAGCCATCTTTTTTAAACATTTCTGTTTGTAAAAGATGGTTTGAAAAATACACAATTAAATCCATCTTTTATAAAACTTTCACGACGGACAAAGCCGGAGGCGTCTTTGTCCGTCAGCAAAGCTTTATAAAAGATGGCCTGAATTGTGTACTTTTCAAACCATCTTTCATAAACCTCAAAATATGTCAAGGAATCCCCAGGTTCGGCAAGGTTTAAAGATGTCTCGGTGACATGGGGAGGGGGTGGGGAACCAAAGGGGTGGTAACGAAGGGGCAGTAACTTTCTCTGGTGACCCCTCTAATGAGGGGTCACCAGAGGAATTTACAGTGACTGACAGAAGTGCCAGCCAGCTCTGGCTGGCACTTATGTCATCTTGCCTGACTTAATGGCGGGCCCATTCCCGTCGTGTCTGTGGCGGATAATGTGTCCCGCCAATGTTGTGATGGGACTGGGGGTGTGGGGGGGCCCGGCAGGACACCGGCTCAGACCAACTTTTTAGAGACTGCCGGGGCCCGGCCCTGGCTGGCCCCAGCCCACTTAAAGTATTGCACCTTCAGCATTCATCGCTCAGTCCCTGCTCCTATGCCATACCCCTAGTTTCGAATTCTGCCCTTTCTGTGGTGTCTTCGATTTCTCTGTAAAGCGCTACGTGGCTTCCCCGAGCTAAGTTTGCACTCCAATAAATACCAAATTGTTGTGTCATCTTCTAGCTCGATGAATAGGTGTCACTATTGCCCAACTCAATGGTACCCCACTTATAAACCTCTGAGAAGATGAAAATGTAAGTCGTTTTTGCCCAGGCTCAAAACGGTGAGCGGCAGCCAAAAAGATCTCTCCATCGCGAGCGCTTGCCACAGTGAGCTATCTAAACAGCTCTGTGCAAAAGGAATAGCCTGCATCTGCTTTTAATTTTTAATTTTAGTTGTATGTGCACAGGACTACAAAGCCGCGACGTGTAGAGAAGAATCACCCATGACAGGAGCATACGTAGCTAAGCTTGTGCGCCATTAGCCCGCCGCCACGGGTTCATTCAATGACAATGAGGCGCCTGCCAGGCCTTCTGCCACTACGCCAGCTCAGGGGTGCCCTTGAAAGACCCCCAGCTGGCGTGGCGGGGGGCTAATGGCGCCCTGGGGGTGTGGCGCCCAGGGCAGTGGCCTGGCTCGCCCCCCCTTCAGGCCGGCTCTGATGGCAACCTGTCTCGAGCATGTCTCGGCTTCCCAGTCCTTCCTTGCACAGGTCTCCTCTGGCTCCAGGTCTGAAGCGTCAGTGGGATTCACTCTATTACCAAGGAACTGTAAGAACAATATTTCAGGCGTCCGGTCTCCACTCAGAAAAAGACGTGTTTGTCTCTTTTTGTTTTTTTTGCCAAAACTAATGATTGATCTGGCTAGGCGTCTGAGGAAGACGCGTGCTGTTGTGGCGCGTGCCCTTTTTGGATGCAAGTGAATGTCAGCACTTAAAATAACATCTGTTTTGGGGTAAAAAAAAACGTGCAGATTAACGAATGCAATTCTGCACCTGCGCTGGAGGCGCGTAATTGTTCGCTACTTCACAGACACCTGTGACGATCTGATCTCCTTAAAGTCAACTCTTAGCCACAGCTGCAAGCAAATGAATTATAAAAACGCTCATTAGCATACATGTTTGATTTGAGAAGTTTATTTGTGTCGCTGTATCTGGGGACATTTTCTTTCAGAGCACATTGTTTTGTAAATGGCCAGAACCTCTTGGTGGAATTTCTTGCTACCTGAGGCCTGCTACTTTGCCAATGTCCACAGCTGATGACGCAACTCCCCCTGAAACAGCGCTTCGTGGCTAGCACGGAGCTACAAACCAGAAGAGTCCATTGCTGCGGTTATACATTCCAGCAAGCAGAGGTAGCGTCTCCATTCCCCGGCTCTTTGCTTTGTAACTCGTGTTGTTCTCTCGTGTGGTTGAGATGCATCATGTCTGGTCATTTCTTTTGTCTGCATGTTAGTACGTATTAAGAGCCAATGCATGAACGTCATTTCACCAATGTGCCAGGGGTAGCGGAAGTGACACCACACGACCCTTGACCTCTAATGACACCACACCCGAAGTCACATCACAGGGAACCGATGGAACACAAACTTTCATCCCTTGTCAAAACTGTAAGTGGCATCCCGTAGCATAGTTCCTAAGTACACTACGAAAAATGTGGTTGAAATTTCACTATAATGTGATATACATTTCATACAAGAATGGATCGCCATATGTATCGTTAAGATCCGTGAGTATAGGCCCATATTACCAAACTACTGTGAATGCAAGCAGACGTCCAAGGCCAAATGATAATGATGTGTTATTATATAGCACATATCACCCAACCTGTGTTGGTACTCATTTATCGACCTCAGAAGGATGAAAGGCTGAGTTGAGGTGTTTAAGAACAGACTAAATCAGTGACTCACCCCCTGAAGTGTGCCTGAAATAAACCTTTAATGAGTCTAGCAATTATTGAATAGAGTTCCAGAAAGACAAATAGTTTGTTATTTCTATTCTTTCATATTTAGGGTCACTGCTGAAAGTGTTAAGACTTGTGGAACTCCTGTTCTTATTTTTAGACCTGATCAAGAAAGCCGGCCACTCCAGAAGCAAAGAGCCACTTGACTCTGGCCACAGCCCAGCAGCTTTCATTTTAAATAAACCTACATTTGTGTTTAGGGGTAGCAAGGGAGACCACAGGGGTAGCAAGGGAGACCTTAGGGGTCACAGTTGCGACCCATGGTGACCCCTAAATGACGTCCCTGAGCCAGTGTCATTTTGCCCATAGCTCTGTGGGCGTACATGTGCCTCGGACAGTGCAGAGCGACAGCAATCATTGCAGTCGTGACCCAGAGGCACCAGCCATGTTAAGGGTGGTGATACGGACTAAAAACGGGTTGGCTGGTGTGCATGAGGCGATGCAGGTTTGAAGTATGCTACTATCCAATGGTTGTTACGGCTACGCTAGAATCACTTGTGTACAGGCGCGTGATAAATATCATATCATATCATACCCAGATGCCTCGCACTAGATTATGAAGGAGGGTATAGCTCCCTGAGAACCGGAATAGCGACCGCGTGACTGCTGAGCCTGCAGTTTTAGTACCATTAGAGACAATGGAAAGCCTCTGGAGAGGAAGTGGTTCGTGTCACGTGGGTGAGTTGAGCAATATTCCATAGAGCTCGGAAAGGTCTCCTTGAGTCATTCCCCAAGGATATACTGTTAGGTAGGCCATTGTGCATGTAACACTTTTACTGTATGAGGGATATTTTTTAAAAACTATAGAAAAACCCAGAGGTTTCTAGGCTTGGGGCCCTCACTTTTTGGATGAGCATACAATTCCAGTTCCTGAGCCACTTCTGCACATCTGTATGAAATATAACCTGTTTCTGGCAGTTTCCCTATTGGATGATGAGCTGTGGGTTTCTGCAGCCCGGCTGAACCAGAGTATGCAATCTGTGTCAACATCAGACTCGCCCCATCACTTTTAAAGTTCAGGAAGGAGCTCAAGACCCTCCTCTTCAAAGAAAGGCTCCCCTCTACCACCCTACCACCTAGGTCCACACACCCTCCACTCCCCACCCTACCTGAGACTCAGTGGTCTGCTCCCCACTGTTTCTCCACAAGTTGCTTGTTCATCCCTTGCTGCCAAATTTTCCTTCCCCATCCCCTGTTGTTACTGCCCCACTTTGTCTTTTTCTGCACTTTGTTCTTCCCCCTATCATTGTAAAGCTCTCAGTTGCTTCCTAGAGCTAGGCCTGCACTCATTAAAGACCCTAATAATAATAATAATAATAATAATAATAATAATAATAATAATAATAATAATACATTCATATATCACCTGATATGGGTTCATAGGTTATTTTATCTCTCTTGGAGGTAGCGATGGTTGACGAAACAATAAAGGCCATCTAGGTTTAATTGGGGGCACAATCAGGTTAATCTTTTTATCAAGCTATACCCCCCTCCTGTATTGCCTCTTGTTTCTCATGTCAAACCTGTCGTCTCTTGTCCAAGCTGATGGAGGCGATGGAGTTTTTAGTGCGTATGGCACAAATGTTACAAATATAAAAATATACATTTATGAAATAAGGCATCAAAGAAATGCTTCTTGATGGACAAAGTTACAGACCACAGTGGTATTTCCCTCACTTAACCTGTGGTAACATGGAACAAGCTGAAAACGTGTTCCTAAAAGGTATGTGCCTTGCGAGCTGGGTCAAAAACTCGACCAACATTCACAGTGAGGCCTAACATATTGCTGATGTTGAAACGGTATTACCAAAAAATTGACCTTTTACAAAATGACCTTTTGTCCTAATTGACCTAAATATAGTGGTTGTAAGCGATATTCAATCAACACTACATCTAAGTCAATGCCTAGTCTGGGATGCTGAGGAAAACCCTTATTGATGTATTTTTATATCCAGTTCAGTACTCTGGATGACAACCCTTGTATAACACCCCCCTATTAGAATCCCCCTGACCACACTGAGCCAAGAAGTAGGTTTGTTTTGCAAATTAAAAGGTTTATTTGAAAATTTAAACAATATATATATCACACTTCTATAAATAAATTGATAATGGATATTACACTTGTGAATATGAGCAGTAATCAGCAAGAGGTAACTTATGAATAGGAACAGAAGAATAAGGTGGGAAAGAATGCTTTATATGGTTCAAGGAAACGCAAGGTGGAATAAAATGCAGTACAGAAATAACTTGTTATGCTTTTAGCAAAAGGTAATATGATCACTTTTTCCTTTGACAATTCACTCCCCCCCTATGCAATACCAGAAATGGAAGGAGAGCACACAGTCTTCAAGAATCCCAACAAATCACACTTTATAATGCAATACACAGTTCCAGTTCTCCCAGCAAGCTTAGGGAAAACAGGGATGAGTTTTAAACACAGGCGAATTACTTTAATGTGGTTTGCAAGGAAGTGAAAAGGTGCTAAAATTGCGTTTAATTCCCTCTAGAGGTTCAGGGTAGGTGATGGCTACTTTATATTAGTTCAGGCTCACTTTAACAATACTCTATGAATGATTAGCAGATTGCAAACGAATTTTAGCAAAGAGAAGCAAAAAGCTGCTGATTTCTACAGATGAAGAAATCGGGCCAAATCGCTTCGATTCTAGGCTTGTTGGACAGCTTAGATTCTAAGCTTTCAGATGAAAGTTAAATTTCGTTCCTAGCCCAAACGGTTCCAGAGATACGGACGATTAAATAAAGGTAGTTTTTTGGATTCAAAGTAAACTCAAAATGACAGGTGACAGCTGGCAGCTGCAGAATTGACAGGTGACAGTTGTGCAGCTTTAAAAATGACAGATGACACGATTTCTAGGAGGCAGTTCTACTTAGGTTAAAATAGTTTGGATTAGATTATTTTAACTAAGAGATTGGTTCTGCACAGTTCTGCTAGGTACTCACAATATAAATTTGAACTAGGCCTCGTCACGGATCTGGTCAACACGTCCGGCTGCGGTTCTGTCTACTCGGCGGGTCAATCAGGCACCGGTTCTGCTCACAGCGATCTGGGTCAGCTCTGCTCTGCTGGTCTAGCCCCTCTGGATTCTGGATGTAACACTGCTTTCTGGATACTGCTACAGGTTCTTGTAAAAATTCTCGGCAAAACTTCAAACAGCTCGCCCGGCTGTTGAATAGTTTGGTTGGTTTTGAGGCCTGCTGAAGAGGATTCAGCTAGTGGATTCAGGCCTCTCTGCTACAAATTCTGGAGTTAATTTATGCTACAGGTTCTGGAGATTGATGGATTTGAAGTCTGGATCTCTGGATGTGAAGTCGTCGGTCAGCATGCTCCGCAGCAAATGGAATTGAATGTCTCTACCTGTCCCAGCAATCTCTTTTTATGTGTTTTGGAAAGTGGGTGTGTGCGTTGGTCATAACTAAACCTGCCCCTCTCACTTATCATTGGCCAATTCCTTCTCTCTCCCTTGATTGGGGGAAGGAAATGTGAGTCAGAGTGATGCTGTAGGTTTTATGGTCAGAGGAACCTTCCCTTGTCAGATTGCACACAAATCTATTTCTGACCCAAATACATATTTATCTATGTACCATTTTTCTAATATTATTATCATCCAGATAACGACCTCTAAACGTTTCCAGATTTTACACAAATGTGCAGCAGGGATATGGGTTACAGATGATAAAGTGTCAGATTTTTAACATGCATACATTTGGAGTGAGACCCTATTTTCCGCTAGCAACCCCCCAGAATACACCACAGGGTCCTAACGCCTCTTAAAATGTGCACCGAAAAATCACAAAAATAACGATATTACTTCTATAATTCTGACAGGTCCGCACTATGAGTTATCTATCTTTTTAAAATTATGCCCTGGTCAAACAGGGGTGTGGCTTCCCACATCACATGGTGGAATAACTGGTTTATCCACTTCCCCCAAGCCAGCTTGTTCACAGAGGCACAGCTGCCCCCCAGTTTCTCCCAAGAGGAAGCTATTTTACGACGCCCCCAATATAACATTTGCCTGAGTCAAGGGAGTTGCATTGTTCTGTCCCTTCCAGTTCCCAGGTGCTCCACCCCTAATCTAATCAGAGAGGTGTCAACTCCTTTTGGCAAGGGGAAGAGTGGCTGAGCAGGTTTCAACTCCTGTCGGGGGTAGTTGTCAGGCAGAATCCAGTTTCATTAAGCCAGGTTTCAGCTAAATGTCACTTTTTGTTCCCAGTTTAAATCACTTACAATTTTTACATATACATTAAATAATTACTTCCTTCAAGTCATTTCAGAATATAGTTTTACATTGTATCCACCTCTTATCAAGTCTTTCCTTGGTCTGGTTTTGTTTCATTTGTTCAGTTTTACACAAAAGTCTGGTGGTTTTAAAACGCCGGCTTTCTGATAGTGGTGAGTACTGGTAATGCAACCATTTTTGGGATTAAGAAAATGAATTCCCCACAGTTCTGAGTTGCTTTTTGGCAATCAGCATTGCCATTCCCAATGGTTTCAGGCTACTGTGTGTGTAGCCCAATGGTGGTTTTAGGCAGTGCCCTCCTGTGCTCACAACATAGGCAAAAATGGGTTGCAGTCTATGCTTCATGTTTTCCCTGTGCACTCTCTGGGGAGTTCTGGCCATCATGATGTTTTCCATGCCAGTACTGCACAGTTTTATGGTAGGGCTTGGATGCATGGGTAAAAACATCCCACATGGTCCTAACTGACCTTCTGCACAATTGACCTTTATATTATTTTAGTTATTTTATATATGCATTCGGTTGGTTTTGGATTATAGATAACATAAGGGGAATGGGTGGAGGGTTGGGGGCATATGTGTCCTAAATGACCTTTTAAATGAGGTCAATTCTCCCAGGGTCAATTCTCCTGAGGTCAATTAGTATAGATCAGTTGAAACTTAGTACAAAAATATAAATGCACCTTTTTACTATCTGAATACCATACAAATCAATTTGATTATGTGACTACAGACATAGGGCCTCATTACGAGTATGCCGGTAAAACCGTGTTCATTACCGGCATGCCGGAATGAGCGGGTCCGTGCACGTATGAACCCGCTAATAGCGGGTCATTACGAGTGCGCGAGCACGCGCGTTCCCCCATGCCGCTAGTGGCAACACCGCCATGCAGGCAAAGGGCCTCCAAGCCCCCTATACCGGCATTGCGGGGCACGCCCATTGCGCTACTGCCTCACACTAACCCGTAAATACCGGCACGGTAATACCACCATGGTATTACCGTGTTCGCAAAAAACAGACCCGGAAATTACATCATCGCGCAGGAACGGGAAATGGGCCGGTGGCCATCTTTAAAACACAATCCATTGCCATCCTCCATTACTACCACTACACCCGTGTTGTTGAGTGCCAAAACAGAACCAGGATGTCAAAGGCCACCGGAAAAAGCAAACAAAGCAAACAAAGGAAGAGGAAGCAGCGCTTCTCAGATGCAGAATTGACAATGCTAGCGGACACCCTACAACAGCATGCTGACATTATCCGAAGAACGGACCTGAAGCATGCGGCCCAAGCGCATAAAAAACAGGTGTGGCAGGAGGTTGCGCAGAGGGTAACAGCAGTGGGGGTTACCCCAAGGAGTGTCCGGGATTGCAGAAAGCGCTGGGACGACCTCCGCCTCTGTGTGCAGAAGATCCTTGCGGAGAACCGGAGGGCCGCAATGGCGACAGGCGGTGGCACACACTCCCCTGTTAAGCTCACCACATGGGAGGAGATTGCAAGTGGATTCATTGATCCAGAATCCATCGAGGGGATTGGAGAGCAGGAGTACGGGGCAGCTACTACAACAGAGGAAGGTGAGTGAACCATCACATCCACCTATAACAAAACATGATGTGACACAAGTAAGGTGGGAGTCAGAATAGGCAAGGCAATTCCCATACCCAAGGCAACATCAACTCACCAACAGAATATTGATTGCCACCCCCTGCACCACACGTATGCTGCGTGAAATCTGTAAACCCATCCATGCCCATGTCCCCCCCCCCACAACCTAGACAATCCATTGCCACCAGCCATGCAATCATTGCCAACATGTCCCCTCAGTACACCAAATGCCACACAACATAAATGAAATAATGCCTGAATGTATCAAGATATAACACTGCCACAAATCACAGCTGCCATTTGGCAATCTCACTGATGACCTGCATCTCTTCTATCCCCCAGGCACCGATGAGGAAGGTGGAACCCAGGACAGGGGGCCAGGCACATCCAGTGCAAGCAAGGGGACCAGGGACACCGCAACCCCCTCCTCCAAAAAATGTCCTCTGACCACTCCCAGTGTGCCACGCAAGGCATCATCTCTGCAGGGGGGCACCTGCTGCGACAGTGCCAGCTGTACCGCCGGCCACCACGGACGTCCTGTCCACAGAGGTGGTTGAAGAGGCCGAAGAATTTTCGGGATCGCCCAGCCCAACACCCATTGGCCCCCCTGCCCCCCTGCGGAGACAGATAGCCTGGATGATCCATGTCTCCATGACTCCGACCTAGGGGACTCGGACATCGGCATATTTGAGGACGACAGTGCCCAGGATGAGGGCCCCACGCAGGTGCCTGCCACCAACCAGCCCTCCGCCACCCAGCCCTCCACCACCCAGCCCTCCACCACCCAGCCCTCCACCACCCAGCCCTCCACCGGTACACCTGCGACAGAAACCCCCTTTGAGGTCTGTCTGGCAAGGGTGGAGGCCCGTCAAGACGAGATGCTGCAGATAATGCGGCAACAGGTCCTTGCCATGAAGGCCATAGCCACGGCCATTGCCGCAAATACAGCAGCCGTGGAGGCGTCCACGTCTGCATTCAGGCAGTGCATGGGGTCACTGACCGAGGCCCTACTAGCCAACATCAGGCAAGTGCAGCAGCCACACCATGGGTCTGACAGAGGATTGACAATTGACACCTCGACCACGTCAACACCTTCCACCTCTGTCCAATCAAGCCCCGTGCGCTTAACGCGCAGGAGTGCACGGTGCATGGCCATGGCACCCACAGACCTGAAAGTCGCCAAAAAGTGACTTATTGAAAAATGGAAGAAATGTGAGGAGTAGGATTGTTGAAGGCAACACTGTTTGTTGCACACATGGGGACATCTGGGATCTGTGGGGTGGGTGAGGGAGTTTGTTGGGCTGTTCACTGGGGTCTGTGAGGTGGGTGAGGGAGTTTGTTGGGCTGTTCACTGGGGTCTGTGGGGTGGGTGAGGGAGTTTGTTGGGCTGTTCACTGGGGTCTGTGGGGTGGGTGAGGGAGTTTGTTCGGGGATCGTGGGAGGGAGGAGTGGGCACAGTTTTGCACTTTCATATAATACACAAGTTTTCTGGAGAACAATCCATGGCTGGACATTGTCATTTTTGGTGTGCATCCATTTAATGTGTTGCAGTGTTCAGTCTCAAAATTACAACATTCCCTTTGTGCATTTTCACATTGGCCCAGTGTCTGACTGACAAAAGTCATTCATGGTCCCTGTGTCTTAAAAGTATTCGTCAATTAGTGCTTGGCGTACAGCATGGCCGTCCCGTGCATCACGTACTGGCAGGGGGGCTCCTTCGCCTCTGTCTCCATCCCCTTCATCCTCACCCGGGCCATGCATGTCAATGTCAGGTGGCAGTGGTACATTCCTTCGGACGCACATGATGTGCAGCATGACACAGGCCATGGTGATCTTTGCCACCTTCTCAGGCCTATATAGGAATGCCCCACCAGACCTGCTTTGGCAGCGGATCCGCGCCTTCAACAGGCCAAAGGTCTGCTCAATCACGACACGGGTACGAGTGTGCACACGATTGTACTCCTCTTCATGGCTGTTCTGCGGGTTCCGCACAGGGGTAAGTAGCCACGGCCTCAAGGGATATCCTCCATCACCTGCAAGCAGATACAAATAGGTGTGTGTCACTCTGAACTGACACCTTCAGGGAGCACGGTCATGGCAGCAGCTATTAGGTGTGAGCATGCACATGTCCCTGTACGTGTACCAAATAGTCACCTATATGGGATGTATACTGGAAAGAGGTGTGGAACACTGGATGGGGTTGAATAGATGATGCAGGGTGTAATCATGCATGCTGAGGCAGATGTGCTGTGGCAGTGCAACAATGTTTAGCCTCCAATTCATGCTGTGTACTCTTTACTTTGCATGGTCACACTGGCCGCATTGGCACAGTTGCCATCCTATTCAGTCATGCATTGCTTGCCATCACCATGGTGCCCCGGTTGTGCCTCTTACTTGTTGTCATCCATTTGCATTATTTGTGATATGTGGCCCAGTGATGTGTCATTTTCCGTTTGGCTGTGTCAGGTGAGGAGTGTTTAGCTCTGCATTCATTCTCCACTCACTGGCTATTGCCACCCAGGTGTACTTTTAACCCCCCCTTTCCCACCCTGGTAAACTACCCCCCCTTTCCCACCCTGGTGAACTATCCCTCCCTTTCCCACCCAGGTGTACTATCCCCCCCTTCTGCATCCGCACACATGAGTACCCCACAGCATGGCCATGGGCCTGTTGTGCAACTCACCGAGCAGCCAGGCACGTGGTCCAGCATGTCACTCCATGTGACGTGGTAGCATGGAGTTGCGCAGTACCATGGCATCATGTGTGGATCCAGGAAATCTGGTGCAGCAATGGGTGATGATTTTGCTGGAGTCACATACCATTTGCACATTGATGGAGTGGTATTGCTTGCGATTGCGGTACACCGCCTCTATGGCATGGGGGACTACCAATTCCACATGGGTGCAGTCGATGGCACCAACACAATTGGGCATGCCGGCCAGTGCATGGAAGCCTACTTTGGTTTCGGCTATCTCCTGGCCAGTCCGTGGTAGGGATATGTGGGTGCTTGCGTGCTTCAGGAGGGCATCGAGCACTTGGTTCAGCATGAGTGAGAATAGTGGTTGTGTAATGCCATGCAGCTGGCCCACTGTGTGTTGGTCGGTGCCTGTGGCCAGGAAGTGTAGCACAGACACCACCTTCAGTAGTGGGGGGATGGCAGTGCGTATTTGTATGTTGCTGGCAATGTCGTTGTGTATCATGTCCACTATGGTGGTGATGGTGTCACGGTCCAACCGGTACAGGGTGTGGATCTGCTCAGGGGTTAGGTTGAATGGGCTGGGTCTGGTGTGAGGGATTGGTGGCTGCCCACGAGGCGCTGGTGGCTGCGCTGGTGGTAATTGCTGGGCCTGTCTCACCCTCCTTCTCCTCCTGCGTTTCCTCTGTGCTGCCTGTTCTTGCTGCTGTAGTTGTTGTTGTTGTTGTTGCTGTTGTTGCTGTTGTTGCTGTAGTTGTAGCAGTATAGGCATGTCCTCCTGCACCATGATTGCAAATGCTAGTGGTAGCATTTTGGTGTAGGAAGGGGTGTGGTGTGTAGGTGTGCTCCTTTTGTACTGGGCCACTCTGCATTGCCTACACCTGTGGGGGGGGTTGTGGTGTGTGGGTGTGCTCAGTTGATACTGACACAGCCTCCTTTGACTCCACCTGTGGGGATTGTGTGCACCTGTGGCAGCTGCCTCGTATCTTGGTTGCTGTTTGCGGGTGGTCCGCGATGCCTGTTTTTCCGGCATCATGCAGCCCGTTATTATTGTGTTTGCGATGCCGGTATTTGCATGTTTGCGTGGGTTGTGATTGCCCCCTATTACCGGCATGCCGGTATTTTCTACCTGAGGAGGCGCGTGTACGCGCCTATGCCGCTATTAGCGGCACCGTAAATAACGGTGCCGTTAATACCGGGTTTGTGGGTCAGAATGCTACGGAACGTTAAATGATGCCAGTATTTACATACCGGCATCATTTTTCCCTTACCGGCATAACTCGTGATGAGGCCCATAGTATGCAAAGCTGTAACTCCAGAATAATGATTTATTTGGAAGGTATTCAATAAAATGTAAATGGGGTCCTGTGGGTGGCATTGTTAACCAAAGGAAAATATGAATAAAAGAGTAAGGCTTGGGTTGATTCTCCAGATCAACGTAAAGACCAAAACATGTTGATCCAGCGAGCACCCGTGATTGGATAAAATGGCCAGGTTTGAATGGTCCAGAAACATTACCTGCTGACTTCACTTTTTTAATGAAGTAAAAAGCTCTCCAATGGTTGCTATCCACAAGCTGTTCAAAGTTAGGGATCTGCATTCCCAGTCCCCTCTTGGTCAGCAGTTCCCCTCACAACAAACTGGCCATCCCAAATCAGTTTGCAGTCTCCCTGTGAGATTGCATCTTTTCTAGAAGAGATCAGTTGCTGAGGGTCTGTGCTTTGCTTGTTCTTTCATCATTGTTTGATGCTTGACTCCAGTCAAGTCCGCTAACGAGATTTCCTTAGCTCCTGTCTTGTACTTCCAGGCAGTGGCCTGGGCTCTGGTCTTTTATGAGCCTTCTAACTCTTTCCGGGTCTTTCTCCTGCCTATCCTTAAATCAATGTCGACTGACAATCTACTATAGACTGACCTCATTTCCTTACATTGGTCATAGTTTTGCTCCCACAACCACACCAAAATGGCAGAGGCCTCCAGTCAGTCCTACCACAAAGCTTTAAAGGGGGAGCCATTTGGCTGCCCTACAGAGGTTGGGCCAGGTTGCGTTATGTGGTTTGGTAGGATTTTCGTAAAGCGTAGTTCCGGGCATCATAGCACAGCCCTGAAATGAATGTGTAAAGAGTGGAGAGAGAAGATTTTTCTTGCAAAGCAATTGTATTTTTAACACTTTCCTGAACGTAAGGAGGTTGCTTTCTCGTCTCAAAGATTGATGTTCAGAGTTCCAAAGACAATTCCCTTGGGAGGAGTAGGATCGTCCTCCCCATTTGGTTTGTCTGAAGGAAAGAACGCTCACAATATCCCAAGATGAAGAGGGCAGATTTCTGGTTGGTTTATAGCAGGGTGGGGTGATGGCTAAGAATTCATGGACCTATCACATAGGATGCCCACTACAATATAAAGATAAACTTGAAGGCAATTCTTATTTTTTCACTAGAAGTCTGTGACATTGTTGGAGGGTGAGTGTTTTTTGAGCTCCACATAGCAGTTTAAGGAGTACTCTAGTAGCTGGATTCTGTATATTCTGAAGTTTTATCATGGGTGTTGTCGAAGGCTGAATTGCAATGATTCAATCAGGAGCTCACAAAGTCCATTAACAGAGTTGCTTGATGAGGAAAGGAAAAGTAGGCAAGTCATTGTTTCAAGCATTTCGTTTGGCAAAAGATGACTGGGCCATGTTGATTTTTGGGTGTTTTGGGATACATTTGTCATCCATTATCAACACATGGCTGCATACCTGCTGCCCTGGAAGGGAGCAGGCACCTTAACAGTTCACCAGAAGTTTAGGGACTTATGATTCAGGTTTTCGCCACAGATCATAGTTTCTGTTTTGTTGGTGTTAAAGTTGTATGTGTTTTGGTTAATCCCCCCATAAATACACTTTTGGGTTTCCCGCATTAACCTTTTTCCTTTGATCATGCATTCATATGTGTAGCGGAAATCAAACTGGACAAGAATCTTTTGTGAAGTTAGTTGCTAAAGATGTAGTGATTTAATAGCAACATTGCTTGGCGAACGGATTGTAGACATCCTGTAAACAATCCCGAAGCTGTAATACCTCCCACCGCACACTGTACAGTAGCCTATGTAGTATTTCTAATACAGTGACTTTATTGCAACCAGTGAAATATTTTGTATCTTCACTAGGGAGGACTGTTCTCCTTCCAATGAATATCCTGGACCTCTATGAGGAGACGGGCAAGCCTTGGTCTCCTGCCTGTCAGGTTTAGTCAACAGAGTTCTTCTTACCCCAGTCTTGCATTTACTGCATGACACAAAGAGATAGGGTCTATCTCTAGAGGAGGCCAGTCTGCCACCCCAGTGAGCAAAAGGACCTCTTCCAAGTACAGATCCAGTATTGAGGAGGAATCCCTCTGAGGATTAACACCCCTGTTCAATTCCAGGATATGCTGCTGATGTACGAGCGAAGATGGATCTGGTAAAGATGCAGATGGTTCTTTAAGAAGAACTGTAGTCAGGCTGAGGAGCAGCCTAGCTGAAGGAGGAAAGGTAAGGACTTAAGAGTCCAGACAGAAGGAAACAGGAGGCCAGGGCACGGAGGACAGGACTGGAGTGCAGCAGGAGGCCATGGCATGGGGGACAGGACTGGAGTCCGATAGGAAGAAACAGGAGGCCAGGGCACGGAGGACAGGACTGGAGTGCAACAGGAGGCCATGGCATGGGGGACAGGACTGGAGTCCGATAGGAGGAAACAGGAGGCCACGGCACGGAGGACAGGACTGGAGTGCAACAGGAGGCCATGGCATGGGGGACAGGACTGGAGTCCAATAGGAGGAAACAGAAGGCCAGGGCACGGAGATCAGGACTGAAGTGCAACAGGAGGCCATGGCATGGGGGACAGGACTGGAGTCCAATAGGAGGAAACAGGAGGCCAGGGCACGGAGATCGGGACTGAAGTGCAACAGGAGGCCATGGCATGGGGGACAGGACTGGAGTCCAATAGGAGGAAACAGGAGGCCAGGGCACGGAGGACAGGACTGAAGTATAACAGGAGGCCATGGCATGGGGGACAGGACTGGAGTCCAATAGGAGGAAACAGGAGGCCAGGGCACGGAGGACAGGACTGGAGTGCAACAGGAGGCCATGGCATGGGGGACAGGACTGGAGTCCAATAGGAGGAAACAGGAGGCCTGGGCACGGAGGACAGGACTGGAGTGCAACAGGAGGCCATGGCATGGGGGACAGGACTGGAGTCCAATAGGAGGAAACAGGAGGCCTGGGCACGGAGGACAGGACTGGAGTGCAACAGGAGGCCATGGCATGGGGGACAGGACTGGAGTCCAATAGGAGGAAACAGGAGGCCAGGGCACGGAGGACAGGACTGGAGTGCAACAGGAGGCTATGGCATGGGGGACAGGACTGGAGTCCAATAGGAGGAAACAGGAGGCCAGGGCACGGAGGACAGGACTGAAGTGCAACAGGAGGCCATGGCATGGGGGACAGGACTGGAGTCCAATAGGAGGAAACAGGAGGCCAGGGCACGGAGGACAGGACTGAAGTGCAACAGGAGGCCATGGCATGGCGGACTGGACTGGAGTTCAATAGGAGGAAACAGGAGGCCAGGGCACGGAGGACAGGACTGAAGTACAACAGGAGGCCATGGCATGGGGGACAGGACTGGAGTCCAATAGGAGGAAACACGAGGCCAGGGCACGGAGATCAGGACTGAAGTGCAACAGGAGGACATGGCATGGGGGACAGGACTGGAGTCCAATAGGAGGAAACAGGAGGCCAGGGCACGGAGGACAGGACTGAAGTATAACAGGAGGCCATGGCATGGGGGACTGGACTGGAGTCCAATAGGAGGAAACAGGAGGCCTGGGCACGTAGGGCAGGACTGAAGTGCAACAGGAGGCCATGGCATGGGGGACAGGACTGGAGTCCAATAGGAGGAAACAGGAGGCCAGGGCACGGAGGACAGGACTCAAGTACAACAGGAGGCCATGGCATGGGGGACAGGACTGGAGTCCAATAGGAGGAAACAGGAGGCCAGGGCACGGAGGACAGGACTCAAGTACAGCAGGAGGCCATGGCATGGGGGACAGGACTGGAGTCCAATAGGAGGAAACAGGAGGCCAGGGCACGGAGGACAGGACTCAAGTACAACAGGAGGCCATGGCATGGGGACAGGACTGGAGTCCAATAGGAGGAAACAGGAGGCCAGGGCACGGAGGACAGGACTGAAGTATAACAGGAGGCCATGGCATGGGTGACTGGACTGGAGTCCAATAGGAGGAAACAGGAGGCCAGGGAATGGAGGACAGGATTCCTGCGAGACGATATGAGATTCCATAGATTGAAGAGAAAATCAAGAGACAAGAACAACAAACAAGCAAGGACAGGGATACTATACGTAGTGTCAGGCCAGCCTTACCGGCAAGTTGCCACGTGACCTCCAGTGGATCCGAAGTAAGGATATCCTGAGTACCATGACAGTGATGTCATCACGGTCCCTACGCTCCTGAAACAACTAGACCGTAACCCCTTGCTGGCCCAAGACAGCAGAGAGGGCCCAGAATGTGTAACGAAAGTGTGTTGTGTGCTTTTCCATGACACTGCCATCTTCAAAAGATACCAGCACATATGTCTATTCATTATTCATTTACAGTACACACTCTCTTATCACTGGTCATTTGAAGGTATCAGGTAATAAAATTGCGGCCAAAATGTTTCTGGTAAAAAAAATTGCAGCAAAAATGCTGTGGTTTGACTCGGTAAAGGTGTACCCCACTATACCATTTAAGGGTAGTGGGGGTGTCCCCCACTCCCCTTATATGGTATGATGGGTCCGGGGGTTGCCGGGTTGTCCCCCGAATCATTTACATGATAGTGGCGGCAAAACCACAGCACTTTTGCCACAATATTTTGGAAACACAGCCATTTTGCCACGATTTTAAGACATGGAACCCATTTGAAGTCGTTTCAGCCGATACATCAACATATTTGTGGAAAGGTATGCAAGGGTACATACATGCGTGCTGAGGCTGAAGAAAGCTAGCATGGAAGTAAAATATTGCATCAGGGAGCCACATTTCGATACTCCACTCTGACAGCAAGGACATGCTCAGAATGCCGTCTACCTATACCAGGTCAGTACATTGACCAGAAGTCCTAGTTCTCTTAATTCAGTACTTTCTTCTCATTATCCATTTAAATTCACTTTCGAGTGCATTTCCACCTACATTCTTATAAACCTTCATTTTCTACATCTGCATTTTCCCCTCCATATATACCTCCTCATTTAGATGGGAAACAGAAAGTACTGTGACCTCCCCTACCTGTGGCTACCCTAAAGTCACTAGATAACAGACGTCAGGACATCAGGCCCCGAAGCGATGCAGGCTCTGCCACTCAAACAAGAACGTGTATATTGTGAAAACTAGACCCATTGGAGTCTGTTTCAGCCAATGGTGCAATGTTCAGAGCAATGCTCCTCTTGAAATGTAATCTACGAAGAGGGAGAGAGGTACATTTGCACTGGCTGTTCATAAATATCTCGCTAAAGCATTAGAAGAATATTTTCAAATGAAGGGATAGGATTCACATGGGCCTGCTGTTTCAGGGTACGTTTTGAGACTCTTGATGTCATCATTCAATAAACAGCTGGTTCTAGGAGGCCAGCATCACTCTGTAAAAGTAGAAAAACGAAATGACTTACTTTGCGTATATTCGCGTATAGATTTGTATTGATGAATTTGATATGTCTTCATATATTTCATTGTGTTAACGTTTTGACAAACTGTAAACACAAATAAAAAAATAATAAATAGAAAAAATAATCTCTTATGTGGCAGAGCCAAGTAAACAGTTGTTGATATTTTGCAAGAACATAATTTAATGATCCACGGGTTTGCAACCTGCAACTCTCCAGTTGTTTTGGACTATGACTCCCATGATTGCACATCATTGATATGCGATTTTAGGTTGCTGGGAAGTGTAGTCCAAAACATGTGGAGAGCCACAGGTTGCAGGCTCTGAGAAGGTAGCATGGTGTGTTACAGGGACTGTTTGTTTGGAGGGGAGGGGGGACCTTGCTAGCGTGCGCATGCTCTATTGCTGGCTCCCAGCAAGAGCCTACATCGGTCGGCCCGAGGGGAACGCAAGTGCCCTTTTCTGAACTGTGTCTCTGAGTGAGCTCCCATGGGCCAACTAAACACAAGGTATAGTGGCCGATACGCCGCTGAGTGAGCTCCCATGGGCCAACTAAACACAAGGTATAGTGGCCGATACGCCCCTGAGTGAGCTCCCATGGGCCAACTAAACACAAGGTATAGTGGCCGATACGCCCCTGAGTGAGCTCCCATGGGCCAACTAAACACAAGGTATAGTGGCCGATACGCCCCTGAGTGAGCTCCCATGGGCCAACTAAACACAAGGTATAGCGGCCGATATGCCCCTGAGTGAGCTCCCATGGGCCAACTAAACACAAGGTAGGGTGGCTGATACGCCCCTGAGTGAGCTCCCATGGGCCAACTAAACACAAGGTATAGTGGTCGATACGCCCCCTGAGTGAGCTCCCATGGGCAACTAAACACAAGGTATAGTGGCCGATACGCCCCTGAGTGAGTTCCCATGGGCCAACTAAACACAAGGTATAGTGGCCGATACGCCCCTGAGTGAGCTCCCATGGGCCAACTAAACACAAGGTATAGTGGTCGATACGCCCCCTGGGTGAGCTCCCATGGGCCAACTAAACACAAGGTATAGTGGCCGATACGCCCCCTGAGTGAGCTCCCATGGGCCACCTGAGTGAGCTCCCATGGGCCAACTAAACACAAGGTATATGGTGGCCGATACGCCCCTGAGCGAGCTCCCATGTGCCAACTAAACACAAGGTATAGTGGCCGATACGCCCCTGAGCGAGCTCTCATGGGCCAACTAAACACAAGGTATAGTGGCCGATACGCCCCTGAGCGAGCTCCCATGGGCCAACTAAACACAAGGTATAGTAGCCGATACGCCCCTGAGCGAGCTCCCATGGGCCAACTAAACACAAGGTATAGTGGCCGATACGCCCCTGAGCGAGCCTCCATGGGCCAACTAAACACAAGGTATAGTGGCCGATACGCCCCTGAGCGAGCTCCCATGGGCCAACTAAACACAAGGTATAGTGGCCGATACGCCCCTGAGCGAGCTCCCATGGGCCAACTAAACACAAGGTATAGTGGCCGATACGCCCCTGAGCGAGCTCCCATGGGCCAACTAAACACGAGGTAGGGTGGCCGATACGCCCCTGAGCGAGCTCCCATGGGCCAACTAAACACGAGGTAGGGTGGCCGATACGCCCCTGAGCGAGCTCCCATGGGCCAACTAAACACGAGGTATAGTGGCCGATACGCCCCTGAGCGAGCTCCCATGGGCCAACTAAACACGAGGTATAGTGGCCGATACGCCCCTGAGCGAGCTCCCATGGGCCAACTAAACACGAGGTATAGTGGCCGATACGCCCCTGAGCGAGCTCCCATGGGACAACTAAACACGAGGTATAGTGGCCGATACGCCCCTGAGCGAGCTCCCATGGGCCAACTAAACACGACGTAGGGTGGCCGATACGCCCCTGAGCGAGCTCCCATGGGCCAACTAAACACGAGGTAGGGTGGCCGATACGCCCCTGAGCGAGCTCCCATGGGCCAACTAAACACGAGGTATAGTGGCCGATACGCCCCTGAGCGAGCTCCCATGGGCCAACTAAACACAAGGTAGGGTGGCCGATGCGAAGAAGTTCATGAAGGTAGTACAAGTTCTCTTCCACAATTCTCAACTGCAGATTTAAAAGAAGAGGACAAAATGATAGTTCATGGTCCATGTAACATTATAATGTAAGTTGCTTTTGTTAGGAAATCCCTTTCTTGTTATTCAAGAATTGACACATATTTTCAACAAACAATTCCATTGTTTTAGTGGTCTAACATATTAGCCATTCTTCATAATCATTTATAATTGACATATGTTTATTAGTGATATCCTTTGTACGTGAAAGCTAATTATTTGATGATGCAAAAGAGAGAAAACTCAGCCATTTTATGGGATCATTGGAGTTTCCTCTGTATGTGATATGTGGTCATCAAAATAAAACATAGGTTCTTCCCCATCATTGCCCAACTTCCCTCTGCCTAGATATTTGTGGTTGAAAGTACATCTCTGGAAATAACACTCTAGCACGCTCTCGCTTTTCCTGAAATGTTCCTTATAATAGTCAATATGTAATGAAAACACTATAAACTAATGGACCAAGACCTCCTGTCCTTCAATTGAACCTCTAGGTTGGTAACTTGACCTAACACAATCACCATGGAAGGGCCCAGACACAAAATAGGCCCACCACCAGCAAAATAGGCCCACCACCAGCAGGACGTAGCGCCCACATTAAGAACTTGCAATGTGTACATTTTCATTACAAACCTTTCGAGTAGTACCTAGGGCACTCATATGGGGCAGTCTGTGTAAAATGGGTGCATTGAACGAACACCGTCAATAACATTGGTGAAACTGGCAGCCGCACCGTGCTCATAATGTCCCACATTGGTCCAGAAAACTGGCAAGTCTGCCAGAGGTCCGGGCATTGCTTTATATGCTAGTCTGAGCCTGAACATGTCCATATATTCAAATGGGGCATCCACCCAAAACTAGAGACATGAAATATATCCTTACTCAACACTTTTATTTGTATGAAGGTCGCCTCCATGTAAAATGAATGCTTCCTGATGCTAACCCAGAACAATGGCAAATCCCAGCCTATAGCCCCAGGAAAACTATTTTCCATTTATTTGTGTGATGCCCTAACAGTTTCTGACCACATCTACCCTCTGGATCAATATGACTTGTTTCATTTTAAACCACCTGGTAAATTGTTGCTGCCACTTCAAATAGTCATACAACTTGAACAACTTTTTGTACCTTCAATAAGTTTCTTCGAGGCCGTAAACCCCAAACAGTTTGATATGGGCTATGCCTAATTACACCATATGATATCTCCAGGGATCTGTGGGGAACCTGATCATGATTTCAGTGTTCTTTGCACCTATGCAAAACGCAAATTACTTTAATGATTAATAATGATTAATAATTTTCTGAAATATTTAACCTAGATTCGTACACCTTTCGATTTGTCGCGTCCCCACTGGCCATTGACGAATTCCTCAATGATCAGGATTTCATAAAGGGTATAGAGGGAGATGTCTGTCAGGAGTTTTTATGGGAAACAAGACTGCTTCCCTCACCAAGCTCATGCTGTTGAAAATCTATAATAACGCTCAGCGGGTAAGCAGACATATTATCAACCGCATCCTTGTAGCGCGTAGAGAACAAAGGCACTTCCCGTAGTGCGCCAACGCACACCAAAATGATCATGCTCGCATATGGTGCCGCATCAGATCACGGTGAAATGGGATGATATGCCGGATGGAGCTCCCTCCCATATGGTGTCCAGTTTGGTCACAGTGCAATGGGATATCCTGTTGGATGGTGCTTGCGTACGGTATCCAGTCAGGTCATGGTGTAATTGGATATTACGCTTGATCGCGCTGGCATGCGGTGACCAGTCAGGCCAGGGTGCAATGGGATATCATGTCTTTTGTTCTATCACAGTGCCTAGAGGAGAAACTTCGAATTCTTGAACCGCTTCGGTAACTATTTGTCTGCTTGTATCGTCTTCTCCAATGTGCTAGTCCTATGCGACAAATTCTTCATTGCAATTTGTGTGAATACGTCTAGATAATAACCATGTAACTTCTTTTCGTCTCAAGTTTTCACCGTAAGTGTGAACACGGTTCTTAATTGTACTTTTCTACGAATCATACTTATCATAATATATATATATATATTTTTTAAGTGAAGTGACTGATTGTCTTTTGCAATAGAGAGCAAGCCTTTGAAGCAGTGGTCGAAGTGGGCGGGAGCGGTGCTCCTCTACTTCCTTTAATTAAGTTTGACTGTTCCTATACTTTTATTTTAAAAAGAAACCGTTCCGGAATGGTTTCGTTTTATAATAAAATTGTAGGAAGAAGTTGAAACATGCACTTTCATTGCAACACACTAAACGTACCCTGAAACAGCAGGCCCATGTGTTTTGGAGTTGGTATTGTGCGTGGGAGGGTGCGTGGTGATGGGGTTTGTGGAGAGCAGTGCAGGGCAGTAGGAAACATAGTTCCACTACTTCTTTCTGTACACTTCGACCACTGCTTTGAAGGAGAAATGCCTCTGGTCGGAAACCAAAGCAGAAGGACACAGGACAGCCTCCTCGATTTGAGCTGACATTTCTGCACTATTTTAGCGGCAACAATTGCGGAAATTAAATATCCAATTCTTCGGTTGCGCTATAGGAAGCAGAATACTTTCCTCGGGTAATGATGTCAGGTTTTTATATACACCTGGTGTGGGATCCTGCAGCTTCTAAGCACTGCAGTAACTGCATACTTGCCAACATGGCCCATTCCAATCTGTAGGTGCTTATCCAGCCCTGTTTCTTTTTTGCTTTGTATTCTGGGACTTGTAGTTCCACTTTTCCCATTATAAAACTTGGACTACAAGTTTCAGAATGCAAAGAAAAAAACAGGACTGGCCAAGCACCTACAGATTGGAATGGGTCATGTTGGCAGGTACGTACTATTAGACAATTTAATGATACTCACTGTATGAATCCTGGAAGGTGGAAGGGCTGGGCCAGCTTTGACGGGTTCGAACTTGTGCCCCTTGCCTCAGGCGAGCGTTTAACCCTTGAGTTCTCCTCGGTTATGCGGCCGTGCCTTTATCCTGTATGTTTGTACTTAATGATGATGGGTGAAGAACACTCGGCAAGAGAAGTGCATTCTTTAAAAAAAAGAATGACTGAAGCTGTCATGGTTTTTGCAAGCTGCGCTCGAGAACATCCGTATTTTTAATTGTACGGAGAATTAACTGACAGCCAACGTTACAGGCTTGTAAAGCTGGCAGAGACAATGATGTATTTTCTAATGAAATATGAAAACATGTCCCAACATCAAGAACGTGCGCACTGCTGCAGCATGCATTGGTGAGAATAATGTGCAGAGAAGCTAATTAAATGCTTACATCGTGCCACTAGCTCGTTGGATTTACAATGGTGTTCATTTTTCGCAGAGTCCTGACCGATAGTTTGTTTAGCAGAAACATGGCCAGAGAAATCAGCGTTGGTCACAGAGGTGAAGAAGCTTCTTGAATTAAGTGTTTTTGTTTTATGGGCTGAATCATATAGCTGGTTCACAAGCACATCCTAAAATAATAGCTTACTTTTTAAAAAATTTGATTTTATTAGATTTTATGGAACACAATAAGTAACATACAGGCATCATTTGGAACGTGTTACAAGCAGCTATACCCTGTCCACCCCTCCCCCTTGGTGCATTAGCCCCACCCATGCATTTAAAACGATTGCATTGTAGTGCGGATAGGAGGCAGCTGGATGTGAGAGGCACACACAATGTGTGGGTGTTTCGTTATTTAGCCATCCGTTGACACCTCCACCATGGCCATGCTAACACTATCGCCATTCCTGCCCCTGCCTGCAGCTTCCATCCCAAAACGCAACCTCCTGAGGTTTCTTTCAACTAGCTCAATCAAGCGGTTACATCAAACGTGCTGTTATGGCTTGCCATTGTTGAGAGTTAATTACTTACTTGCATCAGGAAAGCAACTCCTGGTTAAATAAAAATGTTGGTACTAAATATGTCTTCAGCCACTTGAGCTGTAGGCAATATGTGTAGCCTTACATCTGATCCTTTCACTAAAGTCCTATTAAAAACAAGCATTGGCAAAGTAGCTTTGGCTTGTGGATAGGCATTACAGACTTTGGGCCTCATCAGGAGTTAGATACCGTCAGCGCAAACCGCGGTAGTGTTACTTGTTCGACGCTGTTAGCGCCATATCACGAGTAGCTGTACAGCGGAAAGTTCCCATTCCCCATTGGGTCCATTGTCCCGATGGAGCTAGGGGGCACTATTACCATTAGCGCTAATTGTGCAGGTGTTAATAGCGCCAAAAACGGTCAGTAAGGGGACACTTTTACCCCCAGAAAAAAGCTGGAGGTAAAACTGCCACTTACCGCACGACTCACGATTGGGCCAACACTTAAATGTGGCGGTAATAGCGTTACTGCCGCATTTAAGGGGTAAGGCCCATCTCATGATGAGGCCCTTAGAAGGCAACATCATATGCCCTGGTAGTCATTCCATTTGCCAATAGTTGCCATTTTATGGCCAGGTAACACCATTAGGGCAGTGCTGGAAAATGGCTATCCCAAAACCTTTAGCTTTGTCAGCGTCGTGTTTCTTCCTTACAATATGATTTTAATTGTATTTTCATGAAATCTCTATGCACTTCTGTAGAGTTTGAACACATTTCTGTAATTAATTCATAGGACACTGAGTGTGCAATTCAGTGCAGCGTTATTCAGAACGCCCTAGCCAAGGAAATGTTTGATAAAATTAATTGAGGCCAACTCATTAACAAGACTGGCCAGTTAAAGACACAACTCAACTGTATTTCATGCTTCAATGTCATTTTCCCGATGGTAATTACTTCAAAGTATTTTACGTTGAAGTAATTACTTTGAAAAATCACTTCAAATGTGTTCTTTTTAAATTTGCCAGTTTCTCCCCAATCCCCCCTACACTAGTTTCCCTACCCCAATTCCCTCCCCTTTTAACCTCTTAATCCACAACCCCCTACATAATTCAAAGTGTTTTCTAAGTAATTAATTCTAAGTTACTTCAAAGTAATTACTGTTGGAAAAAATGCAGTATTTCGTATTTCACATGTTCTGATGATAGTCAAGTCTTTATTTATCTGATTCAACTTCATGTTATGTCATGCTATCTTGCATTTGTATAGTGCCTCCTGCCATTGGTTATGGCGTCAAAGCACATTTGGCTGTCAGAGAGGCAAGAGACGAGTATGATGAAGCATTCAGTAATGGTAGGGACAAACAAAGTTGGGTAGATAGTTGGGATGAGGGCAAGGGATAGATAAGATGCTCAGGAAGGCATGAGAAGGAAAAGCTGGAGGCGCTATATGTACAATTGGATCAAATGTATTATGGGACTCAACTGTATTCTATGGGGTGCAGTGCAGAAAGGAAAGATGCCTGGAGAGAGGGGTTCGCAGCATCTGGGGTTCTGTCTGTAATGTACTCATTGCATGGTCATTGCATGGTTTGCTTGGGCATGTTGAAGCTATCCCCAAAAAAACACAGATGGCAAAGTCCTTCTGCTTCCTTCCCTAGGCCCCCAACAACATTTGGGAGGGGTTATATGTCAGAGGTTCAAATTTGCCAAGTTTGCAAAAGTTCCCTTAAAAGCAAGCAAAAAAACTCTAATTTTTGGGTTTCCTCATTTTTGTCATGGTCAACAAAAGGATTTATTTTTTCAAAACACTATTCTTGTGCTTGTCTACGAAGTTCTTGAGGACACAATACATGCTTTTTACATTGTAGTTTGTGTTGAAACTAGGCCCTTTTCCCTGTTTTTAGAAAAGTCAAAACTGGGTGTTTTTAGATTGCTGTTTGTGTTGCAAACTAGGCCCTTTTCCCTCTTTTTAGGAAAGTCGAATCTGTTTTGTTTTACTTTGCTGTTTGTGTTGAAACTAGTCCTTTTCCCCTCTTTTTAGGAAACCCGAATCTGGGTGTTTTTACATTGAGCTCCCCCCTGTGTCCGTTCACACTGCTCCTGCGTTCCCCTGTGGTTGCCTGCTTGTTGCCTGCTGTATACCTCTTTCTGTGTGTACCCTCCCCACTTCCGCATGCTGTGATGCTCAGCTTTGGGTTGTGCATCTTTACTCCCTCACGCTTCCTCCTTGCCTCCTCGCAGTATGGTGCTCTCAATCTCTCCCATCTTCTCAAACTCCTACCCTATCCCTTTCACTAAGTCTGGTGGGAAAAGTTTCAAGAAGGATAGCCTGGTCTCCAACCCTGGCCTCCCTATCGCTAATAACCACATCAGTTTTTCCTCCAGACAGACCCTAACCGACATCCTCTTTGTCGTTCCCTCTCCAGACCTATGGACCCTTCATAGGGTCTTGTCTCTCTCTCCTAGATCTTCCTCTCCCATTAAAGGTGGCACTCGGTGGGAGGTCCGCGTGGCCTCCTTCCACTCTTCAAGACCATCATGAATTGCACCGTCTTGGTCTAGGGCCCTCAGCCCTGTGTCCTCCTTTTTGATAGGCATCTCCCATCTCTTATCAACTTTCCTCCTTCTCCCGCTACTCCTACTTGGACCTCTCTGGCTCCTCTACCACCTTCTTCCTCCTCCTCCTCCTCTCTGGCTACTATGCCACCTCCTGCTACCATCTCTGCCCACTCCTGGGCCCCTCTATCACTTCCGCTGGGTGTACCTCAAGCCTGTACCCCACCCCGTAGGTTTTTCAAATGTGGCAACCTGCTCTACATCACCACTCTCAACTCTTGCTCTGCTGTCAAACACTCCTCTGACATCTGCCACCTCCTTGAAGAACTTGACCTGGATGTCCTCACTCTCACCAAGACATGGTTCACAGCCAGCTCTGTCACAAGCTGTGACATGCTCGTCCCTGATGGCTACAAGATCCTCTCCAAGCCCAGAACCAACCGACCCAGAGGTGGAGTAGCTCTGACTTTCCGGAGTGGGTCACTGCTTCTATCATTCCTGCGCATGCCTTCTCCTCCATTGAATGCCTGGTCTGTAGGCTCTCTATCCCTTCTGGCCTCTCTCTGACTGTGGCCACCATCTACAGGCCATGTTGCCCTCCTCCTCTCAGAGGGGGCTGCCCTCTACTCTTCTCTCCTTACCTCTTCCCCTCAAATTCTCCTCCTGGGAGACCTCAACATCTACCTGGATACTTCGAATCCTTCCTCTGGGCTCTTCCGCAACCTCTGCAACTCTCTCTATCTCCATTCTACCCTCTGGTCCGACACACTCTGAGGGACACACCTTGGATGCTATCATCTCCTCAGACATCCCCCTCTCCAACAATCTCACCACTCCTCTCTCATGGACTAACAACTTTCTGCTTTCCTCTAACCTGAAACTCTCCGTCCCCAGGCAAAGCCCACCCCAGCACTGCCACCACCTTCTCAGCCATTCGGCCCATGTAGCGTGTGCCAGTGGATGCCTTTGCCTCTACTTTCTCAGCTCATCCTACTCCTGCAGCTGACTCACACACTGATACAGCCCTCAATAACTTTCATATTTACATTCCCAGCACTTTGGACATCCTTGCCCCTGTCATGAAAATCTGCCTGAAACCTACCTCCAAGTGCAACTCTTGGTATGACTCTGACCTCGCAGCCCTGGAACGCAAGTGCAAGGTGGCTGAGAGGAAGTGGAGGACCTTGGCGCATCCTCTGGCAAACTGACCTGCTGCCTGCTCCAAAGTTGATACAGACTCTCTGTCCTGTTCACAGAAGAGAGAACATCTAATGCCAGTAAGAAGAAGATCCTTCTCATTGGGACCCTTGCTCCCGCTTTCTCTCTCTCACTGTGGCCGCCCTCCTTGGGCCCTCGTCATTTGCCTTCCTGTGAGGCAAAAAACCTTGGTGTCATCTTCGACTCCACTTTCTCCTCTCCTCACATCACAGACCTTGCCACGAAGGCCCACTACTAGCTGCACCTCCTCAGAGGTACTCTTCCTTTTCTCACTTTCCCAAAGAAGCTCACTGTCTCCAGAGCCCTGGTTCTGTCTAGGCTGTACTAACGCAACAGCCTCTTTTTCAATTTGCCTTCCTCTACTCTCTGCTTTCTGCAACTAATTCAGAACAGGACTGAAAAACAAATCCTTGGCCTCAAGCCCAGGGACTGTATCTCTACAGCCCTGAAATCTCTCCACTGGCTCCCAGTGGCTGCAAGGATCAAGTTCAAGACCCTTTGCATCGCCCACAAGCCTTTTTGGGGGCAGGGCCCGCACTACAACCTACTCTATCTTCCAAAATACCTTCCTTCTCAAGCCCTTCACTCAGCTTCCTCAAACTCTCTGAGGGTCAGGCGCTTCTCCAGGTAGAGAGTGGGTGTAGAGCTCTCTCCTCTGCAGGTTCCTCCCTCTGGAATGGCCTCCCTGCCCTTCTCAAACTTGAGCCGGAACCACCTGAAGTTCTGGAAGCAGCTCACAACCTTCCCTTACTCCTCTGCTTTCTCTCTCACCCTCCCCCGCTGACCTACCTGTCTGCTACGCTGAATGGTTGCCTGGCTACCCTAAGAGTCACACTAAATACCAGGCTCCTCCATGGTCATTCTCCTCTGCACTGCCTCCAGCCCTACGGTGCACTTAGGGTCTATAACTGTAACCTCTACAGTCTCCTGCCTCCTTGCAGTTACCCAGAGCTGTGCTGCCCTGGCTACACTTACTCAGAGCAATGCTGCCCTGATTGCACTTCCCCCTTCCCTCTCCCTGGCACTTCCCCCTCCCCCCTTCTCCATGTACTTTGGTTTGTCGCACTTGCACAATCTGAACGCCACAAGGCCTAGTAAGTTTGTTTGTCTTGTCCTCCCTCTGTCATCCCACCCTTGTCTTGTCGCACCTTGAAACACTTGTGTACAGGTGCGTTGAACATGTTTAATAGTTAATCCCCATGCTTGAAGACGGTTGGCTGACACTTCCTTGGCTGCAATTGACAGACTTGCTTGTCTTATCTCAGCATAAGGAAACAAAGGTTTGAGGAAGTGTTTGATAACAAACAAATGCCTTTTTTATCTACTCAATGAAAAGAGACCCTTTAAATATTACTTAAGATGCCTACTGTCCTTTTTCATTATGTTCTAATAATGCTACGCCATTACTATGCCCAATAGTTTATTTTCAATGGCAGATGAGACTTGTAGAAGACTGATTTGCAAATGTTTCTCACCCCACATGTTTTTGTGGCAATTTAAATACTTAATATAATTGCAAACCTTATGCGCCATCTTGAAAACTACAACTATGTATGATGGAGCGTTTCATTGAATGCATCACAAAGATGGCGTTTTATTCTGCATTTCCCATCGTCAGGCATGGTAAATGATCTCGTTTTTCTCCAAATGTCTATTTCACCTATTATTTGCTAACAATGGTAATTGCTTAATTGCTTGCACCTTACACTAACTGAGGATGTCAAATGTGTGAAAATGCCATGACTGAGATTTATTGTTAAATGTGTTTGTACATCACAGAACGAAAAATGGACATAGGATGTAAGAGAAATGTGGTAAAAGTCACATCAAGGAAAGGGGTGTCTGCACTTTAAAAAAAAACAGTGGACAGCACCACATTTGGGCAGACACAGCTGAGAGAGAGAGGGAAATGGCAGACCTTATACCCTGAGGCTTCTGAGCTGGAAAGAAAGAGTTAAAAAACATAGGAAGTCCTGCTCATTACCCTCACGCCCACTCTTCCTCAGTGAGGCTCATCCCGCTCCCGCAATTTTGGGATAAGGGAGGAGCTCCGTCCCCTTCCCCTGACATTTACCTGCCTTTCTTACCTACTTGAGAAGTCGTCAACGCCTTTCAGGCTGGGATCACCATATGAAGCTTGCTGTCTAAATTACTGGTGCCTTCTCTGCTGGGCTCGTGAGAGTGGCCTACGCAGTGTGATCCCTGCTGCCCTTCCAGGTTCGTTTGCAGGCTGAGCAGAACCAGGCAGGAGAGCGAGCTGCGAGGCAGGCCGGGGTTCACCTCTCCAGTACACACATTTGTCACTGGAGGTGATCTTGGAAGGTGCAGGACCTTTGGATGCCCCAGGTGTGTGCATGCTTGAGGAAATGCTGAGACAGAGCAGTCTCTCAGGTGCCTATTTCGCCAGTGCTCGAGAGGCAGGCGAGTGTGTTCTGATTCAGCATGAAATCTAAGCCTGGCTCTTTTATTGTTCTTCTACCTTAGAAAAACGTGCTGCATTTTGCTCTCACTTGCTTGCACTGGCCTTGCTCACAGATAGGGGACGCACTGAGGAGAAGCAACCATAGTAGGTGTTAGGAAAGATTTCATAATTGTATGTAATTTACCCTCCATGTGTCAACCCCCAAACCTTTTGCTGCTGTTTAGACACCATTGACTGACTTTGCCAGAGAAGCAAAGCCTTCAGTTGCACTCCTCTGGGCTTTCGCTCACTTTTTATGGGGAAACTGACATTCCCTTAAGACAGTCAGTACTGGGAGACTTTGTTTCCCTTCGTCCTTTCCTCATGTTGCAGCTTCTGTGAAACATGTAACAATTGTGTAAAGTATCTTACCATACAGCACACTTGCGTCTCTAGTCATTTCCAAAGGATCTAGAACCTCTCGCTGGACTTTTAATGAACTGTGCAGATGTGTCATGGACAGGACTGGTGGCAGCTATCGTTTCGCATTATTTTTAACCCTTTCCTGTCATGCTAACCGCGTTAACTGCGTTTTGGCAAAAATAGGTGGCCTGGCTCCAAAATGACCATGCCACGAGGTTCTTTGTCCTGTCCTTTGGCCATCTTGCCCCTCCAGCTTCCCCAGCAACCGGTGGCCACTAGCGCAGGAGCCCATTTTTACGCACGAGTGGCCTCTGAGGGCACCTTTCCTTTCCACAGCTATTGCGAAATAGCGACTCCTTCCCGCACTCTCAAACTGCCTCTGCCTTCAAGTGGAGGTCCTCTTTGAATAGTGGGAACTTGTTCTGCATCGCCTCATCCACCTTTCTGAGCTGCTAGAGACCCTTGAAGAGACTGTATCCTGCCCATTGGCACAAGCGCATGCATGTACTGTTGAGCACAAGGCTCCTCTCTTAGTAAGGCTTGGACTGCCTCGTAGTTAGGTGTATCATTGATGTGGAACTGGGTCTAACAACTACCTGCACTGCCTGTCTCCTTCCCCTCTAGGTTGGCAACATATTTTGTGCATTTAACCCTTTGGACCCCAATGGTCTTGTATATATATCGTATTCAGTTTGATGTTTTGGTTTACTTATTATTACTGTGATACTTTGCTATGGTCTGTTACAAAGGCCTTGTAATAAATGTGTCTATATTTTTAAAATAACACCTCTCTGGAGTAATTTGTAAGTGTCCTTGCTTTGTATTCTCATTGAGGTCTTTCAGTCACCCTCACCCCTCTTGAGACTTAGTCTTGACAGCCTGCCATAGCTACCCTGATTGGTCTGGCTTGTCCAGAGCTTGTCCAGAGCTTACCCTGTTCCAAGAAACTAGGCTGGAATTCTGAACCTCTTCCCCTACAGGACAGAGTTCAGAAATCCTTCTTAACAGCAGGGTTCCAACTTCTTCCTCTACCAACACATCCTTCCCCTTGGCACAAACAAACCCTGCAGGAAAAGGTTAACTGGTAGGAAAGAAGTGTGATGAATGTGATTGAGTCCTAGCAGGCCTTATAGACCCTGATTATAGAGTCAACATAAAAGTTTTGATTCAAAACAACGGCAAGGAGGCATATCAAGTAAAGGCTGGGTGAAAATATAGCACAGGTGTATCTGGAGAGAGCTCTCTTCCCTAAAACTAAAGAGATTAAAAACTCTGACAGAACCGAAAGAGTAAGCAAAGGCTTTGAAATGGTAGACATAGACTTCCCCTCTACATCTGAGGCAGTTCCACCAAAAGGCACTGGGAAAGAAGCTGGCATTTTCCTGTATTTTGTGTTTGCATGAAGGAATTATCCCTTGCCTGCAGAACCCTTCCTTCAGGGGAGAAAGGAGGTCCATTTGTATTCCTGGGTTACTATATAAAGGAGACATTGGTCCTGATGGTTCTCCTAGATCACAAATAATGGTGCCCAAGAGTCACCCAAAAATTGTTTTAGAGATCAAACACTCCCTTTTGACAAGCAGTCATCTAGGAATGGCTAAAAGTAAAGCACAAATATTGAGCCGTTTTTACTGCCCGGGGATTCATGCCAATGTGAAAAATATTGTGTTCACTTGTGCCCTATGCCAAAAGACCAGTTTCCAGATGCCCCTAAATCCCCATTACAACCTTTAACCATTATTGATGTACATTTTTCACGTATGGGTATGGATATAATTGGGCCACTTGAACCATCAAAATTGGGAAACCAATATATATTTTAGTTTAGTGGATTATGCAACTCGCTTTCCGTAGGAATTCCCTTTACATAATAACACGACCCACCAAATTCTCACACATTTGATGCCATACTTTTCATGAGTTGGGTTCCTGAAGGAAATCCGAATGGAACAGAGGACCACCTTTATGAACAGGTTGATGTCAGAAGAAAAGGAAATTCTACCTATTAAGAACTTCCATTTACCACCATCAGACTGACAGACTAGTGAAATGGTTTAATAAAGCCATAAACATACACTGTCGAAGTTATTTGAGGATGACGGCAACAATTGGGACATTATAACACTCTGAGCCCTTTTTGCTGTCTGAAAGACCCTGCAGTCCTCAACAGGATTTTATCAATTTGAACTGCTTTATGGCACAGAACCACATGATGTCCTTAATATGTTGCATGAAACTTTGGAAGAATGAAAGACATTTTTCCCCTTTACCAATCAGCCCAACAATTAAAGGAACACATGGCTAGGTCAGGACGATGGCACAAACTCATATGGTTAAGGCCCAGGAACATCAAAAAGGACACCATGATAAGAAAGCATTGCTTAGATCCTTTTCCATTTGCCAAAAAGTCCTTCTTCTCCTTCCTTCATCAAAGAACAATATGTTATCCAAATGGCTTAGTCCTTATGAAATAATAGAACAAACAGGACCATATGATTATTGAATCTCACAACCTGATCAAAGAATTAAAACCCACATTTATCATTTACATCTCTTGAAGGGGTGTTTCTCTATATCCGTACACCCCCAGGAAGAGTGGTCCATTTAAAGCCTTATCAGATACCTGAATCTAGAAAGGACATTATCACAGAAGAGGTGTGGATTATGTTGGGGGCCAATATCATCAAACACTCTCAAAGCCCTTGGTGCTCCCTAATAGTACTTGTTCCCAAGCCACATCATTCTTCGAGACTCTGCATCGATTTCAGTAAGGTGAACAACGTCTCCCACTTTGACAGTTATCCTATTGCAAGGATTGATGATCTCATTGATCGATTGGGAGATATCCTTTCCTCTCCACAATTGATCTGCCAAAGGGGTACTGGCAAGTTCCTGTTAATCTAGAGGACAAGGAGAAAACAGCATTTTCCGCCCCCATTGGATTTTTTCAGTTACAGCAGTGGTCTTCCCACCTGAGCAAAATGTCTGCAGGCCAGGCCCCCCCAAAACATTTTTTTTTTCTTCATTTCAGGCTGGGGTCCCGTGCCCCCAAAGGTATTGTCTTTTGGGCTGCACAGGGCATACAGCCATGATTTCTATGGAGCATACATCAATGATATCATCATCCACAGTAGGACATGGAAGGAACATTTACACCATTTGTATTTAGTTACTAGAGCATTGAAAAAGGCAGGGCTCAGAGCAAATCCAAACAAATGCCACATGGCTCAATCAGCTGGTAAATATCTTGAGTTTTTTGTTGTCAATGGATTAGTTCAGCCCCAGACTCAAAAGTTCAAAACGGTCAAGGAGACACAAATAACATAAACAAAGAAAGAACTAAGATCCGTTTTGAGCCAAGTGCGTAACTATAGATTTGTTATTCCTAGTTATTCATCCATCACGTTTTGCCTCCCTAACAAACCCAAAAATGCTTATCCAAAGTAGATAAAATATAAAGAGGAGGACCGATTGTGTTTCGATAAACTAAAGTACATTCGGTGTAATGACCCTGTGTTGAAACTGGCAGATTACAAGAAGGAATTGATTTTACAGATGGATGCTTCATATGTTGGGTTAGGGGCAGCGTTGTTACAAGATCATGATGGTTTTGAGCATCTTATTTTGTACAGCATTACGATATTGTTTCCCCGGTAAAAGAACTACATCACTTTTGAATTGGAGCCCTTGGCAGTAAAGTGGGCAATAACCTATTTTAAATATTACCTTATGGGTAGAAAATGTAGGTTAATTACAGATAAGGCTCTGCAAAGACACCAAAGCTTGAATCATGTGCTGGTTCCTCGATTTACAGCCCTATTGTTTTAAGGTAGAACATCTGAAAGCAAGAGTACAGGGTAATGTGGACTTCCTTTATCATTTTTCAATAGGTGTTGAGGGAACCAGTGGCATTAGGGTAACGGTATGTGATGAATCCGATGGAATCATTCCTGTTTACCTGGTGATAACCTCCTCCCATGTGGCCAGGGGACAGCAACCACTACCTGATGCTGCCCTAGGGGCATCAATATGAGGGAGGATCACATGGCAGGAGACGGCCTCCTGAGAGATGATAGGACTCCATCTGGAAAAACATGGTATTCCCCATCTTTCCTTTAGAGGAACTCCCCCCATGTCTGAAACCCTCATGGCTTATTGCCATGTTTCCACCCCCTTTCCCATGAAGAGCAGGGAAACCCCATTGATTAGAATTGTGGAAAAACCTTGCCATTCTGGTGGAATTACCTTTTTCAATTCCACTTATCAGCCCATCAGAAAGGACTTGCCATCAAAACCTTTTTTCGCTCATCCAAAATCCCTTAGTCAATCATTGTACTTCTATTCCCAGAGTTCATCAAGTACTGAGATGAGGGAAAAGAAAGATCGAGCAATGTGGAATAGAAAAGACTCTGAAGCTGAGCATTCTAGTGTTCCCAGACACAAACCTGTGCATAGGAAATGTAGCAGCCCAAAGTGAGAATGAGGGAGCACTGTGGTAGCGACTAGTGAGAGAATGTTGCATCTCCCTTTACAGAGCAGAGAAACACAAAGCCAGAACCAGTGTGGTTGAACGAGACGTTGAACCACCAGGAAAAGAAGAAACTGCTACGCTTTGGAAAGCTGTGAGAATGCCAGGAGCTGGTAAAGACCTCCTGGGTGATCAGAGAAGGTTAAGAGCAGTCTTCTGCTAACCGGTGCTGGGAGAACAGCAGGTGAGCCAGGTAGAAGCAACAGAGGTCTGCCTAGAGAAGAAACACAGACCATGCGAGAGAAGCGGATGAAATGCCTTTACTGGCTGACCGCAGGAGGAGAAACCAAACCGCCAGAGACCGGTGAGTCCTCCTGAGAGCACCAGGACATATCGGTGTACATGGCGGATGAAACCAATTGAATTTTACTACATAAGGAAAAGTAGGATTGTGGACATATTGAGAAAAAGGTATTTGAATCTGAAACACACCCTTTCTAATGTGTAATTCTACACACTACCAATACGAAGCAAGCAGAATGAGGATAATATATTGGAAGTATGCATTATCAAATGTCATATATAAAGAACATTTGGAACGGGCGAGAGACCCGAACAAATAGAAGTCCTGGCAGGCAAGCATACCAGGCAGTGACATGTATGAACATATTTGCAGTCCTAGCAAAGAATACACCAGGCAATCTCATGTGTGGAAATTAGAAGTCCTGGCACGAGAGTACAACAGCAATCTCAAGTTTGGAAAGCAGAAGTCCTGGCAGAGGTGAGTACACCAGGCGCCTGAAGAAGATGTTAATAAACCAAAAGAGAAGTCAAACAGTTGTTGTGCAAATGTTGTGCTAGGCCAATAAAGGCCCAATGAACTGTTTTTGAAAGAAACCAAGTTTGTGAAACCAGACAGTTTTGGTGCAAGTATTATACTTGGCCAAAAGAGACCCAAAAGCCATGTGAAAAACCCTCAAGGAGTAGGAAGTCAGGAACTTCAGCCCTGAAAGACACCTTTGTTTGAGTTATTTTTCCTTTATTTGAGGATTTTTCCTTTATGAACACTTTTCCTAACCACCGAAGGCTGAAGACATTTCCCCTTTTTCACCTTAGAGTTTAGTTTTAATGCGGGGGTCATGATAGTACAAGCCTCCTGCCTCTTCTTGGAGGCTCATACTGCCCCTTACATCAGGCAGTTCTGAAAAATCGTGAAGAACTGTCTCTTTCATTACTTCCTCCTCATGACTGAAACCCAGACAATCCCCCACAGTACTGCGTTACCTTTAAAATCACTAGCTCAACGCTGGCCTCTGGCTTCTCCTGAACTCTGTAAAGCGCTCTGCTGCCTAAGGGTCAGGTTCGCGCTGTGAACAATTAAACATGAAATAAAAAGAAACTTGGAAACAGGGTAGTTTTTGTTTTGATGCCCTGACACGGACATATCCTTTGTTTTGTTTTCAGGTAGAGAAAATCCTCTTAGTTCAGGGACAGAGAGGCAATTTCCCAATCCCATTTCTTGTAATAAATGTTTTTAACCCAAACTATGGCTGCTTTGTGTCCAACTCTCATTTCTGACTCCTCACAGAACACTTGCAGCAAAGACTCAAGAACATTGTTAGGGAAAGTATGAGTTTTCCAGGTCAGGGAAAAATGACATGCAGGGTAATGATCCCAATAGCAAGTACATATGAAAAATGAAGGCTTGCCAGCAGTCTATGCAAAGATGGAGGAAAAGCTGGGGCTGTCCATTCCAGCATTGACCGGTTGAGTTGTATGTGGCCTCACACTGTATCCTCTGATTGGCTTCCAGATTCTTTGGAATGTATACTCTGTTATCAAAGCCTGTCTGGTCACCCATGCATTGCAGCAGAAGATCCAGTCTCAGGGATTCCACCAAAAAAAAGGTTGACTAGGTGCTGAAGCAAGCACACGTGGGATGGCATTGCATGCCTGTGCAAACTCTGCTTGCACTTTGAAATCTCTCCTATATGACAACCAAGCTTTGATCAAGGCAGCAGATGAAGGGAAAGAATGCTCCAAACATTTAAAATTAATGCAAAGGCATAGTTCCTGCCTGACCTGCCCACCAACTGGGTCAAAGCAGCAGACTTGGCTTCAGGCACAAATACTCTGGCTTGTCAACATATATACACTTTTGTGAGTGACACAAAGACTCTGCTAAAAAAGCCAAAGTGCTTCATATTCCTCTCCAGGAACTGAAAATATTCAGGGATGAACCAGAAGGTCAAGTGAATGTTTATAGGTAATCAGTAGCTGTGGCGTAAGTAACAGCGAGCTGTGTGAGAACGCCCCAACACACAGTAAAAAGCAATGAAATGCCTAACACGGAGCAATCCTCTGCGCTGTACAGGCCCCCTAGCGAAATCATGTGAAAACACCCCCGATCCCCGCCTGCACCCCAGCATAATTGTGCGAAAACACCCTGCGATCCCTGTCTGCACCCTAGCGTAATCGCACAAAAACACCATGCAATCCCCGTCCGCACCCCAGTGTAATCAAGTGAAAACCCCTCGCAATCCCTGCCCGTACCCCAGCATAATCATGCACAAAAACACCCTGCAAACCCTGTGCGCACCCCCTAGAAAATGCGTGCCCTCCCACGGAAGGCCTGGCCCACCACCAGCCAAATGGCGCAACAACACTCTCGCAATCTGTGGCATGCAGCCTGTCTCCAGATGGGACACCCCCATCCCAGCCCCCATCACCCTTGACCCCACCCTGAAGGCAGCCCCCTCCACATGGGACACCCAAGCCCCCATCACCCATGACCCTACCCTGCAGGCAGCCTGCTTAACATGGGACACCCAGCCCCCATCACCCATGACCCCACCCTGTAGGCAGCCCCCGTGAGATGGGATACCCCTACCCCAGCCCCCATCACCCATGATGCCACCCTGCAGGTAGCCACCTCCAGAAGGGACACCCCCACCCTAGCCCCCATCACCCGTGATGCCACCCTGCAGGAAGCCCCCTCCACATGTGATACCCCCACCCCAGCCCCCATCACCCATGACCCCACCCTGCAGGCAGCCTCCTCCACATGGGACACCCGCACCCCAGCCCCCATCATCCATGATGCCACCCTGCAGGCAGCCCCCTCCACATGGGATACCCCAGCCCAGCCTCCATCACCCATGATGCCACCCTGCAGGCAGCCCCCTCCACATGGGATACCCCCACCCCAGCCCCCATCACCTGTGATGCCACTCTGCAGGCAGCCCCCTCCACATAGGATACCCCAGCCACAATCACCCGTGACCCCAGCCTGCAGGCCGGCCCCTCCACATGTGACAAACCCAACCCAGCCCCCATCATCCATGATGCCACCCTGCAGGCAGCCTCCTCCACAAGGGACACCCCCACCCTAGCCCCATCACCCGTGATGCCACCCTGCAGGAAGCCCCATCCACATGTGATACCCCCGCCCCAGCCCCCATCACCCGTGACCCCACCCTGCAGGCAGCCCCCTCCACATGGGATACCCCCACCCCAGCCCCCATCACCTGTGACGCCACCCTGCAGGTAGCCCCTTCCACATAGGATACCCCAGCCACCATCACCCGTGACCCCATCCTGCAGGCAGGCCCCTCCGCATGTGACACCCCACCCCAGCCCCCATCACCCATGATGCCACCATGCAGGCAGCCCCCTCCACATGGGATACCCCCGGCCCCATCACCCATGACCCAACCCTACAGGCAGCCCCCTCCAGACGGGACATCCCCACCCTAGCTCCCATCACCCATGATGCCACCCTGCAGGCAGCACCCTCCACATGGGATACCCCACCCCAGCCCCCATCACCTGTGACCCCACCCAGCAGGCAGCCCTCTCCACATGGGACACCCGAGCCCCCATCACCCGTGACCCCGCCCTGCAGGTAGCCTCTTTCACATAGGACACCCCAGCCCCCATCACCCATGACCCACCCTGCAGGCAGCCCCCTCCAGACGGGACACCCCCACCCCAGCCCCATCACCGATGATGCCACCCTGCAGGCAGCCCCCTCCACATGGGATACCCCCACCCCAGCCCCATCACCCATGACACCACCCTGCAGGCAGCCCCCTTCACATAGGATACCCCAGCTCCCATCACCTGTGGCCCCACCCTGCAGGCAGCCCCCTCCACATGGGACCCCCCCAGCCCAGCCCCCATCACCCATCATGCCATCCTGCAGGAAGCCCCGCCACATAGGAAACCCCAGGCCCCATCACCCATGACACCACCCTGCAGGCAGCCCCCTCCAGAAGGGACACCCCGACCCTATCCCCCATCACCCGTGATGCCACCTTGCAGGCAGCCCCCTTGACATATGATACCCCCACCCCAGCCCCATCACCCCTGACCCCACCCTGCAGGCAGCACACTCCACATTGGACACCCCAACCCTAGCCGCCAATGCCCATGATGCCACCCTGCAGGCAGTCCCCTCCACATGGGATACCCCCACCCCAGCCTCCATCACCTGTGACGCCACCCTGCAGGCAGCCCCCTCCACATAGGATACCCCAGACCCCATCACCCGTGACCCCATTCTGCAGGCAGGCCCCTCCACAAGGGACACCCCCACCCCAGCCCCCCATCACCCATGATGCCACACTGCAGGCAGCCCCCTCCACATGGGATACCCCAGGCCTCATCACCCATGACCTCACCCTACAGGCAGCCCCCTCCAGATGGGACACCCCCACCCTAGCCCCATCACCCGTGATGCCACCCTTCAGGCAGCCCCCTCCACATGGGATACCCCAAGCCCCGCTCCCATCACCCATGACCTAACCCTGTAGGCAGCCCCCTCCACATGGTACACCCCCACCCCAGCCCCCATCACCCATGATGCCACCCTGCAGGCAGCCCCCTCCACATGGGAGACCCTAGCTCCCATCACCCATGACCCCACCCAGCAGGCAGCCCCCTCCACATGGGACACCCCAGCCCCATCACCTGTGACCACACCCTGCAGGCAGCCCCCTTCACATGGGACACCCCCACCCCAGGCCCCCACCCTGCAGGCAGCCCCCTCCACATGGGACACTCCCACCCCAGCCCACATCACCCGTGACCCCTCCCTGCAGGCAGCCCACTCCACATGGGACACCCCCACCCCAGCCCCATCACGCGTGACCTCACCCTGCCGGCAGCCCCCTCCACACGGGATATCCCCATCACCCATGACCCCACCCTGCAGGCAGCCCCCTCAACATGGGACACCCCCACACCAGCCCCCATCACTGATGACCCCACCCTGCAGGCAGCCCCCTCCACATGGGATTCCCCCAGCCCCCATCACCGGTGACCCCACCCTGCAGGCAGCCCCCTCCACATGGGATGCCCCCAGCACCCATCACCGTGACTCCACCTTGAAGGTAGCCCCCTCCACATGGGACACTCCCAACCCAGCCCCCTTCACATGTGACACCACCCTGCAGGCAGCCTCCTCCACATGGGATACCTCAGCCCCATCACCTGTGACCCCACCCTACAGGCAGCCCCCTCCACATGTGACACTCCAGCCCCCATCACCTGTGACCCCACCATGCAGGCACCCCCCTCCACATGGGACACACCAGCCCCGTCACCCATGACCACACCCTGCAGGCAGCCCCCTCCACATGAGACACCCCCACTCCAGCCCCCATCACCCATGACCACACCCTGCAGGCAGCCCCCTCCACATTGGACACCCCCACCCCAGCCCCCATCACCCGTGACCCGTCCCTGCAGGCAGCCCACTCCACATGGGACACCCCCACCCCACCCCAGCCCCCATCACCCATGACCCCACCCTGCAGGCAGCCCCCTCCACATGGGATATCCTAATCACCCATGACCCCACCCTGCAGGCAGCCCCCTCAACATGGGATACCCCCACCCCAGCCCCCATTACCTATGACCCCACCCGACAGGCAGCCCCCTCCATATGGGATACTCCCAGCCCCCATCACTGGTGACCCCCAACCCAAAATGAATGCATACACCCGGCCCACATCCATGAGTGTGTCAGCTGGGCAAACAGAATAGCTGTCTGCAACCATCTCCCAACATACACATGTAACAACTGAATATAAACGTGAGTGCCTGCTGGCCATGTGACAATGCCATGGCATCAATACCCATGGACAAATTGTTCACCAATGACAGAATCCAAACCACCCTCAATGTGTGTCACATGGACAAACACTGTCCCAGAGGCTGACCATCATTCTTGATTCTTCTATTCCTAGAAGAGAATACCTAATAAACACATCACTGGTATGCCCATATGTGAAGGACATGACAATCCGAGACAGCTGCAATGGGCAGCCAATGTGGTAATACCATGAAATGCCAATAGTGTATCCCAGTGCAACAGGTTGACCAACACCAGAGACGATAACTGCAAAAACACATGCTGGTGAAGGGGAAAGCACCACCTGTGTGTTACACAGGATCAAGCAAATCATTTGCAAATGTCCTGAACATGTAACACTCCCACTGTCACCCCACCCACTTCACTCACAAACACAGTGAGTGCAAATACACAGTCATGCTGCACATGTGAAAGGAAATGTCATTTGCCTGTGCACACACAAAATCCCACCTCACACACCACCACCGGTACCCTCATGTGTATACTCACCCTGCAAATAAACCTTGAACATAACACATGCAACCACACACATGACTAACAATGGGCAGTTTCATGGCTACAAATGGTCTGCCAAACCGGCATACTGCAAAAATAACTGTGACCGACAATGACTGTGAGAGTTAAAACTAAATATGTTAAACAGTTGTATTTGCACCATACATACTGTAAATAAAATAATGAATTATAAATCATAATCTTAAAAGATGTCCATGTAAAAATAGAAAAATAAAAATGTCCATTGTGTATCAAAAATATTTACACTAAAAAATCTATAAAATCACAAATGAAACACCTCAAACACACCAAAAAACTATGTACAAGAAAACATGGAGGATAGTACAGAGTCCAATTCAAAACAAATAAAAAATTAAAGGAAACTTACACCTATATAACTATGTGCAAAAAAAATGGAGTAATGTCCATGATCCAAGCTTCAAATAATAAGGAAAAATGAAAGGAAACTTATATCTACAAAACTATGTACACAGGCACTGGGCTAGCCCTCCTTGTCACCTATGTCACTCAATGTCTTGGCCAGGGCATGATCGAAGATTGCGTCCACTTCCCCTAGGCAAGCCTTTGCTCTCTCCTCGAGGGCTTGCAGGGACTCCAGCATGGACCTCTCCATCCCCTCCCACTCCCTGCAAGTATCCTCGAGGATGTCAGGCCGCCTCTCTGCCCGACGCAGTGCAATCTCCGCCCTTGCGATGGTGACTCTTGCCTGCAGAGCCTGCTGCATCTCTGCCCAGATTTGCTGGCCGTATCGCACAGACACGCAAGATATCCTCGTTCTGAGGTCCACATTTGCGTCCTGCCTGACGCCGGATACCGGCCTCCTTGAGATGGGATGCCCTGATTACAACAGCCTCCTACTTCGAGCCTTCTGGTGCCTAATTGCCCGGTGCCTTCTTCGTGAGGACACCCTCCGGGCTGATGACATCACCTGGGGGTGTCGGGCCAGTGCCCTGCTCCTGGGTGCCTGCTCTCATGACATTACTCCTGTTGTTCCCTGGATTGGCTTGGTGACCACCTCAGCTGATCCACTGTCGACCCCCAACTCATCCAGGGATGTTAGCTCAACCAGACAGGCCAACGTGGGTGGGACAGGTGTACAGGGGGCCCTGGTGGTATCTGGACCGGAAGGCACTCGGGAGGACAACTGGCACACAGGGGAGCAAGACGAGGAGGGGGTAGCATTAGTGGCCAGCCCAAGCATCCAATTTGAGACCAGGAATGCTTCTATCCAGTTCAGGAGATGCCAGACTTCATTGTGATGATGTGCAAGCACGTGAGTGCAAGCCTGCACATCATCACGAATGGCGCCAGAACGTTTCCCGATACCGACTAGTATGTGTACCACTCTTACCCGAATGGCAACATCTGCAGGCAATGGGGTGTCAGTCTGGGTGGAAACAACCGACACCTGCGGATGGGTCCAGCCTGGGGCATGCCGGCAGGTGCATACTGCTGCAGGCACTGAACCAGGACCAGGATTTTGCACAGGTACCTCTACGGTGACCTACACTGCCTCCATCCCCTGGGTCAGGGCTACAGCAGTCACACCCACCTCACCACCCCCGCTGGGCCCCATGGACTGGGCTAATACGACCTACTCCTCCTCCCCGCCAACCTGGATGCCTTCCCAGTGTCTTCCGCAATAGATGGCCTCTGTGTATGCTCACCTGTCCCCCCGCTGTCATGATCCGTGACCTAAAACCCCACTGGCATGCTCACATGCAGGTAGGGTTAAGACTCGAGGTTCAGTTGGGGCCCCACGGGCCTTGCACTATCTTCATAGACTCTCCTGGAGTCAGTCCTGCCGCTTTTGGCGCCAGGCTCATGTTCAGGATGGGGAACCTTCTTGAAGAGACTACTTTTTCTTTGGAGGCCTGCAGCCAACATGGAGGCACCCACAGGGGGGCGTGGCCAACCGCCATGTGAGTAAGCCGCGCTTCGTTTCAGCTCCGCCAATGCGCCCAACATATTGCCAACAATCTGCATCTTAACTGAGGGAAACCACAACATCAACCCAGGGACCGACTCAGAACCGCCTGCTGACCCTCCGACGGTAGTGTGGGCCTGTGCGTGCCCCCAACGAGGAGAAACACCGTGGCGAAGGGTAAAAGTGCGAGCCCGAAAATGGCGGCTGCCTGCTGACAACAAGGGAGCCAAGCGCCGCGGGGCAGAGCGGGCGAGGAGGCTTGCACCGGCCGCAGCTGATCGAGGAAAGGACAGCGGACAACAGGAGCCGGCCGACTGACCCCGCCGTCCAACGGGCACACTGCGCTGCGACCGGCGGCAAGACACCGGTACCCGCCTCCGAGTGCCTGCCCTGCGCTACCCGCAGCGCCGACGGCGGAGGCACACACAGAGCGACTGGGACCCGGAGACCGGGTGCGCCTGAGAGTGGCACCATATTAAGAGGTACGGAGTGGAAGGGAGGGCTGGGGGGACATAAATAACGCAGCCCGCCCCTTCGCTAAGCCCCACACACACAATCAGCCCGGTGCGACTGTATGATCCCGCAGCACCCTGCTAAGCGGACCGGAAAGGCCCATGACAAAGCCTCGAGGAGGGACTGAGCCCCGCTGCCGGATAGAGCTTGCGGCCACAGTGCTGGTCGCGGGCCATGGGACAAAGATTTGAGCTCCGGACATCAGGGGCCCACCCAGACTGCACTCGAGCCCGGCATTCCAGGAACGCCACTCACTGGAGCCCTCGTAAAAACCACCGAAATAGGGCTACTACGCACAATGAGCCACGGAGCACACACACGAACTGAACTGCATGGCCACACGCTCTGGGGCAACGTAAAGAGCTGTGACCCATATATAGCTCACCACAACAGAACAGCTACGCGAGCCGCACCACGGTGCACATATCCGACCCCAACTGCAGAACCACTGGCAGCCACCGCAAGCTCGCCAGCACACAAAGGGATGTCCGTAAAAGGCGCCAGAAACAAGCACAGGCAGACACCAATGGAGACCTTTGCAGCCACAGGCGTCACCAAGCCAGACGCCACGACCACAACCTCGGCTGCTGCTGGAGAGGGGCCTCCCGAACCCGCAAACTCGCAACTACTCGAAGCCATCTTGGCGCTCCAAAAAACCATGGAGGGCAAAATAGATGCCGTGGCCATCGATTTAAATCTGCTAAGACAAGACGTGCACTCCATCGCAGGCAGAACAGAAGCACTAGAGTCTCAGGTAAAGGAAAACACTGAAGCCAAAACCCACCTCTTGAGAGAGGTAGATGCCCTAGCCCAAAAAGTGAAGAACCTTGAAGACAGGGCGGACGAGGCGGAAGGACGTGCGTGCCGTAATAACATCAGAATCATCGGACTGCCGGAGGGAACAGAAAGAAACGACCCCACAAACTTTGTTGAGAACCTGCTGCTGCAGGAGGTCGGAGCAGGGAAATTATCACAGGGGTTCACCATTGAAAGGGCGCATCGATTCCCTCACTAAACGCCCACCACCAGGGAATCCGCCAAGGCCGATAATTGCCAAAGTCCTCAATTATAAAGATAGAGAGACGATCTTAGCCCACTCACGAACCGGCGGCTGCATAGAAATTGACTCCGCTAAAATTGCAATCTATCCAGTCTACACCCTCCAGGTTCAAAGAAGCAGAGCTCAATACGCCCACATAAAGGCTAGACTGAAAGATGCGGGCTTGCGATATATGCTACTGTACCTGGCCAGACTAAAGGTCATTCGGAACAATAGAACGTACCTCTTTGAATCACCCGCAAAGGTAAACGTATGGATGGATAGGGAGCAGATCCCTGACATAGAAGGAAGGCAACGCAAAACATGAGAAAATGGCACCCCCAGGAAAACCAACTGAAACCACCTTCTGAGACAGCACATGAAGAAACCTTAATTTGCAGATTGTGGCACCATTGAGTGTCTTGGAGCTGGCCGAACGTGCACCGCTCGGCAACGGACACTACCTAGGGGATTGTCCCGCACCCCCGAATCTCTTTGGGTAACTAACCCGCCCGTAGGGCACCAAGAGACCGTAGGTCTAATGGTAGAACTCGCCTGGGAGTCCATCCGGTCCCGGTGCTTTCCCGGAGGGAAGTGTTCTAATAACAACAGCAACCTCCTCAGGGGTTATCGGCCCTTCCAGTGTCTCTGCTAAGTGTTCCTCAAGGTGTGGTAGTCTAATGATGTCCAGTACATCCTCTATTTCTGTGTCTGTTGGCGGAGGGGTATCAGTGTAGAGGGCCTGGTAATACTCAGTGAATGCGTGGTTTATGGCGGCTTGTGAGTGCGTGTCTGTGCCATTGGCATCGCGGATAAGGCAGATGGATGTTCTGGGGGCTTCTCACTTGTAAAGCCACGCAAGCAGCTTACCCAGTTTATCTCCGAGGGCGTGGCTTCTTTCAGTGTATTTGGCGTAGCTGAGTTTTCCGAGGGCCTACCAGTGTTGTAGGCAGGCCTGCTTTAGTTCAACTATTTTGCATATGTGGGGTGGGTCTGAGGAGGCTATGAATTTTAGTTGCTTCATCTCTTCTTCGGTGCTTGGTAACTTTGCTGTGATGGATTTTTGGACTCCCCCTGTGGTGGCTATCATTTCCCCTGTGATCACTACTTTGTATGCTTCCCATGCCGTGCTGATGTGCTGGACACTATCCGTGTTCGTCTGCCAGTTGTTTGTCATACATTGTCTAATCTGCTCTCGGAATGCCATGTCTAACAGTGCTTCGCTTGTGAGTCTCCATGTGGGTATAGGGGGTCTAGGTGCCATTATTGTCCAAGAAGTAACTATGGGGGAATGATCCGATAGCACTCTGGCCAGGTATTGTGTGTCATCGAATGTGTCTAAGTGTTCCTCGCTCACCAATAAACTGTCGATTCTAGTGTGTACTGCGTGTGGAGGTGAGTAAAAGGAATAGGCTCTGCCCTCTGGGTGCTGAGCCCTCCAGAGATCATGCAGAGCGTATTGTTGTAGGAGGGCTTTCAATATTTTAGCGGGAGGGGAGGGGCGGGTGTGTTTACTGTCCGATCTTTCCATGCGTGGATCTAGGGTGCAGTTATGACCCCCTCCCCATATTAGCATGCCGTCTCTACTTGGACTGAGACGGGTGTACAATGAACGGAAAAAGACCGTTGCATCGTGGTTGGGGGCATATGTGTTCACTAGGCAGAGTTCTCTGCCTTCAATGGTGCCTCTTAACAAGGCCATTCTACCTTCGTTATCGATGTTAGTGTATGTCAGGTTGATGGGATTGGAGGGGGCGATCCATATTAGTACTCCACGTGCGTAGTTGGAATACGTGGTGCCTATCAGGGTTCCTCTCAAATTGTTAGCCAATGCTGCTAGCTTTTGTGCGTTCAGATGAGTCTCCTGTAATAAGGCGATTCCTATCTTGTGGCGTTTAAGGAAGGTGTGCACCCTGTGCTGTTTAATGTAGCTATTCAGGCCCCTGACGTTCGAGGACATGACTTTGACTACGTTATTCATGAATGTGGCGTGTGTGTGGATATATGGGCGGGCTGTGTGGTAGCGTCGCCCTCTTGTCTATCCATATGCGACACAGTGGCCTGTTCTGGCATGATCCCCTGCTGACTCTAGATCGGTTTAATAGTTTGTGGTGATCAAGGTGGTCCTGGATTTCCACTTTAACTAAATGAATCGGGATTTCAACAGAAGGATTCCCTTCCCTTTGAACTATAAACTTGGCGTTAACCGCTAACAAAACTGGTCTAGCGGGGTTCCCCCCGTTCTGACTTTCCCGTTTCCACATACAAGGCCTACGAGGACGTACTAGCTCTGTTACTCTCCCAGGTGTTCAACGAGGCATACGATATAGGCCAACTTCCTGATACCATGAGGGATGCGGTCATCATACCACTCTTAAAACCTGACAAAGATAGCACCGAGTGCAGCTCATATAGACCCTTGTCCTTACTAAACACAGACAGTAAGATACTAACGGCAATACTGGCTATGAGGATGCGTAAAGTCATCCCGACCCTGATCCACCAAGACCAAACGGCATATGTGCCCGGCAGAACCATCACTGAAAACCTACGTAGACTGCACCATGTCATTTACAGTACCGAAGATAGACAGACGGAATGCGCAGTGGCGTCCCTGGACGCCTCCAAAGCGTTCGACTCGGTACACTGGAAATGGCTCCTGGCTACCATGTCCAAGATGGGTACAGGGCCTAGCTACATTAAGTGGGTCACACTCATCTACACCAACCCCGAGGCCAGAGTATGCACCAACAACACTTTCTCAGACAAATGGAGGCTAACCCGAGGAAGTAGGCAAGGATGCCCCCTATCACCCATGCTGTACATTATGGCTATAGAACCAGGTGCAGCATACCTTAGACAAGAATATGGAGATGGGGGCATAGTGATAGACGGGGAGAATCACTTGATCTCTATGTACGCTGACGACATGCTCCTCTATCTAACAAACCCTGTACACATATTGCCCTACATATTAGAAACTTTAGAAAGATTCCACAGATATACGGGGATCCAGATTAATTGGAACAAATCCTGCCTGTTCCCCCTAGCCGCCTTGAGCGAGAAAGAGGCCGAAGCTCTCCCAACATTAGCCCTAAATTGGGAACCCTCCTCCTTTAAGACCCTGGGCATTAGGGTGCACAGAGACCCCAAGACAGTTAGGGCAAAGGAAGGGCTGGCAAAAACAATTAAGTTCTGGAGCAGGCTGCCGCTCTCGGTGGCGGGCAGAGTGGGACTACTAAAAATGGTGGCGTTACCCAGACTTCTTTACTTCTTCACTAACGTACCATATAACATGCCACAACGATTCTTCAATGAATTACACAAGCTGTGCAGGTCATTTCTGTGGCAAGATGGAAGGCGCCTAGAACCAGACTGTGCGGTGCAGTGTTTTAGGGTGTGGTAGCCCGTACTACTTTACCTGGACTACTTTACTACAGGGCTATATAAACCACACCCAAGTTACAGACCATGCTTCGCGTCATTATGCAGCCAGCAGCGTGATGCTAATTGTGTCCAGTGAACAGATACCAGCGATCCTTGAACAGTGGACCTGCAGAGGAGACAAAGAACATCATTAGCAGTCTCTACTTACCCACTGATTCCATCCCACCTCTGCCCGTCGAATGTCCATCCTCCTGCTGCTCGCGGTCATCCATCCGGTCGGCAGCACCATCGGGACACCATGAACGCACCAGAACGAAACACCTGGCGGCAGAGAGAGAGAAAGACAAAGTTAAAACAAGTTACTCACGGCACCTGCTGCAGTCATCACGAGAACCTCATCTGGCTGGGCATTTCTTGGCCGGCATCGTTCCGGAACTCTTCACATGCCCGGAAAGACCATCGCGACCTGAAAAGGAATAAAGAATACAGGTTAGCAAGTAAAAGGCATAACAGCACCACACTTCACGCATTACCTACCAATTCGTTGTACGCTCCTGCGTCCTCTTTTCTGGCAGGAGCCTGATCCAAGCTGCGCATTCACCGAACCTCTGTGCACCTAAGGGGGAAAATAAAGAAAAGACATTAATCACAAGAAATGAAGGCAAAGACATATAAAGACTGCTGTAATCACACTTACCTTCCGTAAAAGACACTTGAATGGGCTAGCACCAGTGAAGTTAAGTCAGTCACTCAAGCCCGCAGAAAACAATGCGCCCCTTCACAGAAGGCAGGACGGAGAACACGCCAGATATCACGACAAGGTGAGGAGTGGGCCATCAGGTCGAATCCAGGGGGAGTTAGGAGGAGACTGAATCTGTTCCTAAATCCAGTCCTCCTGTGCTTTCAGGCCTGACTTCCATCGAAGACGGCATCTGGGATCGGGAAGGGTCCAGGGCAAATCCAGCAACCAGGGCAGAGGGGCGTCCCTGTGGATACGAGGTGAGCGTAACAGAACGCAAAGCCTTCATAACATTATCCACCTGGGCGCCATGGAGACATCAGAAATTGACCAACTGGCTCAGTTATTAGGACAATTACGCGCTGAAATTCATTCGGCTAGGCAAGAGACTAATACCCTATGAAGGGATCTCGTCGTCACCATGGATCGCACCGAAGAAATTAGCAGGCAGTTACTACAATCACAGGCCGGACAAACTCCATTGCCTGGAAATAATCCACCGGCACAGGCACCCACGTTATCTACCGCTCCAGTGCAGATCACTTTACCTGGAGCAATTCCTTTAGCGCTGCCGGAACGGTTTTCAGGAGACCTCAGGAAGTATGCTGCATTTATGAATCAATGTCGTCTTCACTTCCTTTGCAGACCAGGTGCATTCCCCAACGATCAGGCATGGGTAGCCTCTGGTCTGTCATACCTGATCTTCTCACATTTGAGAGATGCATTCTACAGGACCTAGACCGACTCAAAAGTAAAACTATGAGAACCAAACATAATTTAAGCACAGCTGAAAAAAGAGCATTGACATCACTACAGAATAACAAAAAGATTATCATTAAGCCTTCCGATAAAGGAGGGGGCTTGGTAATAATGAGTAACAAACAATACAAGGACATGGCACTGCTGCTACTCAATGACAGAGAAAGTTACAGCATCCTATGTAAAGACCCGACAAAGGATCTCAGTCATGAAATAAGCAATGCTGTGAATTTTGCACGAGAAAGAGACTGGATCTCCGACAAGGAGGCAGCTTTTTTGAGCAGGTCATCGGGCAGAACTCCTTGTTTTTATGCCCTACCTAAGATACACAAAGATCCCCTTAACCCGCCCGGTCGACCGATCGTGTTGGGCTGTGGCTCCATTTTGGAGCCCCTCTGTAAGTTTGTAGACCATTTTCTCCAACCTATCAGTACACAAACACCTACATATCAGAAGGACACGACACATGCAATTGCGGTCTTTGAGGGACTTGCCTTTGACCCGACAGTTCAGTTCTCGGTGACAATGGACATTAAGTCCTTATACACTAACATTCCCCAGGCTGATGCAATTGAGTGTGTTCGGGAATGGTTGTCTGCAGAATCTACCCCCTGAAAGACTCCGATTAATTTTTCATTAGAACTAATGGAGATAGCATTATGCAAAAACTTCTTCACATTCGACAATACAATATACCTGCAAACTAAAGGATCTGCTATGGGGACGGCATTCGCCCCCAGCCTGGCAATCCTTTTCATGGCCAAATTCGAGAATCACTATATCTTTTCAGACCGCAACCAGTGGCAGGTCCAAATTAGCAACTAGCATCGCTACATTGACGATGTTATCTTTACCTGGACAGGTAGAGACACCAAACTGAATGGTTTTTGGACGTGGCTTAACACCTGTAACACAGAGTTACAATTCACCATCGACTACAGTAATACTGAGATTAACTTCCTGGATCTAATTATCTGTCACAGAGAGGGTACTCTACAATGTGATCTTTACCGCAAACCCACGGACAGAAATACCCTCCTGCATTACACCAGTAACCATCCAGCTCACACAAAAGACAATTTGCCCTACGGACAATTCCTCTGTATTCGGAGGAATTGCACTGCGGTTGTGGACTATAAATGCCATTCTGAGGCCCTCTCCAACCGCTTACAAGCCTGAGGTTACCTCAAAAAACAACTTACACAGGCCAACAAACGAGCCCGCAACACCAACCGAGACAACCTCATTCATCCAGAACGGGAGGAGACCTCACCTACTGAGACCCGAATGACATGTGTTGTCACCTTTGGCACACATACGGCACAACTAAAGAAAATTGTTAACATACACTGGCATATTGCCCGCCTGAATCTACCGGACGAAGAGCCCCCTAGGTTTGCCTACAAACGTGCCAAAAATATTAAAGAACACCTAGTACATTCTCTCTACCAACAAGACACAGCTAGTGGTAGTTCCCGTACCCTCCGCCCCCTACAAGGTCACCACCCATGCGGTAATTGTGTCGCATGTCAATTCACCAAGAAGATGAAAACTTTGACCATCGGCGAACGAGATTGGACACTTAGGGACCTCTCTAACTGTAAAAGCCAAAACGTGATTTACTGTATTGAATGCCCATGTGGCCTTAGGTATATAGGCCAGACCACTAGGACAGTCAATATTGGCATCTCTGAACATCGCTCAAAAATTAGATGCAAAAACTTGACAGCTCCCCTAGTGGAACATTATCTTGCCCTGAACCACACCCCCAACGACATTCTGTGGTGGGTGGTGGAAAAAATCAAAGGCGGGCCTGATATCCAACACAGCCTTCTGAAGAAAGAATCTAGGTGGATCCACCGCCTAGACACATACCACCATGGTCTGAATGAGATCTTTCAGCCCCTCATCTAAAGCTCTCTTCCCAGTGGGGGGCCTATTTCCCAGATCCTCATAATGCACCTCCCCGAGCTGCATCTCTCTCGAACACTTTGGTATATCTTACCACTACCCGGGACACCTTCCCTATTTTCAGTCCTAGCTAATTTCAGGACACTTTTTCTACAATACAGGTGCCCCTGAACATAACTCTTTGACCGTACATGTCTCGTGTATACATATTACACAATAGCCTCTTATGCTACATGAGACGTGCATTTATAAAAATTACAAGCCGCTCCATAAATACACAAGACGTGTATTTATAAAATTTAGAAGCCATTCCACAAGTCAGGAACTCCAGAACAAAACTCTCTGACCATACATGCCTCGTGTATATAAATTACACAATAGTCTCTTATGCTACACGAGACGTGTATTTATAACAATTGCAAGCCGCATATGGACCCTGATGCGAGGTCTGCTGCACACCCACATTGTACAATCACAAAATGGGACTGACCTTCAATGAGGGACGATCCCTGGGCACATGACCAAGCGGGAGCACAGCTGGCTCTGAATCGGGCCCTTCATCGGTCCCCATGGTAACCAATACAACCAAGACACTGTGCAAGTGCGCGCACACATCGTTTCTCACGATCGCGCTTCCTGAACTCACAGGATTGGCTGCCGTCACCACGCCTTGGACCCGACGCATGCACGGTATCTAGGGACGCCACTACATACACAACGGCACCCTCTGCCCGCATTTCTATAGACACGGCCGAATTGAGCTCAACGCTAGCCGGTCAGCGCACCTTCCCTGCACTGGAGGCACAACCGAGCCCACTTACAAGGTAGGGAGTCTAAGTTTGTCCATTCCCCGCTGCACCCTAATCATGTACAGATAGCTTAATGGCATGTGTGCATGCACGAGGTGAGGGTATATCCAAAAATACATATATATATATATATATATATATATATATATATATATATATATATATATATATATATATATTTTAATTTTTTGTCTGTTGTTTTTGACACAAAGGTCCACGTTTGCGAGACATTACAAATCAGCATTTTTCCACATTTGGAACACACGCCTCTCTACCGGTTCAAGCACCGCCATATATAGAGATACTAACAACACACTCGCGTGCACGTTGTATGGCCCCAGATACACGGTCACCTTAACACACAGATGCCCGACGGTCTGGTCTGATGGGGCTTTCAGTACTATATTAAGATCAAACGAACCATCAAGACCGACGCCACTATGCACAGCCCCCTCGAGACAACTGTCGGGTCCTACAGCCTGCACCTCTAGATAAATATCACAAGTGCACCGAGCTTAATCACATTTCAAAACTTGGACACGTTTGCCGGTTTTTCTCTGTTTATGTGCACACCATAAATTATGAATGCAATAACCCCATGCCTCGCCACAATCCCTTGTATTCTGTGTCTCTCCATTTCATTTTGGCCATTTCTCTTTCTCTTTGATGACCTCAGGCTCTCATTAGCAACCATTTCGTTGACCAGGAGTATAATCCCAGCAACAACCTACTACCCTGCAAGTGGACCACTGCTCTCCAACCAGCAGGTACTTCATTTGAGCTTTTTCCCTCTCCCTCTTTTACTGGTTATGTAGTAACCAGCTGTTACTGCTCATAGAGGATCACGGGCCCCTAATAGCCCCCCATCTACCTACCTATTGTCTTTCTGTTTCCCACACAGAATCACTGTGTGGTTTACCAACACTGTCTGGGCACCAGTATATCATAATGGGACCCGTTGTGAGGATCCTTCATGCTCAGCTATATGCCTCTTAGTGATCAAAAACCGAGGACTTGGGATAATTAGCACTGGCAGGTAAGTTTCCAGCACGGTGCCTTGAGAATCTGACTTATGTCCGTTAATGAGCCACCAACCTCACATTTTTCAATACCAGTGATCTTAATCAATCACCAACAACCATCAAGGATGCATACCGTTAAGGCTTACATAGACAGCGGAGCAGTTGGGAATTATATTGATCAAGACCTGGCCGCACAGATGGGGCTTCCCTTATGTTTCAAGCCGAACACAGAAAAGGTAACCACTGTGGATGGGACAGAAATTGCTTCTGGGCCAGTAACCCAATGTACAGTACGGGTAAACCTGCTGTGCCAGGATGGACACCGGGAATCTATTTCCTTTGATCTCATCAAGGCACCTCGGTTTCGGCTGATATTGCCATGCATAGTTGTTCATAACCCTCGGATAGATTGACATGCAAGAAAATTGACTTTCCCCATTGACTGCGCTCCCACCTGTTATTACCAGGAAGAAAAATCCAGTTTCAACATCCCTAGGAATCCTAGAACCGGCACATCTACACTTGGCGCAACTAGTACTATCCCAGAAGAATACCAAGATTTCCAGGACGTGTTCCAGAAGGAGCAAGCTAATACACTACCATCGCACAGGCCCTATGACTGTCCGATTGACCTCCTACCTGGTGCACAAATCCCTGGTGGCAGAATCTATGCGCTCACAGATCCAGAAAACCAGCATCTAAAATCCTATCTGGACCAGTACTTGGCAAACGGGGTTATCCTCCCATCTAAATCACTGGCAGCCAGTCCCCTATTCTTCGTACAGAAGAAGTAAGAGGACTTGAGGACCTGCATCGACTATCGCGCATTAAACCGGATCACTGTGAAGAACCGTTACCCCCTGCCACTTATTCCTGAAATGCTGGACCAAGTCAAAGATGCCCAGATTTATACCAAGTTAGACCTCAGAGGAGCATACCACCTAGTCCGAGTTAAAAAAGGAGATGAATGGAAAACGGCTTTCCGTCCCAAATATGGGTTGTTTGAGTGCCAGATAATGCCTTTCGGACTCTGCAATGCCCCCGCAACGTTCCAATACTTCATGAACGATGTTCTGAGGGAATTGATCGATGTTTGCACCCTGGTCTACATAGACGACATCCTAGTGTATTCAGCCTCAAAACAAGACCATGTCAAGCATGTCCACGCCGTTATCGCCAAACTTCGCCAGCATCGTCTATATGCAAAACTTGAAAAATGCTTTTTTCACGTAAACGAAGTAGAATTCCTTGGTTTCATCCTCACTCCAAAAGGCATCAGAATGGATGTAAACAAAGTGGATGCCATTCTTAAATGGCCTTCTCCAACTTCGTTAAAAGGGGTCCAGAGCATGCTGGGCTTTGTGAACTTCTACCGTCGGTTTATCCCAGACTTCTCTCAGATTGTGCATCCGATCATGTTACTTCTACGAAAAAACAATAAAAAATTCATGTGGACAGAAGATTCCGAAAGGGCCTTCCAAGAACTTAAGAGAAGGTTCACCTCAGCCCCGATTTTACAACACCCTCGCCCGGATCTCCCTTACACCGTGGAAACGGATGACTCCAGCATGGCTATGGGGGTGGTTCTTTCTCAAAAGGACCCTGAAACCGCCCAATTGCACCCGTGGCCTTCTGGCACGAAAAGTCTCGCCCCCCAAACTCAATTATGCCATCACCGACAAGGAGCTTCTCGCTATTAAATCCTCCTTCAAGGCATGGCGACATTATCTCTTGGGGGCCAAACATACGGTCACAGTAATCACAGATCATCGGAACCTACAATATTTGAAAACAGCAAAGGCACAATCCTCACGCCAACTACGATGGGCCCTTTTCTTTGCTGAATATGACTACGTGATCACTTATCACCCAAGCGTAAGAAACGGGAAAGCTGACGCATTATCTCGCATGGGCATCGATGAGAAGGTGTATGCAACTCCAGATCCAGTGGCATCATCCCTGAAGCCAAGCTCTTAGGCCTCACCAGAGCTTTAACACAAACCAAACTCAGAAATGAGATTCAACGTGAACTAACCCCTAATATCTTACTGGAATGGCCTACTAAAGGAAAACAACATACCATTAAGAACCAACTGACATATTTTGGTGAACATCTGTATGTGCCTACAATGGAACTACAACAGCAAATAATTTCGAATTATCACGATTCCCTGATGGAGGGTCACCCCGGGATAGCCAAAACCATAGCCAAAGTGAAACACAACTATTGGTGGCCTACTTGGCGTCGATAAGTCATCCAACATGCCCAGTCATGAGGGGTGTGTGCACAAAACAAGTCACTAAAACAGAAACCAGCTAGCCTTCTGCAGCAATTGGAAATTCCTCCTGCACCATGGCACGCACTTTCTCTCGACTTTATTACAGACTTGCCTCTCAGCCAAGGATTCAACACAATTTTAGTAGTAGTAGACTTATTTTCAAAAATGGCCCACTTATCCCTTTCAAGTACCTCCCGGATGCATCCTGCCTATCAAAAGTGTTCCTGGAAAACATTATCAAACTACATGGTTTCCCATCAGCCCTGGTCTCTGACCGAGGCAGCCAGTTCGTATCCAACTTCTGGAAAAAGTGCTTCTGTATGGCTCAAATCAACATCCGATTATCCACCAGCCATCAACCCCAAATGGATGGTTAAACAGAGAGGACCAACCAGACTCTCAAACAATACCTACGGTGCATGCTGCACCAGGTAGAAGGAACTTGGAGAGTACTATTATGGATAGCTGAATATGCTTACAACAATTCATTGCATTCCAGTATTGGACAAACCCCTTTCTACACCCTCTACGGCAGACATCCACGTACTTCCGAACTAGACAGTCCTCCCAGTCTAGAAATGCCAGCTGTGAAAACTCTTCATGCAACCATCTCTCAGGCCTTTAAAAAGGCAACAGAGCATTTAGTCCAAGCCAAGAACAAGCAAAAGAGATTTGCTGACCAACATCGGAAGAAGTCCCCTGACTATCAAGTAGGAGACAGGGTTTGGCTAGCCGCAAAATATATACCCCTAAAAGGAACCCAGACCTTTCATACTCGCTATTTGGGACCTTATTCTGTCAAAGCCATTATCAACCTGGCAGCAGTTAAACTAGTACTACCAACCAACATGCAAATTCACCCGGTATTCCACGTCTCACTTCTAAAACCGGTACAACCCGGTACACGAGTTAAGCCACCACCAGAACCCATAATGATCGATGGGGAACCAGAGCTCGAAGTAAAATAGATCTTGGATTCTAAATATACCAATTCCAAACTATACTACTTAGTCGATTGGAAGTGTTACGGCCCTCAGGACAGATCCTGGGAACCTAGCGAGAACATTCATGCACCACGTTTGATTAGGACATGTCATCAGAACTTTCCAGCCAAACCCGGACCAGGCAGAAGAACCACCTTAGGAGGGGCCTTGGGGTGGGGGGGTGCTGTCACGACCCGTGATCTAAAACCCCACTGGCATGCTCAAATGCCAGGTAGGGTTAAGTCTCGAGGTTCAGTTGGGGCCCCAAGGGCCTTGCACTATCTTCATGGACTCTCCTGTAGTCAGTCCTGGTGCCTTTGGTGCCAGGCTCATGTTCAGGATGGGAAACCTTCTTGAAGGGACTACTTTTTATTTGGAGGCCTGCAGCCAACATGGATGCACCCACACAGTCTATTTCCTAGAACCAGACTGTACGGTGCAGTGTTTTAGGGTGTGGTAGCCCGGACTGCTTTACCTGGACTACTTTACTACAGGGCTATATAAACCACACCCAAGTTACAGAAGGTGCTTCGCGTTATTCTGCAGCCAGCAGCGTGACGCTCATTTGTCCAGTGGCCAGATACCGGCGCTCCTTGAACAGCGGACCTGCAGAGGAGACAAAGAGCATCATTAGCATTATCTACTTGCCCGCGAATTCCATCCCACCTCTGTCCGTCGAATGTCCATCCTCCTGCTGCTCGCGGTCATCCATCCAGTCGGCAGCACCATCAGGACACCACGAACGCACCGGAACGAAGCACCTGGAGGGAGAGAGAGAGAGAAAGACAACGTTAAAACAAGTTACTCACGGCACTTGCCGCAGTCATCATGAGAACCTCACCTGGCTGGGCATTTCTTGGCCGGAGTCGTCCCGGAACTCTTCACATGCCCGGAAAGACCATCGCGACCTGTAAAGGAATAAAGAATACAGTTTAGCAAGTAAAAGGCATAAGAGCATCGCACTTCGCGCATTACCTACCAATTCGTTCTACGCTCCTGCGTCCTCCATTCTGGCAGGAGCCTGATCCAAGCTGCGCATTCACTGAACCTCTGTGCACCTAAGGGGGAAAATAAAGAAAAGATATTAATCACAAGAAAGGAAGGCAAAGACATATAAAGACTGCTGTGATCAGACTTACCTTCCTTAAAAGACACTTGAATGGGCTAGCACCAGTGAAGTTAACTCGCTCAAGCCCACAGAATACTATGCGCCCCTGCACAGAAAGCAGGATGGAGAGCACGCCAGACATCACGACAAGGTGAGGAGTGGGCCATCAGGTCGAATCCAGGGGCAGGTGGGAGGAGACTGAATCTGTTCCTTAATCCAGTCCTCCTGTGCTTTCCGGCCCGACTTCCAACGAAGGTGCCAGCCGGGATCAGGAAGGGTCCGGGGCAAATCCAGCAACCAGGGCAGAGGAGCGTCCCCATGGATACCAGTTGAGCGTAACACCCCCTCTGCCAAGGAGTCCACTTCCACCTTCACCCTCTTGGACCTCCCCTCAGCAGCGGTGGTCGATGATTGAGATGCGGCACCAGTCTCCTCGCTCCCCGAAGATGTCGTGTCCAGGGGGCGTGACTGTGCCTTACGTCTCTGCCCAGTGGAGGCATCCCTGCTGTCTTGCTCCACAGCACCTTCTCCGCCCTATTCTTCCAACGCAACTGTGGATAAGGAGACATAGAACACAAACATCAGGGTACTGCACCGATGTGTGTTTGGCACAAATAATATGCACATGAAGTACACTGCTGAAGGTTACAACCATCATCACACTCCACAACACACAGGTATATGCAATGGACATACATATACATACATGTCTGTCGTTCACAACAGATAATCACATCCGTGGACATGGCACTGTCGCAACCTATCAATTGCGCATCCTACACACACATGCGTCATGGGCCATACTGTCACGATGCCTTCCCCCAGACATCAGGAGCAGACCCATCTGCCCAGAGTACAGGCACCCAAGAGAACTCTGGGAGACTCAAGGCATCGCCTAGGGGCTTTATGGACTCAGTCCTGGCGCCGTTGGTGCCAGGCTCATATTGCCTTTTTGAAACTGAGCAGGTCATCCTGTAGAGAAATCATGTATAGGCCACCGTGAGGCCTTGAAGGGATTACTTTCTTCCAGGGACTATTTTTCTTGGGTGTGGTACTGGAACTATTTTACCTAGGAACTACTTTATGGTGGCTATTTAAACCACACCCGGAGAGCAGCACATGCTTCGCGTTATTCTGCATCTCTGCAGCGTAACGCTCACCGTGCCTGCAGCCCAGCATCCAGTCTACAGCTACATCTGTCTTGTTGTCCGTGAACCGACCCTGTAAAAGAGAAGAGGAAGAGCAGATTAGAACAGGAGCCACACCATTAGTTGTCGCTTTCTTCTGGGAGTCGCCGCACGTGTGAGGAAAAGAAAACATCTGTTACCACGCTGCACTGTCAGCAGCAGCACCGCGGCATACTCACCAATGCTCCTTTCAGCCACACGATCCCGCAAGGTACTCTGTTGAAATCGCCGCTCGGAGCATCTGCATCTGCAAAAGAAAGAAAGACAACAGGTGAGCTGCGCTCTGCAAAAGACATTCAAATTCATACCGTAAGATACTTACTTGGTACATAACTGCTCGAGGTGTCGCTCGTCATCATCTTACGTCCATCATTCCGGAGAAGCGCTGCACCTGTAAAATATAGAGAGGACAATTGGTTAATCTCATAATGAACGATTTTGCTTACTAAGATTAGTGCTTGGTGCAAAACTGACTCTTACCTTGGCGCTACCTCAATCCTTCGGAAATGTAACATTCATCTTGGGCCATTGTGCAAGGGGAGAAATATATAAAAGGAGCAAGAGTGAACTATAAGACAATTGAACTCTAAAACTTTGCATTATACTTTGGATTGGCATAAAACTTACCTCAGAGTCATCGTTGTCTGAAAACTCTGCCATAAGCTTACGGATCAGTGAAGTTAACTGGTTTCTACGCACCCCTGCACGCCGACGCAGGATGGAGAGCCCATCCTTTCTAACAATAAGGTGAGACATGATAAGGGGAACACAAGGTGGTTTCGGAAAATACATAGTTAACCCCTTTTACCACAGTCGGCTAATTACCATTTTACTACTTTAGGAAAATCCTCCTACGTGCCAGACAGACGAAACTGAGTGGGCAAGTGCAGTCGCTCATCACTACACTACCAGTCACATTGGTGGAGACCGCGGCAGTCCAGCTTCGTTCGGCGCCCCTGTGGAACCCAGGTGAGTGCAACACATACACATGTCATGCACACACATCACCTGACAGTCCTCAAGCAGTGTACTGATCTTTCACATCAGAGTCTCCTCAACAGCAATCACGCAACAAGACTAGGTCACACATTGAAATGCACGTGTTGCATCCATCCAGGAGTGATGGCCAGTCACACAGTCACATCTTAGCCACATACACATGAACACCATGCATGCACATGATGTTGACAACACCACCCATCTCTCACACCTCTCACACAGTCACGTCTCAGACACATATGACAAAAGTAAGACCATTGAAATTACACATGGTTCATAGAACACATGTAGACGGTACAAGAGGCATACTTGCTGTAAGGCCAAGGTGCACACTCCCAACATACATCAACATGCACATGCACTGTGAAGGCCAGCAACACATGGACGCTCACCTAACGAATCCAGACGTAGCTGTAAATCGGTGATCTGGGTATGCAGCCAGGTAGAATTTCTCAAGGACACGCATGTCGGTGGTGTTATGGTGTTAATCCGGCTCCTGCGCCCCCCCCACCCTGTTTGGTAACAGCCTGGAGGAAGTGCAGGGCCTTGCTGTGAGTCCTGGATTTGTGGTCCTCCCAGCGCTTGTGCACATGGTGGTAATCACAGGGTGCCACCCCCTCCGCGTTGACAGCACCCACAATCTGGTCCCAGATCAGCTTCCGTCCTTCCTTGCCGACTTGCTTTGGTCTGTGGAAGAGGGCATCATAATGCCCCAGGACATACTCCACCAGGATGTCAACTTCCCTGGCTGTGAAGTTGACAGCCCTCTGCCTCGCTGCCATGGGGTTGCCACTAACCTCGGAAGATGTTGGTTGAGACATGGCAAACTCTAAGGCAGGTGTGGGTGGGCAAGGTGGTCCTGGGGGTGTGCTGTGGAGTGGTGGTGATGGAATGGCACATTGGGAGTCTTTTGGGATCAGCTGAGGTGGTCACAGGGTCAAGGACAGGAGCACTGACAATGGCTTGTCAGCAGGCACTCAAATTGCAGGACAGGTGGGCAGCAAGAACACAGTGGGCAGGCAGCAGCAGATGGCTTGTAGGAGGCAGCTAAGGGCAGGAGGAGGCAGGTAAAAAGGCTTACGTGGGCAGCTGGAAACAGAGTGATGGTTACTCAATGCATGCGAAATTAGTGCGCACACTTAAAATCACAGGAAAGGGCCTAATCGCATAAGTTACATGACACACGCTGGCCATTGGGCGTTGGCATTCAGATTCGGGATAAAGGAGTGCGAAGGAGAACATTACACCGCACGTGCGAGTAGGAGCGGATGGACGTGTAGACTTCTGAGATTTCTGGGATGCCATGCAATTTGTTCACTACTGTGACAGTGCAACTTCTTATTTGGGTGAGGGATTTGTCTCCGTGCACACGTGCATGTATTTTGTTTTCTGAGCCTAAAGTTGAGTTGCGTATGCATTATTTATACTCTGGGTGCCCCTGTGTATCACGTACCCCCATTATTAACATCACTGTGGCTTTTGTGGGCTTTGCGTATGCATTTTTTGTGTTGCTGGGTGCCACAGAGTATCGTGTAACGCTTTTTCTTTTCACGAAAAAGCTATTGAGGGGTCACGTACACACATCTTTGATATTTGGGGTGCCTGTGCATGCTCCAGGAGTAATATTGAGCCTTGCAGGACCACACTAGTACGTTTTACATCACGTACCCTGCCCCCTCACTCCTATTGCCCAGGACAATTGCTTGTTGGGCCTCCCATTGTACAAATCCATCTGTACCATGGTTGGGAAGGCCCCAGAGCGAAAGGTGGCAGAGGTGGCCGAGGAGTCTAGGGTGGGGGATGTGCAGAGAGAGCTGTACACCACCCCCAACATGGTCAGGGAGCTGCAGGTGATGCTGCTGTCCCCACCACCCACAGTCAGGGAGCTGCAGCAGTATCTGTTGTCGCCCCCCCCATGTACACAGACATGCAGGGGCAGCTGATGGCTGTGTGTCCAAGGGGAAGGGACGTAAAGTTAAAGGCCCTGGACCCAGCTCCCATGTTGAGGGACCTTCAGAGCCAGTAACTGACTCAACATCAGTGGGTGATGGCATGTCCCAGGCTACTTGTGGTCTGGCCCCTAATTTCCTGAGTGGGCCCAGCCTCACATGGTCTGCACCACCTGCCAAGAGGCAGAAACATGCAGAACAGGGAAAGGCTCAATCCCAAAGCATGGCAAAAGAGACCGCCACATCGAGGAAGAGGAGCTTCAATGATGATAACTAAAGATCCTCGTGGACTAGGTGTGCGACCACCAGCGTGACATGTGCATGCAGCCAGGGAGCACACATACGCCTGCTCGGCGTATGGTCCACTTGCCACGAGTCACAATGGCATCAACGCCTTGGGGAATGAGAGCCGCACCACTCGTGAGGTCATGAAGCAGTGGAATGACCTCCACCGTCGAACCAAAATCAAAGCTGGGTGCCCACCTTGCTTCTGCTCTGGTGACTGGAGGTGGGTCACCACAGGATCAGGATCTCACGCTACATAAAGAGGACATGAGCAAGTTTATTCATGTGGATAAGCTGCAAGGTGTGGGAGGCCTGCCAGATTAGGAGGAAAAGTCTGGTGAGTGATGAAGCGTGTGCTTCCTGAATATGTGTATGTAGTTTAAATAAATGTTTATGATTGTGTAGCAGTTCTGCCTGCATTTGTATGACTGCCATGAGTAAACCATGTCATGGTGTACTGACCCATGCTAAGTGTATTGCAGAGTGCATACAACCCATGTGCTGCACAACAGTTGAACATGGCTTTTGGACAGTAGTCATCCACAACCTTCAGATCCTAAAAGACATTTCCGGCATGCCAACACAACGTGGAATCTGGCTATGTACATCAGTGATGTTAGTGGCTCAGCTATGCCAGTCAATTTCTTGTGTCTGAATCATGTGCTACACATCATGCATGAAGTAGAAATTCCATCCACACATGTCCATAGGTGGTTTCTACACATACCTTCCATGAACACTGTCAGCAGATGGGACATTCTGCCATGAGTGACATAGCATTTCACTAAACTGTTCAAATCCCTGCCGGAGCTATGGCACTGAGCCCCTTGTAAGATATTTGCCTTGAGTCTTCCATGTTAACCTGCCACACTCAACACACACCCCATGGGTGCATGGCCCTGTCCCTCTTGTGTGTCACTGTCCCCTCTTTCTATCTCCCAGCACATGTCATCACTCTCTCCACATCACATTCCTGGGACACCACACCGTGTCAGTGGTACACTGGTGTTAGATGTGATTGTAGTGGACTTGGCTGTAATTAGCTGTTCACATGTTCTCCAGCAGGTTAATGTCATGTTGAATATCCACTTGATGAGTCACAAATGTCATGTTTTAGTTTACTGTTTGCTGTGGCATGGGGCAGGGTGTGCGTCCACAGATACACGTCTGTTGGCAATGTGTGCAGTGCTTACATGGTCAGGGACATGGAATGTGGTGGCAAGTCTGCATACACCATGATCACTGGGACTTTTGTGCATAGTGTGTGTATGCAAATTATGACATGTTAACATGCATGGCAATGTGTTGCAGGACAGCATTGTGATGACCGTACATGTAGTAGATGCATTTAACATGATTCTTCATGTCTTTATGTGTCCATGTGCAGGCGATGAGCCACCAGATTCAGGGGAGGAGGTTGTGGAGGAACAGGAGCCTGAGCCACGAGAGAGCACTAATGGAGGATGTGTTGTGGCAGCCCATGAGAATCCACTGGTGCTACAGTCCATCCAGGCTATGACTCAGTATGAGTCTGAATCCAAAGATACCAGAAGCTCTGGTGGTGAACCGGATGTCCATTCCTCTCAGCTGTTGGAGGTGAGTGCATCAAGTGTTGGAGCTGTTGTAGCCCATGTGCCTGCAGGGGGTCACGTCAACTCACAGGGCCAGTCAGTGTTGCCATGTCCATCTGTGGTGGTTATGGCTGCAAGGCCACGCTCCACTGTATTGGCTTCCGGTCTTGGGACGGATGACCAAGGGAGGGCTGCAGTCCTGCAGCGACAGACAGTGGCTTCACATCAAGGGCCATGCTCCCTTGAGTCCGGCAGGCATGGGGCACGCAAAGGTGGTGAACGTGTCGCAGCTGGGTAGACAGTGTGGGAGCTGTCAATGTTGCATGTTGCACAGCAACAGGTTTCTTCCTATGAGATGTTGGCTCAGGGCATGGCTAGGGTGCCCAATTCCATGTTCTCCCAACAAACACAGATAGAGCACCAACTGCAGGCATTGCGGTTCACATGCCGCTGACACGGGCTGCACATAGAAGCCAGCAACAGGAGCCGACGTGCCAAACTGAGGTCTCTGCAGGCATCCCTGCTTGCAGAGAGTAAGGCCCACAGGGAAGCCCTGAGGCAAGAGTGTCTGGCCCCCAGAGCTTCAATGTGCTAGAGGCAGCCTGCAGTACACAGTTCCAACAGCAGATGCAACTGTTGACTCATACCATCTCAGAGGAACTCTCCGTGCATCCTGTGAGGTGTTGCATGTAGACCTCAGAGTCTTCATGTTGCAGATGCATTAATCTGGGTCCTGCCTGGCTGCTGCCATGGAGGACTAGGCCAGGACTATATGTGGTCTACCTCCCTTACCACTACCACCTTCACATTCTAAGCAGGAAGGTGGTGACAGCAGCGACAGCCCTCCCAATCCATGATAGCTGTGCGGTCCATGTACCCATGGAGGTAATTTTTTTTTCAACATCCACACAAGTGGGTGTTGACGTACACCCTGCACCTCCCCACTCCTAGGTGCCCTCCTCTCCCCCGGTACAAGATGCCCATTTTTTTCCTTTTTTCCACCCCGCCTGCCAGATCTTAGCATGTCATATTTTGTTTTGCCCTTTTGCTGGTTGTGATCTTTGTTAATTTTTGCACTGATTGCCCTTGAGGTGTGCCATTAACTCCTCAGGGACTATACATGTCCATTGGTGTACGTGCAGAAATGCCTAGTAAGTCATCTAGCATGTTTGCATGGGGGTGCACCTGATGGCATGTGCATGTAATCATAGCTTTGTTTTTCCATGGTACGTGCATGCTGCACAATGGGTGTTTTAATATGTTTGCCCATGTTGTTCCAGTAATCCGTGGTATGGCGGTGACTGTGGTCCGGGGTGAGACATCCTGCACCATTTGAAGTCCACACTCCTCATGCCCTCATGCCCTCCACCAGACAATGTTGTTACCTGGGTGCGAAAGAACAACTCTGGGCAGATGTTATGAAGATGAGGGATTGTGTGTTGCTAAACGGTGCCACTGTAGGCGATATTCCGGCGCAACCAACATGGCAACGACAGTCATCTCACAGTATCATTGATTATTTTTAGGTCTCTAAGAACTTTGTGCCCAAGATAATTAATCTTCTTACTTTGAATATGCCTAATAGCGATCATAGGCTATTGAAACTTGGATGCCTATTAGCAGTTCCGGAAGACGCCCCGAAATATTCCTCTTCAGTAGAAGCAAATTCCAGTGGTAATCGTCTTCGGCTGAGTGCTAACATAATTGACAACCTAACCAAAAGACTACTGAATGTTCATAACGGCGTGAACTATATTCCGCTTCTGTCAACTTACATTGTGGAGAAAAAACATCTACATCAAAAAGTCAAAAATCACACTCATCCATTCTGTAAAGTGATGGATGACAAAAAGAAAGAGTTGAGAAGAGACGTGCGTCTATTAAAAAAGAAAAAAAACCTTAATACTTCTCAACTGACGGAAGCAATAAAATCACGAAGAGCGAGCTATTGAAATTGGGTAAGATCCAACAAACTCATTGTGGAGCAGGATCGTGCGGAATTCATGTTGAAGCTATTAATCACTAAGAACACCCGTGATATTTGGCAAATTCTAAACATGGGCCACCTCAACCCAGAATAAACCCACTCTAAACTCAACCCAGAATACAATCGCGGGCGATAGGTGGTGTAAACACTTCTCAGCAGTGTTTAACTCAAACGGCAATGGGTCCACAATAGATCTGTCGGATGACCCAGTGCTCTGGGATGTGAAAATGTCACAAATGGACATTGTCAGAGCTATCGAGAAGCTAAAAAACTCCCGTGCAGCCGGTCCAGACATGGTGAGTAATGTAATGTTAAAAAAAAACACAAGTCAATGGGCACCCTTTATTGAGTGTCTATTCGAGAAAATCGCTTCCACCCAGATATTACCCACTTCCTGGCTAAAGGCCATTGTGGTGCCTATCCATAAGAAGGGCAGCTGGGAGGCTCCAGAAAAACTACCGCCCTTTTGCATTATTAGACTCAATTGCTAAACTCTTCGGCTCGAACCTTAGGTTGAAATTGGTGAACTGGGCGAAAAATGCAGGAATTTGTGACATTCGACAAACAGGATTTTCGAAAGGAACTGGTGTGGATGTGAATTTGGCAATACTAACAACTTTGAAACTAGAGGCACTCAAAACAAGTGGCAAGCTTCATCTTGCCTTCATAGACATGAAGCAAGCATTTGACTGTGTTAATCGTAGCTTGCTCTGGTCTAAATTGCGCAAGTGGTGCTGCCCGGCGGAGATTTTAAATCCAATTATTGTGCTTCATTCAAAGACGTTGTTCCAAGTTCGTCTGAACAAAGCTGGTATACTGTCTGACAATATATTAACGACAAGAGGTGTCAAACAAGGTTGCCCACATGCAGCAGACCTATTCAAACTTTTCTTGGCAGACCTTCCGTTTCATCTAGAGAAAGTCCACAGCTTTCCTCCAAAAATAAACAGAATCTCAGTGAGATATATCACATATGCCGATGACTTGGGCTTATTAGATAAAACACAGATCGGCCTCCAATGATTATTAAGCAGTCTTCATGAGTATTTGTCTAACAATGAGCTTACCATCAATACAGACAAAACGAAACTACTCTCGATTGGCCCTGGGTTTTCTAAGAAAGACTGAATTTTCAAATGGAAAGTTGATGGTCAGTTCCTGTCTTCAGTCAACTCAATCCGCTATTTAGGAGTACAGATTAATACATCAATCTGTGAAGATCAGTGGGTACAAGACCTAAAACTAAAAACCTCAAGACTAGCCTTGCAAGCATTAAAGATAAACAAAGATTATGGCAAATTCTCTCTCACACCAGTATTAATGTTTTACCAGCAAAAGGTGGTTCACATCCTCACATTTGGCGCCGAAGCAGGCTGGAACATCAGCGAGCTAATATGGAACCAACTCGAGGGCCAATTCTGGTGGCGTGTCCTCAACCTCCCATCCTGCATTTCCATAATATTGATACGACATGAGTTATCTTTGAACTCGCTATTCAGCCAGGTGATATGGAAATCCATCTCATTAATGCGGAAGGTGAGAGAGATCGATGGCGCTCCAGCATATAAGATTTTTGCGAGCATTGAACAGCCGAAAACTGGATGTTTGTTGAACCAATGGCTTTCAAGAGTGCAAGACTGGATCAATGCGGCTGAAATTAGCAATTTTGACCTCTTTCGCCGCCCTCAACATGCCAAGAGAAAGTTTTAAACATGGTCATGGATCATCAATTTAGAGAAACGGGAAAAATTGGTAGCAGCCGCCTGGTTAGGAACTGATCAGAAAAAACTAAATACACAGTTTAATTATCTGCTACGATGCTACTCTCGCTATTATCGCGAGCAATTCCTACTCTTTTGTTTAAACACGCTGCAGTCAAAAGAGATTCTATGGCAAAGGAAAAATCCTGCAACGATTGATAACTATTGTCGCTTTTGTTTGGATGCAGTTGAATCTACAAAACATCTGATTCTAAATTGCCAAACAATCTGTGCGATCCGTTCGAAACACTTGGGTCAATATGCACCTGCAGATGAAGATATGACAGCATGGTGGCACACGATTTCATCTGGCAATAATCCGAAACATGTGTGCGCAATAGTTAATTATCTGAATGAACTTCTGAAATTCCCTATTCAGCCCAATACTGTCCTAAAATGCACCAAAGGAAATAGGGATTTGCCCGCCACCTGAATCTTGTCAATGAGGATTTCTGCTGTGAAGGACTGCAGTTCATGATTTTGGTCCGGACCTTGTAATTGTAATTTTCTTCTTGTAATTTTTCTCTTCGCTGTCTGTCCGTTTACTTGTCTTGAAACAAAAGTCTTTTCTTAAATGTCAAGACTGTAGTTTTTCAATAAAAATAAATGTTGTTCCTTTCACAAATTAGGAAACACACTTACCGGTGAAGGTCATGTGGGATTTATAGCCTGCAGACACAGTTATTTGGTAAGCATTTGCACTGTCTTGCATGTTGGCCATGCTTCATTGTTGGTTATCTTTGCTGCATGTGTCGTTTCTCTTATATGTCCTTTGCATGCACCCATGGTGTTGTGGTAATTTGATTGGCGCTCATGACACTGTTTAAGCTACCTATGTGGATACCTCAATGGGAGCACTGACTGTGCTGTGCAGCATATCATTGTACATCGGTAAACCAGGCCATGGACTCCTTGATCTGTCATGTCCTTGATATTCACTCTCTGTGCCACTCTCTGTGCCACTCTCTCTCTCTGTCTCTCCCTCTCTCTGGTGTGATACACTGTACTCCTGCACAAATCAATGTCAATAGCCATTCACCCTGTGTCACCCTGTGTTGCTCCTGCATTCTGTGTTGCATGCATATTTTTGTTCTGGTGTCAACTGTGATCATGTATGTGCATGTATTTTGTGCTGTTACTCTGCTTTACATTCCATGTAGGTAGAGCGTCTCCCGATGGTGTGCATCGTATGCAAGGCAGGTGAGTTCCACGGACAGGTGGAGTGCATGGCATTTTCTGACACTTCGGTGGTATTTGCATGGGAATGGGGCATTGTGTGTGCTCACTCTGGCTTTACTAACCTTTACCTCTGTCACTATTGCTTGAAGGTTGTTTTACTCACCCAGGGATGATGCCAATCATGGTTATGGTCTTGTTAATCTGATAGATTGCTGGGGACACTGTTTACTGATTGTGATAACTGTGCTTTCTGACTGTGTGTCCACCTTTCATTTTCATGGCTGTTGTGAGTGTGTAGCATGGTCAACTGTTTGTGGACTGTGGTGGGGGCAGATGTTTGAGCTGAGGTCTGCCTCATTCAACTTTTATCAGGTCTAATGAGTGGTACATCTGATCCCTATCAGGGTTTGTGGGATTAGGAATGTTTCTCAGATTTGCTGGGTCAAATTTATGGTTAAACTATTAGTGTGTGCTTACTCCCTATCTGCTAATGTTCATTCCTCAATGCTGTCCCTCCAGAGCCATTTCATCATGTTACTCTGACCTTCTTCAGGTGAGCCAGTTATTAATGGAGATTTTTTGCAGGGGATCTTTATCATCAGCAGGGGCCAGCCTCTAGGATCCACAACATGCCGCCCTCGGTTTGGGGACTCATTTCTTTGCTTTCCATGAGCTACCCATGTGTTTCATCTTCTACTCTTCCTTCTCTCTCCCTCTTCCCTTCTAAGCAATCCCTCTGCTCTCTCACTCTCTCCATTCCTCTTGTCCTGGCTGCTTGATGAATGTGTGCTTGATATGCCTCAAGGTCTCACACGCTCCTGTCAACCCCAGCAATTTGTAGAACAGTAGCCTCTGTGACGTGGACTAGTGTCATATCACTACACTTGGGGAAATACCAGAGAGAGTTGCATCTCTCTGCACAAATTCAAGCATCCACTGACTAGTTGCACTTGAACCACACCTGAACTTGTTACCACACACCGAATACCACACCCCTCCGAACATCTATGCACTTGCTCCTTCTGATTGCACCAGGCAGGTACGGTGTCTGACTGTTCCACCCTGTCCTCGGTCCCTGCATGATGGCATATCGATGCACTTGTGAAAATATGATGAATCACTGTCCGACAGATTCACTGTTACATGCACTGTTGATAGTGTAGTATAGTTTAGTATGCAATTACTGTTCCTGTCCATAATTGCTTCAGGGGTTGTATTTTTGTTGAAAAATGTAGCCACAAGCTGGGTAAGGGTTGCCTTGTCACGCGCATTTTGACATGCCATGCTCAAGCGGTGTGCATGTGGTTGCAGATGTTGGGGCACCACCATGTCCACCGGTACGCCTCGTCGTGTTGCAGCATTGTGCAGGACACATGCTGCCACAATGATCCTTCAAACTAGAGGTGGAGCATGTAGCAACTCACCACCAGAGTGGTCAAGGGAAGGGGAACGTGACTTGAGCACTCCGAATGTGTGCTCCACTATGCCCTGAGTTGCAATATGGGCTGTGTTGTATCTTACCTGAGGTGGTGTGGCAGGGTTTCGTATTGGCGTCATCATGTAGGTGCTCAGAGGGTAGGCACTGTCCCCTGTACAGGCGAAAATGTTTGTCATTGGTGCGTATGTGTGTGTGTGTGTGTGTGTGTGTGTGACATGCATGCAGGTGCACGGGCATTTAAACTCAACAATGAGCCATGTGTTGCCATGCCTCCAAGCTTCCAGGGACCGGTGTAGGGTGACATTCTGAATATGAAACTATCATGGGTGGACCCTGGATAGTTTGCATATACAGAAGTAATGATACCCTTGGCATCACATACAACCTGCACGTTGATGGAATGCCAGTGCTTGCGATTGTGATATATGTGCTCTTTCGCCCTAGGTGGACGTAGAGCCGCATGGGTGCAATCGATGGCACCAAGCACTCTAGGGAAGTGCACCACCCCATAAAAATCCTGGACCACGGCCTGCCTTTCTGCAGGTGTTCTGGGTATGTAGATGTGCCTGCAGACTGAGGGGGGTGCAATCATTATTGCCAACATCTGCTGTAGGCAGCGTGACTGCGTGGGCTGTGAAATGTCCCCAACCATGGCAGTTGTCCGCTGAAATGACCCTGTGGCCAAAAAATGCAGAACATTGAGCACCGTTTTCAAGGGGCTCAGTGCCTGGGAGCACAGGGTGGATGATGTAAGGTCATCCTCCCACTCCGTGACCAGGTCTAATATGATATGAGGAGGAAACCTATACCTGCCATAGACCTGGTCATCAGGCATCTCAAAAAGGCTGGTCCTAGGTAGAAATATCCGGGGCCTGGACATCCTCCTCCTCCTGCGGTGTCCCACGATCACTACTGCGAGAAATGGTATATTCATCGTAGATGTATACGCGTGTTTTGTTCGCACAGACTTTTTATGCATTTATTTTTGTGCGCGTTGACGTATCCGCCAGCTAACGGATAGCGTACGTGTTTCTGGATTTGCACATATTTTACAGTGCACCGGCGAGCCCTGTTCAATTCCATGAATACAGGTTTTTAGCACGCGTATGGGCGTTGCGAGGATTTTACTTTGGCACATCCCTTGTTACGCCCATATTTTCGCTTGTTGTTCCCCATTTTATGTGTCCCGTCCCCTTTTTAAGTGACTGCGCAGAACCCAACGCCCCTTCGCTACCATTCGCCCGCAAGGCGTTCATGGTCTCGCAGTGACGTGTTGGACCGGCACGGATTGCTCGCAAGTCCCTGGTAAGCCCCCCGCATTGTGTTCCATGAATACACAAATGGGCACTTGCGTACAATTTTGTACGCAAGCCCCCTATTTTCCGTGAGCAAGCCCCCTATAGTGCCAAAATCGGTTACTGACACTTTTCCCTGTGGGTTTACCATGGGATTAATAGTGCTAATAGGGCGGTGTCATTTTCCATTTCTGGAATCCATAGGACTTCATGGATATTTTTTGCGAGTCCGCTGCACTTTTCCTGCAAAAATCAGTGTAATTCTGCCAACGGTAAATCCACCAAAAATTGTAATTTGGCAGTGCAGAAAAAATGCAGCAATCCTATTATCACGGAATTACCACCACTATTTTTCATGCACTGCCAAACTTGGAATGAGGTTGAAAAGTCAAAAGTATATATAAAACACAGCGCGCAGCCTGTGACTGCCGTCGCATGATGGCTAGAGTATTCTTCAGCACAATAGGTCTCATTACAACCCCGGAGTTACATTTTTTCCGCACCCATCAATGAGGAATTACTGGGTAATTCTGACATTGCCAGACCCGGTAATTCCTGCATTTCCAGATGCCGGTGCCTGTTAGTCCGCATTCCCAATCGAGCCCCATAGGGCTCAATGGGAATGTCGGATGCTGCACTCCCGGGTGCCGCTCTGCCCACCAGGCCAGACCTGGCAGGCAGACAGGCGCCCGCGAGCACAGCTCATAGTATGGAGGTCCAGCAACTACAGTACCGGCATGCTTACCAGTACCGTAGTTCCCGTACTGCCACGTTTATAATGAGGCCCATTGCATTGCAGCTTCGGCGCATTTCTGATTGCCATGCAGCAGCCAACCTGCGCACTCCAGACCACGTTCAAGTTATTCATAGGCTGCCTCTGCTAACCCTATTGTTACTCAATATTCTTGAGTATAGTTTGGAAACTTTTGGTGAGACATTCATTTGACGCGTTTTCAATTAAAATATGTTCATCCTGTGTAAAGTCATTTTCTGTTAGCGAGACACAGAAAAAAGACCCATAGGCTATAGTATGTAAATATTCACAAATTAGGGCTTGTAGCCATTTCTAGCAAAGAGCACAGGCTTTAGTTGCAGTTACATTTTCCATGGGAAGATAAGTATACTCACCTGCTCAAGCAAATGGCAATCGAAAATAAAAGATATTTCTTATCAAAATATAATTAGCATGGTTTGCTTCATTCTACTGCATAGCGCACGGTGGGTGGCGCATTTTCGAATGCAGCGCATATTTCTTGCATGCATATAGCGCAATAGCTTATCAAGAGGTTTAGTTGGGTGTGCATGCTATTGTGGAATGCCCTTCCTGCGCACCTTAGGATGATTGACTCCCATTTGGCATCCCGCAAAGCCATCAAAACTAGGCTATTTGTCTGAATTGTCAATCCTGTGTTCCATGTGATCAGTTGTTCTCTGCAACATGCCTGTAACCAAGACTGTTTACTGTAATAACAAGCTTCCTTACATTTTCATGCAAAAGCGCCTCATGGCTGTGGGCTGTAGTGCGCTCTACAAATATAAATAAATAAAATAGTAGCACTCCTGTGCCAAAGTCAACCTTCCTGCAGTTTCGTGGTGATCTCGAGTGACTTTAGCAACTCAACAAACATAACGACGCCCACCTGTACTCTCTCCACTTCGGATATGCTTTCCTCTGCCTGCACAAGTTCACATTTAATGTTTCAATTCTTCTCTAGGCTGCTGGGCATCTGTGATCATCGAGTATCATATTTCAGTTGGTGCTTCCTATCAATTCTGCTGCTCCTCTGCAAAACTGTTTCATTTTTTATTGGAAATGACAGCTCTGTTATTACAAGGGGGGTGGGGGACAATAGAGGAAGCGAAGGAAATACGCACACACAACAACATTAAAAGCCAGCTGCTGAGAGATGGGAGAGTAGCATCCGGGCAGAGAAAGGCAGAGTGTGCTTCTGCTTGGTGTATCCTGGCTGAATGGTTTATTAAAACTGACACCAGTATCATAATTGCTCCCAATTATTTTGTCACAGTGTCAGTAGCAGTTAAACTGAGAATGTTAGTGTTAAAAGCCATAGCTCTAATTATTAAATAGGCCAATATGATGCGCAGTTTCATATTAGGTGGCTTGTGTTCTCTTCCCAGGCACCTCCCATCACACTTATGCCTTGAAGAGAAGCGGTTTTCTGTTGGAATGGGGGGGTGGGGGTTGGTGTGTGTGTGTGTGTGTGTGTGTGTGTGTGTGTGTGTGTGTGTGTGTGTGTGTGTGTGTGTGTGTGTGCGTGCGTGCGTGCGTGCGTGCGTGCGTGCGTGCGTGCGTGCGTGCGTGCGTGCGTGCGTGCGTGCGTGCGTGCGTGCGTGCGTGCGTGCGTGCGTGCGTGTGTGTGTGTGTGTGTGTGTGTGTGTACGACACGCGTCCTACATTTCATAACCACCTTTCTGCACCACATGCTGGCAGCCTCACACCCACAGTAATAGATTACGTCTTCAATTCTTCTCCACAGTGCTAGCATTGGTTATGCACCCACAAATATGTCCTGCTTACGGCCCAATCGACCAAAACTATGTCCAGAACCTGCATTTGAAAAAAAGAACCCTTTGCTTTCCTGCAGTTCATCGGAAAATTGCAAGCCCTTTCTGCTCCTTGCCTTTCTTGTATTCTGATGTTGAACCTCTGTGGGAGCCAGGATCACCCTGTGGTCATCTTTGAACAGGAGAAGGTGTCATCAGCCCAGGAAGAGAAGGGTGGACAATGGGGCTTTATGCAGATAACTCACAGCCAAGCTGAGCCCCATTCAAAGAGAATTCCAGACTCCCACATCACTATTGACATACTCATAATGCTCTTAGCCAGCCTCAAGAACATCAGGAAGACCAGTCCATGGATTTGCTCACAGAAAAGCCGCTGATGAAAGCGCATTCTCATTTGACAGTGACCACAGTTCCGCGCAGATATCCTTCCTCTAATATCTGGATGCTTGTGTCCATTTAGGGCCTACCTTTCATCTAGGTGTATAAGTACGCTACTTTACTCTGGGCATTGGCAGAGTCCAGGATTACCCCTTTCTTCCAGAATGAACTGGCATGAGCGCCACGCATTGGGTGGTGATGAAAGGCACCGTTCCACATAAACCCTTTATTCCAAGTGTCACCCATTTTGACTATCCTGGGGTACATTTAAATTAGAACTTTAATAGGCATGCACATGTACAAAAACAGGTCCCATTGATGAAACAATCAGTTGGCAGCATTTATAGATTCATGAAGCAACACACGCAGCAACCACTTGGTATTGTAGAAATAATCTATATTCCCCCATTATAGGGGCTATTAAATATGGTGCCGCAATCTGGGGTATGGAGATCTGGGAATCTTGCAAAAAGAGCTAAATATTCTTGTGAAATCTCTGTTGGGCACCCATGTCAGTGCCAAATTTTGCTTCACATAAAGAGTATGGTTGGGCCTTTCTAGAAGACCAACTTGTCTTGGAGCCTTGTAGGTTATGGTTGCACGTATGGACTTATCAAAAGGCGGGGTTCACACAGAAATTGTTAAAGGATCTATTGGGAAAAGTGTGCCAATAAAATTGGTTGGTTATAAAATGTAAAGTAAACTCTGGGGAAAGTGAAAGCCAGTAGTATATGTATTGAACCATTATTATCACTAGAAAATGGTCGGTGCTGCCTCCTAACAAAGAGATTAATAGAGTGGGCAAAGATACCACCAGGGAGATGCAATAGCCACTGAAACCAACAAATAGAGAACTGTTGAGAATACTGTCAAATAACATAAAGGAATATCTTGTCTGGACGAGCTGGAAGTACCAATGGGCACCTATTACAAAGGTAAATTGTGTGTGTCTTGAGCTGGATGAGGTTTGAAGCCAGAGAACAGGCTGGGCATTTGAATCTAAATGTCCTATGTATCATGCTGGGCATGAGGATATAGTACACTTCTATTCTTCTGTACAGTTTGCATTGGCTCAAGGAAAAAGCACTTGTTACCGCTGTGTATAGGAAGAAGCTTTTCCCAGCACTGTAGTATTTGTTGGATGCATCTTCGCCAGCCATAGCCTAGAACTTATCCATATATGTAAGAAAAAATTGGCAACTACAAGAAAGGGGTCTAAGACTAGATACAAGTGCAGAAATTAATGATTAAACCAGTTGAGCCGGTTTTAAACATTTAATGACTGTAAAGGTAAACATTGTAACAATCCTATGACTGTAAACAATGCTAAACTGTATTATTCATGCAATTTTATAAAGTAACTGATGTTTTTATCTTTTAGGGCGGTGGAAAATAGTTGTGTAATGATTTTAGCCAGTTCCTTTTTTCCTTTTTTCAGTATGAAATTGTGCTATGTAATTGATATAGAAGTGAATAAATTATGATTTCAGGCTCGAATTTTGAATAGATGGTGTCCAATGGTTGTAATGGTTGTGTATGTTGTATCCTTTATGGATTCTTTGTTAATCTGAAAAAGAATGTACCTACCTACTTACATACCTTCATAGGGATAGACTTCCCTGATTGTCATTTTAAACTAGAAGACTATTGTAAAATAATATTGAAAAGGTGGAATTCAGCTTCACCCATGGCAAATTAGTCAACTGAAATCCCCCAAAAATATAAATTTATTTTTCTTTAAAGGGATGATGTGGAATAAACGACATCATCCTCTTTTAGCTTGTCAAGGGGGTAGGAGTGTCCCCTGAACCCCACTCTCTTTCTGCTCTCCTTTCATGCACCTATTCCTCGACCTTAACTCCATTCCCCATTAATCCTCTTCCTCTCCACCCCTCTCCCTGCCACTGCCCCACCCCTATCTTTTCCCACCACTACCTAAACTCACCTCACCCAACTTACCCTATTCTGACTTATCAGGGGCTCTACCCCTGAATGCCCCTTCTCTGCTGCTTCCCATTCTTGTCACTATCTGCTGCCCCCAAACTCACCTGTTTAAACCATTATTTCACCTCTGATCCCATCCTTCTCCCTGTTCCCACCTTGCGTGCCTTGTCCTGCCACCCCCACTTTCCACCTTCACCTCACGCCCACAGTTAAGCCTTCTCCATTGCCCCATGCAGAACTTGTCCATCAGGCTGACAGGGCACCCAGCTTTAGCAGTGGACCAGTCTAGCCTGATGACCAGCTTATTACAACCAGATTTACTACCAATTGATAGTAGGGTCAATCAAGGGACCGCCTGCCCCTAACATTACATGTAAAAATACAACGTTGCAGATTCATTTTAAAATAATTGCATTTCAAAATGTTTAGGAAATTACCAGGTACATTACTGTCAATCAGTTGCATAATTAGGAAATCAAAATAATGACGGAACCAAGAAGTCCCTTACTCATGGGTCCCAGGAGTTCATTTATGCCGCATCACCTTGATTTCTGTGCTGCTTAAAGTTGACATGCAATGTAAATGGGTCAATTTAAAATAACATTCTATTTTCTAGGGAACTAAGAATGGGAGGATCCAACCAACCAGCAGGTGTCTATTGGGCATCTGCTCCCCCTATGACCACCCAATTTTATCTAGTCACTTTAATGGCTAGCAAAAAAAGTTCATTCACAATGTCATTTAAGACTATGTTCATCACAAGGTAAGCATATCTCGTTATCACCTTTATTCTGCAAGATGAGTTAGCCACCATAACTTACAGAGGAACATACATTTTTTCTTCTATGAAACCCAAGCAGGATTCATTAATTTATATTAAGAAGGAGCCTGTTGCACCCTGCACTATCCTATATTCTTAAAGAGATGTACTTTTAAATATTCTTTCAGTCTGTCAATTTACTTTCAAGGTATATTTAGTGGAGACAAGGCAGCAGGACTCTGCAGAGGCTGGTCACGCTAATGGCTCGCTCCGGTAAATCTCTACTCAGTGCCCGAACATCATCAAGACTTTGTTACTCCAACTTGATTCTGCTCCTAATCACAGAACCCCTACTGATCCGTTCCCCATCTGGAATGGGCCTCCCTAAAATGTGTTTGAAAGTCCTCTTTCATGATGGTTCCTTTCTTCTAATAAAATCAATATGTCCCCATGTAGTATCCATGTTATCCTATCTGGACCATCGGTCCTTCTGATCTCAGAGTGTATCAAATCACTCTTTCTGTCCATATAGTTAGGCCTTAAAAAGTGCATTACCACTCACTTCTGAGGTATTTTGTGATGTAATGATTTTCTATTGTTTCTTTATTTTGATTTGATGCCCGGACTGCTTGTCACATCAAACATTACACCCGCTATACATGATTGGCGTAGAGTATGGGAACCTTTTCTGGTCGGAGGGCTTTTCCCATTGCTACAGCCCCTTTACTGGAATAGAAATCACATGTTACATTGTTACATATAGTCCCTCTTCGAAGCAAAATAACTTCACTAAGAGGTCAATTTTATAAAAAAAGTATGCAATTATTAAAATATAATTTGCAAAAAATGCACCTTTTACAAAGTAACTACATTTTCAAAGGAGGCGGTTCCCATATATGTAAATTTATGGAAACATGTGACTTAATTTTAACAGAGGAGTCAATAGATCGTGAGATGGAGAAATTGGTCTTAAAAAAAAAAAGTTAAAGCAATGGGACAAAATTGAAAACTGGGAAAGTATACAACAGCTAAAACTCAATGGAGAATGTAGGTGCTGCTCTGTCAGCTTCCATGCGCTATTTCCCTGTGTCTTAAAGTACTCTTTACAATCTATTTGGATGTGACTTCTAAAATGAAGTTTGAATTGTCTGCATATATTGGAGGTGTTGGGTCCACGTATCGTCTTGTCGCCTGATAATAGGACATGCAGACTCTGCAAAACGGAGCAGATGGAAGCTCTTAGGCATCTAACTCTTGATTGTGCAAGCTTGCTTGAGCACTGTATTTTGTATTTTGAGATGTCTTTATAATAACTAGTGCAATAGCTTGTGGAACTGCCTAATGATGGTGAACCAACTATCAATGTCAATCGCATTAGTTGATTTTTTAAAAAGGAAATATTTTCACAGTTGTGTGTTATACTCCCTATTACTGCAACTTTACTGAGTTTACAGGATTGAATGTTTGGTTAAGTAAAAATACTCTGTAGGATTTTTTTATTTATATATGACCATGTGTAGATTTGTTAATGGATTCTTAAGTGATCAAATAATTGTAGGGACATTTTATTGTCGATGTATTTTTAATGAAAATGTGTACTATAGCAGTGGTTAATGAATTTTTGGGAAATGTTATTGTTTAATGCATTTTTTAAATGAATAATATGTGTGGTGATACTTGTTAGATTGTGATAGGTTTTAATAAAATCAAGGCATATTTAATGTAAAAAAATGTGAATTGAATTCAGCTAGGATAAACAATTATGAAGATGTCAAATATTGCTTTACATACTAAAATATGGACGTACAGGTCCTCGTTCTGCAGATTGTAGTAAAATTACATCTTCAGGTTTTCTGTAGTGCTATTTTATTCTTATCTGTGCTAAATTGTCTGATTTTGTTCTGCACTCCGAGTGCGTTGTTTTTTCACCCTCCCCCCACCCCTTGAAGCCACTTCCTGGTCCCCTTCTCCCTCTCGCCTCCCTGCCCGGCCACCACCCCCTCTGATTGGTGCTGCTGGTTGTCCCTCTGGACTACCCAACGGCTGCTCGCCCCGCTCGCCTCTTTCTCAGAACAAGCAGGTGAGAGCAGCTCGCCGGCAGTCCAGCTACAGATTGAACCCCTCCGATTTTCGGGGTCCTGTGAGTGCTATTTTATTCTTATCTGTGCTAAATTGTCTGATTTTGTTCTGCACTCCGGCGCGTTGTTTTTTCACCCTCCCCTTGAAGCCACTTCCTGGTCCCCTCCTCCCTCCCGCCTCCCTGCCCGCCCACCCCCCTCTGATTGGTGCCGCTGGTTGTCCCTCTGGATTACCCGACGGCTGCTCTCCCCCTCGCCTCTTTCTCAGACGAGCAGGTGAGAGCAGCTCATCCGCAGTCCAGCTACAGATTTGACCCCTCCGATCCTCCGGGTCCTGTGAGTGCTATTTTATTCTTATCTGTGCTAAATTGTCTGGTTTGGTTCTGCGCTCCGAGCGCGTTGTTTTTTCAACCTCCCACCACCCCTTGAAGCCACTTCCTGGTCCCCTCCTCCATCCCGCCTCCCTGCCCGCCCACCCCCCCTCTGATTGGTGCTGCTGGTTGTCCCTCTGGACTACCCAATTGCTGCTCTCCCCGCTCGCCTCTTTCTCAGAATGAGCGGGAGAGAGCAGCTCGCCAGCAGTCCAGCTATAGATTTGACCCCTCCGATCCTCGGGGTCCTGTGAGTGCTATTTTATTCTTATCTGCTAAATTGTCTGACTTTGTTCTGTGCTCCGAGCGTGTTTTTTTTTCAGCCTCCCCCCCACCCATTGAAGCCACTTCCTGGTCCCCTCCTCCCTCCCGCCTCCCTGCCCACCCCCCCTTCTGATTGGCGCCGCTGGTTCTCCCTCTGGACTACCCAACGGCTCCTCTCCCCGCTCGCCTCTTTCTCAGAACAAGCGGGTGAGAGCAGCTCGCTGGCAGTCCAGCTACAGATTTGACCCACCGATCCTCGGGGTCCTGTGAGTGCTATTTTATTCTTATCTGTGCTAAATTGTCTGATTGTGTTCTGCGCTCTGAGCGCATTGTTTTTTCACCCTCCCCCCAGCCCTTGAAGCCACTTCCTGGTGACCCCTCCCTCCCGCCTCCCTGCCCGCCCACCCCCCCTCTGATTGGTGCCGCTGGTTGTCCCTCTGGACTACCCAAGGGCTGCTCTCCCCGCTCACCTCTTTCTCAGAACGAGCGGGTGAGAGCAGCTTGCCGGCAGTCCAGCTACAGATTTGACCCCTTCGATCCTCAGGGTCCTGTGAGTGCTATTTTATTCTTATCTGTGCTAAATTGTCTGATTTTGTTCTGCGCTCCGAGCGCGTTGTTTTTTCATCCTCCCCCCACCCCTTGAAGCCACTTCCTCGTCCCCTCCTCCCTCCCGCTTCCCTGCCTACCCCCACTCTGATTGGTGCCATTGGTTGTCCCTCTGGACTACCCAACGGCTCGCTCCCCGCTCGCCTCTTTCTCAGAACGAGCGGGTGAGAGCAGCTCGCTGGCAGACCAGCTACAGATTTGACCCCGCCGATCCTCGGGGTCCTTTGAGTGCTATTTTATTCTTATCTGTGCTAAATTGTCTGATTTTGTTCTGCGCTCCGAGCGTGTTGTTTTTTCACCCTCCCTCCACCCCTTGAAGCCACTTCCTGGTGTCCCCCTCCCTCCTGCCTCCCTGCCCGCCCACCCCCCCTCTGATTGGTGTCGCTGGTTGTCCCTCTGGACTACCCGACGGCTGCTCTCCCCGCTCGCCTCTTTCTCAGAACGAGCGGGTGAGAGCAGCTTGCCGGCAGTCCAGCTACAGATTTGACCCCTCCGATCCTCGGGGTCCTGTGAGTGCTATTTTATTCTTATCTGTGCTAAATTGTCTGATTTTGTTCTGCGCTCCGAGCGCGTTGTTTTTTCATCCTCCCCCCACACCTTGAAGCCACTTCCTGGTCCCCTCCTCCCTCTCGCCTCCCTGCCCGGCCACCACCCCCTCTGATTGGTGCTGCTGGTTGTCCCTCTGCAGTACCCGATGGCTGCTCTCCCCGCTCGCCTCTTTCTCAGAACGAGCAGGTGAGAGCAGCTCACCGGCAGTCCAGCTACAGATTTGACCCACCGATCCTCGGGGTCCTGTGAGTGCTATTTTATTCTTATCTGTGCTAAATTGTCTGATTGTGTTCTGCGCTCCAGGCGCATTGTTTTTTCACCCTCCCCCCAGCCTTTGAAGCCACTTCCTGGTGTCCCCCTCCCTCCCGCCTCCCTGCCCGCCCACCCCCCCTCTGATTGGTGCCGCTGGTTGTCCCTCTGGACTACCCGACGGCTGCTCTCCCCGCTCGCCTCTTTCTCAGAACGAGCGGGTGAGAGCAGCTTGCCGGCAGTCCAGCTACAGATTTGACCCCTTTGATCCTCGGGGTCCTGTGAGTGCTATTTTATTCTTATCTGTGCTAAATTGTCTGATTTTGTTCTGCGCTCCGAGCGCGTTGTTTTTTCATCCTCCCCCCACCCCTTCAAGCCACTTCCTCGTCCCCTCCTCCCTCCCGCTTCCCTGCCTACCCCCACTCTGATTGGTGCCATTGGTTGTCCCTCTGGATTACCCAACGGCTCGCTCCCCGCTCGCCTCTTTCTCAGAACGAGCGGGTGAGAGCAGCTCGCTGGCAGACCAGCTACAGATTTGACCCTGCTGATCCTCGGGGTCCTTTGAGTGCTATTTTATTCTTATCTGTGCTAAATTGTCTGATTTTGTTCTGCACTCCGAGCGTGTTGTTTTTTCACCCTCCCCCCACCCCTTGAAGCCACTTCCTGGTGTCCCCCTCCCTCCTGCCTCCCTGCCCGCCCACCCCCCCTCTGATTGGTGTCGCTGGTTTTCCCTCTGGACTACCCGACGGCTGCTCTCCCCGCTCGCCTCTTTCTCAGAACGAGCGGGTGAGAGCAGCTTGCCGGCAGTCCAGCTACAGATTTGACCCCTTCGATCCTCGGGGTCCTGTGAGTGCTATTTTATTCTTATCTGTGCTAAATTGTCTGATTTTGTTCTGCGCTCCGAGCGCGTTGTTTTTTCATCCTCCCCCCACCCCTTGAAGCCACTTAATCGTCCCCTCCTCCCTCCCGCTTCCCTGCCTACCCCCACTCTGATTGGTGCCATTGGTTGTCCCTCTGGACTACCCAACGGCTCGCTCCCCGCTCGCCTCTTTCTCAGAACGAGCGGGTGAGAGCAGCTCGCTGGCAGACCAGCTACAGATTTGACCCCGCCGATCCTCGGGGTCCTTTGAGTGCTATTTTATTCTTATCTGTGCTAAATTGTCTGATTTTGTTCTGCGCTCCAAGCGTGTTGTTTTTTCACCCTCCCCCCACCCCTTGAAGCCACTTCCTGGTGTCCCCCTCCCTCCTGCCTCCCTGCCCGCCCACACCCCCTCTGATTGGTGTCGCTGGTTTTCCCTCTGGACTACCCGACGGCTGCTCTCCCCGCTCGCCTCTTTCTCAGAACGAGCGGGTGAGAGCAGCTTGCCGGCAGTCCAGCTACAGATTTGACCCCCCCCGATCCTCGGGGTCCTGTGAGTGCTATTTTATTCATATCTGTGCTAAATTGTCTGATTTTGTTCTGTGCTCCGAGCGCGTTGTTTTTTCATCCTCCCCCCACACCTTGAAGCCACTTCCTGGTCCCCTCCTCCCTCTCTCCTCCCTGCCCGGCCACCACCCCCTCTGATTGGTGCTGCTGGTTGTCCCTCTGCAGTACCCGATGGCTGCTCTCCCCGCTCGCCTCTTTCTCAGAACGAGCAGGTGAGAGCAGCTCACCGGCAGTCCAGCTACAGATTTAACCCCTCCGATCCTCGGGGTCCTGTGAGTGCTATTTTATTCTTATCTGTGCTAAATTGTCTGATTTTGTTCTGCGCTCCGAGCGTGTTGTTTTTTCAACCTCCCCTTGAAGCCACTTCCTGGTCCCCTCCTCCCTCCCGCCTCCCTGCCCGCCCGCCCCCCCTCTTATTGGTGCCGCTGGTTGTCCCTCTGGATTACCCGATGGCTGCTTCCCCGCTCGCCTCTTTCTCAGAACGAGCGGGTGAGAGCAGCTCGCGGGCAGTCCAGCTACAGATTTGACCCCTCCGATCCTCGGGGTCCTGTGAGTGCTATTTTATTCTTATCTGTGCTTAATTGTCTGATTTTCTTCTGCGCTCCAAGGGTGTTGTTTTTTCACCCTTCCCCCACCCCTTGAAGCCACTTCCTTGTCCCCTCCTCCCTCCCGCTTCCCTGCCTACCCCCACTCTGATTGGTACCATTGGTTGTCCCTCTGGATTACCCAACGGCTCGCTCCCCGCTCGCCTCTTTCTCAGAACGAGCGGGTGAGAGCAGCTCGCTGGCAGACCAGCTACAGATTTGACCCCGCCGATCCTCGGGGTCCTTTGAGTGCTATTTTATTCTTATCTGTGCTAAGTTGTCTGATTTTGTTCTGCACTCCGAGCGTGTTGTTTTTTCACCCTCCCCCCACCCCTTGAAGCCACTTCCTGGTGTCCCCCTCCCTCCTGCCTCCCTGCCCGCCCACCCCCCCTCTGATTGGTGTCGCTGGTTTTCCCTCTGGACTACCCGACGGCTGCTCTCCCCGCTCGCCTCTTTCTCAGAACGAGCGGGTGAGAGCAGCTTGCCGGCAGTCCAGCTACAGATTTGACCCCTTCGATCCTCGGGGTCCTGTGAGTGCTATTTTATTCTTATCTGTGCTAAATTGTCTGATTTTGTTCTGCGCTCCGAGCGCGTTGTTTTTTCATCCTCCCCCCACCCCTTGAAGCCAATTTCTCGTCCCCTCCTCCCTCCCGCTTCCCTGCCTACCCCCACTCTGATTGGTGCCATTGGTTGTCCCTCTGGACTACCCAACGGCTCGCTCCCCGCTCGCCTCTTTCTCAGAACGAGCGGGTGAGAGCAGCTCGCTGGCAGACCAGCTACAGATTTGACCCCGCCGATCCTCGGGGTCCTTTGAGTGCTATTTTATTCTTATCTGGGCTAAATTGTCTGATTTTGTTCTGCGCTCCGAGCGTGTTGTTTTTTCACCCTCCCCCCACCCCTTGAAGCCACTTCCTGGTGCCCCCCTCCCTCCTGCCTCCCTGCCCGCCCACACCCCCTCTGATTGGTGTCGCTGGTTTTCCCTCTGGACTACCCGACGGCTGCTCTCCCCGCTCGCCTCTTTCTCAGAACGAGCGGGTGAGAGCAGCTTGCCGGCAGTCCAGCTACAGATTTGACCCCCTCCGATCCTCGGGGTCCTGTGAGTGCTATTTTATTCATATCTGTGCTAAATTTTCTGATTTTGTTCTGCGCTCCGAGCGCGTTGTTTTTTCATCCTCCCCCCACACCTTGAAGCCACTTCCTGGTCCCCTCCTCCCTCTCGCCTCCCTGCCCGGCCACCACCCCCTCTGATTGGTGCTGCTGGTTGTCCCTCTGCAGTACCCGATGGCTGCTCTCCCCGCTCGCCTCTTTCTCAGAACGAGCAGGTGAGAGCAGCTCACCGGCAGTCCAGCTACAGATTTAACCCCTCCGATCCTCGGGGTCCTGTGAGTGCTATTTTATTCTTATCTGTGCTAAATTGTCTGATTTTGTTCTGCGCTCCGAGCGTGTTGTTTTTTCAACCTCCCCTTGAAGCCACTTCCTGGTCCCCTCCTCCCTCCCGCCTCCCTGCCCGCCCGCCCCCCCTCTTATTGGTGCCGCTGGTTGTCCCTCTGGATTACCTGATGGCTGCTTCCCCGCTCGCCTCTTTCTCAGAACGAGCGGGTGAGAGCAGCTCGCGGGCAGTCCAGCTACAGATTTGACCCCTCCGATCCTCGGGGTCCTGTGAGTGCTATTTTATTCTTATCTGTGCTAAATTGTCTGATTTTCTTCTGCGCTCCAAGGGTGTTGTTTTTTCACCCTTCCCCCACCCCTTGAAGCCACTTCCTTGTCCCCTCCTCCCTCCCGCTTCCCTTCCCACCCCCCCTCTGATTGGTGCCATTGGTTGTCCCTCTGGACTACCCAACGGCTCCTCTCCCCGCTCGCCACTTTCTCAGAATGAGCGGGTGAGAGCAGCTCGCTGGCAGTCCAGCTACAGATTTGACCCCCCCGATCCTCGGGGTCCTTTGAGTGCTATTTTATTCTTATCTGTGCTAAATTGTCTCTTTTTGTTCTGCGCTCAGAGCGTGTTGTTTTTTTTCACCCTCCCCCCACCCCTTTAAGCCACTTCCTGGTCCCCTCCTCCCTCTCGCCTCCCTGCCCGCCCAACCCCCCTCTGATTGGTGCTGCTGGTTGTCCCTCTGGATTTCCCGATGGCTGCTCTCCCCACTCACCTTTTTGTCAGAACGAGCGGTTGAGAGCAGCTCGCCGGCAGCCCAGCTACAGATTTGACCCCTCCGATCCTCGGGGTCCTGTGAGTGCTATTTTATTCTTATCTGTGCTAAATTGTCTGATGTTGTTCTGCGCTCCGAGGGTGTTGTTTTTTCACCCTCCCCCCACCCCTTGAAGCCACTTCCTGGTGTCCCCCTCCCTCCTGCCTCCCTGCCCGCCCACACCCCCTCTGATTGGTGTCGCTGGTTTTCCCTCTGGACTACCCGACGGCTGCTCTCCCCGCTCGCCTCTTTCTCAGAACGAGCGGGTGAGAGCAGCTTGCCGGCAGTCCAGCTACAGATTTGACCCCTCCGATCCTCGGGGTCCTGTGAGTGCTATTTTATTCATATCTGTGCTAAATTGTCTGATTTTGTTCTGCGCTCCGAGCGTGTTGTTTTTTCAACCTCCCCTTGAAGCCACTTCCTGGTCCCCTCCTCCCTCCCGCCTCCCTGCCCGCCCGCCCCCCCTCTTATTGGTGCCGCTGGTTGTCCCTCTGGATTACCCGATGGCTGCTTCCCCGCTCGCCTCTTTCTCAGAACGAGCGGGTGAGAGCAGCTCGCGGGCAGTCCAGCTACAGATTTGACCCCTCCGATCCTCGGGGTCCTGTGAGTGCTATTTTATTCTTATCTGTGCTAAATTGTCTGATTTTCTTCTGCGCTCCAAGGGTGTTGTTTTTTCACCCTTCCCCCACCCCTTGAAGCCACTTCCTTGTCCCCTCCTCCCTCCCGCTTCCCTTCCCACCCCCCCTCTGATTGGTGCCATTGGTTGTCCCTCTGGACTACCCAACGGCTCCTCTCCCCGCTCGCCACTTTCTCAGAACGAGTGGGTGAGAGCAGCTCGCTGGCAGTCCAGCTACAGATTTGACCCCGCCGATCCTCGGGGTCCTTTGAGTGCTATTTTATTCTTATCTGTGCTAAATTGTCTCTTTTTGTTCTGTGCTCCGAGCATGTTGTTTTTTTTTCACCCTCCCCCCACCCCTTTAAGCCACTTCCTGGTCCCCTCCTCCCTCTCGCCTCCCTGCCCGCCCAACCCCCCTCTGATTGGTGCTGCGGTTGTCCCTCTGGATTTCCCGATGGCTGCTCTCCCCACTCACCTCTTTCTCAGAACGAGCGGGTGAGAGCAGCTCGCCGGCAGCCCAGCTACAGATTTGACCCCTCCGATCCTCGGGGTCCTGTGAGTGCTATTTTATTCTTATCTGTGCTAAATTGTCTAATTTTGTTCTGCGCTCCGAGCACATTGTTTTTTTCACCCTCCCCCTACCCCTTGAAGCCACTTCCTGGTCCCCTCCACCCCCCCTCTGATTGGCGCCGCTGGTTGTCCCTCTGGACTACCCGACGGCTCCTCTCCCCTCTCGCCTCTTTCTCAGAACGAGCGGGTGAGAGCAGCTCACCGGCAGTCCAGCTACAGATTTGACCCCGCCGATCCTCGGGGTCCTGTGAGTGCTATTTTATTCTTATCTGTCCTAAATTGTCTGATTTTGTTCTGCGCATTGTTTTTTCACCCTCCCCCACCCCTTGAAGCCACTTCCTGGTCCCTCCTCCCTCCCGCAACCCTGTCCGCCCACTCTCCCCACACCCGTCCTCCAACACCCCGTTGGGTGCCCATCTTCTCATCTTGTTTTAACTGACCCTCCTGGGCAGCCCCCACGGCTAAGGGCCCCTCAGGCAAAGGGCAGCTCCTGTGTGTGTCTGCAGGTGTCCGCAGGGAACGCCAGGCGCCAGCCCTCTCCATCTCCCTTCCACCTCCTGCTTACCCCTCCATCCGCTCACTAGCTGCTAACCTCTGCTGTTCTACTTGCAAAAAAATTAATAATAATCCACCTGCCTTTATTACCGCATTGTGAAACCTAGGCCTTTTTCTCCCTCTTTAGGATTCTTAAATTTAGGTGGCGTTAATTACTTGTAACGGTACCACCACTATACCTGCTTTATGAAACCTAGGCCTTTTTCTCCCTCTTTAGGATTCTCAAATGTAGGTGCCGTTAATTGCTTGTAATGGTTCTACCACTATAACTGCATTGTGAAACCTAGGCCTTTTTCTCCCTCTTTAGGATTCCCAAATTTAGGTATGCCCTCTTTCCTGTCTTAGAATGTCCGGTGCCTTCCTTACGCTCGCCTCCTAAGTGCCGTCGTCTTGTCCCACTCTCCTGCGCACTTGCCTCTCTCTGTCTTGTCTTTCTATCCCTTTGACCCCCTCCTCCTCCCACCTCTATGGTGCTCTCTTTCTCCCCTATCTTTTCAAACTGTTTCTCTATTGACTATCCTGCTCTCCTCACTAAGTCTGGTGGGAAAAAGTTTAAAAAGGACATCCTGGTCTCCAACCAAGGCCTCCCTATCGCTGACACCTACATCAGTGCCTCCTCCCAGTAAACTCTCACCGACATCCTCTTTGTCGTTCCTTCACCAGATCTATGGACCCCTCATATGGTCTCTGTTCTCTCTCCTTTCTCCTCTTCTCCCATTAATGGTGGTACCAGTTGGGACGCCCTCCTGGTCTCCTTCCTATCCTCTAAGGTCATCATTAATGTCTACTCTAATGGAACCGTCTTGGTCCAAGGCCCTCAGGCCAACCTTCATCTCTTTGATGGATGCTTTCCGCGCCTCATCAACTTCCTTTCTACTCCTGCTGTCCCCTCCTCCCTTTCCTTGGCTACCTTGCCTTCCCCCTCCCTCTCTGCCCCCTCTCTGGCGCGCTCTACACTTCTGCAGGGCATACCTCTGATCTAAACCCCTCCCCGGAAGTCCTTCAAGGAGGGCAACCTTCTCCACATTGCCATTCTTAACTCCCGTTCCGCTGTCAAACACTCCTCTGATATCTGCCGCCTTCTTGAAGAACTTGACCTCAATGTCCTTGGTCTCACTGAGATATGGTTTACGGCCAACTCTGTCACCAGCTTTGACACACTCCTACCTGATGGCTACAAGATCCTCTCTGCGCCCAGGCCCAACCGCTCTGGTGGTGGCATAGCCCTTATCTTCCCTGAGTGGATTCCTGCCTCTTTCATTCCTACGCAGGCCTACTCCTCTTTTGAATGCCTTGTCTGCAGGATCTCTCTCTCGCCTAGCCAATCCCTTACTGTGGCTACTATCTATCGGCCACCTGGTCAGATTTCTTCCTTCCTCTCTGAGTGGGCAGACCTCTACTCCTCACTCCTGGCCTCAACCACTCAACTCCTCCTTCTTGGAGACTTCAACATCCACCTGGATGCCTCCTGTCCCCCCTCTGAACGCTTTTGCACCCTCTGCGACTCTCTCTCACTCACCATTCTCCCCTCTGGCCTGCCTCATTCTGCAGGGCACACTCTCGATGTTCTGATCTCTTCAGACCTCCCCCTCTCTGTCCCTCTCTCAACTCCGCTCTCCTGGAGTGACCACTTTCTCTTATCCTCCCACCTCACTCTCTCCACCCAGCAGGCCAAGCCACCTCCGTCACTGCCACTCACCTTCTCGGTCACTCGACCCATGAAGCGCGTGTCAGCTGAGGCTTTCGCCGTCACCTTCTCACCCCGTCCACCCCCACTGGCTGACTCTCACCCTGACACAGCCCTCTCCATGCTCCACTCTTCTACTCTGATACTCTGGATATCCTTGCCCCTGTCATGAGAATCCGCCTGAAGCCCAAAGCCAAGTGTAACTCCTGGTATGACTCAGACCTCGCCACCCTAAAACGCAAGTGTAGGGTTGCCGAGAGGAAATGGCTTGCTTCAAGTTTATCCTCTGACAAACTGACCTGCCAGCTGCTGCAAAGGCAATACCGGCTCTCCGTCCTCACCAAGAAGAGAGCTCATATCCAAGCCCGCGTCTCTGCGGCATCTAACAACTCATCTGAACTCTTTAAAATCTGCAAGCAACTTGCCAATCCTGACGCAGTCTCTACCTTTCCTGTCCCTTCCCAGGTCCTCTGCACGGCACTGGCTTCTCACTTCATTTAAAAAACTGAGGACATCCTGTCCTCACTCTCCTCCTCTCACCCCACTCCCGCTATTTCCTGCTCTTCCCCTGGCTCTTCTGCAGCCACCCCTCCACCCTCCTTCTCGGCCTTTCCCCTTTTCTCTCCAGATGAGGTTTCTAGGCAAGTCTGATCTATGAAAGTCTCGCCGAAACAGGTTCACCCCTGTTCCTCAAAAACTATCAAGGATCACATCGACTCCCTGGCTCCTCCCCTGGCAGATTTCTGCAATCACTCCTTCGCCACTGGAGTCTTCCCTTCCCGCCTGAAGCACTCCCTTGTGCACCCTCTTCTTAAGAAACCTTCTGCCGACCCCTCCTGCCCGGCTAACTATCGCCCAATCTCCATCACTCCCTTCCTGGGGAAGCTCCTGGAGAAACTGGCCATCTCCCAGATGAATCTCCACACTGAATCTGTTGGCTGTCTTCATGACCATCAGTCTGGCTTCAGAGCTGCCAGAAGCACAGAAACTGCTCTCCTGAACATCCATGAAGACTTGCTCACTAACCTCGACTCTAACACCCCTTGTGTTCTTATCTTGCTTGATCTCTCTTCTGCCTTTGACACTGTCAACCATGCCATCCTTCTCACCCGTCTCCGTGATAACCTGGGTATCACTGGTCAGGCTCTGGTGTGGCTGACTTCTTTCCTCTCCGACCGACCCTCGCAGGCACAACTTGGGTCTTTCCTCTCTGACATCTTTTTCTCCACCTGTGGTGTCCCCCAGGGATCTAACCTCTCTCCCTGGCTATTCAACCAATACCTGGCACTCCTTGCCCACCGCATCGCCGCTCTCTGTCCCAACTTTCAGTGCTATGCGGATGATGCCCAGCTCATTTTCAGGCTACCCTCGGCCTCCTCCTCTCCTTCCCTCATCTCTGACTGTCTGTCTGCCATCCAGGAATGGTGTGCCGCCAACGACCTCTGCCTTAATGCCAGTAAGACTGAGATTCTACTCATCGGCACACCCACTCCCTCCTTCCCTGCAGCTCTCTGGCCGGCCTCTCTTGGCCCTCCTCCCACTCCCACCTGCAAGGCTAAAAACCTCGGGGTCATCTTCGAATCTGCACTCGCCTTCTCCCCTCACATCTCGGACGTCTCTAAGAAGTCACACTACCAGCTGCACCTCCTTAGAGGTATTCTTCCTTTCCTCTCCTTCCCCCAGAAGATCACTGTCTCCAGAGCTCTGGTCCTCTCCAAGCTGGACTACTGTAACAGCCTCTTTCTAAATCTGCCTGCCTCCACTCTCCGCCCTCTGCAACTTATCCAGAACAGGACTGCAAGACTTATCCATGGCCTCAAGCCCAGGGATCGTATCTCTCCAAGACTGAAATCTCTGCACTGGCTCCAAGTGGCTGTGAGGATTAAGTTCAAAACCCTCTGCATTGTTCCCAAGGCCTTCTGGGGTCTGGGGCAGCAATACCTTCAACTCTCTCTTCTTAAATATCTCCCTTCTCAAGCTCTTCGCTCATCTGCCTCCAACTCCCTTAGGGTCAGTCGCTTCTCCAAGCAACGAGTTGGTGGCAGATCACTCTCTCCGGCAGGGGCCTCTCTCTGGAACAGCCTTCCTGCCTCCCTGAAACTTGAGGAGAATCATCTCTGGTTCCGGAAACACCTCAAAACCTTCCTCTTTGCTTCTGCTTTCTCTCCTCCCCTCCCTTGCTGAATTCCTGACTGAAATTGGACTGGTTACCTGGCCACCCTTTCTGATCTCTGGCCCAGGCCCCGTCAATTACCCACCTGCACTGCCTCCCTGGCAACCCCTGCACTTGGGGACCGTTTTTCTGTATCCCTTCAGTCCCCCTACCAGCACTTACGTCTGCACTTCCTTGCACTGCCACTAGCTGGCTTTTTATGTGTCTTATTTATCCCACTTCCCATGTACTGCACTTTCCCATCTCCCTTCCCCCTGTGCACTTTTCCTTTCCCCCTTCCCTTGCACTTGCGAGATCTGAATGACACCTAGCCTAGTAGGATCATTGTCTGTCCTCCCTTTGTCCCCCCCCCCGCCATCGCGCCTTGAAACACTTGTGTATAGACGTGTTATAAATGCCATAACATATCATATCATAACTAAAAATGTTGAGAAGATGTGAGAATGTGTAGCTCTTAAAATCCTCATTTCTTTTACAAAAATGTCTGCTTTCAAAACATGTCTTGCATTTTCATTACTACATTTCGACATGTGCTAGATGCAATGCATTGTTCAAAACACAAGTTGCAAGCCTGTTGTCTTTGAAAATAAGATACTTCATCCCTCTTGAAGCCTTAAGACTATTTACATTGTGGATTTCCAGAGTCTGTGGAGGAAGTGCTGATGACCAGCATCTGGTCTTTTGTATCTTTTAAACTCAGGTAATGCACACTGTACATTCTTGCCAGGGTCTAACAGGTTGTAATAATTGTCACCTTTATTATAATAGGTCATAAAAGGAAAGCAGACACATATCCATTTCAATAAGGCTGACACACTTGTTAGTTTATTGTCAGGTATGTTTCTATATTTCTAGTGCCTTGTGTTACATTATTCGGGTTAATGAGCACATTTATAATGCAATCCTTTGGACTTTGCAGTCAGGGAAATGTGTTATTTTTAAGTGCAGCCGTGACCTTATACCTCCTCCAGCGTTTTCGCAATAGCATGAAATGACTTTTATACGTTTGCTACTTGTGTTTGCTTTTCTTAAAATGTAAAGAACGTGTGATGTTTGCTCTTGGGGAAGCATTCTGTTTTGGCTTCAGAAAGAAATATAGAAATGTCCACTGTTTCAACTTTATTTTAAATATAAAGTAATGAAGATCTGGTTCAGGCATCAGTTTATATATTGATCTAATAAATACTAAGAATCTTTACATTTCTTACTTGATGATAAAATAATAAAATAGTAGCATATTTAGGGTGCGAACAGTCCTTGTTTGTTCCCGTCTTTTCAAATTTAGAAACATCTTTGTCTAGTACCCAATACGAAGCACCAATGACTTTTTGACTTTGCAAAATTCAAGTGAATGTTGTCTTTTCACATAGAATAGCTCTGGTGCGCTTGTTATTAGCAGCAGGCAATGTATTTCTTATGGGTCACCCTGTATTGTACTACCAATGCAGAGCCAACAGCCGAAACTAGCAGCAGGGGGATCATGCTGGAAACAATATCAACTGACTTTTCATATATTCATTGCAGCATCACTCAATGACTGACACAGCCATAAACCCTAGCGACTCCTCATGCATTCAATCATAATTACCTTAAAAGTTTAACTATACAGTTTATCCCATCATGTCATAAGGATTGGTAATGTTAATCTAGTCTAATCTTCACTGAGAATGTACTTGTCTCTTTTACCCTATGTTCTGCTTGAATGTGCAATGCATCATTCAAACAGAGTCCAGGCATCTCGGTTCTCCTTCTTGGTGCTTCATGGCCATATCATTGGCAGGTTTACGATTTACAAGTGTCACATAATATTAAATAAATATTCTGTTCAGCAGACACCATTGCTAGTTTATAAATGTGGACTTTTAGTGCACACTTGAAAAGACTGATGCCTAATGCAAAAGTTTAAGTGTCAAAAGGAAACCTTCCTCTGAGCTGGATTCAAGAGTTTCCAATTACAATGACTAGCAATGTAGGGCTTGCAATGTGCTCTATATTTATTGATGGTGGTTCTAGACAGTTACATAAAAGATTATTATTGCAAGCCAATTATGCAAAGGGCAATGTATAGGATTCAGACAGTACATCTACATACACTGGTAAAGTCCCCATTAGCTAACTTTCTGTTGAAGGCAATCTCATTCTCTTTGGATATTTGCAAGGCACACATACACATCACACACCCACACAAATCTACACCTGGAGCACGGGCCCACCCATTTACATACAGAAGCAACAGACACTGCTGGACCACACCCATCCAAAACACAAATTACCACCTCCAAAAGAATGCAGCGGAGTCCCACTCAGAATATGTGAACAGCTGGACAGAATTTTAACTCTTTTGACTCTCCTGTCTCCCTTGACATTTTGTCACGGCATCCGTCCTCTCACCTGATAATTATGGGCTGCCATTAAGGACCTAGCCACTCCCTCTCTACCTTTGTACTGGCAGAAATGCAAACCCACGCATTTAGAACTCCTTTCATCAGTTCTCAAACCTCTGAATACAGGCTTCAGAAGGGCTTTCATCCCCACAGAGCTTCGAGGTCATAACAATGGTAAGAGGCGCTACAGAAATGCCATATAACATAACATAATACACCATCCCACTACCCCACGCTCACCCACAAACACGCCAAAATATATTTTGTATTCAAATATTCTAGGTAATTGCAAAAGGACATTTGTTTTAGTTCCTCAAGGTAACAACCTCACAGTTCCCTTTTCCAGGAATACCTTTATTTTGTAAGGACCATGGACCAATGATAAGATCCATGCTTTGCACAAGACAGACCTTTTACACACCTTGAAGTGTTGCTCTTTTGTCAACTAGCTCATAATTGTATTCCATGCAATATTAAATATAAGAGTCTATGCCTTCAAGACAGCCAGTACAATAAAATAGAGGTATCTGCATGAAACGTTGCATTTTGAAAATAACAAGAATATTTGCTTTTTACAATTTACGCGTAGAATCCACAGTTTTGGGAACATGTATTCTTTACCTGAAATGTAAGTTACTCCAAGTGTTGGCCCGTAAGTAAAACCTAGCATTTCTTGATATCGCCCAGAATGAACAGATCAAAGAATATTTATGTCCCTCTGTTTATTGTTGAACTCGCAATCTAATTGTGACTTCTAGGTATGCAGTCAGAGATTGTGCAATACTAATGGGAAATGCATGTTGTTTCTTGCTCTTTAGAACTCACTACATGCGGGTGCTGTGGATCCATTGAAACAGAGATGCCTAGTTCTTCAAACCTCCGGTCGCTACGAGTCCACTGTTGACTTCATTAACTGTTGCAGACACACATTGTCCTCTCCTCTCCGTGTTCCAATGAGCAAACTTGGCTGCTCATGCTTCTTGGGACACACACTGTGTTTTCGGTGAAACAGTGCCAACGTGGTATTCATTTTGCGTTGTATTTATTGGATTTTGAAACCTTTGTCTGAGTATTAGCTGACCAAAGAAACTGGCAGCGACCCTAACGGAAAGGCAGTAACACAGGGACAGACGTAGAGTAGACCAGAAAAATTCCTCCTTTGTTGGTACACTCAGTTTGGATCATTACAAACGTCTGTAAGAATTAATGATATATAGCATTGTTAGTTGCACAGGAGTTTAATGTCAAAGCCAACACCAATTGATATTGCACATAAAGCCAGGACATGAAATGAATCAGTATGTCATTTCAAGAGCATGGTATGCAAATAGCCATATGTGTCCCCTGGATGCCTCTAATATCCAGGCCAAATACATTCTTAAACAATTCAGATGCCAACATTAATCCACTGGTGCAGATGCAATAATGTTCTGCCAAATATCGTCTTCATCTAAGCAAAAGATATCCTATCCCTGTTCAAAAGTGTCAGGCCTCACACAATAAATGCAAGATACATTTTGTGTACAACTAAGTCCTTTCACATAGACCACCTAAGAATCTGTACAAGAGCAACAAGAAAGAAACAGAAGGAGAGAGAAAATGTCAAATCAGAGAGCTCATATACCATGTTCTACCTCATAATTTGTGCAGCCATTCTCCACTTTTATCTCCCAAACCTCACCCATAGATATTGGTGTGAGTGAATTAACAGACCAATGGTTATAAACTAAAAACGTTTACCTTATGCGTTTGCTGCTGGTGCACATTTGTTGAGCACCTGATTAGGCACACAATATCTTTCCCAGATAAACTGCGTTCCTGTAATCCACTTTTGCATCCATTAGAACCTGTTATGTCAATACAGTGTTCATGTTAGCCCCATAATTGTTCATAATATGCTCTTTCTATTGTATTGGTCAACAGGCTTACCTGTAAGCCAAGAATTCATAATGTATGCCCTCATTCTAATGTATAGCCCTCTATGCTTACCTGCAAGTGCAGAAAAGTAGTCACTAGTCTTTCAAAATGTATTCTGACCTGGTCCTCACCCCTGGTCTGACCTCTCCTATTCTTTAATCGAGAGTCGTTCTACTATCTATAATTGACACCACAGAGACTGTGATGAAAGATATTTTAGATCAAATATATAGATATCGAAAAGGCAACTGCCCCCCTGTCAGACAAGTTTGGTTCCAAGAAACAATCCACACAGATATAGCAACACAAAGATTCACTCCAGAGGAAAGAGAGCAAGAGGTAGATCAAACAAGAATAGAAGAGGTCAGACCAAGAGTGAGGGCCAGATCAGAATACAGGATGGAGATGACATACAACAGATAGGACAGGAGATCAATCGGGTACTGAAACTCTCAAGTCGAATATTGGATAGACAGGAAACACAAGTCTTGGAAAGGACCCCTTCATTTCCACCAACTATAAGTTGAGATCTTGTTAATCTACAAATAGACACTTACACATTTATCAAAAAACTTAAATTAAAAAAACATTTTCAGAGCTCGGATAGGAGAGAGACTAACACACGCTTTCATCCTGAAATGAGTTTGCTTTCGATTGGGGACATCCATAACAAACAACTGCTAATGTCCCTGGAATATGAGATACAAACAACCACCAATCAGATTTGACAAGAGCTAGGTATTGAAAGTACCATTATGACGTACACAACCCTTAAAACTAAGTCCAAATGCATCCCACAAATGCAGCAAAATAATCTTATTGAGAGATTCCATTAAGCAGTCAAAAAGGGCATACACAATTTAATGCATAAGAAACGTAAATGAGATCAAATTTCTTTTTTGTTTAATTTACGAGGAAAACATGGCCCTTCAGAGACTGCAAACGTATGATGTTATCATCATCAAGGAAGCTGGAAAATTCTTAATAAATAAGACTACATCTTCATGGCAGATCAACACTTGTCCTTGCCAGACTGTTACAAAAAGACCAATTATAAGTTTGTCACTGGTACTGTCTGGGTAATTTCCCGGGGGGCTGGCATGGCCATCCGCAGACTTTCAGGGCTGGGGAAGCCCCAACTGCTCCCGCGTCCCAACAGAATGTGAGGCACACACAAGAGCAAAGAGTTACTGCTGTTTATTACATGAAACAAGCAGGGACGGGCTCACAGGTCATAGGCATCCGAGAGACCTCTCGATTAAGGTGGCTCGCAGGCCCTTTTTCTAGCTGTATGACGCGCTATGTGCGTCACCTAGGAAGACTGGCCCCAAAACCTAACGCCATCTCGGGTTGGCTCCCCGAGTGGTAGGGTCAGTATGGGCACATATAGAAGAGACGGTTATTGGAGGAGAGAGGGTCAGGTGGTACACTTGGGCCGCACCTAACAATTGTTACACGAAAGTTGCTAAAAGGGGACAATACGGGATTGGCTAGACTATAGTGGCGTCATTGTCAGCCCCCTCGTATTCTGAAAGGTTCATCTGCAAGCCCCCAAGCCTGGGACCATCGATGTTCCCAGCTCGAGGTGTACCTGTTGCTAGCAACAAAGTATGACTATGTGTCAGTGGCAGATAATGGACAGGTCTGACTATTGGCTGGTGTGCATGTCTTTCCCATCACTGTAGGTGTCCAATTTGTCACTTCATTGTTGCAGATTGTGTCCCAGGCGTGAGACCCCAGCACTTCTCTGTCCCATAGGGCTTGGCATTGTATCAGGTCGGCTCGGTCACATGATGTAAGAACGTGGCTGGAGCAGAAATATGAGCATTTGATTTGTATTTCAGCTCTGAGGAGCGTCTAGCAGTGGCAGGTGTAACCTGGGCGCAGGGAGCGCAGCATTGCGGCCTTGGCTATGGGCTCTGATTGGAGCTCGTTCTGCGTGATCAGCGCCTTGCAGTTTTGTCTGAGAGGCTTTGGCCTGGGGACTCTTGCTTTGCGGCCTACCTTGGCCTGGCTTATGGGTGGTGGTACATGGTCCATAATATGGGGGTCCTGAGGGCGACAGAGTGTCATATGCATTAGTAAATATGTAAGGTTACATCTTCATGGTTTTAGTGGCGAGGAAGCGTCTGCAAGCATGTACATGAGCTCTTCTGGCATCTTGCGTTTCTGCAGTGCTGTAGGTGGCCTATGTGAAACATAACACGATGCATGTGTGGGTGTAAGTGGTCCTCTATGTCATAGCACTGAGTATGTTCTTCGAGTAGGTTGGTGTGTGGGTGACCAATGTGCATGGTGACACGTGTGTTCTTGTCTTTTGGCTATGTCATCATGGCATCTCTAACGATGGTGGTATTTTGTGGTTACTGTCTAATCAAGTTGATCCATATGGTCGATGTCAGTTCCACCTGAGGTTCCCGCACGTGGTTTCATTAATGGGCAGGCTCCCTGGCCATGTGGGGCGTGGCCACAGTGGATCTTGATGTCTGGTGCTGCAGTGAGCGGGTCAAATTCCTCTCGCAGGGGGTGTTGGGGTCGTGACCTCCTGGGCCATGGTTTGGATGAGAATCGGGGGAAGGGCTTCTCCCATTTTCCCTCTTCATTACGATTAATGAGTTTCATGAAGTGATCCAGAAATGTTACCACGTACAACTCCTGATTGATGAGCAAAGATCATTTCTAACTCTTGAACATTCAAAAATACTGACCATCTATTTCTTCCCCAAGGTCCATAAGGCATTTGTAATACTTCCAGAGTTACTGCCGATTCTCAGTGTTAAGGGATGGATGACAGAGAACTTGTTCACATTTCTTGATTTTATCTCGAAACCTCAGGTGCTGAGACTGAAATCCTATGTGAGGGATACAATACAGGTGTTAGACGTCCTACATCAAGTGAAATGGAACAAACAATACATTCTAGCAACTATGGATGTGAAGACACTATACACCTCGATTGACCATAAATTGGCACTACAAACTATTGATTATATATTCAACAAGAAATCAGCTTTGTTTTTACTCCAAATTGACATGATCAAAGAATTTCTTGTATACACACTGGAACAAAACATTTTTCTTTTTAACAAATCCCTCGATAGACACACCAAATGAGTGCAATGGGAGCATGCCATGCACCCTCGTTGGCAAACCTATTTAAGGGGGATATAAATGCACAGATGAATTTATACATCCTGATGCAGCAAGGAACATAGACATTTGCTTGAAATATATCGGCAACATTCTACTGATTTGGAAGGGCACTGAGGTTGAGTTGACAGAACTTTAATAGTAATAATTTCAGCATTGAACTGACTTTAGAGAGAAGCACCCAACACATCACCTTCCTGGAGCTTAACATTTAAATGTGCAATGAAATCTGTACCAGAACATTTAGGAATGAAACAGAGGTAAATGTGGTTCTCCATTCCCAAAGTTGTCACAAAAGAAATGTCATTGAAAATATCCCAAAGGGTGATTATTTGTGAGCCAAGAGGAACCGTAGTAGGGACATAAGTTATCACGAGGAATCCTCCATTATTGAGCAAAGACTTTTAGCTAGGGTCTTTTCAGTTAAAGCTATTAGAGAGGCTTAAAGGAAAGCAGCTGATCAGGATAGAACACAACTACTCACTCTGAAAGCACAGTCAGAGATCACAGATGATAAAACTGGGATGATCACTAGATTGACCAAGCATAATTATGAGATTCTAAATACTTTTCAAAAACATTGGCATATTTTACTATTTGAGGAAGATCTCAGAAAATATCTCACAGAGAAGCCAGACTTTGTTTTCACAAGAACACCCACCCTTAAAATGAAATTAAGTCCAAGCTTCATGCAAAACAGGAAACATCAATTACAAACAGGAATACTAACCGGTTTACCAGTTAAAGGTTTTTTCAAATGTATGAACTGTTCAATGTGCCAGCACGCCTTGAATAATGCCCAAACCTTCAACATTAATGAAAAACAAATATTGTTGAAAAAAGATATGATTAATTGTTGCACAAAATGTGTGGTGTATATATAATCATATGTGCCTGTAACAAGCTGTATGTAGGTTCAACCAATCTAGAACGTAGATTCAGGATCGGGGAGAATTTGTATATTTCAACTACATCAGAAAGACGATCACCATTGCAGGAACTCTGGGCTCAAGAACATCAGATGGACAATTAAGAACTAACTATGTTTTTTTGGTATCAAACATATCCCAAACGTCGACAGACAGGGATATTGTGACTTGATCTTATGACAAGAAGAGGCCAAATTAATGTGCAGTCTGAGAAGCGCGATACATGTTGTTCTCAACAAAGAAAATGAAATGCAAGTCTTTCCCTGATCAACATGACATTTGGACATTAGAGAGTCTAGCACGTTTGCATCAAGTGGACAGATGGTGCGGGCCAGGAGCACAGGAGGCATCTTTCTTTGTCTCTCTATTTGGGCCTTTGTTTTATCAAATATGGAATGACAGAATGGAGTTTTCTGATTCTGCCAATTTATTACAACACCAGGAACTCTGCCTCTAAAAGGATTTGAAGTATGTATGTATATCTTTTAGGATGACTGGGGAGGGGATCTTTTGGATTGCATCAAAAGGTGATAATAAGAAGAGTCTGTACACTGTCCTTCTGTATGAGGCTCTGGGCGGCACATACCCAGTGGGGGAGGTTTAGTTTGCATTAGCCATTTCAAGTTTCAGAAGGGTATCAACATAAATTGGCCAATATTATTCATATATGCTAATAAGAATACCTCAAAGATTTTGTAGTTTGATGGCAATCGATGCACCTAGAGGAAATAAATAACCCCTGGTAGGTGACACTAGACAAGCAATATTATCTTAACAGTTGCTGCAATGCAACATTGCTACTGGATGGAATGACTATTTAAAGGATGAGTCAATGGACAGTTTTAAATGGCTCAAGCAATCATATACTGTTAACGGCAACTTTTGGTCATTATAGTTCCATTCCTCCCAAGTCAAAATACACCTCAGTTACCTTGATTAATCAAGGTGGGAACCAATTGGTCACATTCAGGCGTAGAGGGGAAAATCTTAACTCTAAATTGGAAGAGCTATTGTGTCGCTCCAGGGTACTAAATTATCTACATGACCCCAAATCCTTTGGTGACCTCCTTTGGGGGTACTGACAGGCCGTCACTAAAAGAGGTCCTGCAAGGAATATTGACCGCCATAGTTATGATTCAGATACTATGGAGGGTGAAAAAGCTTTACACAGGAACATTCAGAGGCTTGCAAGGGTGGGTCTAGAACTGGAGGTATTCCATCATGAAAAGAGGTATTTATCTAATAATACAGAAATTGGTAGAGGAACAAAAAGTTTGAGAGAAGCCACTTGGACTGATCGTTTAAGTTAAAAGCAGTGACAAAAGGCAATCCGCATAATTTTTTAGGTTTTATTTTTTAGGTTTTAGGTATTATTGACCAACACCCACAACAGCAAGCTTCAGTGCAGTTGAATTGTATCATGGAATTGACTTGGACAAAATATTTCACTGGGATCCTTGAGGAAAGGAACCCCTATGGTGGTGGCATGACCTCCAAAGTGAAGTGGGAACTCGATTTTGGGGAAAACAAGGTCAAAGGACAAATACTTAGCTCATCAAGATCAAGGGCGGCAGGGCCAAATGGCTTTACTAATGACATGTTATGAAATGTAGTAGGCCTTTGGACCTCCAGCCTCTTTCATTTGTTTAATAACATCATAAAAACACGACAATGCCCAGAGTCATGGAGTTCAGCAATAATAATCCCCATTTATAAGAAAGGTGATCGAGGAAACCCTGCTAACTATCACCCTATTGCTCTCATGGACATAGACAGTCAATTTTGTGCACGTCTCATCTTAAAAGATTTGGAGAAATAGGCAGATCGGGCTCACATCATGCCAAAGTTCCAGACCGGCTCCAGAAGGGACTATCTATGACATTAAACAGCCGGCATCTCCATGGGGCATGGATAGATCTCTCTAGCGCTTTTGATACCATCAACCAAAGGAAATTATGGTGCAAACTAAAAGAATAGGGAATCCCCACAGGTCTCCTGGCCATTCAAATTAATCTACATAATAAAACAGAGATCAAGGTAAGACTGGACCTTGAAGGTCATCTGTCATCACCAATTGCCACTGCTAAAGGTCTAAGACAGGGATGCATTGTGACTCCCTGTCTCTTTAACCTTTTCTTGGCCGATCTTTGGAAGAAACTGGCACCACATTTACTTGCAGCTCCAACAATAGGCAATCTGAAGGTAAATTGCATGGCGTACGCAGATGATGTGGTCTTGCTGGATCGCACTCCAATTGGCCTCCTACGTCTGATTATGGCCTTTGAAAACTGTGCACGTTCGAATGATCTCATCATAAACCCAACTTAAACCTTCATTATGACCTTTAATCACTCAAAGAAGAAAGGAACATGCTGTGTCAAATGGAAGATGGCCAACCAGACCCTACCGGTCGTAAGGGTTTTCAAATATTTGGGATTTATGATACAATCAACACCATCCGTGATAGCGTTAGAGGGTGACATAGGAAAAAAGGTAACCCAACTTGTTTGTCAGATGAAAACAATTCTCTCTACATATCGTAGATTCACTCTTCTCCCACTTATTAAGTTCTATAAGCGCAAGGTGGTTCCTATTCTAATGTATGGAATTGAAATAGAGAAATCAGCCCTCAAGAGTAACTGGGTTCGATTTGGAAACAAGTACTCAATTTTCCGGGATCATTACCTATGGCTAGGCTACCGTATGAACTAGCCCTACAATCCCTAAATCTCACCCAGAATGTAGAAGGATCATGTTATACAGATCAATCATAGGTCCCAAAACAAATGTAAAAAGCACAAACGTGATCTTACATGAACTGAAACATGATGCAACAGCTATACTAATGCAATGTCAGTCCACAGAAAAAGAACTGATGGACAATCCATTGAAGTAAAAAAAAAAAAATGGGTCAAAATGATTGGATTGCTACTAGGGCATCCTTTATAAACATAAAATGCTTTGAGAATTTCTCAGTGAATGACAAACCTCTCGGTTTTGTGTTACCATTTCTAAGAAGGTTCCCGAACCCTAGATGCAGGGCGAACTCCCTAAGGTTTCACGTTAATCTATATATCACAAGACATCTACTGAAATCAGAAATAAGGGTAGACCGATGGATAGCATCTGTAATTTATGTGAAGCGTGTGTGCAACAAAACATGAAACATCTATTCATATCATGTTTAGGGCTCCACAAGCAAAGGATTCATCACTTCTCACGTTTTGTACACAACATTGACAGGTTGCACATGAATTAATTTTGGAATCGAATGCAGGGAAAGAAATTTTCCTATCTTTGGAAGTTCTTAGATTCTTGGAGAATGTTGAGCCAGCAATCAAGATCTGAGGGCCACTTAAAATCGAGGATTGAGTTGGGATATTCAGTTTTAGCTTATCCGGCTGGTTCGAGTGCCTATTTCCCTGTCTTTTCCTTTTCCTTTTTCTTTCTAATTTTCCTTTTTTTTTTCTTTAAAAAATGATTGACGTACCGTGAATGTATATTTTAATTATTTCAAGACTGACTTCATTAAGTGATTGCATTAATTGTGTCTTCTCTTTTTTAATGTTGCCTGTTTTTTGTAATGTTTCCTTTGTCTGTGTATTGTGAAACTTGTATTGTTGACTAACCATAAATAAATAAAAACACATTTTAAAAAGAAAGGCATGAAAAATAGTTGGGTGATAGTATACTTATACACTAATTTGGATACCTCACGCATTTTCCATTTTTTCATTAGCATCCCAGGTGAGACTTCAACAACAATATTGCCACAAGAAAGTGTGGGGATTTTGTATCGCAAGTCATCACGGGATATATATTCTCCACATGTATTTCGAGGCTAACCCACTTTTGGGTAAAAGAGAGGGATAGGATCACCATCCAACTCTCATCTCTTTCCAAATATGTGTTATGGCGCATGAACCCCTTTCGTTAACTTTTTTATTTTGAGGTAAGGAGCGTCAAAGATATTTACAAAAACATTCATATGGCGTTAGACTTTGCAATCCCAATGCAACGATTTGTCATTTAACCATTTAACCTTTTTGTTTGGATTAATAAAGGTCACAGATATAAGCATCCATACGATGCTGGACTTGCAATTCCACTTTTAACCTAATGCGAGGCACTTTATTAACTATGGATGCAGATGTCTTCACGTACTAGTGACATCATTACGTGGTCCCGAGGATCACTGTAACAATATAAATAGTCTTTCAAAATGGCGGCAGCGATCCACCACGTGGAACGCCGCCCCATTTTGAAAGATTAGTGACTTCATTTCTGCACTTGCAGGTAAGCTTAGAGGGCAATACTTTAGAATGAGGGCATACATTATGAATCCTTGGATTCAAAGGAAGAACTTATTAACATTACAGGTTCGAATGGAAGCAGATCTAAATGGACAATAGGATAACAAGCTCACAGCCTGAATGGAACACTATTTCCTAAACAGCAGTGACACTTGCAGGTAAGCACAAATGCCAATGGAACTGAAAGTAACATCTTTAAGCTGACGTGAACACTGTACTAATATTACAGGTTCAGAGGGAAGCAGATTTGAACTTCAATAGAGGATTACGGGCAAGAAAGGAGCAGTCGTGTAAATTGGCAAGGTACATCCGTTTGTACGCTGGCACGTAAGCCTGCTGACCAATAAAATAGAAAGAGCATGTAATGAACAATTCTGGGGCTAATATGAACACTGTATTGACATCCCAGGTTCTAATGGAAGCAATCCCATTTTGAAAAGAAGCGCACCAGCAGCAAGCATTTAAGGCAAATGTTATTGGGTGAATAACCATTGGTCTGTTAATTCACTCACTTACACCAATATCTATGGGTGAGGTTTGGGAGATAAACGTGGAGAACGGTTCTCATGGAAGTACTTCCAATCTGTAAATGCCGGGAGTGAGGAATATGTTAAAATGGGGTGCAAGTCCAGACTTTGGAAAATGGAAAGATTGCAAATAGACAGGACCTCCAATTCAGATGATCTACCCCAAATGGGGGTACCGTCCATAGACATTCTAACATTAAAATCGCACCAGTTCCTATATTTTTTAGCAATCGAAATGCTGCAGCATGGTTTCATTAGCACATTGCCATGACTTTACTGAAGACAACCATTTGAGCATGTTCAATCAGGAACATTGACGATGTAGATTGATTGTTTTGAAATGTCATGAAGCGGCACACAACGGCTGCGCAAATTATGAGGTAGAACATGGCATATAAACTCTCTCATTTGTCATGTTCTCTCTCTTTTTGTTTTCTTGTTTCTCTTGTGCACATTTTTAGGTGCTCTATGTGAAAAGGACTTACTTATACACATAATGGGCCTCATTGCGTCTATGGCGGTAAGGCAACAACGGCATCGGTAGTGCTACCGGCGCCTTTGTTACCATGCCGCTACATTACGAGTTCTGCTCGCGGGTGCCACTCTGAACGCCTGGTCAGACCAGGCATGCAGAGCGGCACCCGCGAGCAGAACAGGATGGTAGCAACAGTACCGTTATGAACGGTACCGCTGCTATCATCCTCCCCATTCCCATTGAGCCCTAGAGGGGCTCAAATGGGAATGGGGATGTACTGGCACCGGGTCCCGCGAAAGGGAAATTACCGGGCCCTCCAAGGTCAGAATAGCCTGGTAATTCCCCTTTCGTGGGACCTGGAGCCGGAGCCGAGTTTGGGGGTAGCCATGCCCTTATTAAGGGCATGGCTACCTCCAATCTCGTAATGAGGCCCAATGTATCTTAAATGTATTGTTTGAGGCTTGACACTTTTGAACAGGGATAGGATTGCTTTGGCCTGAATGAAGCCAATGTTTGGCGAAATATTTTTCCACATGCACCAATGGGTTGAGGCACCCAGGGGAACATGGCCATCTGCCGTTAATTATATGATGCGCTTGAAATGGCATACTGATTCTTTCAGACCTTTGTAATAATCCAAACTGAGCGCACCAACAATGGAGGAATTTTTCGGCTCATGCTCCTTCTCCGATCTTTACTTCCCCGTGCCAGAGCCAGATGATAGATTTTCCATGGACTCAGGATGTCTGACGACCAACTTGTTGGCTGGTGAACCTGGATCCAAGGAGCTTTGTTTCCATAAGCTGCAGATATTCTCTCTGTTTTGGTATGAGTGATAATTCACTATGCTGAAGTACCTCCTCCAGAGGCTGCCAGTTGCCTAATTCCCCTGTTTGCCTTGCTGTGATGATGCAGTGGTGGAAGACGGCCTCTGTGACAGAGATGTATGGGTCATCTGATCCATTCTGAGGATTCAGCTTTCCTTAAGGCTCCTTACCATGCCCTTCTATAGGCTGGGTCTCACCTCCCACTTGTGTCACTTTACCTGCAGTATGACCCTGGTAAAGGGGGGACTTGGCAGGCTTGCTGCTATATTTTCAGCATTCGTTAAGCCTTGTTAGTGACTGCAACCTTGGTCTCCCGGGGAGGGAGATTTTGCTTTGTGTCATGACCCATAGAACACACCCCTTCTGGACTTCCTGGTCCTTATCGCGGCGGGGCATGTATTCATTACTACTCCCAACATGGCCGTGTCACATGACTCGCCTCGCACCGGCCTTACGTCGAACACAGCACGTTCCATAAATATGCCACGCCCCCATGGGCCCACGCATGTCAACACGATCAACAGGTAGTGACTAGACGTGTGTTTGCTGCTCGACGAATTCTCTATTTCCTAGTTCCTGGTCCCTAATTCCTCTCCTTCCACCCTTCCCTTCCAAATTGCTCCTGGAAACCTCGCATATTAGCGACTGTTACCTCCTTCCTGAACATACTGTACCCGCGAGTATCCTGGAACTCTGAACGCACGCTGGAGTCGGACGAGACTTGTGCGAGCCTATACAAGACCCGATCCGCCCGCAAGAAGAATCTTCCCGTGGAACTGAGCAAGAAGCGATCTCAGGTAAGACGGGGGTAGATTTATGACACTTTGTGGTGGTGTGGGTCCTATGCCAGTGCTGGTGAGGACTGTAGGAGGTGGACCCCACCCCATCTTCAGAACTACTTATGCTACCCATGCCTCTGTCTGACCGTGCTTTGCCTGTGCTTCCCCCTAGCCCCTCTATGAAGCAAGTCACAAAATAATAAGTAAGACAAGCCTGGGGGAATAAATATAGAGTAAAGCAATAGAAGGCTACCTCAGTGATGGAGCAATGCATGGGTGTGGATTTAGCAAACCAGACAAGCAAGGAAACTTATTGAGAACAACTGCTTTGTATCATACAAAAACATTGAATGCAAACACTGCGAATCACAAAACATGGGATATTTTTGACCGAATTTTTGCAAATTTCATCGCAAATACAGATGGGGGTTCGGGTTAGGGTATTAAGGTGGAAGGATATGGGGAGGCTGCGGGGGTAACATCCCACACTTATTTTTTATGAAATGTGTTAAACATCGAAAATAAGTTTGATGTTTTCGGATTTACAGTGATTTCTTTGATATATTCACATATATCCAACTGCTGCACGCAACTCCACGGTAATGCAATTGCCGGCCCGACAGTTTGACGACCACTGCCCTAAATGGACCAATGTGACTCCTCTTGTGACAGAACACCTATGTTTAACTGGACCTTGTCTCTAGGAACTTCTACCTCCTCAAAGGAGTGTAGTGGATTAAATATGTGGGCTCCGAGCAAGTTGTTAATGGGAGCCACATGGCAGGGAGGGGAATGACTGGGTAACCTTTGGTGCTGATGTGCAGAACAATAAATAATGTTAAGTAAGACACTGAAGAAAGGTAGGAATTTGGCAAATATATATCATTTACAAATGCTATTACTACACCATTGCAGGTGGACAGGCATACCTAATCACCCCACTATAGTAAGTTGACCCTTAACGGTACCTGCCAGCATGCTAATGTTGGGTTTGCAATTTGGTGTGTGGTTAGCTTTGTCCATTGCTTGTGCATGCGTGTCCCCGACTTCACTGCATGGTTTCTGTAGCCTGAGCAGTAAGATACTGGACTCATTGTTGAGGTTCAACCAAACACTTTACTAATATCAGTACCATAGGCTGCAGTTAATGCCCACCTAGTCTTTTAATGCAAATACTAATGTGTGGGTCAGCATTACTGAAATATGCGTGTCCAATTCCACTTCTCCCACTTGTATCAGGATTCTGTTTTTAAAAGTCTTTGGGCCTCATTACAAGTTTGCCGGTCTGGAAACAAGGGTGCCGGTAAGCTCACCAACACCCTTGTTACCAGACCGGCAAACTACGAGTTTGCCTGATGAGGTTGCTGCACCCGACAGGTCTGACCCTCCCGGGCGCAGCGGCCACGGTAGGCAGACTCTTCATGGAAGCTCTGGCACTGTTAGCAACGGTGCCAGCGCTGCCGAGTCCCCACTACCATAGAGTCCTACTGGACACTATGGGAATGGGGACTAACATTTTCCCAGCACCCGACTTCCCGGGCCGCCAGACTTGTAATGTTTCGGTGGCCCCAGGAAGTTAGGCGCTGCTAAATATTATGAGTCTGGCGGTAACCCACCAGTAGCACCGGCATGTTTACCGCTGGACTCGTAATGAGGCCCTTTGTCTCCTCTGCGGCACCCTACTCTAAAACTAAAAACTCCAAATGATGTCAAACTGTAATCCAACTTACTCTTAAATAGTCTTGAGCCGATCCTCTGCTAATCTAATAAACCAAAGTACCAAGAGTTAAGAACTTTCCAAACAAGTCTTGTAGAAAGGCTCACTGAGCCTTTACTGAGTGTGGCTGTTTCTCAGGCCGCTCTGTTCTCAGCCCTCTCTCAAATCTCTGGGAACGTTCTTCAGTCCTGTGTGATTCCTTTTCAATGTCTTTCTCCGGAGATCCCTGTCTGGACCTGGGTTTCACAGTTCACACTTGCCTTCCCTTATCACGCTGTCTTGGAATATCTGCTGTTATAATAAAGACTTATATGAAACCCAGTTGGACACCCTCAATAGAACCTTCTTATTTAGGTGTAGTTCTCTGCTTGAGTCCCTCCAAGATCACCTTCAGCTGCCAGCAGGTAGTGAGAGGTAGTTCCCAACCCACCTTCTCCAGGTCACTATCAGGACGACAGCATTCTATGGACCCCCTGTCACAGGCCTGCCTCTACCTCTGAGTCACAGGCATGGGAGGGTATGACTTCTCGCCCTCAAGGTCTCTTCCTAGTGAAGCTTTGGGTTCTGCTTCGGGCTTCCAGCCTTTGCCAGGACCCCAACTGAAGCACTTCCTCAGTCTTGAAATTAAAAACTAACCCAACTGCTCAGAGGCCTAGACCAGCCTTCTTGTCACTCGACTAAGGCATCGCCACAGTAGCTCCCTATGCTAAGAGAGTTGGACCTTTCTTTGAAGTGTTTCACCACCACAGCTCCCTCTTCTGCGTTCCTCCTGTTTAGCCTGGAGATCCGAACATCTAGCCCTTTCTCTTTCAGGTTTCCCTATCTGTAGGCAGGGCGGCAATGAGGATGTGTTTCTTCCAAGTGTCCCACATTCACTGGTCTTTCCTCAGCCTTTTTATGGTTGCAGGATGAGCACCTTCTGTTATATCTCATAGCTTTTTTATAGTTTACCTTGACTAATAACATTCTACATCAACGTTCTATACGAAGAGTAGAGATTGGTATCTTGGAATGGTGGAACACAAAATGAAGGACACGTTCAGTTGGAGTTGTGATCTAGCTAGAGGAAGGTTGCACTGCAGTTGCCTTCTACCTGAAGTCTAAATAAAGAAGTGCAGTAACCTTTTTGGAGTAGAATCACTTTATTATACCTCCCCTCCACATTCTCACCTGATTGGTATATTCCTAGCTTGCTTTAATGAATGATTCAGATTGGAGAATTAGAGAACTTGAATGCTTACCTCTTTCTACTCAGAACAGAGTTTCATAAATCAGCATGAGTATCGGCGTCATATAGATTATTCTTAGAACAGCACTGTCCTGCAGCCCACAAACTATGTCTTCCTGCCGAGCTGGGACTAACAGAGTAGTGTTCAGGAGCGGGTCCTTCGCGCTTCTCTCCTCTCTGCTTGGTGAAGCTCCAGTTGAGAGTCATAAGTGGCTTGTGCAGACCACTACTCTGGGGTCTTGTGTTTTCTCTCACCTGCATAGTTCCAGGGTTCAAAAGCACTGCAAGTTCATGGTATAATCTATATTTGTCTATTTCTCCCTGCAGCAGGAAGTTTGTCACAAACCTGGGTTTTTGATGGGTCTCCTTGAGAGACGTAGAGGACCTATGGTTTCCCGCCTCAGCCACCCTCGGGAAGGAGCATTAAGTAAAAGCCAGTGCACCCCATGCAGAGCGGCCCACTTCTCTCATAAGATAAGTCAGATCTTGTAACTTCACCACAAATGCCAGAGGACAGTTTTAAGGGAGTCTCGGGCTGATTGACATCAATTTGAAGTCCCTAAATGTAGGCTCTGCCATAGCTTAGCGTGACCCTGACATAGGGCCTCATTACACGGTAGGCGGTATGGATTTAACGTTACCGGTAATGGAATACCGGTAATTTTAAATCCCCATGCGAATTACGACCCGGCTCACCGCTATTAGCGGCACCGCTAAGTATGGTGCCACTAATAGCGGGCAGTCCGCGTGCGCGCGACCCACCATCCCATAAATTACGCCATGCCGCTATTAGCACAGCATCACAAGGCGAGCGGACATGCCAATAGCGGCATGGTAAAGCCCCTAAAACCCCTTACCGCCATGGCGCAAATACCGGCATCTCGAACCACACGCTAAGAGAACTGAGCACTGTTCCCACCTGCCACAGGTGGACACAATCAGCACAGGTGGAGGCAATGGAGACTGTGGCAGCTCAAAAGGAGCACACCACACCCCTTCCCACACCAAGATGGTTCCAATACTAGCAGCATTACATGGGCTGGAGGACATGATTGCAGCGCAGATGCAACAACAACATGCAGCCCAAAGGAGACGCAGGAGGAGGAGGACGAGGGCAAGACAGGCACAGCAAGCACCACCACGGCACCTAATCATACCACAGAGGCACCCACCAATACCCAGGATCAGAGCCAGTCCATTTAACCTAACCCCTGAGCAGATACACACCCTGTACCGTCTGCACCGGGATACCATCACCAGCATCTTGGACATGATACACGACGACATTGTGAGCCTCATAGACATCAGAACTGCCATCCCCCCTCTACTCAAGGTGGTGACTGTGCTCCACTTCCTGGCCACAAGCACCTACCAGCATACAGTGGGCCAGATGCATGGCATCTCCCAACCAGTATTCTCACGCACGCTGAACCAGGTACTTGATGCCCTCCTGAAGCATGCATCTGAACACATATTCATACCACGGACTGCCCAGGAGATTGCAAACACAAAAGTTGGCTTCTATTTACTGGCAGGCATCCCAAGTTGCATTGGGGCCATCGACTGTACACATGTTGAATTGGTGGTCCCACATAGCAATGAAGTGGTCTACGGAAACAGGAAGCAATTCTACTCCATCAATGTCCAAATGGTATGTGACGCCAACAAGATAATCACACATTGCTGTGCCGATTTCCCGGATCAACCCATGATTCCATGGTCCTGCGGAACTCAACTATCCCACGCTACATGGAGCGACAAACCGCACAACATTTGTGGCTACTTGGTGAGTAGCAGGCACATGGAAGTGTGATTGGGGGGGGAGAGATACATACTCCAAATGGGTGTGATGGGTGGGGAGGTACATACTCCAACTGAGTGTGATGGGGGGGAGAGAGATACATACTCCAACTGGGTGTGATGGGGGGGAAGAGATACATACTCCAACTGGGTGTAGCTTGTCGTCTGTCTGCAAAATGCACAAAAATGAACCGACGTGCAAGTATGAGCTACACAACACAGATAACATTTCAGGTCTAGTAACATCAAACACCCATCCACATACACATTGCACAACATTCCATGCCACAAAATACACAGATTTCATACGTGCCATCAAGATAGTCATCCGGAATCAGTCCAGCACAACATCAATAATGCAATGTGCCCTATGATGCATGCAAAGGGATCAGCCCTAGCCATAGACATAGCATTTCACCACGCACCTTTACCACCACTGAAGTGATGCCTCACTGCATGGCAACATCTATGTTGGAATGGCAGTACAACAGCAGTGAGGAACCAGATCTGCCTGGGCCCAGGGACACCTAAGACCTCGCCTCACCCAGGACATGTCAATTACTGTTGGAGGCATTAATGGGGCATGTCTACTTGCATGGTCGAGCTCACCCTTGAACATTGCTGTCACACAGACCATCTGCATGTATGCTGTTGACTGTGTACTTGAATCACAATGCAATGTCAATTTGTGTGATATGAACAGGCCGCTCTTGAGGTGAACAGTAACAGGACCCCTTTCGTTCCCCCATACAGGTGATGTAGGCTATCCCCTGAAGAGCTGGCTCCTCACACCTGTACGGAACCCACAGAACAGGCACGAAGAGGAATACAATCGTGCACATACCCGTAGCCGCATCGTGATCGAGCAGACTTTTGGTCTTTTGAAGTCACGGTTTCGGTGCATTAGCAGGTCTGGTGGCGCTCTCCTGTATGGCCATGAGAAGGTGGCCAAGATCACCATGGCATGTGTCATGCTGCACAATATGTGTATCAGATGGAATGTGCCACTGCCCCCTGACGTTGAAATAGAAGCACCTGATGAGGATGATGATGGTGATGAGGACGGAGGTGAAGGGGATGCAGGTCTTGCAAGAGGGGATGGGCCGGAGGGACGTGCTGTGAGACAGCATCTGATCAACCAAATATTCTGAGGAACATGTTTCAGTACTGTCACATGGATATGGGTAGTAATGCACTGGTGTATGTTTAGAAGCACGCAATGGACCCTGTTGCCAATAAAGTACACAAACTCAATGAAGATGTCCAAGCCTGTGTTTTGATCAGACACCAGTGTATTAATCCCACCAACCTTCCACCCACCCCCCACAACAGACCCATGACACCCTTCCACCCACCCCCCACAACAGACCCATAACACCCTTCCACCCACCCCCCACAACAGACCCATAACACCCTTCCACCCACCCGCCACAACAGACCCATAACACCCTTCCACCCACCCCCCACAACAGACCCATGACACCCTTCCACCCACCCCCCACAACAGTTCCTCATGTGTCTGCCATGTTTGCGTTGGCCTGTGCGCGCAGAAGAATCACCATTAACCCCCTATTGGCCATTATCTGCAGCAGCATTTGGAGGATGGGCAGACATGCGCCTGGTGGTGCGTGTTGAGCGGCGGAGGGGGCTTGTCTGCGTTGAACCGGCGGATGACGACGTGGCAGACTGTCCTGGTGGCGTGAAGTGGCGGTCCATTGTGTCAGCTATTCGAGTGAGGACCTCCCTAAGTCTGGCTATCTCCTCCCACAGCCTGTCAGTACAGGCCTCCATCCTCTCACTGGAGTGCCTTGCCGTCTCCACAATATCCTCCCTGAGATGGGCAGCCTCCTCAACATGCTGGCCAACCAGCACAGTTAGTTCCTGTTGACGCTGCCGGATGGTGGCCAGCTCGAGGGCAGTGCTGGGTGATGGTGTAGTGGCTGCTGTGCCCTCAGATGCATCCATGACAGCAGGTGAAGCCACCATGGGGGACATTATGGCTGGAATGTTGTCCTCACCAGTAACATCAGACCCAGGTGTCTGGAATGGTGCTGGCTCAGGGGTACTAGGGGGGCTTGGGGTGTGCATCTGCATTGTGCCAACTGTTGTGTCCTCAAGATCAGATAGGGGGGCAGTGGAGGCTGCCTCTCCTGCGGAGCTTGGCGCAGCTGATGGTGGGCCCTCGGTGGCTGGTATTGGTGGTTGTGGGTTCACCTCCGGTGGTGGGGCTGTAGTTGGTGGTGTGTCTACTTAAATCCTGGCAGTGGCACTCCTCTGATGCTTCACACTCATCATGTGGAACCTTCCCCCCTTGCCCCTAGATGTCGTGGGGGTGTCCTCAGAGTCCTGTGCCCTTGGTCTCTTACTTGTAGGCGGTGCCTGGGATGCATTTGCGGCATCCTCACCGTCTGTATGTGAGCCTGTCAGGGACAAGAAGGGGGATGGCATTGGTTACGTTTCTATGTACTTCATGCAGGATACATCAACAATGCAGTTGTGGCCATTGGGACTTAATAGTTGTGGATGCAGGTGATGTGTCAGTTTAGTGCCTCATCCATGCATGGTTGTGTTTGGCACTTGTCTCTGGTGATGTGTGCATGTGTGTGTGTTTGGGTCTGACACTGACATGGGCAGGGATGGATGCATGTGTGGATGTGTGTCCATGCATGAGAAGATTCTGGGCTCACATTTGGGGGGAACAGTACATTCACATAGCATCCTGTCATGTGTACACTCACCTCCATCCGAAGTGGTTCCCACGCCTTGCTCCATAGTGCCTACTCCCTCAATGGATTCCACTGTGATTAGGTTTGCACAGGTCTCCTCCCATTCCTTTAGTCTGATGGGTGAACCGGCTCCACCTGCAGTAGCCATTCGGTGGTTTTCGGCAAGGATGCCCCTCACCCACAGTCTGAGGTCATCCCACCTTTTCCTGCACTCACGCACCATGCGGGTGCTGGTGCCCACTGCACTGACTTTCACCGCAACTTATTCCCAGATGGCCTTTTTTTTAAGTAGTGTCGCCCGCTGCTTGTCGTTGGCATAGACAACCTCAGCATTGTCAGCCAGGGTCTGGGTCAGCATGTTCAACTCCTCTGAGGTAAATCTTTCTTTGCGCTGCCTGTCGGTGCTTTTTTTAAATGCCTTGGGAATGTTGAAGGTGTCCCGGATGATTTGCAACTGCAACCTACTCCAAACAGGTCCAGGGGGCAGTGGATGGCAATGGATTGTGTTTTTAAAGATGGCCGCTGTGCTCTTTCCCGTTCCTGTGCGATGACGCTATTTCGGTTCCGCAATTTAACGGTCACCGCTAATTGGGGTGACCACTTTTTGCATGCAGCATGTGGGCGGAGGTGCAATCTGCACTTTCGTCGAGGGTGGTAAGTGACTTTTTTGGGTCTTTAACGGCATGGCGGTAGGGTCTTTATCGGCATGGCGCTATGCTCGTGTCCGCATACTCGTAATGGTACGCTATTAGCGCCCTCTTGCGAGGGCAGACAAGTTAAGAGCGCCATGCCGGTAATTTGAGGTTTTTACTGCACTCCGTGTAATGAGGCCCATGGTGGGAAAGAGGCTAACATTGCAAAGTATAACCAAATAAGGCTTATTGTTATGTTCTACTAGTGTGTGTTCCAGAACACATGTGGTTCTGGAACACGAGGGCTGTTAGGAAAAAGCTCTGTACAGCTGGCAGAAGTGCCTGCTGCTCTCTGCGCTCTCATAGTTAATAAATAACCTATGTTCCTCACCTGCCTCATGGTGTCATCCCTCAACATATTACTGGCAACGAGGATGGACCACACAACGGGGCAGAGGAGAGTGTAGAGACCCCTCCAAACAGCAGTGGGCACCCAAGAAAGTACCCTCCTCCAAACTCCAGGTGAGCGGGAGAGGGTGTGGTGCTTGTTTCCACCGTGTACCTGCGGCAGAAGAAGAAGAAAAATATTGCTCACTGCTCACAAGGTCAAGGAAAGGCCAAGGAAATTTTGAGTGACTGTGCTGTGGCAACTAAGGTGATTCCCTCAATACAGTGCAAAAGGAAAACAAAATAAAGATTAAACAAGAGAGTAGGAACAGAATGAACCATGGCCACAGCATCTATACCACCCCCTCCCCCATTTTTATCTGAACCTGGAACACAGCCGATAAGGTGGGAAAGGTGTAAGAAAATGTTTGAGACATACATTGTGGCATTGGGTGGGGACAAGTTTAATCCCTCCAGGGAACAGGCCTTATTGCTACATAATTAGAGCCTCTAGGGCAGCATCATGTTTAATGGCCTGCCAGAACCGCAGGGTGAAGGAGCAGACCACCCGGATGACTTTACCCTGGCAGTGAGGAAAATTGAAGTACATTCTGAAACAAAGAACAATGGGACTTTTGAGAAGCACACATATTTTCACAGAATGCAAGATCCAATGGAGCCAGTGGAAGGTATGTTGCTGTGATGAGGACGCTGAGCCACACCTGTGAGTTTGGTGCATTGATGCATTCTCTCATTAGAGATCAACTGGTAAGGTGTGCCAATAATGCCAGGGTGCAAGAAAAGTTGTTGTCAAAAGACTTGACCCAAGAGCAGGCTGTGGAATTTACCTGGAGCATTGAGCAGACAACCCATTACAAGAAGGAGATGAAAATAGAAAAACACGGCCAAGAAGTGTGTGCAGTAAGTCAGAGGAGAAACCCTTGGGCGGGAAAGGAACCTAAATGCTTCAGGTGTGGTAATCCAAGACATGGAGGGACCAGTTTTTTTGTAAAGCAAAGTATGCAGAGTGCATCAGATGCAAGCGCAAGGGTCACTTTGCACGCATGTGTAAGGAGAACATCATCAATGCTGAGGAGTACAGACAACCCCAGTGTGAGCAAGAATTGCACCCATTTCTGAGGGCGGTGAGACTAAACTTTGCAATCAATTTGAGATTTCAGCTGTGTCTGGAGGCATGGAGCCCCTGTAGACACATTCTGCATTGATGGTTCAGACCTCTCAATGAAGGTGGACAGTGCTTCCTCTTGGACTATAATTTCGAAGGATCCGTTCACAGGAACGTTGTCAAGGGAAGTACAAGAGTTGGTACCTCCCCACATCCAGCCGTGTGGCTATGGTGAGACAGAGATTACACTGGCGGGGACATTTCAGGGGGTCATTGGCTACAAGGGCAGGGAATGCACTGTGGATATCCTGGTGGCGAAGAAGGGATTATCCTTGCTGGGATGGGAGGAGCAGAGGAACCTAGGAGTTTGCATCCAAGCTAGTGCATCTGTCCCAGTGACGATAGCAGAGGTGGATGATAGATGGGCCTTGGAATTTCCAATGGTGTTTACGGAAAGTCTAGGAAAGCTAAAGGTCTTTGAACACTGTATCAAGATGGGGGACCAGACTATCTTCAACTTTATCTCACTAAATGCTCTCCCTCCAGACCGCTACGTTCCTCTGGCACCAACTCTTTGTGCGTAAAGCGTTTTGCTAAACCGAGGCCAGGAGGTCAATCGATTTCCTCAGCTGGCTCTGTACTATGGAAGAGTCTCCCCCACCCTCTGCACCTTGAGCAGGACTTTCTTAAATTCCAGAAGCTCCTCAAGACTTTTCTCTTTACCTCCTCCTTCCCATCTTCTCTCCTCTGCTAATCTCACAGTTGCTGTGATTGGTATCTCAGGCCCCTGAACTCTCACACCCAATTGCCCAAGCTTTCGTCTACCCTCAGCACTTCTTTGGAACTCCCTACACCCTGGAGGCTCGCACTTACACCCAACATGGCTACAAGCTGTGTAGCACTTACCACACCATGCACTTCATCTGTTGCTCACCCACGTGCACGGACACTCCAGCACCCACCCCCTCTGCCCTCTTCCTTGCTGCACTTGCACGATCTGAATACTCACAAGCAGTGGTCGAAGTGGGCAGGAGCGGTCTGGAGCTGTGCTCCTCTACTTCTTTTACTTTCGTTTTACAGTTCCTATACTTTTATTTTAAAAAGAAACTGTTCCGGAATTGTTTCATTTTAAAATAAAAGTGTAGGAAGAAGTTGAAACTTGCACTTTTAGTGCACTGCACTGAACGTTCCCCTAAACAGCAGATGCATGTGTTTTGGAGTTTGTATGGTGCATGGGAGAGGAGGTGGCGATGGAGTTTGTGTGGAGTGGTGCAGGTCAGTAGGGAACATAGTCCCACTACTTCTTTTCGTACACTTTGACCACTGCTCACAAGGCATATTAGGTTCATCTTTTTCTTTTCCACTCCACGGTTTTTGTGTATTTATGTGTATCACTCTCTTGTTCCCTCCCTTTGCCCTGTGGGTTATTTGAAACTGTATAAGCACCTAAAAAGCAAACAATAAATAAATAAAACAAATGCACAGCCAGTGGTGCATAAGGTGTGGCCTGTTCCTGACGACATGAAGGAGCTACTACATGGGGAACTTCACAGACTCTTGCAAAGAGGAGTGATAGAACAGGTGCATGTGAGGGATTGGTTGTCCCTGGTGGTCCTAGAAGCAAAAAGCAATGGGAAGATCTGTTTACGTTTCGATTTGAGAGGCCTGAACAATAACATTTTAGTGGAGAGACATCCATTGCTGGTTATATCAGAGGTTCTGGCTGTGTTGGGTGAATCGAGTTGGTTCACAGCTATGGGCTCGTCTGCTGCTTACCACCAGGTGCCATTGTCAGAAGAGTGTCAGGATGTTACAGTGTTCGTCACCACAGAAGGAAGCTTCATGTACCTTAGAATGCCTTTTGGATTGGCTTCAGCTGTGGCTGTCTTTCAACGTGTTATGGAAAAGGTTTTGGAGCATGTTAATAATGTGATTGTTTTTCAGGATGAGATTTAAATTTTTGCTGATTGTATCGAGGAACATGACAAGGTGTTGAGGAGTGTTCTGAAGAGGTTGTGTGAGGCTGATTTAATAGTGCAGCGCAGTAAGTGCAAGATTGGGGTACAGTATCTTGGGCACAGGAATTCAGCTCAAGAAATATCCCCCAAGCACAGTTTGGTAGAAGCAATAAGTAAGGCCCCAGCACAGCAGGATAAGGATCAGTTGAGATTGTTTATGGGCATGGCAGAGTTTTATCACAAGTTTGTTCATAATTTTGCCCTCATCTCAACTCTGTTAAGAGCGTAGCGCGGGTTACATTTGTTTCGCCAGATGAATGTATGTAAGCCTTCCAGGAGATTAAGAGAGTGATCTCTAATGCACCTTCTTTACGGGGGTTTGTGATTGGACAAACAACATTGCTGACTGTGGACGCCAGCTTATTCGGTCTGGGAGCATCTTTGTCGCAACGGGACAGTGGGAAGGAAGAGCATGGGATAGCCTTTGAGTCTAGGCCATTGAGGGTCACAGTAAACAATTATTCAGTTGTGGAGAGAGAAGCTTTGGCAGCGTTTGGGGCCATTATGCATTTTAAGTTCTTCCTGTGGGACCAACGGTTTAAATTAAAAACAGATCACAGACCTTTGGTACAGATGTTGACTTGTGGAAGCTATTTCAAGGGTTCGCTCAGAATATCTTAATGGGTATTAGGATTGTAGAATTATGATTTTCATACATGCTATGTTCACGGTAAGGAGAATGTGGTGACAGATTGTCTCCCTCGCCTAGTGGTGGATTGTGGAAATGAGGGTGAAAAGATGGAAGTAAAGGAGGAAGAAATTATTGTGGCCAGTATTGAGCATGGCGCATTGAATGAAGAAAAATTGAGTTTGGTGGAACGAGATGATGTAGTGCTTAGCAAGGTGGCGGAGTGGACGGTGAAAGGGTGGCCCCGCAGGAATGATGTGGACAGGAAATGTGATTGTTTTATGAAGTGAGGGATGAAATGGCTTTGGTTGAAGGGAAACTCAGGAGGGGTCACAAGGTGATCCCCCCTGAAGGTATTAGGGACAAACTGATAAAAATTGCTCACCAAGGGCTTGTGGTGTCAATAGCACCAAGAGGGTGCTGAGATAGAGTTGCTGGTGGCCAGCAATGGATGGTGGAGTAGATATAAAAATAAGGAATTGTAGAAGCTGTTTAGCAAGTGACAAGAGTAGAGTAGTGCGCAAGACACCACTCCGGCCTGTGCAGGTGCCCAGGGAGCCTTGGCAAAAGGTTGCAGTGGACATAATGGAACACATTCAAGGGCGGCATGAAGGTTTCAAGTTAGATTCTGTTTTAGTGGATTATCACTCGAAGTGGATAGAGTGGAAGGGGGCAAGGGAAGCAACCACGCTGGAGATAGTGGCATTTTTTTAGGATATTTTGTTTGTGAGGTGTTTCCCACGGAAATTTTAAATGATAATGGTGTGCAATTCTGTTTAGAAACAATGAATACATTCTTGCTGCAGTTTGGGATTAAGCACACGTGCACAGCCTTGTACCATCCCAGGGACAATGGGCTGGTGGAGCGTGCCAACAGCTTCCTTAAGGGTGGCATTCAGCTGGCTATGGGGTCAGGTTTGTTGTGGAGTGCAGTTTTAAAACACTTTGTATGGAGTTACTGTATCACACCCCACTCAGTTACTAAGGTGTCCCCTTTTGTTTCATTGAAGGGACGCCAGCCAGGGACAAAACTGTGTCCGGGATGGATGAGGTTGGCGTGCAGTGTGAGTGTAGACCGAGAAGAGGTGGTGAGAATGGTGAAAGAGGCTCAGTGTCAGTATAAGGGCATGCGCAATGAGAATTTCAAGGTTAAGGAACGTGAGTCACTGGTTGGGGATTGGGTTTTGATTAAGAATCCCAGGTATGGTCTAAAATGCTTAGCAAATTCTTGGGGCCATAAAGGATTGCAGCAGTGAGGAACAGTGTGGTAATGGTTGATGGAGGATAAGTGTGGTTGTAGAATAGATGGGCTTTATTTGAGGAGGGGTCGGTTCCCCCTAAGGACTGTGGTGACTGAGTTGTGGTCAGTGAGGGTGGCAGTGAAGTGAGAAGTGCAGATGAGGGAAGTTCAGTGCCGGATGAGGGAAGGTCACTGCTGGATGGAGGTCATGTGAGTGGGAGAGTTAAAAGGTTTCCCACCAAACTTAAGGATTTTGTTTGTGTTTAATTATTCAGTTATTTGGTTTTTCTTTTAGCGCCAGTTTTTTCATTCACTGGTTGTCTATACTATATGCATTGTGTGTTGTTTTTTCAAATGTTGTTGTTCCCCAATTTGCTGTTGTTCTTTCGTAAGGGGAAAGATGTGCTATGTTCTACTAATGTTGTGTTCCAGAACACATTTGGTTCTGGAATATGTGGGCCATTAGCAGAGAGCTTTGTACAGCTGGCAGAGGTGTCTGCTGCTCTCTGCGCTCTCATACTTAATAAATAACCTATGTTCCTCACCTGCCTCACGGTGTCGTCCCTCAACATATTATATATCAATCTAGAGCAATACGTGCCTCCATTCCGATGTTCATCTGTATATTTGTTAATGTGTATTGTATGATGACTCGCTGCACTACGCCTATTAAGTAGATTAACTATGTGCATTACAATGTTCATGTCCCTGGTTTCTGGGTCCCATAACCAATCCTCATCAACTGTCCACTTAGCACCCGATACCCTCAATTTACTGTACCGGTCCCTCACTGTGGGAATGCCTTAGTCTCCTGTACTGTTTCCTATGTATGTAATTTCTGGTTGAAATTACAACCTAAACAGTGAGTTTGGCTGGACAGATAGCACAGCAAGATGAGCTCTCGTTCTGACATCTGTGTGCAGCCTTCTAATACAGGTACGAATCCCGGCTGGGCCAACACAGCCTTTCATCCTTCCGAGGTCGATAAATTGAGTACCATGCAGTGGGATAATGATATCAACTGTTATTTTAGTGCTTAGATGCCTGAGTGTCTGTAGCACTACATAAAACTAGGTATAATTATTATTATCCAATTAATACAATTATACAAAAGATTAGATTTGAAATGATAATGGGGGTGATTCGCAGGCCTGGTGTTTCATCTATTTGTCAAAATGGGAATGTAGCAGATGCTCAATAAACCTATAAATCATTGTCGAGTTGGCCCTATCAAGTATCCTGACCACTGTTTGCAAGATGTAGGATTAAACCTTGCCTGTATTACAGTAAACACATGCTTGCATCATTCAAGTCCTGCTGCATGACTTCTCAGATTGGCTCTTAATATTGACAGGCCCAAGTGATTTAACTCTCACGGTGTCCTATGGTAAGGGACTTTGGTCCCCAGCCAGGTGCTTTGCTTGCACAACTGAAGTGTCATTCTATATTGTCTGGACTGGTAGAAAGTCACATTTTTGGAGCTGCGGGGTGGGGCAAGGGGACCCATGGAGGCTGGGTGCCCCATGCTCTGTGTGATGTAAGGCCCCCATGCTCCACAGCCCATCATCTGCCATGGGAATAATACCTTCATACCCAAGCATAGGGAACCCAGCACAGAGAGATAGGGACCCTGCGATAGGTAGCAACCTGGAAAAGAGAATAGAAATTTGCTAATAATTAATTTAGAAAAGACTAAAGTAATGACATGTAATACGACCACAAAAAACAACTGTAGAAACTGCAAATGGACCATTCAAGGGACGCAGCTGGAATGCATTCAAGAATATACATATCTGGGTGTTGCTATCACTGGCACTACGAATATAGCGCAGATGACAAACTGGAAGACAAAGTTAAGTACAAAGATCTCTCTATCACATATAATCCAGGCGAAATTTGGCAAAATTTCCATTATTCCGATTCTAACTTTCTTTAGACAAAAAACTATACCAATCTTATTGTATGGATCAGAAAGCCTGCCAGTTATATCTGAACTGATATGGGGACAATTTGAAGCTAAATTCTGGAGACATACCCTTGGCCTTGCAGGCTGTACTCCAATTGCGCTTATTCGTAATGAGCTTGGTTTAATATCGCTATATGCTGGATATTTGTGCCAAATAATAAGCATGTTTCAGAAGTGCCTATTAGCATATGATTCAGATATGCTATTGGGGACTTTAGCTCACTATCTTCTGCAATCTAGAGATGCTTTTCTGGAAAATTGGCATCACGAAGTAATAAATGCTCTGGCCTATGCAGATGCTTCAATCGAGGTACTGCTACAATATCCGATATGTGTAAAAACAAAGTTATTCCAATGGGATTGGGCAAGAAATAAATCAACTTGCCAGCAGTACCAGGGCTTCGATGGAAGCGTCTTTACGCATAAGAAATATAGTCTCTCAGAACCGTATATGATCAAATCCCCATCTATGCACCATAGAGTAGACGTCCTGAGAATAAGATTGAATTTATGGCCAACACAAGAAGTTTTAGCAAAACGTAAAATTATTCTACCACAAGAAAACTTTTGCTAACTATGTAAAACTGAAGGACATTTTGAATCATTGAGACATGGGGCCTCATTACACGGATGGCGGTAGGGATTTACCGGTACTGGTAAAATACCGGTACCGGTAAATCCCTACCGCCTTACTAAGAGGTCCCTTAGCGGGTTGGTGCTTTAACGCCTGCTTTTTGCAGGCGTTAAAAACCAACCCACTAAGGGACCTCGGAGCTAATTACGGCACCGCAAAATTGCGGTGCCGTAATTAGCGCCTTCCCCATTCCCATAGAGCCCTACGGGGCAGAAATGGGAATGGGGAAGGGCAATGGCGGAAGGGGGATTTACCGCCCCTCCAACCTTGGAATGGGGCGGTAAATCCCCTTTCCGCCAAGGCGGTACCGGTATTTTACCGGCATGAGCCATGGCGCTAATAGCGCCATGGCTCACCGCCTACCGTGTAATGAGGCCCATGTTCTGGTAGAATGTAAAGCTCTATGCAAAGAAAGACTACTCTATCTAAAAACTCCACTAAAATAATATGGCGATCTAACTACAGATACTTTGTGGATGATGATTATGACCTCATCACGACTTTGGCGGTAACCCTTAAATCCGGCGGTAGCGCTATTACCGCCGGATTTAAGGGTCTGCCAAATCAGGACTTCGGCGGATTTCGCCCCAGCTCTGAGCTGGGAGGAAATCCGCCGAAAATTTGCGCTATTACCACCGGCGGGAAATCCACCGGCGGTAAGAGCGCGAATTTTACCCATTGAGTCCAATCGGGAATGGGGCATTCCCGAATGGGCTCAATGGGGAATGGGGATTTACTTTACCGCTGAACTCGTGATCCGGCGCTATTGGCGCCGGGGAGTTCGGCGGTAGGGCTAATACCGCCGGCGGTAATACCACCGGCATTACCGCCCACGCTGTGATGAGGCCCTATGTCGGGACTGTCCCCACCTTTAAGAATTGGTACTATTCGATTTTTAAGAAGCATACCAGTGTTAAATATCCATAAGGAGGGTAATGAAATGAAGTGAATTGGCAAACCCACAGCGATGGTGTATAAGTTTTATTTTTTACTTATTTTAAGATAAGTGTCAAAAATTGTAACAAATTGTATAATGTTAATGTTGGATTTGTATGTTGGAATTTCATTCTATTTTAAAAATGTTGATTTTTTTCCTTTTACCTTACCCTGTTTTTTTATGACAGTGTTATGTGAATTATAAAAAAAATTGTAAAGATGACTAGTTTCAGCTAAAACAATCAAAAAAAAGAAGTTTCTTATTGTTTTATTGAGCACCCCAAGTGTATTTGGGAGAGGGCACACTTAAGAAAAGAAGGTTACCCCATGCCGATGAGTGAGATTTGTAAAATGTCTGACCCTCCTGTCATTAACAGCTCTAGGGGTTCCCTAAACGAATGAGAAGGCTATCAGGAAGGTGCCCACCCTATTACCCACCCCCCAGCTTAAAGTCACAACAATCCCAAAGCCTAATTGCTCCCCAAGGTCCACAAGAATCACCATAGACACCATGCCATGAAATACCAAAAATGCAATTGACAGCAAGTGAATTTAAAGTATTGTTTTTCAACAGACTTGTAAAGAAAAAATTCAATGGGCCTCATTACAAGTTTGCTGGTCCGGGAACTACGGTAATGATAATGATAATGATGTGTTATTTATATAGCACCTTAATCCAAAGCCCTTTACAGAGCACATATTTACATACAATATCACCCAACTGAAATTGGTACGTAAGCTTGCCGGTACCGTAGTTCCCGGACCGGCAAACTACGACTTGTGCTTACGGGTGCCTTTCTGACCGCCAGGTCTGAGCTGGCGGGCAGAACGGCACCCGCGAGCGCAGCATGTGGGATGCACCGGTACCATTTTGAATGGTGCCGGTGCATCCGACCTCCCCATTCCCATTTAGCCCTATGGGGCTCAAATGGAAATGTGGAGTAATGGATTCTGGCACCTGGCAATGAGTACATGCAGGGTCCGCCAAGGGTGTAAGGGCCCTGTATGTCCCCATTGCCAGAGGCTGGGAAAAAATGCACGTTCGGCGGCAGCCTGCCCGTTTTACTGGCATGGCTACCGGCGAACTTGTAATGAGGCCCACTGTATGACAGCCGGACCAAGACGTCCTTCCTTCTACAATAACCAACTGTTCAACACTGATTTGATGATATAAAAAGCATGCATTACTTCCCTTCTGTGATTGGCCGTGCTGCATGGAGTCAGCAAGTGGGTCATGAAGAATTCTGCCTTGGCCAGCAGCATACTACAGAGAAAGTAAGCAACTGCAGCAGCTGCCGGTGAGGAATGGAGAGCAAGATGGCAGGTGGTCACTTTGACGTCTTGTTCCACAGCAGGAGGCATCTGTGGAAACCAACTCTCATCCTTGAGGGGGTCATCCCATGCATCAATACTGGGGAGAGCTTGATACTCGTGGATTCAAGAGGTAGACCTGGGAAGGTATAAGAACCAGCCACACACAAGCTAGTTGTTGTGTGTGTTGTTGGAGGAACACAAGACATGGGTGCCCAAGCAGGCTCCAGTGAGCAGAACAAGCAGAAGAAAGCTGGAGAAAGCAACACAAGTGGGGAGGATTAGGGTGCAAGAGAATCAGGGAGGTGGAAGAAGAGGTGACGCAGAGCTGGCAAGGAAAAAAAGCGACATAAGTGATGCAGAGCTGGAGTAGTATGAAAAGAGTGAAGGAGGTAGAATAGACCTGGAAAAGAAAGAACAAGAGAGGTGGAATAGACCTGGAAGGGAGGGGGGTACAAAAGATATAGAACAGACTTGGAACAGGGTAACGAGATCCGAAGAGGAGGACTGGAACTGAAGTGAGCAGAAAAGAATATAAATGTAGAACAAACCTAAAAAGGAAGATAGTGAAAATCGGGGCTTTTAGAGTCATGGGGACAAGTGAAGAAAAATAAGAAAAGGGGAAGTGGAAAAGCCTGGACGATAAGAAGTCAAGATCGCAGAGGTGAGAAAAAGACGAGGAGGCTTGGCAGGTTGGGGACAGAGGGCCCTATCAAATGGGGTATTGAGTAGGTGAAGAAGGTAGAAAGTGACATAGACATTGGGTGAACCTGTGACAGTAGGAGGGGCAGAAGGGGGTGCTGCAGAAGGAGCCCTTGCCCATCTTGTACTGTTTACTGTGTCAGATTCAAGCACCAGTATTCCAAGGCATGCACCCATTGTTCCCTGGACCCAGTGAGATGTGGCAAAGTGTGACACAGGCATGGAAAATTGGGGAGGAACAATTAGAGAGACCTCTTCATCCTGATAACAATAACAACAATGCAATAACCATACTAGCCAAAACAGAATTGAAGGAAGAATTGAAGGGGGCACTATAAACCCCACAGACTGTAATTGAGGGCTGGGAGCATAGCCCATGGGCAACGCTTTTGTCTTATAACCAAGACAACGCAGAACAAAAGAAGGTAAAAATCATGGTCCCATGCTTAGAGACTGGTCTCCGGTATTAAGCGCATTATAAAAGATGAATTCATTAATTGACAATGGGCCTCATTACAGGTATGGAGGTAATCATGCCGCTTTTATTGGCATGGCTACCCCCCAACCGAAAATAGAGAATTACCGGGCCATGCCGACTTTAGTGGCCCCGCTAATTCCCATTCTCGGGAACCGGACCCGGTACATCCCCATTCCCATTTGAGCCCCTAAAGGGCTCAATGGAAATGGGGAGGATGCTAGCAATGGGCCAGTTAATGACGGGCCCGTTGTTAGCATCCTGGTCTGCTAGCGGGTCCCGCTAAGGACACCTGGTCTGGCCAAACATCCTTAGCGGGACCCGCTGCAGACTTCGTAATGAGGTGGCCCGGAATGAACGGTGCCGGTCCCTTACCGGCATCGTTCATTCCGTGGCCGCACTCATTGTGATGAGGCCCAATGTGTTTGTTCACAAGGAAGCAAAGCCCGGGGAAGTGATGGATGTACTGATGGGCCCTGCAGGGTTCGAAATAACCAAGAATTGGGAGCTATTTAGCTTCTGGTTATAGCCTAGGGGAGCATGATTAGCTTGAAACCAACAGCTACCAGGATTTATTTTTGAACCCCCAGGCAAATGTTACCATATAAATATAGCTATGTGATATTAAATGTGTAGGTTTGGATTGTGCATAGAAGAGAATAAAGGACATGCCTAAGGGACAATTAAAGCATATTGTCTATTATATAATAGATAAAAAGTACAATTTTGCATTTTGAGCACAAGCTACGTTTGTTACATTCTATGTACTAGCTCCGGTTGCCTTAGGGATGATGACCGATACCCAAGAGCTGCTTTTTGTTCCTGGTCAACAAATCCTAATTTGAAACCCTCCTCTGGACCTCATGAAAGCTGAATTGTTCCCTTTCAATTGAATTAAACGGTTTACCTATCCAGCAAGGCCCTGGGCCTATGCATGGCGTAAAAATAAACCTGTTTAAACCTTGTTCTTGAGTCCTGAGTTGTCTCTTGATCCCCGGACCTAACAGGGTACTAAGAGCCACCTGTTGAGATCAGTTGAATGCATTACGGTCAGATCATGTGTGGTGAACACTTGTTCCGCAAAAAGTATTGCTTTTGTGGTGTATTTTGCATTCTTGGTTCATCTTATCATTTGGCAATCCGTTCTCACCTTTTAAGGGTATATCGCGGTACTGCTATCTTTGGCTTTTTGGATAAATTCTCTGTGTATCTCTAAATTCTATCATTCGATCAGCACCACTTCTTTTGCCCGTTACACGCACACATGAATACAGACATGGCTGACCTCAATACAGCAAGTACTGTATAGCAGAATGTATAGGGGAAGACTGCGTAGCCATGTACATGGCATCCCTACTTCATTTATTTGGAGCAGGACTAGTTGTCACAACTCTTCGTTCTTATGAGAACATTGTGCGTCAACGCTAAAAAAAAGAAAATACCCTGAAATAACGACCTCACTGCGTAGCTAGCAAAATGTAAAACCATTACAATTAGATATAACATAACTTAATAATACCAGATGTATTTTCTAGAGTGCACATTCACCCCAGAGGGGTACCTTGGCGCTATTGAGAGATAACAGATGTTCCCAACTTAATGGAATTCATTTTTTCGACCCCAGACGGATGATCGTAGACCTGTTATTCTGCTATTGCTTAATCCATTTTGTCTGTATTACTTGAAGTATGGAAAACCCACATGGCATAAGTTCCGAAACACAACTTTTGAGTTTGTGTACATTGATTATTTTTAAGTCTGAACTGCAAAATAATGAAGACTCAGCAGTTTCGTTTAATTAAAAACCTAACTCAAATGTCTATTCATCTTCAGCCAGGCGGCTTGGTCAACTGAGTAAATATGACGGTGTCATTTAGTGTCGTTCTTTAGTACTTAATTGCACCAAACTAATTGTCAGATCATCTATCAAGAGGCCAGAACATAGTCATAATTTCGATGTTCAATTTCCATTCATTTCCCGATGACACCCATTATTTCGCCTACTCCCTTTGCCCACTTTTGCTGATGCTCTGAATTCTGAACTCTCAATGCGTCTGCCTATACTGCGGTCTACGGTATCTCTGCACCATTCACAACTGGATTCCAAATGCATTTAAAAAGTAGCATGCATATAAAATTATTACCACCTCTCTAAATACATTATTTAATCTCTTTCATTCAATCACATCCCTATACTGCACAGAACCCTATAATGATACAAACAGTGGAACGCTGAGGAGCGGCGGATGGAACATTTTCAATTAATCATAACCCCTCCCCCACCCGACAATTGGTCTTGGGGCTTTCAATTGCATCGTTTTCCAGCATGGTGTACAATTAAAGGGTTAGGAAACATAAGCTAATATGTCTTTTCTTGGTCCACCCCCAAGAGGAGCAGTCCAGTCCAAAATGCTAGGTTACAACTGTTGTGTATGAGATCACCGGAAACCAGAGCTATCTTTGGGCGGTTTTGGGCTCCATCAGTGAGATGCAGCTTAGGACTCTAGACACGGCAGGTGCAGGATTAGGTATGGTCATACTTGTGTCACTTGAGGTGACTTAGCAATGAAGAATAAACATGAACAATTACAGCACCTCTATCTCAATGCACATCACACATTATCTTGCCTTGTATCACAACCCTATATAACACACTACAATGGAATGCATGAAACAAGGTTCACAACTTTTAGAATATTTTAACTATTATTTGTTCGATAAAAGTATTGTCCTAGAAAGTAGGTTTGTATTTGATTAATTGATCATGTTACAATAACATTATAATAATAATGCCCTTTCTTCTCATTACATGAATACTCAGGTAGTTAATTAGCAGTTCAATAACTCAGCTAAATCCAGTTGCCCCTTATGTTTCTGACTTGTCCTTTACATTACATTACATTACATGTTATTTATATAGCACACTATAGGCCCGCAGGCATGAAGGCGCAAACAGAAGGACAAGGCACACAACAGATGTGTCAACCTGTAACACAGCTTACTCCTCTAAAGACCAATTTAGAATTAACAAAAGATCTGGCTGAAAAGAACTATGTGTTACCCCCTAGGGCTAATCTCATGTGAAAATAAAGGTTTTAAGATCTTCCTTGAAATGTGTTTGCACAGATGATCTGGTAGTTGGTTCCACAAACTAGGCGCTTTAAAGCAAAAGCCCCGTTCTCAGCCTTGGATGTTCTTGGTCTGAGTTGCTCCAGAAGATTTTGAGATACAGACCTTAACGATCTGGTATTTACTGTATCTTTAATGTAGCACTGAAGATACAGAGGCATGATTTGCATTCTACACTTAAAGGTTATCACCAGCGTTCTGAATATAATTCTTGACTCCACTGGAAGCCAATAAAGTGCTCGCCTGGCTTCCGATACATGTTTGCCCCTTGATAGCCCCACTACCACTCTAACTGCCCAGTTCTGAACCACTTGTAGCCTCTGTAAAACCTGCTTGCCGGTACCTAGTAGAAGGCTACAGCAGTAGTCCAACTTGGCCCCTATTATCGCTCTCGCAATGGTTTCTGCACTTTTCTGCTTATCACATTCTCCTTCTTTTCAATGTTCATCTTCTTTTTACTGGTCAGTAGTCTCTAGGTCTTGTCTTGGTCTTGATGGAAACATACATGTTGTTTAATTATCCCAAAATATCTTTTTTTTCTGAAAGATTCATGATTTTGTGTTTGGAAGCGACAACATTCCCTTGACATCAATGTCCATATATACTCACCCCAATCTAGCCTGACATAGCAACATCTTAATTTAATGTATATTTATATAAATTCACTTTATGCATCAAGTTTTTGTCTGCTTCTTTCAGACCATGCTGGGTGGTGACTGGATGATTGCAACATATCTAAGAGAATCTAGGATTGTTACAGATGTGGATCTGAGTTTGAAGGCTCAGAAGACCACATCTATTAAATCCTCTTTTTATCAACTCTCTCTTTGTTGACTCATTCTCTTTTGCATTTGGGAAATAACACGATGTTACAATGGCAGCAACCCCCATTTTCTCATTCGACTTTTAAGATCTTCTCTTGCCTTGCTTGACAAATTAGTCATTTTCAGTGCATTGAAAATGTGACAGATCTATTTATTACCAGATCAAAAATAGTGACATTTGTGAGCACCTTTCCTTAGTCAATGCCAAAAAGTGAGTTTAGCAAGTTAAATTGGATATTGATTTATGTCCATAGAGTTGACCCAGTGAACCAAATTGTGATTTGTGCAACATTTGCATGGCCTACCTAAATATAAGTAAATGCCTTGTGATTTATACTGCACTCCGTTTCCGTTAGCATGGTGCTTAACGGGAGTAAGTGAGCGCCGCACCGAAGGAACGCTGACAGTTTGAGGACGCTGCAAGATAAAACAGTGCCCAGTTATTGTAGTTGGGTTAGCTACAATTGGGACATATGAAGCCACCAACTTAAATGAGGAACGACAACCCACAACCCAGTGATATGTAGAGAACACCATCAGCCCTGGGAATGTTTCCAAAGATGCCCCAAGAAGGCTGAAAAAGTGCAATAAGTAGAAGAAGACGAGAACTCTTGAGAACTAAGATTTTCAAACAGTAACAAAGCAGAAACCAATTAATGGAATATTGGTGACCTGGACATCCATTTGGTGTATTCACTTGATGAGAGGAACAAAGGAAGGGACTAAGTGTGGATCCCCCATTGGTCCCAAGAAGAAAACAGACGACTGTATATCACAATTGAATGTGGTTCTTTTACCCCTGATGTATTTCCGATGAAATTATTATCAATGCTAAAGGAAAGAAACATGTTGGGAGCATGGTTGAATGCAGTGTGAATGAGTGGAATGAGTTGAGTGAGCACTGATAGGTTAAAGTGGTATGGACTAAGGTGGACCGTCTCATTTGGAGAGGGTTTCAAATTATTGATCCATGGTGTGAATTCATTTAATATGAAAATCATAAATATTGAGATATGAAGTGATCACAGAATATTGTTATAATATAGTGTTATGATGTAAAAATGTATTGTCTGTTTTAGATTGATGTATGCACAATTCAGATAGAATAAGAGTGTATGCACTGTTTTTTAAGAATCTATGTTTTAGAGCGAAACTAATAAAAAGATATTTTTGATATATAATAAAGATTATGTGATGATTCTATGTAAAAAAAACATATACAAGTGAATAGACACGAATGGTACAAGGGAAACAGGTGACCCTGTGAATATATTGTATAGTACCATAGTTTAGAGGGCTGTTCACACGTGGTCTAGAGAAATATTTCCTCTAGTCTTTCGGATGTCAAAAAAGGCTTAACAAGAGCAACCCATGTCTGTAGTATTGTTGTAAACCCTGCAGGCTGCAGGCCCGCCAATGTATCTTGCCTACTTCTCAAAAGAATGGTTGGGATTGTCAACCAGACGGGCAAATAACATTGTATTGAAGCCCGAAGTGCTAATCATGCAGGCTTGTTTGCATGAATCTCTAAAAGATCTTGAGGGAGGTTGACACTGGCATGGATTTTATAGGTACCTATGTGTGCATGTAGTGCAAGGTGGACTAATCCACTTGACTGCGGATGCACACATGCTGTGGCTTTACGCTGGCAACGCATCTCAGAAAGCATGGCATGTTTTATAAAACGTTCACAATAAGTCAATTTGATGCAAGAGATCTGTGGTGGATTCATCCGTGATATGCAAGCAGTGATGTGTTGTGGTTTGCCATCTGACATCAAATATACATTTCAAAATGAGTTGAATATTTGCTATGAGAGTGTTGTGAGTGTTTGACTAATCGCTTCAGCAGCGGGAGTTAGCTGTAGAAAAGGTTCAGTGAAACACAGTATTTAACCAGGTTCATGTGTACAGTGCCAATGGGCAGCTGGACTTACCTGAGATTTATGTAAAGAACATGAATAGAACACTTAAAAAAGTCCAAAAACTTAAAGAACACCAACAGGAAAAATTGTAAACTAATCGTAAAGAAGAGTATATTCTCTGCTTATTAAATATCACATCAAGCTTGAATGCATTTTCAGTGATTACTCTTGTTAAAGAGGAGCATCATTATGGCGGTTCCTATTGAAATACAGAAAGCTAAGAAATACTGCCATGGATAGGCGGTGGCCATCTTAAAGTTCCTGAAATAATGCAGAGCATAGTAGACCACATATACAGCATTACCATTTCATATGAAACGAGCAGATAACTAAATAAGAAAGTAATTGACGAAACTGGAACAGTTGGATTTCAAATAGAATTGTATAACAACATAGAAAACGGACTCCTAGCCGGCTACATTGCAGGATGCTCATCATCTTAAGCTGCCTAAAGGCGGATTTCACAGTGCTCGTATGGTCATTGGATCTATCTACAGCAAACAACATTTCACATAAAGAATCTGAGCCAAGATGGCACATCATTTATTTTAATTTTTCCGATGTGTACTAACCGGTTCAATTATAAATTAACGAGGAGTAAGTAGGCAGGTGACCTGCTGAAAAGTCGCAGCTATTCTGAGCTACCGGACCCCATTCTCCTTTCTTTGAAAGACAGAAACTCTTTTTGAAGATTTTGCATCCAGAGGCCATGTGCAATGCTGGGGTGCTGACGAGGCCCAGAAAGAAAGAGTAACATCTTGTTAACTGATTTATTTCTTTTTATTTTCTTTAGTCGACTTTATTTAATTTTTATACCAAGAATTATATTGAAACATTCAATTGAGAGCAAACAAAAACAACAATGAACATAACATATTCCTTAAAAGGTAAATAACATTCAATTCACTTCTCATCAAAGATCCCACCCCCACACTCCAAATTCAAACACTTGACATCACAAACAACAACCTATACAGAACGAAACAAAACATCAACCCTCACCCAATCCCTATAGCCAAGAACTAACTCTACTCCTTATCCAAATAAATCATTAAAAGATTCCCATTTCTCACAGTACTCAATCTCTCGATGAAGTCGAGATGCTCGAGACCTCTCATACCTCAAAAGTGTACGCATGTCTATTAATCAGCTATCAGTATGCCGTTTTATCCTTGATTTCCACACTTTCATAATATATTTTATAGCCACTGTTAACTGTTTTAAATTGCCATAATCCTGGGAAGAAAGGGCCCTTGAATTACGCAGCAGAAAATTGCAGCCAGGTGAAGTTGGCTGGTTATACTAATAATCAGCATGACAGATAACTCCCTTTTGCAATGTGATTAATCTGTTGGTGTAACAGTGCGAGTGGTACTGCAGTGATTAAGTGCTGGATGTGTCCCCGTCACACAGAGGAGAGGTTGTAGGGTGTTCTAGGTCTGGAAAAGATCTGAGGCTACCCTAATGTTGGGACTGTCGGGAATAGCAGTTCCAGGGGCTAGCTAGCCTTTTTGTTGTACCCCATGTGCTTCTATCCGGGGCTACAACAAAAGAAAACAGGGCTATATCCCCCTCAGCCCCCTAGCAAAGCCTCTGAGTGGCGACTTCTGTTCCTACTGTTCAGGAGTGGTCAGTAGTGTTTGTCTTCCTGACTGAGGCAGTGCATGTTGAAGGCAGAGTGTATCGCTCACTTCTCCTCTTAACTGCACGAATGCTCTTTGTCCCTGACACAAGGCTGGGCCCTCCATTGAGGCAGCACAGAGAGGTGGCATAGTGCAGATAAGAAAGGGAAGAGGACGGAACTTGTGGCATCAAAGGAAGTCGCACTGGAGACATTGAGCAGCTTATGGCTGTGTTTGTGCACACTTTAAGGGTTGTAACCAGAGCAGGCCTTAGGTTAATTTCACTAAGAGATGGACACCAACCTCCCACCATTAACACTGGGTGCAGAGCCTTCCAGACATCATTGAACTCAAGGAGGTACATTTGCAGAGTGAATGAGGAAGTGACTCAGCTGCCTTCTAGAAGTTCCACTCTAAGGCAAATAACCACTGAGATTAATAAACAATGCTCTCAAACTTTGCCAACAGTGAAGTAGATGGGACAATCATTGGAAAAAGTCATTCAGGGAAACAGGTCAGTGGAAAAGAGAATTGAGTTTCTGGAGAATGTGGTTCAAGCTGAAAGAAGTAAGAGAGCTTGGGCTTTTCCCTAGAGCTGAAGGAAGCAATCTGATCCATTTCACATCAACTTTGCTTCCCTACTTACTAGTACTGGAATCGGACGAGGAGGCATTTTTTTTCTTCCGATAAATACTGTTGACCAAAAGACAAATTCACTAGAGGTCAAACAAGATAGAATGCTTATTTTCCCAGACCTGGCAGATGCAATGGAGAGGAAGAGGAAACAGCTGAATGCCCTTATAAGGTGTTTCCTCAGTCAAGGAGCGAGAGCGGGCTTGGTCATGGTGGACAAGCTTCGAGTAAAAGGAGAAAGACTACATGTTCTTGAATGCTGGAAAATCTAATGAACCTCTTAAGCCTATTCTAGAGAAGGCTATGAAAGAAGTGAAGAAGTGGGAAAGGGCTGAGGAGATGCGATTGGGGCACCAGTTGTATTAATCTTACTACTATGGTTGTCCATTTTTTACCTTTATGATTTGCTGAAGTTAGTACTGTTGTTTTTAGATTTCAGTTGTTTCAGTTCTTGGCAGGGTCCACGGGTGGCAGCCTCACCAGGTTGTTTTGGCAATACCAATAAGAACCTCCTCTGGTATAACATTAGACACAAATGAGGGACGAAGGGTAAGAAATTACTATGCGTTCATATTGCCAATGGTAGGAGTTACGCATTTGACTACAAAAGGGACAATGCATAACATATCCGCTTTGTTTGTTTTCAAGGTAGGGAATAGTTGTGCAACGGGACTCCAATAAGTTCCATAGAAGTTGACTTAGCACTTGCCTGGCTGCAATAGCTCATGCGATAAAACAGTAATTTGATCCTGTATAGCTAAAATAGGTCCTCCTTTACGTTAATGAGATCCCCCATGAGAGCCTCAAAAAATTACAATGAAGAAGTCAAAGGGGTTTTCTAAACACAATGATAGAGTTTTACAGTTAGAGGGCATTGTCCTTACCATGTTATTGTATTTCCTGTAATATAAAATGCAATGAAGATAAAATATTTATAAAAATACAATCAGCCATAGATCCTAAAATGTCAACAATCAGAGAAATACACACACAAAACATTTACATGCAAGCACAGCAAATTTGGATGCTCGTAATAACATGTCTAATCACCTGTTAAGCAAAGGGCAATAGAGTGGTCCTTCCAACTCGCTGGATGTTCGCTAGTATGCAATGCACACTCACAAAAAAGTGACTGAGATCAATGCTGATCTTCCATTCAACAAGAAACAAAGCAGTTCTAGAACAATGATTATAGCTGAAACTGTTTACATCGACAGTAGTTACCATACTAAGTATGTCAATCATTGGATACACAGATCAATGCATGCATGTATTATTCAATAGTTCTTAAAGAAGGCAATGCAAATTCGTTCCCTCCATGCTGGAAAACAGTTTGCACTCTATCTGTCCAATACCTTTCCCTCTCTAATAATAACACCCGCACATGTCCTCCTCTGGATGGCGAAGGAAGGGACTTCAGAATCTGCGATTGAAACGGGCCTGTCTAATGGGGTGCGATAGTGAATTAAAATGCCTTAAATCTTATGATTTTTCATAATGACAACATATGTGTGACGTCTGTCCATGCAAACAGGCTTTGGGTTTCAGGTGAATTGTCCATGTGTAATAACCCTCGTAGTTAATATATGTGTAGTCTGATGGGTCACAAGGAGCAACTGACAGGGTAATTCATAGAATTTCGCAGAAAAGTGTCGCAAGCGGCTGGCGCAGAGTGTCTGCGTGCGATTGTCTGCGCCAGGCACGTGCGCTAAAACCGATTTCCGCGCACAGCGTATTCATGGATTTTAGGCTCCCAAACCAGCCGTGGCGCAGAGTATCGCAGCGACCCTGCAGCAGCTCCAGTAACGCCCCCAAGAACGCCCTCGCGCAAGGAAAAGCCATCAAAATCGCTAAATCATCGCAAAGGGCTGCGCTAACCCTGGACCAGTTTACAGGGCTGCCAAACAAGGAACGCAAAGCGGGTAACGTTCATATCAGGGGTACGCGGGAAGTTTTACACGCGATTAGCCAGGGTACGTGTATTACAGGGGTACGCGGGAAGTTTAACACGCGATTGGCCAGGGTACGTGTATTAGAGGGGTACGCGTGAAGTTTTACACGCGATTAGCCAGGGCACGTGTATTACAGGGGTACGCGGGAATTATCACACGCGATTTGGCTGGGTAGGTGTATTACAGGGGTACACGGGAAGTTTTACACGCGATTTGGCTGGGTACGTGTATTACAGGGGTGCGCTGGAATTATCACACGCGATTTGGCCAGGTACGTGTATTACAGGGGTGCGCAGGAATTATCACACGCGATTTGGCTGGGTACGTGTATTACAGGGGTGCGTGGGAAGTTACACACGCGATTAGGCTGGGTGGGTCCTCACAGGTGTTCCCTGTACACCCTCCACGGCCCCTGCAGGCAGCCCACAAAACAGGGGAGTACCCTGCACACCTGCTCATGTCCCCCTGCACCCCCACCCCCCAGCCACCAGGGGCACCCTCCATCAGGCCCCCACCCATGTCTACCACCACCCCCACCCCCCAGCCACCAGGGGCAGCCTCCACCAGGCCCCCACCCATGTCTACCACCACCCCCGCCCCCCAGCCACCAGGGGCAGCCTCCACCAGGCCCCCACCCATGTCCCCCTGCACCCCCACCCCCCAGCCACCAGGGGCAGCCTCCACCAGGCCCCCACTCATGTCTCCCTGCACCCCCATCCCCCAGCCACCAGGGGCAGCCTCCACCAGGCCCCCACTCATGTCTACCACCCCACCCCCACCCCCCAGCAGTGCAGGGGCACCCTCCACCAGGCCCCCACTCATGTCTCCCACCACCCCCACCCCCCAGCCACCAGGGGCAGCCTACACCAGGCCCCCACTCATGTCTCCCACCACCCCACCCCCCAGCCACCAGGGGCAGCCTCCACCAGGCCCCCACTCATGTCTCCCTGCACCCCCATACCCCAGCCACCAGGGGCAGCATCCACCAGGCCCTCACTCATGTCTCCCACCACCCCCACCCCCCAGCAACCAGGGGCAGCCTCCACCAGGCCCCCACTCATGTCCCCTATCACCCCCACCCCCCAGCCACCAGGGGCAGCCTCCACCAGGCCCCCACTCATGTCTCCCACCACCCCACCCCCCAGCAGTGCAGGGGCACCCTCCACCAGGCCCCCACTCATGTCCCCTATCACCCCCACCCCCCAGCCACCAGGGGCACCCTCCACCAGGCCCCCACCCATGTCTACCACCACCCCCACCCCCCAGCCACCAGGGGAAGCCTCCACCAGGCCCCCACTCATGTCCCCTATCACCCCCACCCCCCAGCACTGTGGGGCACCTGCCAGCAGGCCCCAACCCATGTCACCCACCACCCCCACCCCCCAGCAGTGCAGGGGCAGCCTCCACCAGGCCCCCACTCATGTCTCCCACCACCCCCACCCCCCAGCCACCAGGGGCAGCCTCCACCAGGCCCCCTCTCATGTCTCCCACCACCCCACCCCCCAGCCACCAGGGGCAGCCTCCACCAGGCCCCCACTCATGTCTCCCTGCACCCCCATACCCCAGCCACCAGGGGCAGCCTCCACCAGACCCCCACTCATGTCCCCCTGCATCCCCACCCCCCAGCCACCAGGGGCAGCCTCCACCAGGCCCCCACCAGTGTCTCCCACCACCCCCACCCCCCAGCAGTGCAGGGGCAGCCTCCACCAGGCCCCCACTCATGTCCCCTATCACCCCCAACCCCCAGCCACCAGGGGCAGCCTCCACCAGGCCCCCACTCATGTCTCCCACCACCCCCACCCCCCAGCAGTGCAGGGGCAGCCTCCACCAGGCCCCCACTCATGTCCCCTATCACCCCCAACCCCCAGCAGTGCAGGGGCAACCTCCACCAGGCCCCCACTCATGTCCCCTATCACCCCCACCCCCCAGCCACCAGGGGCACCCTCCACCAGGCCCCCACCCATGTCTCCCACCACCCCCACCCCCCAGCAGTGCAGGGGCAGCCTCCACCAGGCCCCCACTCATGTCTCCCACCACCCCCACCCCCAGCCACCAGGCGCAGCCTCCACCAGGCCCCCACTCATCTCTCCCACCACCCCCACCCCCCCAGCCACCAGGGGCAGCCTCCACCAGGCCCCCACCCATGTCTACCACCACCCCCACCCCCCAGTCACCAGGGGAAGCCTCCACCAGGCCCCCACCCATGTCTACCACCCCTCCCACCCCCCAGCAGTGCAGGGGCACCCTCCACCAGGCCCCCACTCATGTCTACCACCACCCCCACCCCCCAGCCAACAGGGGCAGCCTCCACCAGGCCCCCACTCATGTCTCCCACCACCCCCACCCCCCAGCAGTGCAGGGGCACCCTCCACCAGGCCCCCACTCATGTCCCCTATCACCCCACCCCCCAGCAGTGCAGGGGCACCCTCCACCAGGCCCCCACTCATGTCCCCTATCACCCCCACCCCCCAGCCACCAGGGGAAGCCTCCACCAGGCGCCCACCCATGTCCCCCTGCACCCCCACCCCCCAGCCACCAGGGGAAGCCTCCACCAGGCCCCCACCCATGTCTACCACCCTTCCCACCCCCCAGCAGTGCAGGGGCACCCTCCACCAGGCCCCCACTCATGTCTCCCAGCGTGCTACGTGTATTTCAGGGGTGCGCGGGAGGTCCCACTCGCGAATAGCCTGGGCGCGTGTATTTCAGGGGTGCGCGGGAAGTTCCACACGCGAATAGCCTGGGCGCATGCATTTCAGGGGTGCGCGGGAAGTTTTACACGCGACTTCAGCAGGGTACGTGTATTTCAGGTATGCGCGGGAATTCTCACACGCGATTTGGCTTGGTACGTGTATTACAGGGGTGCATGGGAAGTTACACACGCGATTAGGCTGGGTGGGTCCTCACAGGTGTTCCCTGTACACCCTCCACGGCCCCTGCAGGCAGCCCACAAAACAGGGGACTACCCTGCACACCTGCTCATGTCACCCACCACCCCCACCCCCCACCATCCAGGGGCACCCTCCACCAGGCCCCCACTCATGCCCGACTCATGTCTCCCACCACCCCCACCCCCCAGCACTGTGGGGCACCTGCCAGCAGGCCCCAACCCATGTCACCCACCACCCCCACCCCCCAGCAGTGCGGGGGCAGCCTCCACCAGGCCCCCACCCATGTCTCCCACCACCCCCACCCCCCAGCAGTGCAGGGGCAGCCCCCACCAGGCCCCCACTCATGTCCCCTATCACCCCCTCCCCCCCAGTCACCAGGGGCAGCCCCCACCAGGCCCCCACTCATGTCCCCTATCACCCCCACACCCCCAGTCACCAGGGGCAGCCCCCACCAGGCCCCCACTCATGTCCCCTATCACCCCCACCCCCCAGCAGTGCAGGGGCAGCAGGCAGTCAGGCAGCAGCAGGTGGGAGCGTGCTCGGGCTCTGGGGGGCAGTAGTTCGGCCTTCCGGGCAGGAGCGTGGTATTCCGTGTGCGTACGCGTGGCCAGCTTGGTACGGAGTGATTTTGCACGTGAAAATCCTGCACGTCAGCGTGAAAACTGAGGAAAGGCCCTCAACGCGTAAGCGCGTCTGTGACGTGACCCGCACAGGTGTTTCCCACACAGCACGTGATGACAGAGCACACGTGGAAAGACTGCACGTCAGAGTGTAATCGCGTGTGATTGGTGGAAATGGCCCTACACGCAGAAGTGACAAAGCGTGTGATTGGTGGAAATGGCCCTACACGCAGAAGTGACAAAGCGTGTGATTGGTGGAAATGGCCCTACACGCAGAAGTGACAAAGCGTGTAATTGGTGGAAATGGCCCTACACGCAGAAGTGACAAAGCATGTAATAGGTGGAAATGGCCCTAGCGCGTACACGCCGCGTAAGTGACGCTGGACGTGTGGGCCTGTATAAAAGGTACGTGTAGAACACGTTTTCCTTGTACGTGCTTTTCGTGGAGAGCGAGTGGGTGAATTCTGTACTTCTTGTCGTTTCACACGCGATTTACTTCACAGCGTTTCAAGTTCGTATTCCCTGTTACCTCTGACAGCTTTTTCTCTTTTTTCTCTTTTACTGGTTTACCTGGGCCTGTTCCCTCAAACAGTGTTCCCTTCTACTGTTGTCCTGTCTCCTCAGACAGCGGACAAATCTTCTTTTGGCGGGGGTGTTGCCAACCAAACGTGCTCCTTTTACACGCTCGTTTACCAGGCAGACGGTGAGTCACGCACGTATCTAACATCTGTGCTTGCCCCGTGTGTAGCCTACCCCTTCAGAGGTCATTCTAGGCTGCGTGTGACACGCATACGTTCATTCTTGTGTTTCTGGGTGCCACAGCGTAGTGCAGGTTTTTCTTTCTGCACACGTGGTCTAGGAGGGGTTGCGTGCACGTCATCTCCCTTTTTTGGGCCTCCTGTGCGTTGCGTGACCCGTCATCTTTCCCCAGGGGTTACATTCAGCCTTGCTAGAGCACTAGGGTACAATTACCATCTGGTACCCAACCCCTTTGACCCCCAATTGCCCAGGACAATAGTCTACATCCACTCCCATACGCACATTAACATCAGTGCCATGGCTGGGAGGCGAGGATTCCGTAAGGGTGGCAAAGGTGGAAGAGCCACAAGTGGTGGCCGTGGTGGATCCGGTAGGGGACGTGGTCGTAACTTGCAGGGTGAGCCTGTCCCCCCATGTGTGGAGGACCAGTCACGGGCACCCATAATCCCCCCCTCCCCCCCTCCCATTGAGGCTGATGTGGCTGACACCATCCATGCTCAGCCCTTGTTGGACCAGCCCATTGTGGCACCAGACCTGGCTGACTCCATGGCTGACTTCCAGGTCAGCAGGGCTACGACACGTGCGCTGGTGCACGTTGATGCCATCATGCCATGTGGATCTGGGGCAGCAAGGTCATCTGCTGCACCAAGGAGGCAGGGCGGAGAGGCTGCAGGGGCAGCTGCGGCTCCATCCACCCCAGCCCTCACACACCCAGCCAGGACAGTGTCGGTCCTAGTCCATGCTGCTGACAGTCCCCCTGACACCATCACACTAGAGCCAATGCCTGCACCAACTCCCATGCTGAGTGTGCAATCCCACACTCCTGATACAGAGTCCACCAGGGCTCCTGCCCCTAGTGTCCAGAGCGGCGCAGGACACTCAGGATCACCACCACCTTCCAAGCGGAAGAGGAAGAGTGCTCGTCCGGCACAGGCTGATGCCCCAGACACGGCTACACAGTCCGGCCCATCCAGGAAGCCCAGCTTCACGGATGACGAACTGAATCACTTGTCGAGTATGTGTCCGGACATGACAACGAGATGGTCATTGTTGCAGGATCCAAGACCACACCTGCACAACGCCAGGCACACTGGCAGACCGTTGCGGACATCGTAAGTGCCCTTGGAATCGTGAGGCGCACAGCCAATGATTGCTATAAGCGCTGGAATGACCTAAAGCGCAGGGCAAAGAGTAAGCTGGCCTCAAGTCATGCCGCAACTCTAGTGACTGGAGGTGGGTCTCCAGTAGTAGACATGGAACTCACTCCACATGAGTCAGTCGCTGGGACCTACGTCACGGAGGAACAGATCCAAGGCGTGGGAGATCTGGCTGATTACGAGGCATTGTCCGGTGAGTGGACATGCATGTGTGTGTCATCCATGTGCATGGTGTGTGTGTGAGGGCTTCTGTTCGGGTGCCAGGTGAGAGTGTGTGCGCCTGAGTCGTATGGGTCAGCCATGTGCTTCATGCAATCCTTCCTGCGCAGCTGCATTTGGCCATAGCAGTATCCCTTCTGCCAACAGTAGACATCTAGCCCAACTGCACGCCAGTTGCCCTTGAAGTGTCACCTTGCCACAACATATTTGCTTCTTTTTCACTGTTCATTCAGTCAGTTTGTTTGCATTCCACCACTTTCACTAGGCATGTCGCTGTCCACTAGTCACATGTCTGACATGGGTATGGTAAAGTGGAGTGACTTTGTTACCTGGATATCATTTGTACACACATGTCCCTGTGCAATTGGACCATTTCAGACTGGCAGCTCCAGGTGAAAAATCTGACCTGTTAGAATTAGAAAAGCAATTACATGCGGGAACTGGACTGAATGAATAGGTGCTGCCCTCCTCTCCATCTTCATTCAATAGCAATGGTACATGCCATCTGTGTGATGGCATGTGTGTTTCACCTGCCAATCACAGGCCAATGTGTGATGCCACTGCCAGGCAGCATGCAGAAAATGTGTTCATCTTCCATCTTGGTGTCATCAGTGTGTGCCATTTGCCTGCACTTCATACGCAGTGAGGGTGCATGCATGGGAGGGTTTTAGTCATGTGGGACATGTGTCAATCAAGTACTGGTTCTCTTGCTTCTCAGCCCTCAATGTGTGCCATGGTGCTAATGCCTGTTTCCATTTCTTTGTTTTCATGTCTTTGCAGGGGAAGACGCACCTGATACTGCTGGGGTTGTGGAGATGGTGCAGACCCAGGAGGGGTCCGAGGGCCGACCAACCACCAGTGAGGGACGTGGTGTGGTGGTGGGGGAGAACCCACAAGTGCTGCAGGTCGTGCTCTCAAGGGGTGTCTCTGGCTGCACCTCCCCCGAGCTGTACTCAGGTGTTGATTCGGATGAGACCTACGTGCCGTCGCAGGTGAGTGTTCCAGGGAGGGATTCTGTTCTGTCTCACCCACCTGCACCAAGGTCAGAACCCTCCATGGGGATGTCAGTGTTGGCAGCTACGCCTTCGGTGGTTACGGATGCAGGGTCACACTCCGCGACATCTGATCCTGTTCCTGGGCCAGCAGATCAGAGGGGGAATGCAGTCCTGCAGCCTCAGGCAGTGCCGGCACAGCAAGGCGCAGTTCGCCTTGCCCCAGACAGGTGTGGTGCCCGCCGACGTGGTGGCCGTACGCCACCCGGCAATACCGCATGGGAGCAATCCATTTACGGTATGGCAACCCAACAGGCTGCATCATCCGAGATGATGGCTCAGGCCATGGATAGGGTGGCCACTTCCATTGTCCCCCAGAAAGGCTGATGGAGCGACTAGAGCAGGCAACCGACTCCATCTGCCAGTCACACAGGGAGGACATGTTGGGGTCCAACAGGGACATGCGGGCGGCACTGGCGACTCTGCAGGAGGCCATCTCCATTGAGTCCCAGGGCCACAGGGAAGCCCTGAGGCAGGAGCTCCTTCACCTCAGGACGGCTCTTGTTGAGCTTGAGGCTTCAACACACCAAAGGACAGAACAGCAGCTGGAGCGTCTCACCCGTATGCTCTCAGCTGAGATGCAGGCAACGAGGGCGGAGGTCCGGGCATCCCGTGAGTTGTTGCATGGGGACCTCTGCACACTCATCCTCCAGAACCAGACCTACCACACCCGCATGCTTGCAGCCATGGAGGAGCAGACTAGGGCCTTGCGTGGGCTTCCTCCCATAGTGCAACCACCTCCGGATGCAGCTGCACAGGGTGATAATAGCGACAGCAGTGATACTCCCACAATAGGGTAGCCGTGTGGGCCATGAGCCCATGGAGGTGTTTTATCTTCCCAGGATCCACGCAGGTGGGTTCTGGTGTGCATCCTGTCCTCGGACCTCCTGGGTGGCCTCCCCAACCCCCCCGGGCCCATCAATGGCCATTTTTCATTGTTTCTTATTTTTATTATTATTTTGATTTCTTTTATTCCCAATTTTTTTGGGATGATCTGTTGGCTTCCGTGGTTCCTGTGGGCATACGCTGCATTGTGGCTGGGCACATGCAGGCTTGTAATGTATTTGGTTCAGATGCTTGGGTTTGAATCACACACACCCCTCCTGCTTCCCGTTTCCATGGGCTTGCAAAGGGTGTGCCCAAGTGACAGTGAATTACACAGTGACGTTGGACTCCCATGAGCTGTGTGGGCAGTCTGTAGTCAATACTGTGTATACATTCCTAGTGCATATTGCTGTTGTGTTGTACACTGCATGTTGCATTGATGTGTAACTCTTCTTCTGTGTCTACCTCCCAATTTGCAGGTCCCTTCCTCATGTCCACACAAGGACCTCTAGTCTGGAGATGGGGTCCATGTTGGCAGCAGTGCACCTACAACTCTACATGGCGACAACACTGCACAGTTGGTAGTGGTGGGAGTGCAGGCATTTCCAGGTGGTGAGACTACTAATATGTAACATTTGTGATGTCATGTTAATAGTACTACGTGCTCAAGTATGTTGTTGGTCCGGCATTGCTGTGAGCATTTCAGGTGTTGCAGGTTTCTAATAGTGCCACTGTACATAGTGAGACTGATGTCATGTTGTGGGGATTACTTTGTTTACCTGCAATTAGCATGACATGGCACGGTGTGTCGTGTGGCGGTGCTGGGGTTGGGTTGGCTGACATGGCACTGTCCTCTTGTTGCATTTTGCAAGTGGGTATTCATTTTAGCTGCTTCAATGTGTAACTTCACAAAACTGCATTGGTGGTGTCTGTGTGGGTAGGGATGCACACATTGTGACACTTCCAGGTGAACAATCTCAGGCTGACATGGTATTCCGGGTTCATTCTCCAGACATTCAGGATCAGTGTCAGGTTGAGTCATCATTGATTGTCAGATGGAATGTGCCAGGGCAGTGTGCACTCCACAGGGGTGTGATTTCTATGTGAAGTAATTAGCCACTAGCTGTGTACGGGCTGCCTCCCCCCGTGCCCTTTCCCCTCCCATGCGCAGCGGCTGTGCATGTGGTTGGGGATGTGGGGCCACCACCATGTCCACGGCCAGGCCCCGGCGTGTTGCAACGTTGTGCAGGACACATGCTGCCACTATGATCCTGCACACTACTGGGGGAGCGTATAACAGCTGCCCGCCAGAACGGTCAAGGGAGCGAAAGCGTGACTTTAGCACTCCGAATGTGCGCTCCACTATGCCCCTGGTTGTAATGTGGGCTGTGTTATATCTTACCTGGGGTGGCGTGGTGGGGTTCCGAATTGGCGTCATCATGTGGGGGCTGAGAGGGTAGGCACTGTCCCCTGTGGAGGTGGTGATTGGTATCATTGGTGGGGTTGTGACCTTGCTCAGTATCCAACATGCATGCATGTGCAGTGGCATACATACTCACCAAGCAGCCATGTATCGCCATGCCGCCCAGCTTCTAGGTCCCGGCTTAGGGTGGACATTCGGTAAATGAAGCTGTCGTGGGTGGAGCCGGGATAGTTGGCATATACTGAGGTGATGATTCCCTTGGCATTACATGCTACCTGCACGTTGATGGAATGCCAGTGCTTGCGGTTCCTATAGATGTGCTCAGATGCCCTGGGGGGACGTAGAGCCACATGGGTGCAGTCGATGGCACCTAGCACTTTGGGGAATCGTGCCACAGCGTAAAAATCCAGGGCGGCAGCATGCCTTTCTGCAGGTGTTCTGGGCAGGTATATGTGCCTGCGGACTGATGGGCGTGCAGTGATGATGTTCAAGACCTGGTGTAGGCAGCGTGACTGGGTGGCCTGTGACACCCCACCCACTATGGCACTTGTCCGCTGAAATGATCCAGTGGCTAAGAAGTGCAGTACATTGAGGACCTTCTCCAGGGGGCTGAGTGCTTTGGAGCACAGGGTGGGTGATGTGAGGTCATCCTCCCACTCACTCACCAGGTCCAGTATAATGTGTGGTGGAAACCTGTACCTCCCATACACCTGGTCATCAGGCATCCCGAAAAGGCTGGTTCTGGGTGTGAATATTCTGGCCCTGACTATCCTCCTCCTCCTCCTTTGGTAGCCCACTGCCACTGCTGCTAGGAACGGTATGTTCATCCTGGCGTCTGAGCTTGTTATTGTTAAAGTCCGCAAATTTATGCTTTGCGCGTGTTCTAGGCGAGCGTGTGACCCGCGCACCCCTGGAATCCAGTTCCCAGTCCAATAGCGTGTGGAAATTCACACGCACCACGGGATACAGCGTGTGACCCGCGCACCCCTGGAATCCAGTTCCCAGTCCAATAGCGTGTGGAAATTCACACGCACCACGGGATACAGGTTCGCTGACGTACTTGCGTGTGTAAGTGCCCGCGCACCCATTAAATACACGTACATAGGCCAATCGCGTGTACGCGCACTTTTGTCCAATTACACGCGATGACACTCTGACGTGCAGTATCTCCACGTGTGTCCCGTCATCACGTGCTGAGTGGGGAACACCCGTGCGGGTCACGTCACAGACGCGCTTACGCGCTGAGGGACTCTGGTCCAATAGAATCGCGTATGCGTGCTGACGCGCTTACGCGCTAAGGGCCTTTCCTCGGATTTCACGCTGACGTGCAGGATTTTCACGTGCCAAATCACTCCGTATCAAGCTGGCCACGCGAAAACACACGGAAGACCACGCTCCTGCCCAGAAGGCCGAGTTACTGCCCCCCAGTGCCCCGAGCAGCCTCCCACGTGCCATCTGCTGCTGCCTGCCTGCCTGCCTGCCTGCTGCCACCGTGCCCTGCCATTTGGTGCCTGCACATCAGCCATCTGCAGGGGTCCAGTTGCTGTGTCCACCCCTGCTGGAACTGAAGACTCCCGACTGGGATTACATCGCTCCACAGCCCAGCTCCAGGACCCAGTTGCCCACCCACACCTGCCTCTGGGGTTGCCATGTCGGGCACTTCCACATCTGGCACCAGTGGCAACCCCAGGCCAGAGGGGCAGAGGGGCACCAGCTTCACTGTCACCGAAGTTGGTGTCCTGGTGGAGCATGTCCTGGGGCAGTATGATGCCCTCTTTGGATCGTCCCGCGCCAGCAAGGAAGGACGGCAGAGGATCTGGGCCGACTGTGTGGTTGCCATCAACGCGGAGGGGGTGGCAACCCGCGACGTCCTGAAGATCAAGAAGCGCTGGGAGGACTTGAGGTCCAGGACCCTTGTGAAGGCCCGGCGCCTCGTGGAGGGGGGCCGGGGCCGCATGAGTTCCATCCAGATGAGGGTCCTGGAACGCATACGCCCAGCGCTCCACGCCCAGATCCTTGAGAGGGAGGCCCGTCTGGAGTTGAGCGGTAAGTGTCCATGCATTACTGTGTGAGACAGGGCATGTTGCGGTGTGCTGGTTCTATGATACTTGCCTGTATGTGTGCCATAGGCCATGTATGCATGTATGTGTGCAGGGACATCATGGTAATGCATGTGCGACCAGTGATGTGTGATGCACATGGTTGTTGCATGTGTTGAAATGCCGCATGGGGAGCCCTATGCAGATTTTGAACATGAGAGCATGCCAGTCTCTGTACCTGGACATGGGTGGGGGTGAGGGATGGGTGCTGATGCCAGGTACATATATGGTAGCCATGTCTGTGTGCCTGACCTGCGTGTCTGTGACTTGTGCATGCCATGGATGCATGACACATGTGTGTGACAATGCACAGATTCAGTAAAGCAGCCAAATTACCCTTGTATCCGCTGTGTTTGGTGTGTTTGGGGCCAGATGGATGTGACTGAGGTGAAGTGTGTGCATGTGATAGGCATGAGCCATGATGCATGTGAGTTACATATCATTGAATGTTTCAAGAGTCCATTGGACATGCATGGAAATGTCCATGGCATGCACCATGCCTGTTACTGTGTGTGTTTTGCCTGGACTGACCCATGTGTTGTGGAGGGACATGATGGAAGTGTACTTTGACAGTGGTGCTCATCTGCTATTGCTTCCTGTCTAGGGGACCATTGTACAGTGCCTGATGCTTGTGTTCTTTGTCTCCCTCTACGCAGCGGCTAGTGAAGAAGAGGGCGGAGACAGCGCTGTGGAGCAAGGCGGCGGGGATGCCCCCACGGCTGCAGCGGAAGGGGTGGGTGAGCCCCCACAGGGGCCTGCTACGGTGGGAGACGGTGAGGAGCCATCCAGGTTGGTGGTTTGCACAGAGGAGGAGGAGGCCGCCACTGGGGCACACATGGGGCCTGGTGGGGGCATCCCTGCTGGTGCAAGTGGTGCAGTCCAGGGCCAGGGGCAGGAGGCAGCACAGGTCACCGTGGAGGGGCCTGTGCATGTCGCTGTCCCTGACCCTGTGAGTGCACCACCATGCACCAGCAGGGATGCCCCGTCCCAGGCCTGTCCGCAGGTAGAGGGGATGTCCATGTCACCTGACTCCCCTCCACCTGCGGACGTGGGAACCCCTGGCCGTGCGGAGAAGGTCCTGATTGGGGTCGCGATGCGCACGGCTGTGATTCGTGATGCCGTGCGTGCTTCCCGGGAGGAGCACGCACGTCATCACGAAGTGCACCGTGCCGACGTGGCCCAATTGGGATCGGCCATGTTCGGGGGTTTCCTGCATGTGTTGGCCAATGTGGCGGCCCTCTCCTCCTCTGTGCAGGCTATCCACCAGTCGTTCTCCTTGCCGTCTTCCAGCCCAGATGCCACCAGGGCCCCCTGTGGACCTGCCCCGACCAATGCAGCCAGCTCGGTGGGGATCCCATCCCTGCCACAGTCGGGAGTCAGAGATCCAGCAGGGGTGGACACCACAGCAACTGGACCCCAGCAGATGGAGGATGTGACGGCATCATCGGGCAGGGCACGTGCACGACGGCGTCTGTGGTTTCCATCAGCCTGGATGCCGTCGTGCTGGCACAGGCAGTTGCGTCGGAGGCATCAGCAGGCTCAACGTGGTAGGCATCATGGCTCGGGGCCATCAACATCAGGGGTGCAGGCATCGGCCGGAGGGCAGGAGAACCCTGGAATGGGAGTGGCTTCCGTGTGGGAGCGGTTGTGCCAGCGGATAGGTGCGGAGCGGCAGCGGGCAGAGGAGGAACGGCTCACGATGGTCAGGGCGGAGGACTCCATGCGGAGGGCGCTGAGGCGGGCTGAGTGCCTCGAGGGTCTTCGCAGGGAGTTTGAGCTTGACACTGCGTTATCCCTGCGGGACCTCGGGGCCAGGGAACATGCCCGCCTCCAAGCCATTGACCAGGAGTTCGATGATGCCCTGGCCCATGACAACAACCAGTGAGCCGTCCGAATAGCCCGCTGCCTTTGTATATAGTTGTATAGTTAGGGTTAGGTTTCCTTTGTTTTTTTGATTTTTTTTTGGTTGCGATTGGACAATGCACCACTTTTTTGTATATAGTTCAGTTTTTAGTTAGTAGTCATAGTTTGGTTTAATTTGGTTGGGCTCATGGACCCAGGATGATCTTCTTCATGGTTCTTCATTGGCTTATTTTAATTTTTCAGATTATTTTCTTGGACATTCATCTTGTTTTGTTTGATTTGCTTTGTATTTTTTCTTATTTCATTTCCATTCTACTTGCTGTTCAATACATATTTTTTTTGATTCTTCAATGTGTCGTATCATCTCATTGCTTTCAGGCATGTCATGTTGGGTGTTTTGTCATTCACTTGCAGCCATTGTGTGTGACAGACATGTGTTCAATTGCGTTATTTGAATTGGGGGTGTAACATGTAATTGCCTTTGATATGTGGGTGGGTGTGATAGTTGGTTGGGCCTTTTGGCAGGGGAGGATGGGCATTACGGACATGATTGGGGAATGTTGGGACCCAGGTGCAGGGGGGCATGGATTGGACATGGGTGGGGGCCTGCTGGCAGGTGCCCCACAGTGCTGGGGGGGTGGGGGTGGTGGGAGACATGGGTGGGGGCCTGGTGGAGGCTGCCCCTGGTGGCTGGGGGGTGGGGGTGGTGGGTGACATGAGTGGGGGCCTGGTGGAGGCTGCCCCTGCACTGCTGGGGTGTGGGGGTGGTGGGTGACATGAGTGGGGGCCTGGTGGAGGGTGCCCCTGGTGGCTGGGGTGTGGGGGTGGTGGGAGACATGAGTGGGGGCCTGGTGGAGGGTGCCCCTGGTGGCTGGGGGGTGGGGGTGGTGGGAGACATGAGTGGGGGCCTGGTGGAGGGTGCCCCTGGTGGCTGGGGTGTGGAGGTGGTGGGAGACATGAGTGGGGGCCTGGTGGAGGGTGACCCTGGTGGCTGGGGGGTGGGGGTGGTGGGAGACATGAGTGGGGGCCTCGTGGAGGGTGACCCCGCACTGCTGGGGTGTAGGGGTGGTGGGAGACATGAGTGGGTGCCTGGTGGAGGGTGCCCCTGGTGGCTGGGGTGTGGGGGTGGTGGGAGACATGAGTGGGGGCCTGGTGGAGGGTGACCCTGGTGGCTGGGGGGTGGGGGTGGTGGGAGACATGAGTGGGGGCCTGGTGGAGGGTGCCCCTGGTGGCTGGGGTGTGGGGGTGGTGGGAGACATGAGTGGGGGCCTGGTGGAGGGTGACCCTGGTGGCTGGGGGGTGGGGGTGGTGGGAGACATGAGTGGGGGCCTCTTGGAGGGTGACCCTGCACTGCTGGGGTGTGGGGGTGGTGGGAGACATGAGTGGGGGCCTGGTGGAGGGTGACCCTGGTGGCTGGGGTGTGGGGGTGGTGGGAGACATGAGTGGGGGCCTGGTGGAGGGTGACCCTGGTGGCTGGGGGGTGGGGGTGGTGGGAGACATGAGTGGGGGCCTGGTGGAGGGTGACCCTGCACTGCTGGGGGGTGGGGGTGGTGGGAGACATGAGTGGGGGCCTGGTGGAGGGTGACCCTGGTGGCTGGGGGGTGGGGGTGGTGGGAGACATGAGTGGGGGCCTGGTGGAGGGTGACCCTGCACTGCTGGGGTTTGGGGGTGGTGGGAGACATGAGTGGGGGCCTGGTGGAGGGTGCCCCTGGTGGCTGGGGGGTGGGGGTGGTGGGTGACATGAGTGGGGGCCTGGTGGAGGCTGCCCCTGCACTGCTGGGGTTTGGGGGTGGTGGGAGACATGAGTGGGGGCCTGGTGGAGGGTGCCCCTGGTGGCTGGGGGGTGGGGGTGGTGGGAGACATGAGTGGGGGCCTGGTGGAGGGTGACCCTGCACTGCTGGGGTTTGGGGGTGGTGGGAGACATGAGTGGGGGCCTGGTGGAGGGTGCCCCTGGTGGCTGGGGGGTGGGGGTGGTAGGTGACATGAGTGGGGGCCTGGTGGAGGCTGCCCCTGCTGGCTGGGGGGTGGGGGTGGTGGGTGACATGAGTGGGGGCCTGGTGGAGGGTGCCCCTGGTGGCTGGGGGGTGGGGGTAGTGGGTGACATGAGTGGGGGCCTGGTGGAGGGTGCCCCTGGTGGCTGGGGGGTGGGGGTGGTGGGAGACATGAGTGGGGGCCTGGTGGAGGGTGACCCTGCACTGCTGGGGTGTGGGGGTGGTGGGTGACATGAGTGGGGGCCTGGTGGAGGGTGCCCCTGGTGGCTGGGGTGTGGGGGTGGTGGGAGACATGAGTGGGGGCCTGGTGGAGGGTGACCCTGGTGGCTGGGGGGTGGGGGTGGTGGGAGACATGAGTGGGGGCCTGGTGGAGGGTGACCCTGCACTGCTGGGGTGTGGGGGTGGTGGGAGACATGAGTGGGGCCTGGTGGAGGGTGCCCCTGGTGGCTGGGGGGTGGGGGTGGTGGGAGACATGAGTGGGGGCCTGGTGGAGGGTGACCCTGCACTGCTGGGGTTTGGGGTGGTGGAAGACATGAGTGGGGGCCTGGTGGAGGGTGCCCCTGGTGGCTGGGGGTGGGGGTGGGGGTGGTGGGTGACATGAGTGGGGGCCTGGTGGAGGCTGCCCCTGCACTGCTGGGCTTTGGGGGTGGTGGGAGACATGAGTGGGGGCCTGGTGGAGGGTGCCCCTGGTGGCTGGGGGGTGGGGGTGGTGGGTGACATGAGTGGGGGCCTGGTGGAGGCTGCCCCTGGTGGCTGGGGGGTGGGGGTGGTGGGAGACATGAGTGGGGGCCTGGTGGAGGGTGACCCTGGTGGCTGGGGGGTGGGGGTGGTGGGAGACATGAGTTGGACATGGGTGGGGGCCTGCTGGCAGGTGCCCCACAGTGCTGGGGGGTGGGGGTGGTGGGGGACATGAGTTGGACATGGGTGGGGGCCTGCTGGCAGGTGCCCCACAGTGCTGGGGGGTGGGGGTGCAAGGGGACATGAGTTGGTGTTCATTAGTTCAAGGAGACATGTGCCTTTGCTGGGGGGCATGCCCATGGTGGGTGGGCTGCCTGCGGGACATGACCAGGGATGCAGGGTAGTCCCCTGTGGTGTGGGCTGCCTGCAGGGGCCGTGGAGGGTGTACAGGGTACACCTGGGAGGACCCACACTGTCAAATCACATGTGGAACTTCCCGCGCACCCCTGAAATACACGCGCCCAGGCTATTCGCGTGTGGAACTTCCCGCGCACCCCTGAAATACACGCGCCCAGGCTATTCGCGTGTGGAACTTCCCGCGCACCCCTGAAATACACGCGCCCAGGCTATTCGCGTGTGGAACTTCCCGCGCACCCCTGAAATACACGCGCCCAGGCTATTCGCGTGTGGAACTTCCCGCGCACCCCTGAAATACACGCGCTCCCAGGCTATTCGCGTGTGGAACTTCCTGCGCACCCCTGAAATACACGCGCCCAGGCTATTCGCGTGTGGAACTTCCCGCGCACCCCTGAAATACACGCGCCCAGGCTATTCGCGTGTGGAACTTCCCGCGCACCCCTGAAATACACGCGCCCAGGCTATTCGCGTGTGGAACTTCACGCGCACCCCTGGAATACACGCGCCCCCAGGCTATTCGCGTGTGGAACTTCCCGCGCACCCCTGAAATACACGCGCCCAGGCCCGATCGCGTGAGGAACTTCACGCGAACCCCTGTAATACACGTAGCCCGCTACCCCAGGCCCGATCGCGTGAGGAACTTCACGCGAACCCCTGTAATACACGTAGCCCGCTCCCCCAGGCCCGATCGCGTGTGAAACTTCACGCGAACCCCTGAAATACACGTAGCCCGCTCCCCCAGGCCCGATCGCATGAATAACTTCACACAAACCCCTGTGATGCACGTACCCTGCTGAAATCGCGTGTTAGACTTCCCGCGCACCCCGGTATACACGCACACGTATTTTTTGTCAGCGGGTGTCCGTGTTTGTGGGTACCCCTTTGCACGTCATTTTTCCTGGAGGGCCACAGTATGGGACATTCATCATGGCAGTATATAGGTGCTATTTGTTGGCGCACCTTTTGGCGCACATTTCTTACAGCCGCAGAGACGCTACCGCCTGCTTTCTTGTGGCGGTCGTGTTTGTGCCTGTGCGCTGGTTTGAGCGTGCGCTTTTTTGCCCTATTCTATTCCATGAATACGTGTTGTAGGCGAGCGTGTGGGCGTTCCGCGCACTTGTGCCCTGTACTTCCCCCGTGACGCCCACGTTTTGGCAAGTTGTTCCCCATTCCGAGTGTTACGCCCGTGTTCCGCCTACTTTTGTTGCGTGCGCCGCGCTATGTGCCAATTTCGCTGTGGCCTGTGCGATTTTCGCTGTGACCTGGCGCACGCTGTTAGATGGCCTGTGCGCCAACGTGCGCCGCGCACTTTTTTATCGCACATCCGCTGGTTTTCTCGCGCACGGCCTTCCATGAATCGACGTGCGCTGCTTTTCGTGCGATTTTCGCAATTGCACTGCGATTTTCGCTATTCCACTGCGATTCGCACGTTTTTGCCCACTTGCGCCGCGCTAATTATTCCATGAATCGGCCTGTAAGCCTTTCTAGCAGCATATCTTGTGTGCACGTTGATGTGACAGCACTGAAATTTCATGGCTGCAACCTCTTAAAAATCCATATTGGCAAAATTCTGGAAGCTACTCTACAGGCAAAATAACCAGTTGTTTGAAAAGTCTCCCACTCTGGATGCTCTACAACCTCATTTTGGTTCACTGCACCTTTAACAGAGGAGATATACCCATCTGATCTTGTCCACAAGGTCTGTCCAGAACCGAAATGCTAAGCAATTTTCCTCTGAATAAGAGTAGCATCAACAAACTCAGGCATTTGTTTACACCTTGTTGGAGCATCATCATTGAGGTGAAATGAAGCTGTGTCTCTGGGCACAGAGAGTAAGGTGTCCTCATCTGGATTACCCCACTAATTTAGGGTGCAACCCCTAGTTTTCTGAATTTTCTAAATTGAAGGTGAACATCTAATGCACAAAGCCAAATTACCTGTTCTCAGAGATGGTTCTCACTCAGGAGGGTCTACAACTACGTTTAGATCACTGTACTTTTCACAGTGTAAAAATATCCATTTGCGTATCAGTCTTTAATAACCAAATCACCCTAAATCCCAACCCCTTTATTTCTGGAGATAGAGCAGCATGTGTACAAATTCAGGGAAAGTAATTAATGTAATGATATGAAAAAAGTGTACTAAACCAAACATTAGTATTGGACTTGCCGACATGTTTCAGCTCCCTAAACAAGTATTCTGGAGCATTCATCAAGGTTTATTTCTCGTGGGAGAGTGTGAGGAATTCGACCATCTGCATGGGAAAAGTGTGCTTGCCTGGGCTTGTTTGTTTGTTTAAGAAGGAATGATGGGGCCATTCACGCGCACATTTTTCACGCTCACCGCACAGCAGAAAAAAAAAACATGTACTCTGGGAGGACACAGTTTACCAGTGCCACCCTCACCTGTCTTGTGTAGCTGACACCTGACAGCTGTGCATACTTCAAAAGCCTTTGGCCATGGTAAGCCTAATTAGAATTTCAAGGTCCCATGGATTTGCGTCTCCATTGTGAAACCTTGCTGGTGGTGGCGAATACTGAAGAATGTAAATAAGCAGGCCTAAGGGAAGGCCTGGGTGCAGGGAGTGACAATGGAGACCAAACGCCAGTCACCTCTTTGTAATGCAATGTGTCAATTTGGTACTAACACCCCTCCTTAGTATGAAAGGGCAGTAAATGTCCTGTTTAGAACCACTCTTTTCAGAGCAGGGAAGTATGTGAATTGTAGGAGACAAAAGTCTGCCTGCTACCCCCTACTTCAAAGGGGGGCCATGTTGTGATCAAGTGCAGCATAAGGCTCAGTTAATTAGGGAGACACTTTGATGTACAGCAGACAGGAAGATGGATGGGACTTAGAATCCTTCCCCTGTCTGTTGACAAGCGCCTGGTTCTGACCTGAAGCATCACTGAAGATTGTTGATGGGAACCAAGTTTTGGTTCATTAAGGTGGGCCGAGCCTACACCAATTGTTTGGGCCCATTTGGCTTTAAAATAGGGCTGAGCCCCTCACTGAGATCATCTGAAGACTTCGCAAGGAGCAAGAAGAAGGACTCATTTGGACCCGAGCAGAAGGTACAGTCTACCTTACATCTTCCATCAGTGAAGGAAGGTCAAGTGTTTCAAAAGGGAAGCAAGATCCCTCCCCTAAACATATCCCGGGGAACAGAGGGAGATACCGGACTCAGACGACCCGCCCAACAGTGCCAGAACTGGTACCCAGTTAACACACAGCGTGCCCTGCTAGGTTCTGACAGCAAGATTCCTCGGAGGGAAGTGCCAGGTAGTCTCTGGACAAAGGACAAGGCCGTTGCCTGCTAACACCCTCTTGAGCTTTGGGCCGTCCACCTTGAAAGGACACAAGCCCTGCGAAGAAGCTAACAAAAGCATCATCCAGCATTCATCTTTTTACGGACAATTTCGAGGCAGTCGAGTTCTCTAAATGCATTCAGCTGCCCTGCTGACTGTTGTCACCCGGCAGTCACCAGAGCCGTACGAGATGCCTCGACCAGCATTCCATATCCGCCAACCAGCACAAAGACAACGATTCTTGGCCCTGAGCCGCTGCGCTGGACAGCCTGAAGACGTCCGTCCAGCCTCACTTGCCGAACTGCTTGCCGCCTGGTACCTGCAGCTGTCTCCCACCACTAACTCTGTCTCAAGGGATGCAAAGTGCCCTGGAACCGCCTCAACGCTTTCTAGCACCAAGAACATCTTCAGCACCAGGTACATTGTGGTTCTGCCCCCCTTCGTCCTGCCCCAAAGACCCCTAGAGACAGTTACAACTCTTTGCCCCCTTGGTACTGAAACCAATAACCTTGAACTGTAGGAGTGATTACTTTACCAACTACCCTCCTGTGAGTATCCAGAGTGCATACCTTTCTTTTGTGAAACTGTCTGTCCTCTGTGTTCCTTTACAGTGTGGGTTGTAATTGTAGTGTCCTAGAACTGTCTGTTATGGTAATAATGAAGTAGATATTTTATATAACCTTGACTGGACACTTTTATCATTGGGTAATAATTGTATTTTCGCTGTTGCAACTAACCAACGATCCACGACCTTGCAGAGATAAGCCTGACCTTCCGTCCACGTTACCAAAATGGACAAGGAGGTTTTTTAATTTACTTGTATTCCAATCTGTTCAGATCCCTTCTGGTGTACTAGAGGTGTGGAGTTGATTGATGGTTCAGAAACTGTTATTCATCTCTGGATCACTGGAGCTACGGGAGTTGATTTGTCACAAATAGTTGCAGCATATGAGGCACGTACAGGCATGATCACTTTGCACTTTGCCATATTATAGAAATGTTGCACTGGTGCATTTAGTGCTATTGTGCATGCTTGTGCGAAAATGGATTGAAATCACAGGTATTTTGCACTGGGACCATCTTGCCTATGAGAGAAAATGCTGTGAGAAACAGCACCTTCAACATTGCACATTTGTTGCGCTAAGTTCTAATGACAACCTCTTACGGTTTTAAAATCGATGCAATGCTGCATTTCTTTTCTTGTGGGCAATGAAGGTGATAATGGCAAAGTAGGAGTGCATTTTCAGTCATTTCTTCTGCAACACAAATATAATCACATAGAGAATAGAAGTGATTGGGCTATTCATGTCAAATATTTAAATGCATCCTATTCTGCGCCTCTGCTTCATAAATGTCAACACAAGTCTGTTGTGCAAATTAATAAGGATGATGTGTGTGGCCTCAAATAACAACTATTCAGATGGAAATAACATCATAAATAAAAATAAAAATGACAGAAAATGTATTGAGAGTCCAATCTTGACCTTCTCGATAAACTGGGGCTATTATATTGGCCGGGCTGCTCGATCCGCAGCAGTGAGTGCCATTGATTGCCTGCAAAGCCTATGGGGTTTGATGTAAAAATGAGCATGAAATATGCATGAGCAGATATTTGTGAAGCAGTCAAACGCCAAGCTTGTTTATTTGTTCCACTCTCTCCATATTCATTGTTAAATTAATGCATTTATTCTTCAGCAGCTCGAATGCTTTACTCGACCATTGAAAAGTGCAGCCAGAAATAGTGTGGCAAAAATTACTCTGGGAGAATTTACAGGGACGCCAATCTCACCTGAATATTAAAACCTCCTCACAATCTTATGCAACAAAGTTAACAAAGTCTGTTGTTAGTGTGGAAGGTTTTGTACAGAGACTGAATGAACTATGGTTTCATAATGTATTATCTGTTTTCCATCGACTAAGGAGAATATAGTGTTTTGTGTAAAGAGGTGCACTATGGGTGCAATATGGGTGCAATAATCAAGTCGACAGGGACTAATTAGCTTCTGCAGAAAAAAGTCTTAAATTAAACACTATGAACCCAATTGAAACATATTTTGCGAGGAATAAGTCTGGCCTATTTCTAAGGAAAAGTACTAATTTATGGATTAGTAAATGACGACTAATTCATAATTTGACCTGAGGCCTATTCGTGATATAATATACTACTGGGGTATTTCTGTATATTTATGTCAAATATGAAGTGCTACGCAAATAACGCATCTGTAGCTTGGTACAAGCGCTACGCAAATAACGCATCTGTAGCTTAGCACCAGTTCTGCAGTATGCCATTGTTTCATCCCTAGGGATTTTTACGAAGTATTTTTGCAATCGAAAAAACTCTTCAAAATATTTGGAGGGTGGGTTAAGGGGTTACATGGGGTGGGTAGGGAGTTGGGGTAGGGTTTACAATATAGCAAAGTGGGGTTGGGCCCCCCCCAAATATAAAAACAAATGTTTCGAAGAGTATTTTTTCTGAAAAATATGCATTGAAAAAGAAAGTGGTTGAACCAGATCTACACGAGTGGCCATTTTAAGGGGTGTGTCTTGTAGGGTAACAGGCAGCCAATGAAAATAGTGGTGAACACCCACCAAAGACATCACTTACTTTGGAATTCACAAACATTTGCAAGTGGATTTCCCCCACGAAAAGGAAAATCAAACAATTTCACAGTCACTAATGATGTGGTAACACAATTGCACTAATCTCTACAAAACAATTAGATTAGATATCCTATTACAATTCACACAATCTTTAATGTCAACACAGAAAAAGAGCAATTTAGAAAGAGATAACGCAAACGGTTAAGCACTCCCCCCGCAACACGCACCCCCAAACATCAGCTAAATTGATACCTTTCAATGGAAGGCAGTGGCAAGGAGTAGGAATAGAGAGAGAAAATCGGATTTGGGGTAAAGCCCACCACCCCAAAATGGGAAACCAGCAAAAAAAGTGAAAACCCGTTTTTTGAGCAAAACGGCAGAATGGGATCTTGATTATTACTCTCAACTGCTAGGAGACAGAATGAAAGGAAATTTGTGTTGCTTACAATTGAGGAGATAGGGAAGCTTAGAGACTAATAATTAGCACACCAGGGCAACAATAGAAATAAAGTAGGAAAATCGGTTTTGGGAGGAAACAAATGCAAAAAGTGAAAATACATTGACCAATGGAAATTCGTTTTACACGGGATCTACAATGACAGCCAGCTCAAAGTAAGGGTTTAGCTCAGAAGAGGAAAAATCGGTTTTCACTGACAAGGACCGAGACACATAACAGATAGACTTGTAGGCAAAAGGGATTGCTCTCAATGGAACTACGGTTTGGGGTTTTAATAGGACAGATGCAAATAGGGATTAGTTGGGTAATGCACACAATACATGGACAAACTTGGTTTTCAGTTACAAGGAGACTAAGGGCCTCATTACGGGTTTGGCGGTAGTCATGCCGCTATTGGCGGCATGGCTGCCTCCAAAACCGGGTCCGGGTTCCCTGAATGGGGATTTACCGGGCCATTCCATGTTCAAAGGGCTCGGTAATTCCTCCCTCAGGGAACCCGGGCCTGTACCTTCCCCATTCCCATTCGAGCCCCCATAGGGCTCAATGGGGATGGGAGAGGGAGTTAACAACGGGCCGATTATGATCGGCCCATTGTTAGCTCCCTGGTCCCCTCCTGGGACCCAGTAACAACACCTGGTTTTACCAGGCATCCTTACCGGGTCCCGCGAGCGGACCTTGTAATCAGGCGGAATGGGAATAACGGGTCCGCACCCATTTGCGGACCCCGTTAACCCATTCCGCCTGACTTGTAATGAGGCCCTAAGTCTTTTGAGACAACAATTTAATTACTATAATAATTAAAGAAAGACACCAGGGACAAGGTGGTTAATTTCGTATTTTAACCATCTGGTACCGTGAATTTCAATGTGGGAATTAATTGGTTTACTTGAAAATATGCTAAGGATTTACACAGACACTGAGAGGTTTTTAAAGGGAATGTGCTAACATGCACAGGCTAAATACAGATTCTTCTATGGGAAGGTGACTGAATTACAATAGCAATGTGGGGTTTTCAATGAGGGAATTATTGGGCGCAATGCTACAAAAGAAAGGGCTTATGCAATTTAGGGCTGGAGTTATTTGCTACTTACAAAGTAAGCCTTGGTTTGGGATTCTGGAGAGCCAGCTGGATCTCAGCACACTCTGGACAGCTAGGCAAGGCGTCTGGTCACTGAACTCTGCCTTGGTTTGGGATTCTGGAAAGCCAGCTGGATCTCAGGACTCTCTGGACAGCTAGCAAAGGGGTCTGGTCACACACGCACACTCATACACGCACACACAGACACAAAAAAGCCCCACATTCACTTACCCGACACTACCACACCTGTCCGCCCCTGCGTGCACTCGTGTGCATTGCAGGGGCGTTACAGCTTCGATTTAGAAAGGCTACTCAGTTTCATAGCGGTGAAGTGAGTAAGAGCTGATTAACGACTTGGGAGGTGTTTATTTGAGATTGAAAGAGGTGGCGGAGGAGGCTGTAGTAAAGGAAATTAAGCTGCTAGAGGGAAAAGGTAAGGGGTGGAATCGATGGGGAAATATTATGGGAAGGGAGGTGTGAGAAGGAGACAGTTTGAGAAAGTCGAGGAGGATATGTAAAGGAGGCATCTATAGGAGGTTTAGAAGAAATGCCAGGGGATGGTGTGGAGAACCATCAGAGCGAAAGTTGGGGACTGTGTTCAAGAGGCAATTGAAGTTACAAGCGTGTAGCAAACATTGAGGAGGAATTGTAGGAGAAACAGGAGGGAGAGGAAAACACATGCAGTGCAGGAGAGATCCATGTGGCACTAGATTAATGCCACTCATTTAGATTGAATGGGAAGAGGGGGTCCTTGGAGAAGAGAACAGCACTCTGTGATGGAGTTTCTGAGGAATTACAAGGGAAGTCTCTATGGAGACTCTGGCTATTTGTTTTATTGAACCTCTGGGGGTTTCTCAGCCCTATTCAGCCACAACTTGCACCTCGGTCCTGGTGCATGTGGGGCCTCACAAATCCAGGTAAAGCAGCCGATGGCCAGAGCTGCCACCCCAAGGAGGAGCTGCAAGAGAGCAGAGTCGTCCAACCAAGCAGATAAGAAAGAAATGTGGGTACGCTTTAAGAACCAGACCTGTGAGTGACCCTGAATTGATAATTATGCCTGGGAACGGGAACCAGTTTGAGACTCATCAACTAAAATTACTTACATTTTTTAACAAGAAGATGCCATCTTGATAGTGCTTAAGTTTGGTTGCATTGTTTTAATTTGGTTAAATATTGTGCATATCCGCAACAGACCTTTAGTATAGCATATCCTTTTGTGTCTGTGTCTTGTTGGTTCTACTTGGCTTCTTGATATATGGGGTAAGAAGTGGAATATTTTTTCCTTGATCTGGAAGGTGCCACTAGACCACCAGTCCCACTGTTGAAGGTTGTGAGTAATCTAGGAATGCATTACAGCTAAGTACAGGTTGGCAGTGAAGCATGGCTTAGAGGGCACTGAATAATTAAGCTTCTGGTCTTCATTCACTGTGTTGACATGTTTATTGTAAACGAAGGATAGCAGGTGGCCCAGTTGGTTTTTGAAGTTTTTCAAGCCATATAAGTTACAGAATTACAGGACAGTGTGAGAGGGGAGAACGAATTTGTGTCCTCCCACCCAAAGTTGGCCTCACGCCTAATAATAGGACAGGTAGGCACCTTGCGACCTTCCATAATTCGCTACAAGCATAAAGCAGTTAAATGTCACTTAGATCTGTCTTTGAACAAACAATTTTAGTAGAGGTAGGTAAGCCGGGGTAACCAGTGACCCTATATGTTGCTAAAAAGAGGCTTGATATTCCATGCTGTGAATAATGTTGAGGGGGATGGTCAGACACACTTACAGCTCTTGTTACCACCTACCTTTAGAAAAAACTGTTTCAAACTGGTACATCCACACCTAACCACACACCACCATTTTATCACAAAGAAACAGGGCCTGGTTCTTAGATGGTTTGTGTGGCCCGGGATATGCCAACAATCTTAAAATTTGTGCTGAATGTGCTATTTCAGAAAAGACCTCATGGGTGGGCGCAGGACTGCCCTCCCTTATATCCTTTGCCTATTATTGACCTACCATTCTCAAGACTATGCATGGATATTATGGGACCACTAAGCCCCTCCAAAATAGGGAACATACACCTTTTCGCTATTGTGATATGATACCAGTTAACCTGAATCAGTTCCCCAGAGAAACAATACCACATGATAATCTGCTGTACCCTTCTGCATATCAATTATGCCATCAGATGCATAGAATGCAGAATCCATGTAGCCCCAGAACCCGTAGAAGTCGTTTGCTCAGGACTTCAGAATAGGAGCTTCAAGCATACAGATGTACCATCTATAACCTCCTGCAAAACTGCTATACGTAACTCTGCAACTTAATAAAGTATGTTCCTTGTGTACCCACTGGCATCCTGAGTGTTCACTTACCTGAAGTCCCAGGATGTTGACTTTGCATGTTGCAGAATCAAACACTTAATTCCTTGTTTTCTGGGGTGGGTTTCCCAAAAGAAATCGTCATGGAACAGGGGTTGCTGTCCATGTCCAATTTGATGGCTTATCTTCAGATACTGTTACACCTAGATACTCTCTGCACATCCATCTATCGATCACAAACAGATGGCACAGTTGAGAGATGTAACCCGACTCTGAAGAATTTCTTGTGGAAGTTAGTTGATGGGGCACAAAGAACAAGGACTTAGTTCCACAGAACCTGTTGGCTGTTAGGACGTTGGCACAAACTGCCCCAAACATTAGGTTAAAGTTAAAATGTTTGGGACTGTCGATAAACATCCCCCCCAGTAATGCCGCTACTGTGCCATTTCATGAGTTTAATCTCGGCTGATCTCCATGCTTCAGTGCTACTATGAGCATGTCATCAGATCTGACTGTGGAGTTCATAGCCATTCATGCCTGTGCCACTGGATGTATTCTGTATCTTTCTTACGGTATTGCCAGATTTGTGAATGCTCATGGTGTAGTGAGCCCTTCCACTACATCAGTAAAAGTGCTTGATGGACACCATGATGGCACCTGCAAATCCCCAGTGATGGATTCATACTCGACTCCTGACTGCCGATGCCCACAGCCCCTCCCTCATACACCTGTTCTATGCGCCCTGCTCATGGACGGCCTCATTGCTTTTTGCCAGTGCGTTCTGCTTTGCTTGCACTCATCCTTTTGATGAGCACACCTTTTTGGTTCCATTAAGACAATGACCATGTCATCAGCGAGTGTCATACTTAAAGCGTGCTACAGTGCCCAGAAAAATCCATCAGTGCTACCATGTGGCAGGAAGAGCTGGCAATGTGTTAACACTTATCTAGAGCCCACTAGCATCATGCAGAAGGCTTTGGTAATTAATTTGTTAGGCTGCTTACTTCCAAATAAGGAGCTGTCATGAGACCCTAGTTCAAATCCAACCTCAGACCCTTTTTTGTTTCCTCTCATCAAACTGAGGAACATTTTAATAAAATAACTAAACAAAATGGCTACTGTTCTTAATATTATAATGCTGTCGTAGACAAAACAATGTGGCATTGGAGCAGTAATTATCATTGAAGCTTGGTTGGCCAATGGCTTCTGTGCACTCATTATAATCTCGCCATGTATCAGAAATGAGTTCCGCTATTCCTTCAAGGAAACATATTTGTTCAAATAATAATGACAGTTTATAACACCTTTTTCACATTTATTTTCTTGAATTTTGGGTTGGGTTTTGGGTCTGGGCAACTCCACCACCGCTTGCTTTGCACATTAGACTTCTGGATATTCTATTGATGTGTTGTTATTGAAATATGTGCTCCACCTTTTTTCATTTCTACCTTTAAAGTATGGGTTTTGGTGGCTTTTGACTCAGGGCATTCCAATGATGTGGAGATGTTACTCTCCTGTAGAGTACGGACTATGACCTCTTCCAATGTGATCCCACCTTGCATCTTTTCACAGCAATGATTAAGTCTGCTGAAGATGGAGAATTTTCAATATATCCCAATTACAGTGATTTGCCCCTGTACTTATGATGGTACTCAATGAAACAGTTGAATTGCAGACTTACTGCGAGGGGAGTGTAGGTAAAGAAAAAGCTCTTGGCTTCAGCTGTTGGGTGGTATTACTAAAGTCAGCATTCAGTCAGGTGTGTGTGAATGGGTAGTGTAAGGCGAGCATTACATTGTAGATGCGGCTCAAAAGCAGTTTTAAAGAAGCTGCTGCTGGTGGTGTTGGGGAGTGAGCGGAGATGTTTTCACAGGCACCCCACTACCCACCTGCCTCGGCTCAACACTTTGCCCATGACCTCTATCTCAGTGTTCCCTGCCTTCCACACCTTCAACATCTCATATCAAGGCCAGTGCTCCTCACACTGTGCCCCCTAATCAACGCTGATGTCTTAATTGATGAATCATACTATACATAATCATTCAGTGGAGGATGGCGTTCTGGTGTTTTGTCAATACATTTACTGTAAATAATGATAAAGGCTGCATCTCAACATGCCTGGAAATGTGTAATAGATAGTACCCGGACATTCAAGACAGAATATCCGCATTTTAAATACCACATAGCAGATGCAGTCTGTAACTAGGCATATTGTGATTTAAATATGCACTTGTCACATGATGCCAACACCCCTGCAAATGAGGCTGTTTGGGCATGTGAGCTGTGCATTGCACACAGTGGCTATATCTGGATATACACGTCTTCAACTGGCATTTAATATCAACACCCAGAGATGGTAGATTGTATTCATGATATCATGAGGCTACCTGATATAAGAAGCTAGACCTGCCAATACGGTATTTTAAGTTGCAGTTGACATACAATGCAAGAGTTGGAATAATCACACCTGTATCATTTTTGTATAGTTGCTCTGGAGGAAATTTGCTAACATCTTTGAACTTCTATCCTGAGGAAATTGATTTGAGACTGCTGGGGTGTGGGTTTCCTGTGCCACTGTTTGTATGCAATTGAGCTGCATTGCAAAGTCTTGAATTGTACTACTTGCGGGGGGCAAAACAACGATATCACAATAAAATAATAACAATACAAGAAGCTGAGCTTTTGAGGCCGAATATATGTCCTAAAATGGCTAATATGTACATATATTAGAGTATGGTGGTTGCCGCACTATAGATAAGGTGAGTATCGAGATACATAGAAAACCCAAAAAATGAATTGCTAATAACAGTTGGCTCGCCTGATGGATTTGGCTGAAATTTTGCAAACAAAAGGTTTGTCACGGGGGCCACCCAGACCAGATACACATTTTGCGAAAGATCCAAAAATGTTGCTCCAGTGCACAGCCAAAACCTCTGGATGGAATTGGATCAGGTATGAAACAACTTGGGCACGAAGCGTTGACTCGATTTCAAGGAGGTGTTTGGGTTATTCCATCCAGTAGTTGTTAAAATATTTGATGGAGAAGTGGATGCCCCTCTCTCCCAAAAATATAGCTATATCTCCCATAGTGCTTTGCAGCAGAGAGGGTCAGAGGCTTTTCAGAAATGAAATATCTGCAATTTTTTTACCCAAAATTCGATTGCTAGTAACTTTTGACTTGCTCGCTGGATTTTGATGAAATCTTTCAAAACAAAAAGTTTGTCAAGAGCCCCACTAATTTGCAAATTCTCGGAACAAAATGTTATAAAAAGTTATTAAAAAAATAAATCACCACAGTTTCACAGTTTTCAGCCCATTCATTTTCCCACAGAGAAAAGTGCAGTGTTTGAACATCCTTAGAGAGAAAACCGATGGGCAGATTTGACCAAATAAGACAAAACATGGGCACAAAATGTGGACTTACATTTCTTGAATGGCTTGCAGTAAATGTATCCAGTAGTTTTTGTAAATATTCAACAGAGACATGGGGGGTGTGCCCCTGTTCCTTAAAACCTTTATAAATATATCGCCTTGTTGCTTTGCAGCAGAGAGGCTGAGGGGATTTTCAGAAATGAAAAAAACACCTTTTTGCTCAATGCAAGTGATTCCTGTGATAATACGGCTAGACACCGCAAATGTAAGAATGCAAAATACCATCAGGAGGAGAAAAAAGGATTCCATCAAACTGTGGAATAAACTCCTCATGGCCTTACAGAGTCTTAGAAGGCTTTTGAGCCTATTTCTAAAGTCAAGAATGTTATGTTTGTTTAGCCACTATGGGAACACTGATTGTTTTGAACTACAGTGCTTACATCGCCTGACGGTAGCGCTATATAAATACCAATAACAATATCATCAGGCTAGAAGTTGGGCATGGAAAAGAAGACACCTTGTGAAGTTGGAGATTTGGCAGTGGGTTGGGGCGCCAGATATGGGTAGAACCTTTTTGGTTTATCAGGGAAAGTCTGTGGGAAGATTACAAGATTACAGCGACAATGCCTCAAGAGGCGCTCATAAAAAAATCTCCGTCACACAAAGAGATTAATTATAAGGGGTAATGATAGAGGGTTAGGGAAGGAAAACAATTGAGTGGAATGAGGGGACCTGGAAAAAAGAAGGGGGACACATGATGAGTGCCTGTGAGGACATGGACGGCTCTAATTCTGAGCAATTTTTCTCATTATGCTGGGAATCGGCAAAATGCTACACTACCGCAGGAATGTATAATATTGTAAATGATTACTGTGAAAATATTGAGGGAATAAGGAGTTAAAAAAAGGTTTAACATCTTCAGCACCTACATCTACTGGGCAGACGGCAATGAGCAGTTGGTAACAAGGTAATGCTTTGACATGGCCAGTGGCCATGGCTTGTGTGCCCAAAAGAAAGATAGTGGTGCAACACGCACAGAGACCATGGCTGAAGGCCATAGCTAGTGAGACCTCAAGAAGCTATGCTACATGTTTGGCCATTGCCACAGGCCATGGCTAGTGGGCCCAAAATAAAGCTATTGGTGGAACATGTGGGCTGGCCACCGCCGAAGGCCCTGTGGAAACTAAGATATTGAAAATCCCTCGAAATTCATTGAAAAACTATGTTTTGAGGAGATCAGAATTAATGCAATGAAACCCCTGAAATTCATCACTTGCACTTCAATCAAATCCACCTCAGAGAACACTTGAATCAAACAGTTATAGGGGGTAATGGCCAGGAGAGGGCCAGGGAGTAAAGAATCTATTGTGGGGAGTAGAGGGAACAAGGAAAAAGGAGGGGGGCACTTGCTGAGCGCCAGTGAGGACATGGAAGATTTTGGGGTTTTCAAGCATTATCGAGGGGATACCAGTGAAATACTGCAGGCATAGGTAGTTCAACGCTGCTGTATGTATAGATCGTTGGAATTTTGGTTCCATATCTTAAAATCGCGGCAAAATTGGCTGTGAATATAAAATATTGCGGCAAAAATGCAGTTGTTTTTCCACCACAATCTTGTAAAGGATGCGGGGAACACCCCTGCAACCCCCAGACCCATTATACCATTTAAGGGGAGTGGGGGACACCCCTGCAACCCCTTCTCCCCTTAAATGGTGTAATGAAGTACACCTTTACCGGGTCAAACCACAGCATTTTTGCCGTGATTTGTTTTACCAGTGACATTTTTGCCGCGATTTTATTACATCTCCTTGGCAGAGGGTAATGGATCTCTGTGCATAAGGGCATGGCTAGAGGGCCCCTAAGAAACCTATTGGTGCACATGTCCAGAGGGACTGTTAAAGGACATGACTAGTGGGCCTCAATGAAAACTATTGGTAAAACATGTACAGTGTCCATGGCCAAAGGACATGGCTATAGGGCCCCAAAGAAACCTATTTGTGCAACATGTAAACTGACCTCGGCCGAAGGCCATGACTAGTGGTCCCCAAAGAAACTATAGTGTAACAAAACCATTGAAATTCAGGGAAAAGACTTCAGTTGGGAGAGAGTTGAGGTGATCAGATTTAACGGGCAATATACATAGCAGCAAAACCTTTAAAATAAAGTGAAAAAACCTTGCTGAAGAGAGGGTTAGGGTAATCAGATTTAATGCAACAAAACCCCTGAAATTCAGTAATTGTCATTTGAGTAAGTCCACCTTAATTATGCACCCCCTCTTGTGCAGCGTATGACCACAATGATGACATCACAGATGACATGATTGTTAAGTGTAATATGCTGTTGTGTCTAGCTCCTTTGCGAATACCTATGTTTCCCTCCTCGTTCTGTAAGCACTAGTCCTATTTGTCGGGAGTATGTATTAAGTTATTCTGCCTTTTTATAGCCTTTCTAGGTCCCAATTTGATCAGCAGGGTCTGTGGGCTTCGCTGACACTCCAGGTGGTGTTTCTCACCCTTGCGAGTCTTGTATTTAAGTTACCTTGTACAATACCAGCAAGCCTGTTAGCTCACAGATCCTGTCATTGCTTGTCCTGAATGTGGGCTTAGCGCTGAGAGCACCCGTAACATCATTTGTGGGTGAGAAGAGCTTGCAGATATTCTTTGTAACCATAAGTGCTTACCCCGCATCTCTTTTCATATATTCGCAACACGTTCCACTCACACATCCTGGGGTTAGTGGGCATGCTCCTTGGTTCCTGAATGCATGCTGTTTGATACACTTTGTTTGCTGTGTGATCATGTGCATATTTCCTTGGCCGTATCCACAGCCCTTATTCTCCCCCATGCCAATATCACACTCATATCGATTGCACAACAGTACTTCAAGTGCACTAAACCACAGAATGCAAGCTGATAACACTACAAAACTCAAATAAGCAATAAAAAGTACAGTCATACAAATTGGCTTTGTCCATACCTGTTCGTGTTGGCTTACATACGGTATTGACCGAAACGGTAGTATCTAAAAGGTGGTGGGCCTCATTACTGCCCGTACGATATGTGTTAACGCGTTCCGCTAATGGATGCGGACCCCTTAACACCATTCCGCACGATTACGAGGTCCCCTCGCAGGATCCGGTAAGGACGCCTGGCAAAACCAGGCGTCGTTACCGAGTCCCGCGAGGGGACCAGGGAGCTAACAACGGGCCGGTCGTAATCGGCCCGTTGTTTGCTCCCTCTCCCATTCCCATTGAGCCCCATGGGGCCTCAAATGGAAATGGGGAAGGTCCGGGCCCGGGTTTCCTGAGGGAGGAATTACCGGGCCCTCCGAACTCGGAATGGCCCGGTAATTCCCCATTCAGGGAACCCGGTAAAGGAGCCCGGTATATACTGTGTTGCTGCATTCGGCATATGTATATAATACCTAATCAGAAAATACGGAGGTAGGTGAGCAGAGGTTGCAGGTGTGTCCCCGCACTCTTACTTTGGTATTTCTGGTATCACGCCGTGAAACATTTATGATATGGCATTTATAATGCGCCAATACACATCATATCATATATCATTTTTGGATTCGGGGGCAACAACGGTGTCCCCCGCATACAAAAAACAAAGATGGGGACAAAAAAGAAAAGTTCGAATTGCCAAATGCAGCAGAGTGGGCTCGGCATTTTGCTATTCGAGCTTTTCGTCTACAATATTTTAACATACATCCCTTTCCAATACGCTTTACTTAGCCAGCTGTTATCAGGGAATTCATGGCAGCAAAAGCACTGTGAAGCATTTCAATCGGAACCATGAAGCGCTAAACGATATCCATAGGCAGAAAATTAAAACTCAACTCATAAGTGATGGCGGGCATGCATTTTGCAGTGCTTTAAAAAAATTGACTTTCTGTAGTATAAGAGAGAAACTATTTCTGCGCAGGCCACCCCTTCTGTAGAACATTGTCTCCCTAAAACAGTCGCCATTTTCTCTACAATATACTGTGAATTCCTCATCAAAGGTAACTGCAATGAATGATTTGCCTTGTATTTTACACAGTATTAAAATCCCTGATCCTTCATTTTCATTTGTGCCTATTTTTGATCACTTTAAATAATATGTTGGACTGCATTGCAGAAACTTTAACAGATTGTTGCTCAATGTAAGAAAGGCCATGTACCAGCCCTGGGCCATAATGTGAAAGGTCTTCACACAAACCACTTACCTCGGCGTTCAAAGGGAAAGTCATTCCATCAGTTGTACAGATTTGGTCTCCCTCCCGGTATATATGCCTAAGGTATCTTGGCATGAAGTTTTGGTGACTTCATTAGGTATACTGAGTAATAGAACTTAGTGCTTAGAGAGAAGCTCAGCTTCACCTCACTGATGATGCCCAACAAGGCTGAAACACGTGTATGGGGTTGCTGATGGTACTCTTGTTCAGAGAGGAATTGCCATAGCATTTCGGTGCTGGACTGCCCTTGTGGGCGGGACAAAGACTGATATGTAAATGGATATTTCCCATCTGTGAAGGTACAGTGAGCAAAAAGCAATGGCTGCAAACTCTCAATGTGGTTAATAACCACTGAACAGGTTATCATGCCTTGTTCTTTCGAGAGAGGGGCGCCTGCTACCCTTTTTTGTAATACTGAGTAATAGAAGGCAAGATAATGGGCCTCATTACGATTCTGGCTGCCACCAAAATGGGGTCCGGGTTCCCAGAATGGGGAATTGCCGGGCCATTCTGAGTTCGGAGGGCCCGGTAATTTCTCCCTCCAGGAACCCGGGCCCGGACCTTCCCCATTCCCATTTCAGCCCCCGATTACGACCGGCCCGTTGTTAGCTCCCTCTTCCCCCCGTGGGACCCGCTCTGCACGTCTGGTGAAACCAGACGTGCAGAGCGGGTCCCGCGAGGGGACCTCCTAATGTGGCGGAATGGTGTTAACGGGTCTGCATCCTTTTGTGGCACCAGTTAACCCATTCCGCCACTCTTGTAATGAGGCCCAATGTCTAATGAAAGCATTAAATAAAAAGATCTGAAGATTACCCAAGCTGGTTTAGATAGGATGGAAACATTGAAATACCTCGAAACGAAAAGCTCTGAGAAGCATTTTGTGAAATGCTGTGTTTAAGAGAAGCAACACATCATCTAACCATAATGCCCTGCTCTGTGAGACTTAGATTTTTCAGCGCTGGAAGTTCTTGGGAGTTGGTGGACATGATAACAGAGAACCCGGTGCCACTTAATTACAGTATGACTACCCTTAATTCATGAAAGAGAAAAATATTTGGAGCACAGTACATCATTTTCTGAATAAGGAGGATTTCTGGGAGATTTGCCTGAAAGGAGTATCCAGGTCACTCTTGCTAGCGGTATTGATCTTATGGAAATTTGGTCGAGATGGAAATGCAGCAGGCATGAATTTCACTTGTATTGAACCATAGAACACCCATTCATATACAGAAAAATATGTTAAATTAAGTTAAATGAGGATTTCGATATTTCAACAGTGATAATGTCTGGGTTACATTTATATAATTCAATTGTGAATGAGAGCAATGTATTTAATTTCTTGTACACTCTATAATATTGAAACTTTAAAAGAAAAACAAGTAACGCTTGGGAATACTTTAGGCTTCACCTATTGTTATTGAGAAAATGTTTGCAATTAGTTCATCTGAGTGGGACAGAGAAATACAACCTTTACATATCAATGGTGCACAACCGTGCATTGTATTCAATCTTCAACAAGTACATCTCCATCCTCTTCAGTGGAATTGATTCAGAAATAAACAAAGAACATTTATTGTCTCACTATGAAATGGCATGAGTTTTCTTTCTACTCAACAAGTTCTTCCATAAAGCCCAGAGCTGTCTCACTCAGATCTGCCGACCCCGTGCACATGTCATCCCCAGAGGACCCGGGACTAATTTGGTTGCAACCTTTTGCATGGTTGAGCTCAGACCCAGAGCTGATCTGTTGGACTGTCCTCCCAATGAATTTAGAAACGTTATTAACAAAGCAAGGTTGACATTTTAAGCAATCAGTTCGCTCTGTTTCTTACGTTGCCCGGCTTGCGGGAGCGGTATCACTGCGCCACGTGTACAGGAACGTGAGATCAGGATGCAAAATAATTATCTCGGTGCATGCCGGCCTGTTCCGGCAGGATGGCAATTGACCTAGCTGCCACCCTTTCCCGCTTTCAAGGGTAGATTAGTTTGATGGAGGCCACCAGTGTAAACCTTAACCTGACATTGCATGCACCCATGGACTGCAAATAAGCCAGTTCCCAGCCGCTACAACTTTATCAATAAACAGGAAAACATAACACTGTTATAATTTCAAAATTCACAACCAATAGAGAAATTAAACTTTGCTCTACTCCTGCTAGGAATGGCTCGGCAGGGTGAGGGCATGTGTTGAACAATCGAGAATATAGAGTTAAAAACTGTATGGTATTTTTTTATATATGGGAATAATTAACCTTATACAAAAATTGCTTTGGAAAGGAAATGCAATTTTTTAACACTGGCAGATTCACGTAAGAAAGAACAAATCTGTCATTTTTTGGCCAAAATGCATTATGGTCGACACACCTATTTTTAATTAAAAGCCTTCTTTGTTATAACGGGTTTCACCCCCCCCCCATGCTCCCTTTTAATGAAGCTTCACACCATTCATCATTTTTCCTCACATGTTTCCGGTTTATCCTAAATTAAGTAAACTCGACCTTGGTGCAAGTCGTGTTTTAGCCCTGTCTATCTAATGGTGTCGACCTAAAGACTCCAAGCCTATGCAACATACACGCTGCATGTCAATGCCCTTGATCATTTCAATCATTTAACTGGTGTGCACTGTCACACTTGCTTTTAGGTGCCTCCAAGGTTTGTGGCACATCACCCTGACTTTGCTCCTGCTTGTGAAGTTAAGGTGTTACTCCCCTCAAGGCCTTTTTGCCGTGGAAAGTGTGGATCTGTCGCGAAGTGAACATGAAAGAAGGCCAGTCCAGACAAAACACCTTCTCTCAAGAACCCTTTATTTTCTCAAAGGGGTAGATTGCTAAACTCGAGGAAGCTAGAGCATGAACCTAAATCAGCATCAGGGTTCTCCGAGGACTGCATAGTTCTCCCTATGGGGAGGTTCGGGGTGGTCTAATGCACTTGCATCTCTGAGCTGGGGATCACAATACAACAAGTGGCCAAAACAAAGCTGTCCAGTCCTTGATCAAGCCCGTTCTGGCCGACTCTCGATGGCTTAACACATCTGGCTAGACTCAAGAAATATGTGTGGGGATTGGATGATAACAAACTTAAGGAACGAGCCTGTCTCTGCCAATCCGCCATGGGATTCTCATGGATGCTCCCTGCCACTTAGAGCCTTGGGGGTTGTGTGTCTTTCTTGACCTTCCTGCTTTTTTGTTGATGTCTTTTGGGCAGCTGGAACACTGCAGGAAGTCTTTATCCCAGACTCTCAGATCGGGAGTGATGCTAGCTCAGTGGGTCTGAGGTGAAGTGGGCTGTCACAAATGCCCTGTGGTCATAGGCAGGCAAGAGACCACCACTGAAGTCCTCTTGGCTTTCTCCTAGTCCTCTCTCTACCTCTCATCCTGATGGTCCTGACTCTCTGGTCCAACAATGCACACCCTCGGCCCATCGTTGCCCTGCCATGAGCTTGAGGGGAGTGCACATATGGGAGTGCAAGTGTGGCCATGGCCCATGCTCTGGATTTGCATGGACAGACATTCCCCATAGTGGTCCACCACTTGTGCCCCCCATTAAAAGAATGTGACTTTAATAAGGAATATGGTGCTGACAAATGGCCTTTGCTGCTTTTTATGCCGACTGCCACTTATAAATTAGGGGAAAAACAGCAATTTTTTCCAATGTTTGTAGCTGCTGTTTTACTGTGAACTCCAATTTTTCTTTTTGATTCAGTATTGCTAATTGTCCCTCTTTTTTACTGTCTTTTGGATTTGTTTGAAATCAATTCCATTACCGGAACAAAATGGTAAAATTAAAAATAATGTGTTGTTAATAGTCTTTATTATGGCATTTTGCTATTAAAGATTACCTCTAAAATACATATAATACCATATAATACATAACATCGTCTTACAAATAGTACAAATTCATGCACATTATTACCAAAGATCAAAATCATAAAATATTAGCATTGCATTGCTTCCGATAATTCTCGAATGTTGATAAGCGGTACTGATTGGCTGAAATGTAGATTTAAAAAGAGAAAGGCATTTATAACCATTTTAAAAAGAGTCAATCAACATTAAAGAATCCCTAAAAACAGAAGAAGAAAATATTCACTAATCAATAACCCTACGTTTGTCTTGTCCGTCATGCTCTTGATAAATAGCTAGAAACGGCAAACGGCACCTCTTTGTGTTGTTTTATTTTACATAACGTAAAAGCATCCACCATGTTGCTGGCCTGGTGATTAAATAATATTAGGGCTAACCACATCTTTCTTAAAGCAATGTATTTTTGGCACATTAAAAGAAAATGTATTGTTGTCTCTACTTCAGACGTACAGAAAATACCGAGTTTAGATCCATTTGCGGACTTACTTAAGTGATAATACCCGAGCCTGAGCCGGATCAAGACATTATGACACAAAGGTACAGGCAAGAGCAAAGCAAGGGCCTTAATGATGGGCTCCAGCGGCATTACCCCGGTCTGGCCTGCCGGTGACATTGTGATTGTTCCTCTGTGTCCCGTTCATTCGAACAAATACTTACCTAAGATGGCTGTCATGGAAATGGAAGAGGTTGTCCGCATGGACACATCCAAAGTATCATGGTAAGCGGCCTATGGGGATGGGGAGGGAAGGAGGCGGAGACCAAAGGGAAGGGGAGGGTGTTGGGAAGATGGCAAGGTTGTTCTCAGCCGCCTTCAGGTTGCTTGGAACGTGAGCTTGGATCGTGGTATTCAGACCACTATCCAAGCTACCTGATTGTCTGACTCCCCCACCGCCGGTGCTAATCGTTTAATCAGCCACTGGGAATATGTTTAATCTAAAGTTTATGTAAAGTCCATGTGCATGAATCGGGAAGATTTCATTAATATACTGGTCTTACGAGAGGGTTATCCTTAAATGCTATGTAACCAGGCAATCTAGCATGGCAAGATGAATCTAAAATCAGTGAGCCATAAGACTTCTAACCTGGCATTGACATAGTTCAGTAGAGCGTCAACCATCTTTGTAGCTTAGTAATTAGCTGTGCACATCTAAGGTTGTTCATAATATACAGCAGGATGGTTGCACCATTTCCAACTATTGCCACCTTGGCATTCAACAATATCCCACAACATTTCTGTTGGCATTTTTAAATAATCTACTATGTGCAAACGTAACCTATAAAGCATTAAAAACTAGCACTTTTAACTGTGGTTTCAAGGAGCAACAGTGGGGTGGGGGTACTGTTATGAAGACCCATCATTTGTTTGATAAATTGGGTTTCAGCTGTAAAAGGTCTGCCATCACTTCTGTGTCCCACCTTTCACTTCCACAAACTGCTGCAGGTAAGGTCTAAGTGGTAGACTGCCAAAATTGTTAAGGCAAGCCGTTTCCCACATTCAGCGCCCAAGGAAGCAAGAGCACCTGCTCGTCGTTTTAAAATCAATTCGCTCTTACAAGTTTGGGATGACCAACTCATGTGTTTTTGGAATTTAACACTCAAATAATCAAAAGAGCTATCGTCTTCCAGGTAGATCCCGTCCAACTGTACCTTAGTCCTGAGGTTTCGAGCAGGATGGCAAACCACCACCTTTGTTTTGGCAGACTTCACTGTTACTTTCCTTTTCATGCAGAAATCGTGGGTGATCATCAGTTTTGTCATTTTTATTTATTTATTTATTAGCATTTATAAAGAGCACAGCAGCCCGTGGGCATCGTGGCGCTGTTACAATACATGAGAAGACGTTGCTGATTACAGATAAAGAGCTTAGTTACATCATACAGTGGAACGTAGTACATACATAGTTGACTGAGAGAGAGGCAAGTAATACAACAAAGTTGGGGTGGAGAGGGGTGGCAGAGGGCTGGAGGGGAGGGGGTTAGTTGAATAGTAGGGTTTTGAGGCCTTTCTGGAAGGTAATGGTGGAGGTCTTGGCCCTAAGGGCAGTGGGCAAGTCGTTCCAGAGTTTGGGTGCTATATGAGGGAAACCAATCCCTCAGCTTTGGCTCTTTTGATGTGTGGGATGTGGAGTTGGTTGGCGTAGAAGCTTCTTTTGGGTTGCTCCGAGGACTCTCTGATGATGGTGTCTGATAGGTATGGCGGGGTGGAGAGGCTTAGGCATTTATGTGTCAGGGTGAGGGTTTTAAAGGTGATTCTCTCTTTGACAGGGAGCCAGTGAGCGGATCGTCTGGGCTGGGTAATGTGGTCTCTTTTGGGGTTGCTAAGTGCTGCTCTGAGTGCGTTGTTTTGGACTATTTGGAGCACTGTTTATGTTTTTAGCTGAGGTGCCTGCTAGGAGAACATTGCAGTAGTCCAATTTGGCTCCAATGAAGGCTCAAGCAATGGGGAGGCAGTTTTGGTTAGATATGAATGGTTTAATGGCTGTAATGAGTTTCATGGTGTGTGCTGATGCCGTGGCAATGGCACTGACTTGTTGTGTCATAGACAGGGAGGAGTCCATGTAGACTCAGAGGGTCTTGACCGATGACGTGCCAGGGATAATGGTGTTTTCTATGGTGAAGTTGCTGTATAGTTGGTTGAGTTTGGACAGTATTTTCTTTAGGGCCTAGGAGTAAGATCTCGGTTTTATCACCGTTGAGGCAGAGTCCATTGGCTGCCATCCATTCTTGGATGAAGGAGTATATTTGATGGAAGGCTGTAGAGTCTTGGTCGTAGGAACCAGTGAGTGGAAAGAGGACTTGTGTATCGTCGGCATAGTTTGTGTAAGCTATGCCGAGAGAGTTAAGTTTTTCAAAGAGTGGTTTTGTAAATGGATTGTAGAGTGTCGGGGCTGTACAGGAGCCCTGAGGAAATCCACAGAGGATGGTGGTTGGTGCAGCATTGGCCAGATCTGAGAAGATCTTCATGGCTCTTCCTTCTAGGAAGGAGGTTATCCAAGAGGTGGCTGGGATGGAGAAGTGAGCTGAGTTAGTGAGATGGGATGTGAGGATTTTGTGGTCCAAGAGGTCGAACACTGCTGAGAGGTCTAACAATAGTAGCAGGGCTGTTTTGCCCAAGTCTGTTATATTGGTTATTTGGTTCTTGAGGTCTAACAGGGTGGTTTTTATGTCATGACACTTACGGAAGCCTGATTGCCTTTTGCCGAGGATGGCATGTGACTCTATGAAATGTTGGATTTGGTTGTGGGCTGCTTTATCCAGGATTTTGAGAAGGAAGGGGACGGTGGTGATCGGGTGGTAGTTATTCGGGGAAGTGGGGTCCAGGGATGTTTTTTTAAAAGGGGGCGGACCCAGGCTTCTTTGAGGTTAGAGGGGACTTAGGCTGTGGCGAAGGATGCATTGATGAATGCAGTGATGATGGGGGTCAGGGGAATGGCGCAATCTTTGATAATGTTGTGTGGGCAGGTGTCCTCTTTGCACATAGATGGTTTAAGGTGTTAGAGGATGTTCATGACGTCTGATTCGGAGACATCTCCGAAGCAGGAAGGGGGGTGGGAGTGATTTGAGGGGGGGTGGCTGGGTGTAGCCAGAGCGGAAGGTTTGGGGAGGGCTTTGTATTGAGTTTGAATTTTGTCCTGGAGGAGCTTGATTTTGTTGAGCATGGCAGCCTGGATGCTGGAGCACCATGCTTCGTCTTTGATTATCTCATCGGGTCTGGTGGTAGGAGTGATGAAGTCTTTAAAGATAGAGAACATCTCCTTGGATTTGGAGTTGGCATTGGTGTTGCGAAGGTTGAACTAGTCTGACTTAGCTTTGAATATGGCTTTTTTGTATTGTGTGGATAGCTTTTTGAACTCTGCGAGTGTGGAGGCAGAGGCTTTAGCCTGACAATTGGATAAGGCTAGGCGTTTGCTCGTTCGGAGGGCTAGAAGGTCTACAGAGAACCATGCATTGGTGTGCATAGATTTCTTTTCTTTTTTAGCTTTGATAGGAGCAATGGTGTCAATGGCTTTTGTGTCGGCAAGCGAGCTGGGGTCACTGTGAACGGGGGTCTGAGTTCAGGGACATGGAGTTATGGGGAGAGGTTGTTCTTTGTTAGTTTTTTAGTGCTTCTGACATCAGTCATCAGACATAGAGATTAGTACTGCATCATCGGTGCATAGTAGAATTCCCGTTTTCTGACTTGCAATTCTGAGGCATCTGAATCAGCATTAAGAATTCTTACCACAATCATAAACTCCTTGGGGTTCCAAAAGTTACAACAACGCTTTTTTATATATATGTTCTATCAAATAGGCACAATCTACTTCAAAGCCCCCACAAAAGTGTTCTGGACATATTTGGCCAGGAGAATAACTCAGGAGCAACGAGCTCACCTTGGAAGCAAGACAACACGGAGCAACACAGGTTCGATCAACGGGTCTTCTGCACTTAGAAACCTCTGGATAATAAGTGCGTTATAAATAACCAATTATAATTATTACAGTCCTTATGACAATTTTCAAAGCTTTTCTATTTACTACAGTCTCCATGTAAGAAAACTCATGCAACAAATAATTCTGTATGTTAAAAGTGTACACATTAAGATATATGCCCATTTAAATATGTTAATATATATTCATTGGTTTATAATGCCCTTCATTTGCGATTTCATAATTTAATGTTGAAAGTAGCCCAAGAAAAGACCATAAAGCAAAAACACCTATTAGGTCTATCAATAATTAAAGGTAAGCAAGCACTGGTTCATGTTTTCTAGATGCACGTTAAAAATTCCAGTAACATAACATAATTGGCACTAATTTTCATTATGAGCACAAAATGTCTCCCTCAATTAGGCATAAGAGGGCAAAAAAAGAGTATGATGTACAGGGTTCACGGAATTGCTCATCAAAAAGGCAATATCATGTCTGCATTATCATACCATGTCATATTTGCACAGTTACATGTAAGTGTTTGAACTGGAATTAAATAAGGTAGCTATGCAACAGGTGGTTACTGAGCTCAGGCTGTATAGTGGCAACTTCTAGGGCAGTTCACGGTAAGCCCTTTTCAAATGGGAGCTGATCCTCTGGGCCACAGTGACCATTGATTTCACAGGTTCACAATTTCTGATAAAGCCTGTGACCATGAGGTGACGGACCTACGCGAAACAGTGGATATGTGTTGTCTTGCTAATCCATAAGAAAGCACTGAGATGTAATCCTTTGTCTGCTGCAAGAAAGCCCAAATGCAAACTATGAGGCTTTAGCCATTGTGCTTCCACCTCCATCACCTTCTCCCAGATATCATCTCCCCTGTGAATACTGCTCTGGACCCTTTGCACGCACAGAATCTCCTGTTTGCCGAATTGCACACACTTGCTGCTTTTTTTGCAGTACTCCATGACCCACTTAGGCTGTTTGACTGGCCTCACCTGTTTGCTGCGACAGTCATTTGATCAAACTTCTGACCACTGCTTCATATGTCCATGATAAAGTGAACTTTTCGACTCACTGGGGCTGATTCATGGAATTATTTGCGCCGAAAGCGGGGATTTGTGCGCCATTCTACCCGCAAATCCCTGTTTAAGAAATGGGGATTTGCGGGCAGAATGGCGCACAAATCCCTGTTTTTCGGCGGAATTAATTCCATGAATCCGCCTATCTGACTGCTGTAGCACCCGACCCACTGCAGCATAGGCTTGTTGTACAATTCAGGTACCACTTTGAGACAGAAAAAAAATCAGCTGTGCACTTCCCAAAATGGATACATCTTTCACATAAGGTACCGGAATCTAGAGTTTTCCACAATTATTAGGACAAGAGATCTGTTGCCAACGTTAAAGCAGGGTTAGCATTGAGCGGGCACTGTCTGGGGCTTGTGATATTTTTTGCCAATCACAAATACTTCCATAACCTCAGTGATGTGAATGGTGTTCACTGCAGTGCACAACTGTGCCCTTCTCTCAAGCGCTGATACGACTGAAGTATTATCATTGGTTATTGTGCAGACTGGTGAAGGTATGTCGCCTTCCTCGATGGTCTGGGATGGGATGCACCTTGCATCTTTTGACCTCTTCCAATGTCTGTGAATGGTGCTGCTCCATATAGGACTGCACAGGTGTGGTACAGCACTTCGTCTCTCTGCACGTCGTTTTCCAGCACAGTGGGCAAATAGCCAGATTTTGTTGCGTTATATTCTCTGTGAAGTACTGCCATACCTTTTAGTTACGTAGTGGGCTAGCAGCACACAGACTGGGTTCATGTGGGCATGGTGGTGGTGGAGTTCTGGATGCCACGTTATAAAGTGATGTGCTTTTTGATCTATGATAGGAAAGCTGTTTCTCAAACCGACTTCACACAGGTGTGATAGATGAAGTATTAATAGAAGCCACCCATGTTGCCATTCTCAAAGGATATGGGTTGTTTGATCTAGAAAACGTGACCTACTGCTGATTTGACTGAATGTTTTTGGTCAAATTCTTTTTGACCCACTGCGGAGGGAGACCCCCACAATCTCCCCTAATACATGGGAAGACCCCTGGCACCCGCCCCTGACTTCTCCCCACCTCAATCTATTCCCTTACCCCACCGCCACAACTATTTTTTTTATTAAAATATACAATTTGACCTACCAAATTCGACCAAACAGATGCGGTTAAATTGGAGTATGGTCAAATATCCCAATACCTTCTCAACTGCCTGCTGTTCATCTCTGCTTTCCTGCACTAATGCTTCTTTTTGCCATCAGGACGCTGAGGTGGCATAATCTTTGTCTCAATCATCATCCATCTCATCATCATTAATGTCTGACCCAGAGGATATTGGCAGCAGTGATGGAGACCACCAACTGTTCAAGTATTCTGTTTGTTGATTTTCCCTGGTCTTCAGTGGACAGATTTCAACAATTCCCCCATATGAATCTGAGATAGTGGACAGAAATGAATCTGCAACCAGCACGTTTGTTCTTGGTAGATGTTCATTGTCCAAGTTCAATATTCATAAATGTTCTTGGACTGACTCATCTACCCCTGGGTGACCTATGCCATGGTGTGTCAAACATCAGTTGGATGAACATTTCAATTGACCAATTGACATTCTGACCTTCCCAGTGCAAACAGCCAGTGCAGCTGCATGACTGAAAAGACCATGAGTAGCATGTCTCCCCGCCTCCCCCAATCTCAAAATCAGGTGAGCATTACTTTCCCATAAGCTGCTCTCTTTGGGATTCCCAGCACCTCCCACTCCTCCTCCCAGGTGTCACACAATGGCACACATCTCATCCACCTGCTTCAAGAGAAGGGCGCTGATTGTTGTGTCACCCGCCACCTCCCTGAATCTCTGCTGCTCCCTCCCTGCAAAATCAGGCACGGTTGACTCTTCCCACAAGCTGCCCTCAGAGATTCCCAGCACTTCTCCCTCCTTCTCCCATGTGTCACCTGGTGGTATGTGGTTCCTCTATGCACTTCAAAAGACCGACACTGACCGGTGTGTGTCACCTGCCACCCCACCAGAATCTTGCAAAACAAAAGGGGTGATGACTGAAAGATTTAGAATGAATCTTAACCTCTGGCATTGCTGTGGGGAACCCTCCAGACCACTGTTCTTCGCCTGCCAAGCCATTACAAACGGGGAAAGACCATCTGCAATTCAAGCTTAGTCCTACTCCAAAAGGGGCAGTCCAGCCCAAACTGCTTGGTCACATCCCTTCTGCACAAGACCACAAACATTCCCAAACATGTTGGCCTCATTGCACCTCATCAGTGAGGAGTAGCTTGGTTCTCTAGGCCCAGCAGGCACAGGACCCACATCTGGGCATACCCGTCCCACTTGGAATCTTTACAGCTCCCTCTCAAGAGAATCAGGTGAGCGTGCCTCTCCCACAAGCCCCCTTCAGGTATTCCTGCCCCATCCCACTCCCCCCTCCACGGTGTCACCCGATGGCACGTGTCTCATCCACTCGCTTCAAGGGATGAACACTCACTAGTGTGTCACCTGCCTTCGGCAATGACCTCCTGTCTCTCTGAAAGCTGCCTGGGCCTGAGTCGAAGCTTCAACCACATGTCCCCCTTCAAGTCATGCGGACGCACTCCAGACAGACGTTCCCAAGTCCAGGTTTGTAGTAGGAAAGTTCATTCAGGCCTAACTGGGATATCTGTTCTGTGTGCTTGAAACTCTGATTTAATATTGAGGGGATCCAGATCTGCAGAATGCAGTGATTTTATTATGCAAGCTTTATGACCCCCGTGATAATTACCTTTTCGGTTCCTAACTATATTTGCAGTCATAGTGTAGGCGGAAAGCGTTATTTGAATATAGTTCATTAATGAAATGCATTCACGAAGCTATTAATCCCGATGTACTTGCTACTCCAGAGGATCAAACACATTTAATTACTATTGACATTTTGCTTTAGATGCCGTACATTAGGAGGTCTTTCAGCTTTATTTAATGGTGTCTAATCAGCGATGTATATTTATTTTGGAGGCGCGACGAGAAATAAAAGCAGAGTGTCTTTTGGACTACCACTTCATCATCTAATCTACTTGTGCAATTCAACACTTCAACACTTGTTAAAGAGACAATTACACTATTTTCAGGGAATCTATGTAATCACTGCGCCTCCCGTAACTGCGCCGAGGAAAATGACGACGTCATTTACAGCATGGCGCAGTGATCAAATAGATCACTTTACCCACCTCCCCCAACCTGCATACCCCTATCCCACTTACCCTCACGGCGGAACACTTCTGTGTGCGACACCAACTCCCTGCTATCCCTGCAGCCTCGGTTCCTCCCTTACGTGGGTCGGAGCTGAAGCTGCAGGTGCTTTTTTTTAATTTTATTTTTTTACTTTATTGTCCCCCAGGGAACAACCTTGCATCCCTCGATTTCCGTTACTACCCTCGAGGACAGCGGGGGACACCCCCGCAACCCCTGATCTGCTTGGGGGCAGTAATGGGAGTCAGTATTTTTGTTCGTAGTGACTGTAGGGGCGCACAAACGTTCGTTCTGTGTTTTAAAAGGCATATATACACGTATTGTGTATTGCAGAAATGTGTGTAACTCTGTTTTATGGATTAAATCCAATTCAGCTCCATCTACATAAAATAATGGATTGCATATATGCTGTAAACATTTCATTTGTCTTTAGCTCCTTGACTAGCACGCAAGTGGCCAGGAGCTTCTGGGATCAAGCCTGCTAAACCCAAGAGCGTGGAGCTGCAATCGGAGGGGCAAACACTTGTCTGTCACTCTGACGTGAGCAGAAGTTTCAGCCGAGTCACAATTCTTGGATGAAGATCTGTTTACTGATCCCACTGAGACCTGATCCATTTTCTCTTGATTAGGAAGGACATATGTATGCCGAGAGCAAATACTTAGAATCTAGACTGAGTGGATGCCACAGTGCCCTTTCTGGGCAAACCTTCAAAATAAAAGGATGTTCTGAGGGAAATAAGGGGGAAGCTGCCTTCATGAGGGCTTTGCATGTCATGGGCCCAGAGCTTTTCCACCCCTCCGCTGGTTTTGCATTCATTCAAAGACTTCCAGCCATCAACCTTCAGTGTTGCATTAGCCTCCCTGAGTGGGACCAGTATGCCCACATGTAGTTCCTGGGCTTGCCAGGCCTAAAGATCCAAGCTAGAACTCACTGGTGATGCCCAACCAGGAAAAAACATGTCTGGGGATGCTTGTGGTCATGTGCAGAAGGGATGTCACCTAGCAATTTGGGCTGGACTGCGCCCTTTTAGATGTCGGATCATTCCTGATTTGCATATATGGCCCTTCCTCTTCTGTAATAGCATGTCAGGCTGTGAAACTATGGTTTGGTGGGTTGCCACGAGTTTTTCCAGTGGTTTTTGATTCCTTCCAAAGCTTCCATCTATCAACCCTTAGTGTTGGGCATTTTGAGGAACCTTGTAGCTACAGACTTGCTTGTTCCTCCTCATCACTGGGCTTTTCATGTCTCTAGCTGGTTCTGGACATTCCATTCCAATAGCAGAAAGAAAATGCCTTGTTTTCATTACATTGCTTGCACATTATGAGTGCATGTGTTGCTCTTATTTGGATGCAGGGCACTGATTGGCTATTCGTTTTTTAGGTTCATATATTGGTACTGGGGTAAGGCAGGTGCTTGAGTGGGTGTGTCCCAGATTCTAAATGCATTCTCTTTTTTTTCTGTGTGTCTTCATTGAAGATTATACAGATGTATTAGGATATTCAGATATCGCACATAAATATATATTATAGGGCAGCGATAGCCGCCTTATAGTCAAGGTGAGCTGGACTCCCATAGGAACGCCTCAAAATTATATCATTAATAACATTTGATTCGAGTAACAGATTTGACCATAATTTCAAAAGTGATTAAGGATTCACAGGCCACGCCAGTAGGCAAAGTTTCGTAAAGATTCATTAAAACATAAAAAACTTATTAAGCGTTTTTTCCCATTCATTTTCCCATAGACAAACAAGGTCAATGTTTGCCAAAGTGCACAGGCCAAACCTCTGGATGGATTTGAACCAGGCCTGAAACAGTTTGGACACGAAGCGTTCACTCGCGATCCATGCATGGTTTGGGGTTATTCTGTGCAGTACTTATTTAAATATTTGACATAGAAGGGGGTGCCCCTTCTCAAAAATAGATAGCTATATCTCAGGAATGTATACCCAGCGGTATAACCGTGTTTTTAAAGAAATGAAACAACCTCCACCTTGTTTTTCTCTTGGTGCGAGAGATATCCGCGGCTATAGTTGAGGAAATGGGAAAATGAAACGCAGGATAAAAGCTGTTTGCAGGTCAAAAATCATGTAAATGCCATAAAACTTGAGGTGGGGGGTTGCTAGAGGGCACCAAGTAACATTTGGTAGTTGGAGGGGACTTGGGACTGAGTTTGCAAACACAAAGCTTTCTGTAGCCTCTACTCTAGCCTCAAAAAGCCGATATTCAAAGCAAACTGCATCACAGAAACAGCATGTGTTGGGGGGAAAAGGAGAGAGCAGGGGAGGTGAGGAGGTCATCTGGGGAGTGAGGGGAGCTGGCACAGATGAGGAGGGCACTTGCTGAGGGCATTTTTCATCCCAGCCCATTTTTCTGATAGGATATTCACTGTTTTAAAGGACTAAAGCTAGCCAGTTACAGTTTACTAAAATATATTTTTACAGCTGTAGTGAGGTTGGGGGTGAAAAAACGCTGTCCAGGTCTCCCATCCATACATCAACCAGAACAGATCCTGCTTAGCTTTAAAGTGAGGAAAGGGCCAGCCTGTCAGGACATGTTGCCTGATAAATGAGCCAAACTTACAAGACCACTTAGAGAAGCGAGCAGGCTCTTTCCTTGCTTTGAAGCTAAGCAAAGTCAGTCCCGCTGTGAAGCTAAGCAGGGTCAGTCCCAGTTACTGCATGGATGGGCAACCGAATCGGCATCCACATTATTTTCTTTTTAAAACCATGCTACTGTCATTTCTTGAATGTTTTGCACCCAGAGACAATGTTTTGCCTTTTGCTGAATTGCACTCTGGTATTTGTAGTCTACCAGTCAATATTAAAAAACAAATTGATATTTTTAAAGCTACAGTGGGTTTCCCATCCCAGCAGTAACTGAGACAAAACCTGCTTAGTTTTAAAACGAGGAAGGGGTCAGCCAGCCCCCTAAGGCCATGTTGCCTAATAAATGAGCCCACCTTCCAAGACTACTTAACACAATTTAACACATATCATCTTCAAATGTCATAGTAGATAAAACATTTACCATAACGTAAAAAGGAAACAAGTGCTTCACTTAAAATACTAAAATATCGGATTAAATAAGAAAGAAAACCAGGTCATTTTTCAACTCGTCCCACATCTCACTTAAAGGCCCTCTACATACATTTGTCACCCCTAGCCTCCTGCCACAATCATCACAATCACACTCCTTGCTCATGGAAGCCTAAACGAGCCGTGACACAACAGATCTCCAGACCCTATAAAGGGCCAACAAAGCAGTTGCTGATGTAGAGTTAGCACAAATCAATAAGAACTCCTCGCTTTTAATAGAGACTAAGTTGTGAACTAGATGACCCAGTGCCACCATATACAGAGAGCCAAGGCTAGGACATTCCATCAGGACATGCCTAGCCATTTCAAGGTTTATGTCAATATGGCAGATTCTACAGAATCTAGCCTTGCAGTGTGTCATTTTCCGTGCACCACAAATGAACAGTACCGGCAGTTGATTCACACGTAGCCGAAGATAAAAATCTGGTGTGCGCGGGTCAGGGCATAGTTCTAGGTAACGCTCAGGCTTCAAGTATCAATGTATCACTGGCGCCACCCTCAAGTAGCTTTTCAGGGTACTAAGGCCAGCATAGTTTCGTAACCGGTCATGATTCTGGACCCTTCGCTTGAGGGCACCTTTTAACGATTCAAAGTTGGAACAACAGTCATAATTGGGAAACTATCCTACCTCTTCTCAAATTTGATCAAATAACCCAACATGTAGAGGGGACTTGCTTCCCTCTGGAACTGACTCATAACTGGTGCCCAGATAACTTAATAAAGGGCAAGAGGGAGAGGTTCTAGCTTTCAACATCAAACAACCTCTTCTTATTAGTAACTCGGCTCTAAGGGAAATACATCCCAGTTCCAGACAAATATATTCTAGGGAGGTTGCCCTGGCTAGATGTAATACAGCTCTCCAAAATCTAGCTTCCACCCCATTTAATCATTACAGGTCTTTCATAGCTAGGGCCTCAAGCCTGCAAAATACCGTCAACATAACCATTGCTTGCATAGCATTAAGACCCCCGATAGTGTAAAAGCAGAGCGGTCCCTTACAAACCTTCGGTGAACCCCTATGATCTGTCTTGCCTGAAGAACCTTGGCATCTATAATGTCAGCATATCCTTGAGTTCTGGACATCTCCAACCCCAAATATTTGTAGCTGTCCACATACTCGATTGTCCCCATGCAGGTCCCCAGATTCACCGTACAGATTTCCCTGGAGGACACCAACATCCCCTTGGTTTTACCAAGATTAACCGTTAGTTTAAATTTGTTTGCATAGGTAGCCAATTCCTCCACCATTGCCTTCAGATCCGACACCATATGATCGAGAATAACCAGATTGTCGGCATGTAACATGCCTCTGATCCTAGTATTACCAATCTTCGGTGGACAACCCGCTCTCGCTAACAGTCTGGCCAATAAATCTGCCACATAGATGTTAAAAAGTAAGGGGGACAACATACCCCCTTGCCTTATATTATTAATAGGTGTTTTATCTGATAGGGTGCCCTGATCATTCAATCTAATCCGTGGAGTGTTGCCCTCATGCAGTGCCCTGATGACCTCCAGGAGCCAACTAGGGCAACCACGCTGGTGCAGTTTACCCAACAGAATGCACCGGTCAACCTGGTCATATGCTGATCGGAAATTGACAAATGCGATATAAAAAGAGGGACCAGCCGCGGTACAAGTTTAGGAGATAAACGTTTCCAAAACTCGAATATCGTGAACCGTACTGGAACCAGGTCTAAAACCTGTCTGGCATGAATGCAAAATATTAGCCATGTCAACCCAGGCCAGGAGATGCTCCAGTGCATAGGTCGCACAAACCTTGCCGGTTACATCGAGCAGTGACAATAACCTGTAACCTGTAATTGTCGGGGCTCAAGCTGTCCCCTGCCTTGAAAACCGGGACCAAAATGGCTTCTTTCCAAGAGTCTGGGATACTTTTAATACTACACACCTTTGTACACACCCAAAATTAAAGGGTCGCTCTTCAATACCACTGAAGAGAGGATATTCGGCCCTGGCGCTCTAGAGTTCTTTCGGGCACATAAGAGATTGCTGATATTGTACATGGTAAAGTGGATGGGCCAACTAGACTCAGTATGCTCAGCAGCCGAGTTTGGCTCCATTTCTATGAACATGTTGTTCTCCACATGGGCAACTCAAATCCCCTCAGCAATGGGGTTCCAAATCTGGGAGCTGGAGGGAGTCCTGGCTCCATCAAAATCCTCCACATGGCCCCCACCTTAGAGGTCATCAGGGTTGAATCAGATGCTACCAGTTCCCACGCCTGAGACAGCCTACTACTTGCTAAGAAAGGAACAGCCTTTCTGAGAGCATTGCAGTGGTTGGATTGGGTGTGGCGGCGCATGGCAGTGGTCCTGTTGGAGTACTGTCCAGGTAATCTGCCACTGAGTACAATGTTGCACTCAGTGAATTTCAATTTGGTAGCTTTAGCCTTTGGTACATTCACAACAGTGGTAAATAACTGCCACACTCATGATTCTCTCTGGGTGCTAGAGGTAGGCACCTCCTCTACCTCATGTTCTTGGTCGTCTTCATTGTCTTTGGAAGTACTGAGGTTTTTTTGTTGTGTAGGTCATCCAGCTGGTGGTGGTGGTGGCTCTTAGGTAGGAGGGATGGCAATAGCTTGAATGTTTGTGCAAAGTCTGAATGGATGTTGTCAAGCAAGTAGGGCGGGTATATGACTATTTTGTGTATGTACGTTTTGGCACATGGGTGGAGGATTTACAGCAAACACGTGCAATTAGCACCGGTAAGGACCCAAAAGCATGGTTTTGCAAATGTGTCTGTGTTTTATTTTTTTGTAAAGTGTCATAACGCAGGTACACAAAATGGTGATATACCTTTTCGTGACTGAGGCATAGCCTGTGGCCATGGGCAGTGGCCAGAATAGCCAAAGGCCATGATCTGAACAATCTGGTTTCTGGCCATGACCAAGAGGGACCGTCAATGGGGTTAAAGTGGGCATGGCCACCAGGGACTGTCTATGTGGTAACATTTTTCAAAAATCGGGATAGGTTTCAATGGGAAAATAAATTCTGATGATGGCTACAGCCCGAAGTGCCGGACAGGATTGCAGCAAACATTTGCGAGGAGCATCAGCAAGGACTTCAAAGCATGGTTTTACAAATCTGTCCTGTGTTTTATTTTTTCTAAAGTGTCATATTGCGATATAACTTTGGTGCCCGAGCAATGGGCCTGGCCCTGAACAAAGACAAATGTGTACTCTGATTAGCATATCTTATTAGCGTGATTAGCCGAAGCCTAAGGTTTGAATGGGAAAAGATTTCATACTTGCAGCTACAGCCTGAAGTGCTTGACTGGATTACAATAAACCTGCGTGAGGAGCATCAGCAAGGACCCAAATCCATGCTTTGGAAAAATAAAGCACAAGACAGATTTGCAAAAGTGTCAAAATGTAAGTACAAAAAATAGTGATATAATTTTGGTGCATGGACAGTGAGCCTGGCCCTCGGCAAGGACAAATGTCTACTCTGATTTGCCTATTGTGGAATGTGGCATGGCTGAAGCCCATGCCACAAGCCATGAGCACTGGCCATTGGTCAGTCACGTTATAAGGGTACAGTGGAGACTAAACTAGGATGCTTGGTAGATGCAGTGGATAACAGGGGTGGTTTGGTGGGGTTGAGGTCAAGGTCGAGCCTCACATCCTAGGGAATTCAACCATGACTTGCATCAACAGTGTACGCTGCTGATAACGACACACAGCAGCATGCGTTGGAAAGAATATGTCTGTTAAAGGAGGTTTACAGTTCTTTCATATATGTTAAAAGAGGAATTATTAGTAACTTATATACAGTGATGTAACATCATCAAACATTTTCAGTCATAAAAACCTATGAAATGCAGAGAAGAAACTTTGTTAAAGGGATGTTATGGTTAAGTTGCACTAATAGAAACCTATGAAATACAGTGAAAAAACATTGTTAAAGGGATGCTATGGTTTCAAATAAAACCGAAAACCCCCCAGAAATTCACCAGTTATGGTAAGCTAAGAAACCATAACTCGTACTACCACCGTGCACTGCTAGGACTAACACCCAAGACATCAAAGATGACATCACAAAAGTAATTGATGACATCACTGATGACATCACACATGACATTTATTTTGATGAAAAGTCCCTACAGGGGGCGGGTGTTTATAATGTTGGTAACACGATGTTGGGGGTGATTGGGAGACCTGTCATGAACTACATAATGTATTAAAGCATGTACTCATCTAAACAAAACATTATATTGGAGTGTTGTTGTTAATTCAGGAACCTAATCATACATACACATAGGCAATGGCTGCAGCCTGCACCATAGAACTACAATATTTTTAATATGCCAATTTTGGTTAGTAGAATAATGAATGCTACCGTAGATATTTATTCCATGTTTAACATTACTAAAAACTATGATAACAATTCAAGACTTACTACACACCTGTGTTGATACAAACAATACATATGAATACCCAGAATGCATAAAAATCAGAGGCACATAACAGCATACAAAAAAACTAAAGTAAGGAAGAAAGAAACAACATCTCCGGAAGATGTCAATAAAATTGAACTTCTTCTTCATGTATACAGATGAATTGGGTGTTTGAGGCCTGTGTATTGCTCTGTGTATGTGCACCACGAGGTGAGACCAAACCGTAAGGAAAGTACTTTAAGAACATACAACAAGGTTAACATCTAGATATACAGCACCTTTTTAATTTTCATATTCTGACTGTCAGTGAACAAAAACACCTACCATAGATGTCTGTGAACAAAAACAAGTGGCCTAGATATGTGATGTCATCAGTGATGTCATCAATTACATTTGTGACTTTGATGTCCTGGGTGTTAGCCTGCTCTCTAACCTTGATTCCAACATTCCCTCTGTCCTTATCCTACTTGATCTCTCCTCTGCTTTTGACACGGTCAACCATACCATCCTGCTCAATCATCTCCATGACAACCTGGGTATCACTGATCCGGCTCTGGCCTGGCTGACCTCTTTCCTTTCTGATCGACCCTCCCAGGAAACACTTGGGTCCTTCCTAATCTGTTTCTCCCGCTCTACCTGTGGTGTTCCCCAGGGATCTAACCTCTCGCCCTGGCTTTTCAACCAATACTTGGCAACTCTCGCCTACTGCATTTCCTGCATTTCCATTTTCTGCTCAAACTTCCAGTGCTATGCTGATGATACCCAACTCATTTTCAGGCTTCCCTCAGGCACCTCCTCTCCTCATCTCTGACTGCCTAATCGCCATTCAAAATTGATGTGCCGCCAACCATCTTTGTCTAAAGGCCAACAAGACTGAAATCCTCCTCATTGGTACACCTTCACCACCCTTTCCCTTCTCTCTCTCTAGCCGCCCTCCCTTGGCCCTCCTCGTGCCCCTGCCCCTATCTCTGACGTCTCTAAAGAATCAAACTTCTTACGGCATCTCCTTAGAGGTACTCTGCCTTTCCTCCCCTTCCCTCAGAAGCTCACTGTCTCTCAAGCTCTGAATCTCTCTAGGTTGGACTACTGTAACAGCCTCTTTCCTAAATCTATCTGCCTCCACTCTCCGCCCTTTGCAACTAATCCAGAACAGAACTTGCTCTTGGCCTCAAGCCCTGGGATCGTATCTCTCTAGCTTTGAAATCCCTTCATTGGCTCCCAGTGGATGCAAGGATTACATCTAAAACCCTCTGCATTGTCCACAAGGCTTTCTTGGGCCTGGGTCAAAAATACCTTCAACTTTCCCTACGTAAATACCTCCCCTCTCGAGCCCTTCACTCCTCTACTTCTAACTCCCACAGGGTCCGTTATTTTTCAAAGAAACAAACTGTGGGCAGATTTCTGTCTTCGGCTGGGGCCTCCGTTTGGAACAGCCTCCCGACCATCTTAAAACTTGTGGAGAACCATCTCCGGTTCCGGAAGCACCTGAAGATCTTCCTCTTCGCTTCTGCCTTTGCCCCTCTTCTCCCCTGTTGATCTGCTTCTCTCTCACGGCACCGTGCACCAGACCTCCCTCTGTCCCTCAGGCCCAGGTACCTGCTCATCCTGCCTCCCTCCTGCACTGCCTCTGGGCCACCCCTGGCACTGGGATCTGTATCTGTACCCATAGTCCCCCACTCTTCTTCTGCACTTATCAGATATACCCTATCTGACTAATCATGCACTTGCCACTTTCTAGCTGCACTAGCGCTTTCACTGCATTTATTTATTTTTTTTTTTTATTTTTTTTTTTATTTTTTTATTTTGTATATAATCTATATTAGATTTTTACAAAAAGGAGTTCTCATGATTTCGTATACCTGACAAAAGAGATGTTGAAGTATTGGAAGTTACATACTAATAGATGTTTAGAACATTGTTAGTGTTTACACCCTCCAAAATTTATCAGAATTAAATGGCTTTTCTCGTTAGATGTCAGAAATGTCAGAGATGGCTAATCTTTTCCATAATGATGTTTAGTAATTTTGCCGTCGGGATTAGCCATCTAGTTTGGGCTCCTGTAATTAGGCGGTTCCACCACATATCTTCATCGTTAATAAAAGAGTTTGTAAACAAGGGACCAAAAAAAACGTCCCTTTCCTGTGCGATCGCAGGGCAAACCATCAGGAGATGTCTTATGGATTCTGTAGTTTCAGAATTTTTACAGAAACGACATGATTTCTCATTAGAAGCAGTTCGGATAGCTAGAATTTCTTTTGTAGGAAGCAAATTAAGACGAGCTTTCAGTAGAGTTTTCATTGACAGCTTGCTGGGGTATTTTTTACAGTATTCCATAGGCTCTTTGAGTTTGTTAAAGACGGGTGGTAGATGGGTTAGCAGCTTGTTTGATGTTGCTTTTTCGTTCGTATTTATCCAATCTAACCACTCCATTTTTGATTTTATTCTTAACGGATTCTCGATTAGTTCATCTTCTGAGCAGGCTATCGCCAGCAGGGATTGTTGCTGAGTTTCAACCCAGTTTTTAAGTAGCTTGTTGTTTCCCTTACTAATTTCTTCATTAATCATACGGTATATTTGAAGACTCTCTGGATGTCTTATTTTTCTGAATAACTGAATCCTACTTTGTGCCACCACTGCAGCTATAGAGAGCAGACCTTGTTTGCGTCTTATTGCTGCAGAAGATGTAGATTTAGGAAGTCCAAGTACTGTTCGCCAGATATGGCCTTCTAGTTTGGTCCAGAGGGTCGACGGGATTGTTGGTATTGCGTCCATGCCGTATGTTAGAGACGGGATTACCTTAGCTTTATAGAAATGAATAGCGGGTAGGAGGCTGAATTTGCCATATTTTCTATGAACTGCCCGAAGCTGGGATGTTAGATGTTTCGCCTTTGTCCATAGAGTTTGTTGCATTGTATTTGCGTTCTTCGAACTGTCAATTTCAACTCCCAAGTATTTGAATGTTGTAACAACTTCAATTTTTGTCTGGTGAAGGAACCACTGGAGATTTTCTTTCTTTTTAGTCCCTTGTTTTTGGAAGATCAGGACTTTAGTTTTTGATTTGTTTATCTCCAAGTTATTGTCCTTTATGTATTGGGCAAGGTTATCGAGTTGTCGCTGGAGTCCAACCTGCGTGTGGTCCAAAATTATCAGGTCGTCGGCGTATAGAAGCCGGCTGACCCCTACGTTGCCGACTTTAGGTGGAAATGACCTGATCGCATCCTGGGAATCTTTAAAGTCGCCTAGGAAGGATATAAAGAGTGCGGGGGCTAGCGGACATCCCTGCTTCACCCCACGATGAGAGGGAATTTGATCTGATAGGAGTCCTTGGTTGTTCAGGCGAACAGCCACCCTGGTGTTCGAATGAAGGGCGATTATAGGGTCCAGGATGTCTTCAGGACACTTCCACGCTTTCAATTTCTTCCACAATTTCGACCTGTCGACTCGGTCGAACGCCTGGGAAAGGTCAACGAAAGCTAGGAAGACTCTTGGTGCTCCCGACAAGACTTTGTCTTTGATGATGCTCAAGATCATTATGTTGGCTGCCGTACTTGCATTTTTTTGAAAGCCAGTTTGCAGTGGGTCTGCCGAGGGAGATAGCCTTACCCAGCTCTGGAAGTGATTCAAAAGCATAGTAGCGAAGACCTTGCCTATAACGTCCAACAAGGCTATAGGACGATAATTCGAAGGGTCCTCCCTGACGCCCTTTTTGAAAATCGGAACAATGACCGCCTGAGTCCAGGAGTCTGGTATTATCTTCTGATCTCTGCAGTCTTTGAAGATTAAGCTCATTACTGCTGCCCAGGCGTCGGAGTTTTGCTTAAGGTCCGAGTTTGCTAGCCCGTCCGGACCTGGGGCTCGGGATAATTTTAATCTTGTGATGGTTTTTTTTATCACTTCTTCGTCAGAAAGATCCGTCCAGTTTCTCACTGGCGATTTCTTTGGAATAGTGGTGGTTGTTGGGGGGGCCTCAAAAAGATCAGAGAAGTGTTTGACCCAATTTTTTTCTGCGACTGAGTTGGTCATAGCAGCTTTCGGATGATGGTTTGTTTGATTTATCGTAGTCCAGAAATCCCGCGATTTTTTCGAGGCTAGCACCTTGAGCATATTTTCTGCATCGGACTGGTAGAGAGAACTCCGTACATGTCTCAGCCATTGTTTGTAATTCCTCTTTTCTGTAAGATACATTTCCCATGAGGTAGTTGTATTTAAAGCAGCGGCTTTTTTCTTTGCTTTCCTTAGCGTCCTACGTTTGATTACCAAATTGGTATTGTAGACGTGATTGTATTGAAGCGCAGAATCGTTAGGAAATTTCCGTAATTTTTTGAACGGAAGAAGTAATGGAATATAGCTGTCTCTGAAAGTGACGTCTTCAGTATCAATGGCGGAGGTTAACATTTTATAGTTAACAGTCAATGATTTGATGTCTTTGATAGACATACAGAGACGTGTAGCCTGGAAATTTGTCTCTATCGATTGTTTGTAGAATTGCTGATCATGAGCAGCGGTTTTGCAAATAAGGTTCAAAAGGTTATGGTCACTCGCCTTGGTTCTAATTATTTCAAAGGTGGTTATGCGCTGGTAGATTTGTTCAGAAACAAAAATATAATCAAGTGTGGCCGATGAATTCTCGCGTTCCCATGTAGGGATCAAATTTTGGCTCTGTGTTACATTGGCAGCATTATGGAAATTTCTAGAGCTCATTAATGTTAGCCATATTTTACCTCTTCTCTCTGCCAGAGTACTGGGTAGTGCATTTGTTTTTGGCACGTTTGAAGCCACGCAGTTTGCATTTAAGTCCCCACAGATAACAATATTGGAAGTGTGATGCTTAATTCTAATTTCGTCAATGATGTTATTTATTTCACATATTATTTATTCTTTTCTCTCCTCTGTTCCGCACTTCCCCCCTTTCCCATGCACTTGCACGTTCTTAATGTCACTGGGTCTAGTAAGATCGTTATTTTTGTCCTCTCCTGTTCCCCTCCCTTGGCTTGGTCGCACTCTGAAACAACTGTGTGTGAGTGCGATATAAATAAAATATCATATCAGTAGTGCACAGTGGTAGCACGAGTTATGGTTGCTTAGCTTAACATAGCTGGCACATTTCTGGGGTTTTCTGGTTTTACTTGTAACCATAACGTCCCTTTAACAAAGTTTTTTAACTCAGCACATATATATATATAATATATATTACGTGGCCTGCGTTAGCAGCCATGTATTTATGGTTAAGTTGCTAAACCCATAGAAAGAGCACTTTTTGGGTGTCTTATAACTTAGCTCCCCCTGGACGAATCCTCACCGAACGTAGCAAAAAATGTATATGGCCGACTCTGCATTTTATTGCAAAGTTTGGTGAGATTTAGTCAAGGGGGGGCAAAGTTATAGAGGGGTCCTAAAATGTATTTTTTTCCCATGGACATAATGGGAAAATACTTTTCTCACACCTACAGCCCAAACCCCTGGACGGATTTTCACCGAATTAGCGGCAGGAGTGGTGGCTTGGTCCCGAAAGCATGATTTTGTTAATTTGGTGTAAGTCCGTCCAGTAGTATTTTGTTAAACGACCAAAACATTAGGCAAAAAATGAGTGATAGCTATGTCCGCTCCGCGGACACACTTCCCTGTTCGCTACGCGGAGAGGACACCGATTGGCTAATAGACTTGCATCATGTCTGCGGACACACAACGTGTTCGCTGATTGGTTGGCGTGAAGTGTGAGGTGCATCAGATTTTTGGAAACACCCGCCATCTTGAATTTGCTGACATCTGCCGGTGTCCGCGAACATCGCGGTAAAAACATATTAACAAACACAACATTGCACTTGTCAAACTTATCAAATAATCTGTGTGGAGGTGAGGGGTGATGAGGATGGGATGGAATATGGCTGCAAGAAAGCAAAAAAACAGGTGGTTTTTGCCGTGAAAGTCCGCAAACAGTTCGGATGTTCGTCAACAGTCTTGGGAAGTTCAAGGACACTTCAGATGTTTGGGGGCAGTTTTTGGATGGCATATAACTTTGAAACCACTCAATTAAACCACATGACATTTTGCAGTTATATTCCCGATCTGATTCAGAATGTGTTTGCAAAGTTTGGTGAGATTCTGTCAAGAGGGGGCAAAATTAGAGGGGGGGTCTCAAAATAATGTAAATGACTTATAAATGAGGTGCCATTTGACGAATGTACACTTAATTTGGCAAAGTGATAATAGAACTAGATATTCATGTTTTTGCAAAGTTTGGTAGGACTTTGTCAAGAGGGGACAAAATTAGAAGACGGTCCCAAAATATTGTAAAGGCTTATAAATGTGGTGCCATTTGACAAATCTACACAAAGGTTTGCAAAAAGATTATAGATCTAGATATAAATGTTTTCGTACAGTCTGAATGGATTTTGTTTTTTGACAAGTGTCATAATGTAGGTACAAAAAATAGTGATTTACCTTCGGTGAATGAGGTGTAGCCTGTGGCCATGTGCAGTGTGTAGATTGTCCGGGTCATGGAATAAGGTCATGATCCGGACAATCAGGCTACTGGCCATGACCACGAGGGACAACACATGGGGTTAAATTAGCCATGTCCACCTGGGACTGGCTTTGTGGTAAGGTTATTTGAAATTGGGATAGGTTAGAAAGGGAAGAAAAATGTGTTTGTGGTAATATGGTCATAGGGGTCTCTTTTCGCCTTCTGCAGGCTTCCATGGAAAGCGAAGAGGGGCCCTGTACCGAACCCTGCCTTCCCTTTACATGGTGGCCATCTTGGAAAAGGATTTTCCTTCCTACACCGGGATGCCGGAGGTGTCTCGGTGTAGGAAGAAAAATCCTTTTTTTAGCACCCCGGGTTCCCACTTCTGGAACCTAGGGTGCTAATGGCCTTCATCCCCCATTACAGGGGCTGGAATGGGGGGATAATGGTCCGGAGACCTCGTTATCAAACCCTCGCTCCCACCGTTCCATCCCTGGAACGGGTTGTTAAACACCACAATATCGCCACTAGTATAACACAAATTGCAAATGGAAATGTTGCAAAATCTTATTGAGTCTATCTACTTTACTGCAAAATATAAACTAGATGTAGTCTATACGTTTTTTTTAGTTCTATTGTTTAACTGCGAAAGGTGGGGAGGGAAATGAGGGAAGAGGCACCAACAACTAATATGGAGGCAGGTGGACAGGGGAAAATGTTGCACGTGTGTTATTTCTAAGGTAGGGGGCAGTGTTTCTCATGCTCCTTGATTACAGCAATGGTGGTGTCTCTTGGGGAGGAGGGATGGCATTAGCTGATTCCATTTTAAGATAAATAGCAGTTTTACTAAAAGTATATACTGTGTCCTAGATTGTTAATGGATGAGTAGGAATAGGTGTTGGAGCTCTGCAAGGGAAATTTTGAAGTTGAAAGTTCCTAGATCAGTAGAAAATGCAGTTCCGAACTGTCCGCGAAGCACTGATCTTATCATGAAGTGCGGAAGGGTTCTCGGACACGTCATCATGCCGCGCGCCAGCATATGGTCATGTGGCACTGTCCAGAAAGGTCCAAAACAAAGTCAGACGTTCATAGACGTTATGGTTAAGTTGCACTAATAAAAGCCTATTAAATTCAATTAAAAAACATTGTTAAGGGGACGTTATGGTTAAGTTGGATTAATAAAAACCTATGAAATTCAATGAAAAAACGTTGTAAAAGGGACATTATGGTTAAGTTGTGCTACTAAAAACCTATAAAATTCAGTGAAAAAACTTTGTTAAAGGGATGTTATGGTTACAAGTAAAACTGAAACCCCTCTGAAATTCACCAGTGATGGTAAGCTAAGAAACTATAACTCGCGCCACCACCATGCACTGCTAAGAATAACACCCATGGCATCAAAAATGACATCACAAATATCATTGATGACATCACTGATGACATCACATGTCTAGCCCCTTCTTTTTTTGTTCACTGACATATCTAGGACCGGTGAGTTTATTCACTGACAGTCAAAAACTTAAAATTCAAAAGGTATTACATTTGTAGACATTGCTATTCTCACATGTTCTTGCAGTACTTTCCTCAGAATTCAATCGCATCTTATGATGCACATACATAGGGTAAGAAGCAGGCCTGAAACACAGCAATCATTTCTATGCGTAAAGATAATCATGTTGGTAATACACAGTGGCTCATGATACTGCCTCTTGTTTACTTACTTTACTCTCCCTGTATAAGCCCCATATTTGTATATATTGTGGTCTCTTAATGTTTGGTGTGTAGTAGTATACGTATGTAGAAAGTGATGCATTATTACCTACTTAGTATATGTTTCACAGTATGCAAAAGTGTGATACAGAAGCATTCACCGTTTTACTATCCAACATGGGAAAATTTGAAATATTACATCTCTATGGTGTATGCTGCAGCCAATGCCTATGTGTCTGTATGAGTAGGTTCCTGTACAAGAAACAACACTGCAATGTAATGTTCTTTGGAGCAATACATTGCATAATCAAGTATGTAGTTCATCACACATCTCCAGATGACCCCTGACACTTTTTTGCCAACATTACATTCACAACCCCTTGTAGGGACTTCCTATGAAAATTAAATGCACATATGATGTCATCAGGATGTCATCAATCATATTTGTGATGTCATCTTTGATGTCATGGGTCTTATTCTTAGCAGTGCACAGTGGTGGCGCGAGTTATGGTTGCTTAGCTTACCATAGCTGGAGAATTTCAGGGGGTTTTCGGTTTTACTTGTAACCATAACGTCCCTTTAACAAAGTTTTTTTACTGAATTTGATAGGTTTTTAGTAGTGCAACTTAACCATAACGTCCCTTTAACAAAGTTTTTTCATTGAATATATATATATATATATATATGACTTACAATCCCATGCTTGCTCTGCTGGAAATATACAATGATCTCTTCAGCATGGGCATCAATTGGGGGTTACCAGTAGTAGCAGGTACAAAACTGATCCACCCTACACATGTCAGTCCTCATACTGCCCAAGCCTCTACCATTCTCTAGCTGCTAACCTGACCTACGCAGTTTCTTATGCCCATTCAAATGTTTTTGATTCCAGAAAAGTCGCTAACCCTTAAAGTTGAAAATCCTCACTTCACCCTCTTGCTACGCCCACCCTTGTCAGTTACCTACTTCTACCGAGGCAACCCACCTTAACCTCAATGATGTGTCAATAATTCATGTTTACGATCTAAATGTATTAAATACTGAACTGTGTGAACTCATGAGCTGGCACAATTTTCGAGTGAGCATTTATAAATCCTCATTGCTCGTGCCACGGTCACCTCTCACCAGAAGAACCACTCCTACATTTATGTTATTTGCTTGCTACTCTACATCAAATGTGCATGTATTTTCACTTTTTCCTTCGCACAAAGAGAGGGGAGGTGCAGGCATTTTTGCTGGAACCACGGATGGAACAGGTGGGAGCAGAACGCCCCGTCTCAGGTTGGATGGGGAGTGGAGAGAGTGTGTGGACTTCGGTGTTAGGGAGGAGCCATTCCTTGAAGAGGAGGGCATTGAGCTCCTTCCTGAAATAAAGAAGCGAAGGGCTGAGTCTGGTGCCGATGGGGAGGTGGTTCCAGAGTCTGGGGGAGTAGACAGAAAAGGCACCTCTTCTGGTTCTTTCCTTCCTGCACCAGCGAAGTTCAAGTCTGCCCATGTCTTTACTTCCGGTGGATCATACTCCTCCGAAGATGCTCGGCTTCTCAGGTAGGTAGCTTGGGGACTTGCTGGGGGTAGATTGGCATACATTGCTGCACTTACCATAAGGTAGCAGTACCTGGCCTTTGGAAGCTGCACCTGGCATAAGAGCACTGTAGCTGGCTATATGAGGCTGCAAGTGACATATAATTAAGCCACACCTCTTTGTTGTGTCAATGCGTGTTAAAGTTGCAGTGGACTTGGACCTGGATCCATTGCAGCAACCACATATGCATAGTTCATTTCATATTTTCAAATCAAATTCTGAATAAGAGCTTGTGGAGGTGTGTTCTTTTTCATTTCATTGTTCATGCACATGAGTTCTGTCGGGTAACATAAGGATTTAAGTGACATTTAGCATTTTGAAGTTCAATTAATCATTCATGGCTAGCATTCAGCTAGATCATATAGAAATCACGTAATTTGCAAACTAGAATCACACCTTATATAAATCACGTGTCTCTCTTGCATGGACTTCAATGTGATGATTGTCCTATGCAGGGAGACAAGGTAACTTTGCCTGAGTGTCATGTTATTTGGATTTGTAATGAACCCCAGCAAAGTTAAATGCTAAATTCATCCCAATGAGTCATAAAGTGCCAGTCGGAGAAAAAATAAGCCTTAGACTGTACCCTTTGAAAAGGGAAATGAAAGGTCCGGGAGACTGGTTTCAAAGAGGGAAGGGCAAACATGTCCCGCTTAAAGGACATTTTAGAAATGTCATATCATTTTGCTGATGTTAAGAGCTTATTCAGGACGAGATCCGCTTAAATCAAGAGTATCAGTTAAGGATTATAAAGTCGTATTTTTTCAAGTTCATAATCTTGAAGGTTTTAGACTATATTCAGAAATGTGTGTGTGTGTACTGGCTTTAAGGCTAACACTGGACAATACTCCTATAAAGCTTTGCCCATTCTATGGCCTTTATTTTTTCTATTTTTTTTATTTATTTACTGTGCATTTGTAAGGCGCTTATACAGCAAGTAAATCGTGTTTCAAAGCATCCACAGGGCAACAGGGAGAGGGAACATGGGAATGAAAATCAAATATTGCAATGGAAGGTAGAGGCGGACCTACGAGGCCTCGTGAGCATTCAGAACCTGCAATTGCAGAGATAGAGTGGCTGAAATTCCCCATGTTGTAGTGCCACGACTTTCAAATGTAACCATCAGTTATTTTTCTTTTTCGAAATTCTGATGAGTGAATGCATTAGAAATGTATTTGATGAAAACGGGAGCCTTGGTTGAGTTTTATGAGCGACAATGATTATCGTAGTAATCCCACATTTATTCCGCTGATCCCAAACTTTTTGTGTCTGAACCCCTCATTTTACCACTCAGGAGTGTCCAAGCCAGTGCATTGATTGTCATAGTCCTTCTGTGTTCAGTGAATATATAGACGTATAGATGAGTAGCTATCAATTACAGGCATATATGTCACCACCAAGGAGCTTCTGTGTAACAGCTGATAGGCAAAGAGTGTGAACATAGAGCTCTCTGTCAGTTGGATCCCCGAGCTGCAAAGCACTATGTATTTGAAAGTTATCCCTCTACAGTTTTGTATGTTTTGTATGCACCCCGGTTCCCTTTACTAGCTCCTCTTCTATCCATTTTGAGAGAGAGAGCAGTGCAGGCAGTGCAGAGTGGAGGCATGCAGGGACTACACGCAGCACACAAAATACCAAGTTCCGCTTTCCCTAACCATGCAACAAACCAACCTGGAAAAAAAAGAATCCTTGCAGAGAGCATGTTGTATCACCCTCCTGTGATGTCACAGCAGTTAATTATGAATGTCATAATCATCTGCCATGATGTCACAGAAGGAGGACACAGAATTCAGAAAGGTGAATAGTTGAAAATGGCTTCCTATGGAAGTCATGGACTATCATGACATTTTCCTTGTAGCATGTGCCCCTCCTCACGAAGCCGGGTAGGGCCACTACCAGTCAGATGCAGTAGTAAGGGAAAATAAGGTTTTTATTTTCAGAAATGCAACTGTGAGTCAGGCTAATTTACACCCTCCCCAATGTCTTTAACCTCCTGACCGTTCCCTTTTCTTCCAGGGCCGGTCAACTCACATAGCTTGATAAAGACTTAACTTGAAAATCGATAACAACAAAAGAAGATGTCTTTGTGACAATGACAAATGCTTTTTATTTCAGAAAAGCTGCTAACCCAATGATGTTCCAAATCCAGGGAGCCTTCTGTGGGATGTATCAACCCACTCATCCAAGCCCAGCAACATCACTGTGCATTGCTGGCAGCAGAAACATCATAATGGTCACTGGAAAGCATGCTGCCCGCCAGAAATCGACAAAAGTGTGGTTGTTCCCAAAACACTTTGGGAACTCCCGTCCCCTGCACACTATCGAATATCTGAAAAAATCAGAACAATAACTCAAGAGAGTTTCTGGATTTCGTTCACATATAATCTTTTAGGTAGAATTTTTGAAAAAACGAGAATTATGACAGAAACACGTTTCATGATACATAAATAATTTTCCTTAAACAAGTAAGCAAATATGCAAATATTTTCTGGAGACCAGAGATTTTCGTAAAATTATCCTTTTCTTTATTGTACAAAGCATATGGTGGTGCCCAACGCGTTTCGAGTACAACTATTCTTCAGGGGCAATGGCACAATTGTTTCATTTTTCTACAAAGTGAAGAGATGATATAAGTCAAATTATATTAGCCCATACATATAGTTTATCTCTGTTTTTATCTCAGTTTAACTCAAAAATAGCGTCAACAAGTCATCCGTTGAACATAAAGTAACACATTTAAACAGGTGATCGTAATTTAAGAAAAATATTCATTAATACAAAAAAACACACTTGGAAACCATATAGTAGTGTGCTTGTTTTACACAAAGATAAAGAAGACCAAATGTTGTTTATATTCAGCTCGGTAAATCTGCTTATGATCCCATCCTCCATTCTTGAGCAAGAGTTTACGTAGTTATATTTGTACATGGAACTTTTTTTAACAACAAAAGCGTTTTTTTAAAAAAAATGAAAACAAGGTTATCTAATTGGCACTTTCTAAATGAAAGTAGGTGGATTGAAGACTTACGTATCTTAAGAAAAAATGATCGGTAAAAGTAAGGTGATTGCAAAGTGCATCTAGTGGTTGTCATCCAACACGGAAGGTTTGCGGCAGAAAGGTTCAAAGTCTGTCGACTACTATTTTTTAACTGAGAAGAGAGAGACAAAGATAAATATTTCAAATAGACTGCATCTAATCTAGAGAAAACCTAATGGCTACAAGTACTTACATTAAATATTTTGGAGGGAGGCGCTACAAGGATTGTCGCATCTGCCGGATTGGAGATGCGTCCACCCTGTGCAGCGTCTCTTTATATACTGACTGTGATGCTCTTTGTTAGCAAAGTGACATGCGCGGTGAGTAGCCTAAGTGCGCATGTGTAGATAAAGCTTGTCATGTCTACTGACGTATTTAGGAAAAGGAAGAGTTGCGCATGTGTAGGACAGATCTCATCATGTTTACTGACGTATCCAAGATCAAGTGGTTGCGTGGTGTACGTCAACCGTGTGACGTATCATCCGCGTCTTTCAAGTAAAAGAAACCAAAATGGTGAACCTTAGGGAGGCGAGTCAAAGAGTGCTCAGCAAAGACTAGATGTGAAATTTAGTATACCTGATCTTAAAAAGGTGTAATCTCGGGAATTGAAGTATTTACTAAAGAAGGTATGGTATTCTATACAACGGCCGCATGGGAGGTGGAATGTCGAAACAAGATGGTTCGGGTACATGTAAACATAAGGAAACATATGTATTGGATACGTAAGGATATGTATCAACAAAAACATAAACATAAACATAAATTCAACCATTAAACGATTCCAAATTACTGTATAAATTAATTAGTCTGAGCAACCTCTGCAGACGGTTTGTTATCAAATTTCATTTATATCTGCTCCTCATGGATGCACATTCTATTTCTGGAAACTGTAGCATGGTATCCGAGTCTTTTTTAGAAAAATATTGGCATAACATTTTTTATATAGAAATAGAACGGGAATCTAACAACGATGTATCAACAAATGCTACATTATAAGTAAGGGCCTAGGTAGTATTCTTCGTTCATCCCTAACGGGGTAAGTGAATCAAGGCAGTGTATCCAATATAATTCTCTTTGTGACAAGATTTTTTGTAGATCACCACCTCTTGGAAGCGGCTGCACAATTTCGAGAATCACAACTCTCATTTGGGCCACAGTATGTTTGTGGTCTCTAAAATGTCTGTATACTGGGGATTTTGTGTTTTTGGTACGGATGTTAGATTTGTGCTCCGTCCAACGTTCTTTCGCTTTTCTGGCTGTTTTACCCACATAGTACAGTCCACAAGGACAGCGTAGAGCATAAATGACATTTTTTGAGTCACAGGTGGCATATTGTTTTAATAGTATTTTTTTACCTGTGTTGGCATGTCTAATGTGATCTCCCTTTATTACATTCGAACAATGCTGACAATTCAGACACGGGAAAGTGCCGTTTTTTGGTTTGTTAAGAAATGACTGATTGGACTTTTTCCTTCTTTCGGCTTTAATTAATTTGTCTCGAAAGTTTCTGCCTCTTTTGTAGGCAAGCATCGGTGGTTCTGGGAACAGTTGATTAAGCTGTGGGTCTGATTTAATGATATCCCAGTTTTTGTAAATTATCCTTTTTATCTGAAAGCTCTGGCTAGAGTATTTCAGTGAGTGTATCAAGTTAGATTTGGTTTCCTTGGGTTTAATGGTCAGCAATTCCGTTCTAGTCTGTGCTTCTGTTCTGAGTATAGCTTTGTTTAGGAGGACAGTTGGAAAATGTCGATCTTCAAAACGGGATTTCATAATCAAGTATTCTTCTTGGAGTTTATCCGCCTCTGAGGTAATTCTTTTCAGGCGAAGGAGTTGACTATACGGTAGATTTTCTTTTAGATGTTTTGGATGAAAACTGTGAAAATGAAGAGTGCTATTGACATCTGTAGGTTTTCTGTAAATTTGTGTCTTAAGTGCTGAGTTTGAGATTTCAATAGTAACATCCAAAAAGTTGATGGAAGGCTTTCCAATTTCAATTGTTAGTTGAATTCTGTCATTGCATTGGTTCAAGAACTCCCAGAAGTGCAGTAGTTCAGATTCCGTTCCTTAAAACATGATGAGATCTGTCCTACACATGCGCAACTCTTCCTTTTCCTAAATACGTCAGTAGACATGACAAGCTTTATCTACACATGCGCACTTAGGCTACTCACCGCGCATGTCACTTTGCTAACAAAGAGCATCACAGTCAGTATATAAAGAGACGCTGCACAGGGTGGACGCATCTCCAATCCGGCAGATGCGACAATCCTTGTAGCGCCTCCCTCCAAAATATTTAATGTAAGTACTTGTAGCCATTAGGTTTTCTCTAGATTAGATGCAGTCTATTTGAAATATTTATCTTTGTCTCTCTCTTCTCAGTTAAAAAATAGTAGTCGACAGACTTTGAACCTTTCTGCCGCAAACCTTCCGTGTTGGATGACAACCACTAGATGCACTTTGCAATCACCTTACTTTTACCGATCATTTTTTCTTAAGATACGTAAGTCTTCAATCCACCTACTTTCATTTAGAAAGTGCCAATTAGATAACCTTGTTTTCATTTTTTTAAAAAAAACGCTTTTGTTGTTAAAAAAAGTTCCATGTACAAATATAACTACGTAAACTCTTGCTCAAGAATGGAGGATGGGATCATAAGCAGATTTACCGAGCTGAATATAAACAACATTTGGTCTTCTTTATCTTTGTGTAAAACAAGCACACTACTATATGGTTTCCAAGTGTGTTTTTTTGTATTAATGAATATTTTTCTTAAATTACGATCACCTGTTTAAATGTGTTACTTTATGTTCAACGGATGACTTGTTGACGCTATTTTTGAGTTAAACTGAGATAAAAACAGAGATAAACTATATGTATGGGCTAATATAATTTGACTTATATCATCTCTTCACTTTGTAGAAAAATGAAACAATTGTGCCATTGCCCCTGAAGAAGAGTTGTACTCGAAACGCGTTGGGCACCACCATATGCTTTGTACAATAAAGAAAAGGATAATTTTACGAAAATCTCTGGTCTCCAGAAAATATTTGCATATTTGCTTACTTGTTTAAGGAAAATTATTTATGTATCATGAAACGTGTTTCTGTCATAATTCTCGTTTTTTCAAAAATTCTACCTAAAAGATTATATGTGAACGAAATCCAGAAACTCTCTTGAGTTATTGTTCTGATTTTTTCAGATATTCGATAGTGTGCAGGGGACGGGAGTTCCCAAAGTGTTTTGGGAACAACCACACTTTTGTCTATTTTTGTCCAACCTAGATGCCAAGGTTGAGCTTTTCTCCCCCTGCACCTCAAATTTATCTTTAATCCCATTTATCTAACTTAGCTTGATGAGATAAAAATTTCATAAACAGGTGTGCCTCCTGGTTCTCTATATATCTTTCTTAGCCCGCCAGAAATCACCAGAAAATGCACAGTGAAAACCTGAAAAATAGGCTGCCATCCACTTGTGCCTATCTTAGTGAGCACAGGAGATCACTGCCTAAAACCACCATTGGGCTACCCACAAAGCAGCCTGAAACCACTCGGAAATAGCAATGCTGATTGAAAAAGAAACAGAGCTAGTTTCAAAAATCCGTTTTCTTGGCTGTCAAATTGCTAAAATCATGGCTCACAAATCACCTAAAACATCCAACCTCTTTGTTGGGTGTTCCACATCATTTACTGCAAGAATCCACATCAATACAATGTCAGCTAGAATCATATGTTCTCAGAACAAATCCTATTTTAAAGATACTGATGGAAAGACAGCTGTCAAAAATGGGTGTAGTACCGTAGCTCTCCTCTACCAGAAAGCCGGCGTTTTAAAACTATTTTGGGTAAAGATGAAAATGGAACCCCAAACTATGCCAAAGAAGAGAATTCCATCAACATGACATATAGAGTGCCACACAGTGATTTCATTGTTGAAAAAGACTTGATTAAAGATATGTTGCTTATTGTAAGTTTATAAATGTATTTTGTTTTACAAGGAACTATGTTGCAATTGACCAGAAGATAATCTGATTTAGTTAAAACTTCAAGAGGCCTTCTTTCCTTGAGAACCCTTCACACCTTGGGCCTTTCCACCAACAGGAGAGGATATTGCATTGACATGTAAACCAGGAGAGGAGGAGACTTTGCAGCCCAGAGGAAGGAACAATGGGGGTCTTGGGATGAATAGGAATATGCTGATTTGGGTGTAACGGGCCAACAACTGCTCTGGGAGAGACAGGACATGTGACCTCTGAGGCAGCCAGATCCTGGAGGCGGAGACAAACCATTGTGGATTCAGATAGCCCAGCAAATATATGTTTTATAAAATTGCTTATAACAAAGAGTACCAAGCTGACAAAAATGTAAAACTTTGAGACGGTTAAAATGAAAAATTCACTCACAATTTGAGACAAGCTGAACTCTGTGCGATGTTCTGTGACTAAACCCCGGAATTTATTCATATTGTAGATACAGTGTTCATGCTAGAAACATAAAAACTTACAGTAATATGCTCAGAGAGGGTGTGTATGCCTGTGTAAAATTGCAGAACCAATGTTGGGAAATCCACCAAAAGTGCGAAATGTTGTCATTTCTGAACTCAAGCTCATAGGAACATGGGACTTAAACAGAGACATGCTTTAATTAATCTGTGATGTGTATATGTATTATGAACAACTTGTATATCTGGGAAATATGTGTTTTGGAAAAAATGTATTTTCTAGGTAAAAGCAAAGGGGAGGGATTTCAGTTAAGCCATAAACACAGCATCACTCTGACTCATTCTGACACGCTGATCTGCTCCTTTTCCAGTCAGGGGACAGGGAATCCTCTAACCTATCAAATCCTTAGAGGGTTGGGCATTGTCGAGTCAGCCTTCCCATCCATTTTGGAAACACATAAATAGAGACTGCTTAGGACAGATAAGGAACACTCTTTTCCACTACTCAACTATTCTTGGTGCAGCACCCTGACGGAAGACTCCAGACTCCTGATAGATCCAGACTCCAGACTCTAGAACCAAACTCAAGAACTTTGAAGCAGAGAGAGGCCTACCCAAAAGCTGAACCCTTCTCAGAAGGCCTTCAGAATCTTTTGCAACCTGATTCTAACCCCTAAACTTCCATGGGGCCTAACCAAACCATTCAACAGCCGGGCCGTGCTGTTTTGCTTCTCGCTAAGAACCCTGTGCTAGAACAAAGATCCAGACACAGAAAGCAGGGCTGTATCCAGAGCCCATCAGATCCAGTCTAAGAGGCCGTCCAGACCACCGTGCAGTGCTGAGAGCAGAACCCACAGTGCCTGAGACCTGTCCGGTGGCGAGTGAAGCCAAACCCTTGACCAGATCTTGATGGGGCCCATTCCATTCCCAAGCCTAGGAGTGAGTATCTAGTCTAGAACTGTGCATAGTCATCTCTTAGTCTAAAGTAATCTTATTCCAATCATTCCACTTATCCAATACTGCATTATAGAATCTTGTGTCCATCCTGTTGATTCCAAATCTGTAAAGCGCATCTGACATTTCTGAAATTTTGATTTTATTTCTGAAATATCTACCTTCACAAAAACCTCCGTAACTTTTGAACCGCATGTCCTAGAACCGAAATTTCACTGTCATTTTGAAGCTACGATCCTAAGCTTTCCATGAAACCTAAAACGGCATTATACGCATGCAGAACAATTGCCGCAAATTGCAATTTAGCTCAATTTCAACACATGTCAGAATAGCTGTTTCTTGTTTGCAACTGTTGAATTTCATTTTCAATCTGATAATCATTCATGAACCATTGCTAGTGTTGACCTGTACCAATCCAAAGTAACTCTCACTTATTCTGGATCACATTTAGTGAATTAAAATCATTTTGGCATATTTTCCCATTCATTGCAATCACATTCAAAAGTATTTTGGCCTGTTTAAAATCATACCTGTTTTCTCTAAGCTTGCTGGGGGAACTGGGATTGAACTGCATTATTGATTGTATTCTTCAAACCTGTGTGCCCTCATTTCCATCTCTTCATACTGCATAGTGGGGGGAGTGAGTAGTCACAAGGGAAAAAGTGATCATATTATCTTTTGCTGAAATCATATCAAGTTTATTTCTGTGTTGCATTCTTTCCATCTTGCATTTCCTTGAACCATAAAAGTATTCTTTGCTACCTAATCCTTCCTATTCCTACTCCTTACTGATTAAAGAGATTGTTGAGACTGTAATATTACCCATTGTTGATTACCGTCCATATTCATAAGTGTGCTATTCAGATATTATTTTGTTCATAAAAGTGTGATATATATATATATATTGTTTAATTCTTTAAATAAACCTTTTAATTTGCAAAACAAACCTACTTCTTGGCTCAGTGAGGTCAGGGGGATTCAAAGAGAGGGGCGTTATATAAGAGTTCATCATCCAGATTTAAAGAACTTTGACATAAAAATATATAAATAAGGGCTTCCATTGGGCATCCCATCCTAAGCATTGACTTAGTTGGAGTGCTGGATTGAAGTCACTTACACTTCCCATATAAGTCTTTCAATCACTCACAGTGTGAGGGATGGGGGGGAGGTTTGAGTTTCCCCACGCTCCGTTTGTAGCAGTTCTTTCCGTTGTTTGTGGTGTTTAGTGTTTCTTCCTTGGCTCATGGGGAGAACCCTGGACCCTAGCCTCAGGGTTCTATGTGTGTCCCTTGCTAGGCTGTGCTCCTGGCCTCTGAAGTATCTCCATATCAACAGGCCGAGCCCCAGATCTTCCACCAGGCTATCTGTCAACTGGGTTTCCCTGCTGGCTGGGTCAGGTTGGAGTGAGAAGGTGCCCTGCCCCAGAACTTTCACCCGTGCGCTGGCCGGACAAACATCTCTGGAGTTAGAGATTGGGTGGCCTCACACCTTCCCAGACTCTGGCACTTTTCCTTACACACCACCCTTATTTATCTCCTTGCCAAGTCATAACTGTGTAATTTCTAAGAGGACATTCTAACCTACCCGAGTCCCCTCGTCCTCAGCTTAGTCTGTGCCTCTTCAAAACTTCTCTGTGTGCTCACAGATCCACTCTTTCTCCTCGCTAGTCCCACAGGCTGACAGCAGGGCCGCTTTCATTCCATCACTCCTCCAATTTCTTCCTTAGTTTCTCTACTCCTCCTCTTTTCCCTCTTCTTCCCCTACATCTTTCCCCTTAAAAGTTTGTCATTTCCTTCCATCGGATGTTAGCTTCAATATCCTCTTTTGGCTTTTCCCCACCAATACACTCTTTATCCCCTGCCCCCATAATTCTTCCTTTTGCCACCTCTATCCTTCTCCTGTTCCTATTCATCACCTACTCCCCATTCTCCACTTACCTCCTCCTGCTGTTCTTAATCACCCTCCCTCTGTCTTATTCTCCACTTCCTCTCCCTTCTATCGACCACCTCACCCCATGCAGCAGCATCCTGCTCCTCCAACACATGCTTCTTCTCTGTCCTACCACACCTCTCTGCAGTGGTCTGGCTCCTTCTAAAATCACTCACATTCTTCACTCCATCCTCTTGGCTTATATGGGGTTCTTGTCCGCGGCTCCTGGAACCACCCTAAGCGTCTTATGCATGTGTGGATAATTATTACACTGAAATTCAGACTTGTCAGGCTCGCTGGTTTTCTACCGTTTCTTTTGCCCACGCCCAAACCCATGGATATGTGGTCTGGGCCTTTATTAAGCTCATCTTTCATCTTGAATAGGCATTCACATGCTGTGGGTGGTAGGACTGTTTCCATGGTGCTCCGCATCATCGCTTTGGATTTGTCAATGCTCCATGGCGAAGTGAAGTGTAGGTTTCACATTCTGCGGTCACTTGTACATGCTTCAGCAGTTCAGCTAGAGAGCTAGTTGGAGGACATCAGGTCTTTCTCCCATTATAGCGTTCTCAAGAGTGCTGTGACAAGGGCGCTGTTGCGCAGCTGACCAAGAAGGCCGCTGCCTGAAAAGCTCTGGCAATGGCAGGTAGAAATCATCATAAAATATCCTGTTCCCCCTGTCCCCGCTCCCTTGTGACATCGGCAGTGAGGCAACTAACCTTCCGGGCGGCAGTGGACGAAGTGCTGCCGTGAGTTGACATCCTGGGAGACCGTAGCGGAGAGGTGTGGAGCTGCGGCACATGGCCTAGGTGAACGGGGAAGGGGCAGTCTCCCCAGTTGAGAGAACTGCAGAGGGCAAAGCGGCCTGTGCGTGTCGGCGCGCTGGGAGGACCCTCTGTCCGGGCCTTGGAGAGGGAGAGAGGCGCCCCCTGTCATGGAGGACGGCGGTACATGGCTGCAAGTCCGGCACGAGCTGTGAGGCTATAGCTGGTGAGTCCGGATCGCTATTGCAGTGGATGAGCAGCTGAGAGGCCTGACTCCTGATCGCGGGAGCTGAGACGGGCCGCGGGTGCATCACTGCGCACTGGAGTTTGTCCTCAGGTGAGACTGGTCTTCCTTTCTTTGGGCTGCCTGGATCTCCTCAGAGGTGGATTATAAGACCCCGGCACTAAAGGCACCTTTGTGACTGACCAGAGGACAAGCTGGGGTGACTTTGCCCCCTGACAGCTCACTGGATATTGCTAGTGGCACTCCTTGATGGCCCAGGGAGCTCTACTGCATGTGAAACGAGGTGGGGGTTGGATCCACCCTAGACACGGGGTGGCATTAGGAGTCTGCAGGAGGGCGGTTGTTCTGTAGGACAGCTCGCAATATAGCCAACTGGCATCTGGTTGGTGGCTTGCATTGCGGCCTGAGCCTGGACTGCGGACCCCACCTGGAGCTGGAGAACCTGGCTTGAGTGCTGGTGCCTGAGCCCCATTGTGACTTTAATCCAAGGTTAGAGCACCCCTAAACTGCAGGAGGAACAAAGCAAGACAGCCTGATGGGTTTGCGAAGGGGGAACCAGATGCTCTTGGGCATCTTCGGTCGGATCCGAGAGTATGGGTGGGGCAAATTGCACTCTCGTGAAACAAAGGCCACTCACTGTTAAGACTACCCTCACATACGGTGGGCAAGTATTGGGGAGTGGACTAAACTGCTGACCAAGTACAGTGACTGACCTGGACCTGGTACTGGTGATTGCACTGCTGGTATTGGTATTGTGGGGGCGCCCTGGAAAATCCCTGTATTGGGTAATATGGGCAACCAGAAGAAGCAGGCTAGGATGGACCATTTCACCCACACAGACCAGGCCCAGTCCCCCGCCGGCATCTCGCAAACACCAGTCTCTGAACAAGTTGATATGGCTGCCCTGAACCAGACTTTGCTAGCAGTAAAAGGGAGCACTGATACACTTGGGGTCAAGATAGACGCCCTTATGTGCAAAGTGGACATCTCAGCTGTGCAGATAGAGAAGCTCTGCGGGCGTATGGAGGAAGCGGAGCAGAGGATTGGGACTACCGAAGATAGCGTTGCAACCCTCCAGCACGAGGTTTCTACTCTGCAGCAAATGGTTAAAAAGATTGCAGCCAAGAATGAGGATTGGGAGGGGCGCTCGAGGAGGAACAATATTAGAATTACCGGTGTGCCAGAATCCACAAATATAGATAATATGGAACAATTTGTAGAACGGCTGCTGCTGGATATACTTGACAACCCCTCCCTATCCGGTATGTTTATGGTGGAGCGCGCTCACCGCTCACTGGCAGCTAGACCGCAGCCTGGTGCCCCGGAGCGCCCAATCATAGCGAGAACTTTCTGCTACCGTGACAGAGACGCCATATTGCAGGCAGCCTGGGAGAAGGGGGAGGTACGATAGGAAGGCACCACCATACGGCTGTTCCGGGCTTTAGCCCTGCAGTCCAGGATCAAAGGAAGACCTTTCAAACGGGCAAAAATATCCTACGACGTAAGGGAATGAAGTACTCCATGATGTACCCGGCCAGGCTATGTGTGCAGCACAATGGTTCGGCTGTATTTTTTACCACTCCGGATGCAGTGGAAAAGTTTGCCAGAAATTTACCGGAGCCAGGGGGGTCATCGCGGCATCCGCCTTGATCGAGGCTGATATCCTGTGAGACGATAAAATGCAATGCCCAGAGGAGAGCCTTGGCAATCCTATATTTGGGGTGCGTGGGTGGAAAGGTGGGGAATGTTTAATTTTGGTCATTGCCCTCAGAGCCCCAGTTGCCGTAGACACTGCGGTGTAATTTGGTAATGGTTGGGGAAGGGAGGGGGATGGTTGGGGGAACCGGTATGTTCCTGTTTCTGGCATGGGCGGGAAGGGGCAAGGGCGGGGTTAATGTTCTGATTTTCTTGTTATGTTGGTTTGGGGGGAATCCGACTTCATTTCAGATGCGCATGGAGAACTTTTGGAATGTGCTATATGACGGGGGCACAGGGTCTGTAATGTTCACCCATGTCGGTGGTGTGTTACGCTCACCTGGTATCCACGGGGGCGCCACCCAGCTGTGGGGACTCTTGTATTCTTCTCAGCCTGCTCCCAGGTATGATCAGCGGAGAAGTTCTGCCTGGAATACAGGTGGGCAAGGTTCAAGACTGGGCAACTAGGGTAAGAGCCTCCCAACACCCTGTAAGCCCGCAGCCCCTCCCCGGACCTTTCCTCACCTTGTTATGGGTTTTGACGTGCTCTCCATCCTGCCTTCTTGGCAGGGGCGCGTTGTCCTTTATGGGCGAGTGCGATCTAGTTACTTCACTGATGCCGTCCCTTTTGAGTCTTTCAGGTAGGTCTTTTTACTGTTATACTTGTATGCCTTTCTTTGGTTTAAGTAATGTCTTTTCTCTTTCCTTAGGTGCGCGGAAGTTCGCTGTGGAACGTTGGGACTCGCCGGTAGGTGATGGTGCATCGAGAGCGCCTTGATGCGGTAAGTAGGCGCTATGCGCAGCGTTATGATGCCTTGCCTTTGCTAACCTGTTGTCTTTTTGTTCCCGCAGGTTGCGGTGCTCACCCGGAGCAAGAAGTCTCAAGGCGATGCTGGTCGATGGGCGACTAGTGAGGTAAGCTTCCGGCACGAATGTAAAATGTCAAATGTCCTGTTTCTCTCCTTTTTGCAGAACCGTCGGTCCGGGAGGCTTGCTGATCCTTGGATGCTGTTTGCAGAAGCAGAGGGCAGCTAGCGATGGAATCACAGGTAAACTGCTGCTATTAACGATGTCCTTTTGTTTTTTCAGATGCTGTTCTTTCGAGGTTCGCAGGTAACGCTGAACACGATGAGCACCACGTTGCAGGATTGCAAAGTAACGGGAAGCATGTTTTTCAAGTCAGGTGTGGTTTAAATAGCTTCAGAAAAGCTATTTCCACAAGAAGACGCAGCTGATGGCCAACTATGGTAGAAACCATGGGGTAAATATATTATGTTTACAAGAGACTCACCTCGCCAGGGGTGACTCCCATCCTAGCCTTGCTGGGTGGGGCTCTCACAGATATGGCTCATCCTTTTCTTCCCATTCTAGGAGGGTTGCCACTTACATACACAGATCACTGCAATTTAAACTGCATGAGCAGGTGTGGGATGAGGGAGGCAGGTTTCTATTATTAGCAGGTGAGATATCTGGAATAAGGCTCCTGGTTATAAATGTTTATGCACCTAATACGGATTCACCAAAATTCTCTCCTGTATGCGCCAGTCATCTTCATAAGTTTACTGAGTACGAAATACTTTGGGTTGGAGATTTCAATTTAGCCCTCAAACTAGCAATGGACAGAACTATGATGACTCAGCTCTCCCTCTAACAGGCGGCCAAAGCGTGGGGTAGCGTCTCGCAGAAGCATGATCTACATGATGTGTGGCGCACTTTGCATCCCACTGTTAGGGAATACACATTTTACTCTGGGGTGCACGGGAGTTTGTCTAGAATAGATTATGTGATGTCCTCTACTCATATTCTTAGAGCGGTCACGGAAGCCACTATCCTGCCCCGGACGCTATCTGACCATTCCCCGGTACTGGTCAGATTTGAGCCTGCTACACAATTGCCTAAATTGTTGCATGGGTGCTTTAGGGCTGCAGCCCTTGGTGATGGAGCGTTTACGACTGAAATAGGAGAGGATATAGATACGGGCTAATGTAGGCTCAGTCTCGGGCCTGGACCTGGGTATAATCTGGGAAGCCTTTAAGGCTTACATATGTGGGTGCTGTATTTCCAGAGAGAGGGGGATGTTAAGGGCCATTAGGGGGTCCATGAGGAAACTGGAGGATGTTATCAAAGAGGGCGAAAAACAGCAGTGTATTCAAGATACGCCTGAACTGCGTAAAGAATTAAGGGTGAACAGGGAGAGATTACGTGAGTTGGCATGTGATGAGGACAGATATTTGTGGGACCCGATACAGGTGGCACAATATTGGGAGGGAGATGGGCCTGGTAAGACACTGGCCTGGGCCATTTGCAGGGAGCACCCATCTGCCGGTATTTCTGAAATCATGGACCGGAATGGGAACTGTATACGGGATATTGAGGGGATCAATGATGTATTCTGCCTCTTCTACGAGCAGTTATATACGTCTCGGCCCATGCCTGGGCATGATGCTCTATTGCGGTATCTGGATGAAGTGGCCTTGGGATGGTTGGGCCCTGAACAGGGGTGCACCCTTATTGACCCATTACAGAAGAGGAGATTCGCAAGGCTATAGAATCGCTCCCCAGTGGGAAGGCCCCTGGCCTTGATGAAATCACTGCCGAATTCTACAAGGTGTACATAGACAGTGTCACTCCCCATCTTCTTGCAATGTTCGAGTGGCACCCTCTCGGAGTCTACAAGATCCGCTTTAATCACGGTGTGGCTAAAACTGGGCAAGGAACCTCTGTGTCTCTGATCTTACCGGACCCTTTTGCTTATAAACACAGATAAGATATTGGCTAAGATCCTTTTAAATAAATCGTATACTCCCTCACATGTCGGCTTTGGTGCTTCCAGATCAGGCTGGGTTCATCCCTGGGCGCTCCACTCAAAACAATTTAAGATGTTTGTTTACCCTTATGCATAATGTTAACCCTGAAATACCGATGGTAGTAGCAGCATTAGATGCTGAAAAGGCGTTCAATTCAGTTGAATGGCCCTTCCTTTTCAAGGTGCTTGGCCTATCTGGCCCAGGGTTGACGTATATCAATTGGATCAGGCTGCTTTACTCGACCCCGAGAGCGGCGATATATACTAACGGGCTTATCTCAGCGCAGATATATCCCACACGCGGCACAAGGCAGGGATGCCCCTTTTCTCCAACTTTGCTTGCTTTAGCAATGGAGCCCGTGGCGTGTCATATATGGGAGCTGCACGCTCAGCGCGGGATCTAGGCACGTAGACATCTTTCCATCATATCATTACATGCCAATGATGTTCTTCTTTACGTTAAACACCCGCGCCACAACCTTCCCCTGTTGATGCAGCAGGTGACCAGGTTTGGGGAGCTATCCGGGTTTAGGATCAACTGGGAAAAACCTAAGGTCCTCCCCTAACCCCAGGAGTCCAGAGAACTGATGTGGGCAATGGTTTTCAATGGCGCCCGGCAGGCATACGGGAACTGGAGATTGTGGTGTCCACTGTAAGGGATAAGCTATATGAAGATAATTATGTGACACCGCTGGAGCACCTGGAGCTGAAGGTGGAGGCGTGGATACGTTTGCCACTTTCGCAGGCCACCCGTGTGGCATTGGCAAAAATGGTGATACTCCCTAAACTTCTGTCTGTATATATATATAATAATGTCCCAGTATGGCCCCCTGCTCGTTACTGGACTTGTGTTAGGAAGTTGCTAACGCGTTGGTGTGGGCGGGTAAGCAACCCAGGATAGCCTACGACACTCTCGCCCGGCCGTATGAAATGGGCGGCCTGAAATACCCTGATTTATATTTGTATTATCTTGATGCACAGGCACAATACGTATATGGGTGGAACCCTCCCAGCTCAGAATCCCCACATACCGTGTTGGATAAAGCTCTTGCATACCCGGATGCTCTAATGGGTTTGCTTTGGGGTGAGAGAGAACCAGTCCCGAGGGGTGAAATGCAACCTTTGGAGATAACGTGCAGGGCCTGGGGAAAGCTGAACCAGTTATTGCAGTCCACGTCCCACTTTCTTCCAGAGCTACCAGTGTATAACGTGGTTGGGATTCCGCTTACGCATGAGTTCCAAGCATTAGGAATACAAACCCTGGGGGATCTGATACAGGACGGGCGCTTTATATAGTGGGACGAACTGAGCGCTAGAGGTGGTACGGATGCTGTGGCACTATTGCACTATTACAGGCTGCGGGGCATTATCAGGGCTAAACGGCCGGAATTTCCACGACCCCCTTCTACTCCACTGGCCTTATGCTATATAGCTCAACCTGTGTCTGGGGGGAAGTTGTTGTCTACCATCTATAAACTAGTGAGGAGCGAGAAGGTGGTGCAGGAATTGGCATGTAAGAATGCATGGGAGGCTTTATTGGGGAAAACACTGAGTGGGGTGCAATGGAAGTCCGTCTGCTTGCAGGCACGATATATCTCCTTGAAATCACAATATAGGCTGGTTCATTACAAATACGTTCACCAGGCATACTATTCCCCGTTGGCAATCAGCAAATTCTTCTCTGACCGGTCATCTGCATGTAAAAGGTGTGGTGCGGACTGAGCTGATTTTTTCCCATGTCTGCTGGAGCTGCCCCAATATTAGATCCTGCTGGGGGAGGATTGAAGAAGTCATGTCAGAAATGTTGCCATCATCGCGAGCATACACACCTGAACTTTGCCTATTGGCGTTGATTGAGTGGGGTACACGCACTGAAAAAAAATGGTTGGGCATGGCTTCAGTGGTCTCCAGGTACCTGGTGGCTAGGACATGGGGGAAGGTGACCCCCCACTACTTTTTCTAGATGGTCAGACTGCATGGACCTTTGTGAGCAACGGGAGTCTATGTTGGCTTTAACACTCCCGAGCACTAGCCAGCCATTCGACTATTGGCCCCCGTACAGGCAAAACCAAATGGACAGGATGAATGCTACGCAATCCTCCGGATCTTCCTCTGATAGATAAGAGGAGAATGTACTCTATTACCCTGAGGTTTGGCATGCGTAATGGTTACTTTCTTCTGGACATGGCCACGTTTATGGTGGAGCCTTGTGTTCAAACTTAATACTGGAGATCAACTGGGATGATACATTGGGAGTCTTGTGTTGGGGTGCTGGGGTGGGTGTGTTTGGGGATTATTCATGTATTTGTGCGTTGGTTTCTATTAAAATAATAAAGAAAGTTTAAAAAAAGTGTGCTGTGGCAAAGTTACTTGCCTGTGTTCTGAGGACCTTTACTGGGCTGACCAAGGGGGCCTCTTACTGATCCAAGCTAGAGGATTATGGCCCATGGTTTGAAAAGGCAGGATCTCCATATTACCCTCACTTGGTCCTCGTTCATAGGCAGGAGACAGTCACATGGGGATAACTTGGAACAGGGGCCCCTTTTAAGGACATTGCCCTTACACTGGGTAGTGGAGACCATATTGGTAAGGGCAGTGGAAAGCATTTTGGGTAAGGTAAACCACGATCTCCCTAACCTTAAAGCACAGTGTTTAGCTTCCACAGAAGTGGCAGACTCTGTAGATACTGTCACTTTAAGGGAATTCAAGTCTGGGCCCCCATGCATGGATGCAGCAATCCATTTTAAGTCTACTGTGAGGAAGAGAGGGGCCTGAGTTAGGATGGGAAATGCCATAATCTGTCAGTTGACCACTACACAAATCCTCAACTCTTATAGAATTAGCAACAGATTGGCCAAGGGGTGTCCACTATTAGGGCAGGGTTAGGTAGGGTGTGACAACCAGAGAGAGGACTTCCCAAGAGGAGCCGGGACTGGCCAACCTCAAGGGCTGCATCAGAAATGGAAGCCATCCACGAGGGTGGGGCCCAGTGCCAATTTACACAGCAGCTGCCTGAAGAGAGACACCTGAGTTCCTTTACCCAAGAGAGAGGATTGAAGGCAGGGCCAGGGTGTGGCAGGCAAAGTGGGCACAGCCCAATGAGAGGGACAAGGCAATCCCAAGTCTCACATAAGGGATGCAAGCCACTTCCAGGGCAGAGCTTGCCAGTCAGTGCTCATCCCGGCTAACACACCAAAACCCTTCCACCGGGAAAAAGCTGGAAGGTGGGAACAAAGCCCTGTAAAAGTGCACAAGCGCCACCTGACAGGGAAATGTTCGAAGTAGGCTCAGAATATCTGAGAGCGGAGAGAGAGCACAGGAGTTAATTTACAGAAGTTTGAATCCGAAACAAGAGACTGAGCATGACCCAGGAGACTTGAGGAGAGTTTCAGGAGGCTGGACAATACTGGACCCTCGGGCCTGGAGGAGAGATCCAGGACACATGGCTGAAACATCCAGAGAGCTGGAGCAAAAGACAAGGAAGAGTGGGGGCCAAATAGGGTAACACTATTAAGGAGAAAGTTGCCACTCAGAGGAGTGAAGGAGTGAAGTAGGTGCTCAGACAGATGAAGAATTTCAGAGTGAAATTTGTATGGAGGTGGGGGGTGCTCAAAGGAAAAACAAGATGATAGCAGGGACAAAAACCCTCAAAGAGGTAAGAAGAGTGAGAGCAAGAAGAGGGATATGGAGAATAGCATTAGTAGTGTCTGAAGGGAGGAAGAGCACGATAATGCTGGGAGGGTCGAAGGAGTTGAGCACAGTGAAGAAGGTGGTAAAGAGAATGGGGATGGGGAGTAGACAGATCAGAGGTGGGCATGGAAGGAGAGAGTAGTGAAAAGGAGGCAGAGGCATTTTGCAGAGATACTAACATAAAAGGGTACCATTGAACAGCGAGAAAGAAAGTTTGAGAGCATACGAGGGTGAGGGAGCACAGAGGCGCAGAAGGTACCTTCAGAGAGGGAACAACTAACAGAAAGTGAGGAAGAAGTCAGTAGAATAGAATAGCGGACGGAAATTGAGAATGCTACGAGAGAAGCCAAGTCCCTGGGAATAAAGTAAGGCATCGCTAGCCAATGAGGAGACTGCAGAGTAGTTACCCAGCCTTTTCCAATAGCAAACTCCCCTGGTTCACTGCAAGGACTCTGGGAGTTGCCACACTCTTGAACCAGGCCCCTACCTTGTTTTTAACCAAAACCCCAGCATATCTACTGTGGTCGACCATCTGGAAGAACCACCAGTGGGGAGCAGAGACCAATAAAGGCAAGCCACAGAGAAAAGGGAGGAGGAATGGTGAGCTGTCCCCAGGAAACCAGTGGTAGCTGCGAACTGCCAAAGAAGCAGGCAAGTACAAGACATAGAGGAAGACTTGCTTGTAGTAAAAAGAGAGACTGTGTTAAAGACTTTCTTGTGTTACACGATAGCCACCTGGAAAGGGAAATGCCGAAGCAATTTTGAACTTTCAGTTTTTCCTGTATTTTTAGTTAGTCCCAATCACTGGAGGGATCTTGATATTTTCATTGCACCTCGTGCCTACTCCCTTCATTGGCTCCCCACTCACTGTATCAGTTTATATATAAAGGGCTTGGAATTCAAGCTACTGAGTTTGCCCATTCCTTTGAACCTCATCACAGACAGGGCAGTGCATGTCCCTTACCACTTGAAAATATAATCCCTCTCCACTGGGTCTCGCCAACAGGTCATTCTTATTTGTAACCACACCCATGCCCTCATATCCTACAGGAGGTGGAGGACCCCAAAGAACTCTGAGGACAATATGGGCAGATGTTTGCAGTGGAGGTCATTCTAGGTACGCAGAGGTTTTGTGATAGCTAGTGAATCCATGTGACAGTCCCCTGCTAAATGCCAGAGCAAAGTGGCACATGTCACGAGATAATACCCACACTGCCTAATATGTTTCTTTCTATGCTCATTACCTTGTTTTGACTGCAACCATATACTTGTACAAGCGCCATGATACCTCCGCGTTTGGGCGCTATATCAAATGTAGCAAACAAATAAATAAACCGTGCAAAGGACGTGTCTGCCACCCCCTTTTAGAACTAATTGCACTTCAGAGGTCTTGCCTGCATGCTCTTGCCAGGGGTGGCAAAACTGAAATCTCAAATATTAACACAGCGAAGTGCATCTTGTAAATGCTTCAGCTTAATTGGAAATGTGTGCAAAATCTTAAAGGATCAAGATGTCAAGAGTTTAATGAGCTCCATTTTGCAAAAGCATATTTGAACCTGAGTTATTTTGCTTAGATACCACTTCCTTCTGTTCATTAAGTGAGGCACTAGGATGGCCCTCCTGATTAAAGTGGAGTACCCTCCACTGTGTGGAAGGCGAGCAGCAATGCGTTCTTGTATGCATTTGCAAGATTAGAAAAGCAGTACACAGAATATCAGCCATCAATGATGCATACACCCCCTTACCCCCCCCGTAAGCATGTTTTCTCGCAGACCCCAATTGAGGCAAATGGACTTGCCTTGTTATATATTGCAACGGTGCACACATTCATGAATACAAGGGATTACATGGTTCATAAATGATGTGTACCTGAGCAATGCATAATTCCTGGAATTATTTTATGCTGGAAAGCACTCTCTGCATAGTCCTGAATAAAAAGCCTATGCAAATTGCCACGGTAGGTAGCGCATAGGTTCACCTGCAGGATTCGAAGATGGCCGATACATACCTGCCAATGCCTTCTTGGGCTACATGTGCAGTGCAGCATAAGAAGGTGTGAATGCCCAATAATCTACATCTCCTTCTACAACTCAAACTGGTAATGCAGATAACCTATTCCTGCATAAGCGGTCATTTATTTCATATTCGTAGCCCATATCATCCTGAGGTTGAGTAAATCAAACATCAACCGAGCACACCATTAACTGATTGAGGGTAATGAAAGGTTCTCACTTGCTAGTTCCAGTATCAACTGGTTGCAATGGTCAGAATTGGACCAAGGGATTTACATTTCCCTTAAACCTGCAGTTTAGGGCCACTGCTCAAAGCCTTCTTAAGTCTCCCAATTCTGGCGAATTGGCTACTGATAAGCAGCTCATTACACGTTTGCCGGTCCAGGTAAATTGCTGGTAATTCCATCACTGGCCATTTTCCCAGACAGACAAAACACAAGTTTGCCGGTGGGGGCACTGATAAATCAGGCCCCCACCAGCAAATTAATGCCAGACTGACCAGCACGGGCATTACCGGTGGCAGTAATTCCGCCATTCCCCTCCATGGAGTCCATGGAATGGGGATTTACAAGAGTTGCCAGCACCTGGAATATCCCAGTAATACCGGGATGTCAGGCGCTGGTAACGGTAGATTCAGTATCCCGGTATCCCACCGGATTTTCCACAGGATACCAGGAAACTCATAATGAGCCATAGTTAGGCCTCGACAACAAAGGCTACTGGAGCAAAGTCTCAACAATCTTAATGTTGGTTTGATAATGAGTTTAAGATTATAAACATGAATTGCTCGTACTATCAAAAATTTCCAAAACCCAGAGGTTAGTCATATAGGAGAACTGAGGCAAAGGTATAAGGATTTGTTTAATGCTAAAAAGCAGGAGGAGTGTGAAATGGATTCACTGGGGAGCTTTACAAGGTACCACCATGCGCAAGTACAGGTGGGATTTCTGGAACATTGTAATGAAGGGTTCAGTGTCAAATGCCAACTTGCAAGATTGAACTATTTCTGAGGCCAGCTGGGATAAACATGTTAGTGAGCTCTTTGGAGAAGGAGGCTTGTCTTACTGAGCAAATCACAAGGGTTGTAGTATAAAATACATTTTGGCCCTCATTAGGAGTTTGCCGGTAACCCGCTGGTTCTACCGTCGGGTTGCCGGCAAACTCCTCTTACCGTTACCGGGACCCGATATTACAGGTGCCTGCAATAGCAGTATGTTCCCATTCCATGGAGTCCAATGGAAACCACTGAAGCACTGCACCGTTAATAATGGTGTTGGTGCTTCAGTGACTTTTCTGCCAGTAGAGGCCTGCACTCGCAGCAGTACCGGCCTACCGCTAGTTCACTGCCCCTACCGGCAGCCTCAGAGTATGCAGGTCCGGATGAGGTGCAGATACACGTTGTTACCAGCACCTTATTACCCGACCGGCATATTCGTAATAACCCCCAATTTGTCTTATGTCTTATAATGTCCTCCAGTGATAGGTGTCTAATGTTTTCCATTGCCGGGATTATACGTGCGTTGGATGCCCAAAAGCTAGATGAGGCTCGTGGTTTTGACAACCTACCAATTGTACTTTTTAAGCTTGAGCCTGTATTATGGGTCACCCACCTATTGATTATATAACGGTGTGATCATATATAATAGGTTTGCAGGAGTGATGTCGAAATAAAGAGGGAGCATAGAAGGGATAGGATATGATATGATGTGATATGATATATGGTATGATATGATAGGTTATTTATCTACTACTGGCCTATATCCCTGCTAGATTGCCTTTCTAAACTTTACAGGAAATTCTTGCTTGGCGGCGAGAGAGTTTGATACTGATAATAACATGAATAACAAATTAATTATTACACATATTGTACTTTAAGTTTTATCAATGAACGTATAATTGTCTATTAATTGTATAAGATAAAAATGTGTTGAATAAATAGTGTATTATTTCATTTTTTGTATTCTATAGTGCAAAAGGCTTATTTTAGCCACATGCACTTAATAATAAAAATAGCAGGCCTTTGATCTTTGTATACTACTAGTTATGGAGGGGTGATTTGGGGATTGGGGCGAGTAAAACTCCCTCTTAGACGTTTCAGTAGGCATCTGACAAGGATGTGTGATGGCACTGCTTTATGCTCATAATTTATCAATGAGGTAGCGTCTTATATTGCAAAGCCAGCAACGGATGCACTCATACTAGATTCTATCATGAGGAAACAATGGGCACATGATATGGCAAGGGAAATGGATACCTTTTTACACAGTGTGTGATTTTGTGTCCAAGAACATTCTCTCAGGAACTAATGATCAATGAACTAATGCCCAGGTTGTGCAAGTAGAAAGTGATACAAAAACAAACATATGAAACATTCAGTGGGATAAGTGCATAGAAGCTTCTTATGATTGCAAGGAAAGTAAGCAAGCTCCTCACCCACAATTACTGTTGCAGGTACTGTCAGAGCTAAACCGACATATGGGGCAAGGGATAACAGGGTCTGTGAGATGACACCCTTCATGTTATTATATAAGACAACTTAAAAAGAAACCCACAAGGGCAAGAAATGCCACCTGGAGTGCCCGCCAACCCCACAAACCCTTTCCATCAAACAGGGACCCAGAAATGCTAAAACAGCAAAGAGAGCATAACTTACCACATAAGACTCTAGACAAGGAGCAAGTAGGTATAGTGCATACGCGATAGAGCAGAAAATAGAGATATTCACACAAGAGCTGGAAAAACAGCTACTAGACCGAATAATCAATAGGCAAGGGTATGATACCTGATGTGCAGGCGAAACCAGGAACAGACTCCAAGGAACAGGATCAGGGAATACACGGTCACAAGGCCAAAACCTCTCTGCATCAGAGAAGGAAAGAGAAAGGAACAAAAATAGGCTTCTATCGGAGCAGTATTTTCCTGAAGCCAGCTGGGTTGTCAAGATGGAACCATGTGACATGGCTGATTTCTTTTTGTACTGTGGAAGTAATTAACTTGGGTGCTTTGAAACACAATTTACTTGATGGATAAGCGCCTTACAAATGCACAATAAATAAATAAATACATGTGTGAGATGCAATGAAGTGAGCAAGATGCAGCACTGTAAAGTACATATTGTAAAAGAGAGGTAGCTAGACTAGGAACCCAGGTAGAGGAAGTCACCAATAAGCATACTCAGGTCGAATTCGCATGATTCAGGACCAAAAAACAAGTAGTTAGGCTCTAGAAACTAAGAATAGAGAACCAGGAACCTGCCACCAGCCACAAACCAGAGCAGTGCAGCATTGACCAGCACTGGACTGAAGCAAACAAGGCTTCTAAAGCTCGAAAATCACTCGTCTCAGATTTGATGTTTAGCAGCATCTGCCAGCTATAGTTGTTCCTGGTCTTCCACCCTACCCTGTCCTGCTAGGTTTGAGACGAGGCACTGGGAAAAGTATTCTTAGAAGCATAGTCTTTAACAGAGCACAAATGGCAGCCAACAACCTGAAATGGATCCGAAAGGGAAGTCCATATGGTCAAGATGCTTCTGAACCTGAAATCAGATGAAATCAAAAGATCTAATCAAGGGTTTTTTTTTTGGAATGGACCGTCAGAATGTACATCTTAGAAAGGGCCATAAATCCATTCCTGGCGGGTGTAGTTATCAGTGCCTGGACTGGTCTCAAAAGTTAATCTGCAGCCTAAGCATGATATTTTGACTCTAGGGGGCCGATTGGATTCCATCATTCGAAATCAGAGTTTAATAATGTATGCAAGACAACTGCTTGCCCATGGGTTTAGAAGCTTTTGCAAAAAGGCTAGAAAGCTCAATTGTACGGTTTTTGTTCCATTCTAACTTAACATTTTTTTCATTAATACACTTGTTTTGGTTGTTTTTTGCGGTTTGTGTTAGGAGAAATGTATCTTCCAGTTGTTTGGTTTCTCCATTTGGCCCCATTGACGTATGAGCTTAACATCAAGAATGTTAAACTTAGCCAAAACCAAGGAGCTAAGTGCAGGTCAAGCCTAGATATCTTTATGGTACAAGGAAACCAGCAATTCCTTCGATATCTGCCCTACAAAAAGAGAGAGAAGACTGTCTGGCATGAAAGGTTTTCAGCCTCAACCATAGACTGGTTGGCAGAGGGTTCAATTTGCTCCACTGCCGAAGGAATAGTAAGATATTGCTGCCTGCTTGAGGGAAGACTTTTAGCTAATGTTCTAACTACTACATTTTCTGACCAGATCATGTGAAGAGGCCTTGAAGCGTCCTCAGAGCAGACGTAAGTGCAAAGTAAGCAACTATGGTTGATCCTGCCTGCTTTTCTTCTCCTCCTCTTCTTGCCTTCTCTGCCAGTAACTTTGAGGTCTTACGTCTTTCTCTCCTGATCCTCCACAGCCCTTTGGAATTTAGAATGATTGTGAGGCGTTCAGTATGTTTCTCCTCACTCTTAGCCATTAGATGTTCTCTTCAGGTTTTTGTTATATGACTGCTTAATACTAATCTATGAACAAAGGTGCTTTGAAGTTCCAGCTTTTGGGCAATATTTTTCAGATTTTCTTGGGGGCAAATCCCCACTAAATACTCCTCAGAGGGGTTGGGCTCACTCCGGGCGACTTTCCAGCATGTTTGACTGAATGGCTGGTGTCATTTTACCAAGACTGGAGGGTTCGAGAAAGGGATACTGCAAACCCTTTGTTTCATTGATGACATCATACAGGAGCAAGTGACATCATATGACCTCTGAGCCGGATTGCTTTGTAAGAACTCCTCAGCCTTTGGCTCTCTGTAATACCACCGCAACCAAGTAAGTTTTCTGCAACAGCACCACAATGCCTAAGGGCCGATGTGTGCTTTACAAATGTAAATAAATAAATAAATAAATAAATAAATAAAATCACAGGGGGCAGTTCTAAAATCTTGGGCGGCTCACATATAACTTCATGATCTTACCGAAGCAGAGATGCGGCCACTCCTGGTACCTCCTGAATGATGCCTGTGCTACCTTTTCCTGGGTCAGAGAATGCCTGTTGCTCATTGTCTTGTTTTGGTAGCAGTGGCCAGATGCAAGTGTATACGAGGTGGGTGCTACAAACATGGATGATGTCGGATCTAAAATATGAGAATTTAAGTGTCATAGAGGCCACAAGGGAAACCAGGGCAGGGGGGCAATTGTGACCACTTTCGACCCTTAAATGACACCCATGCCTGTACTCCTGCTGTGTCCCCGACGATGGCACGATGCATCTGAGGCAGGGGTTAATAACTTCAAGCAAGGCTTGTACTGAACATGCTAAGATGAGCACTTCAGCCTGACAACACCTCATTTTTCCAGTCTTTATTTTTGAAACTTAGGTTTGTCACCTTCGAATGTTTAATTAATACCTTTCTGCTTTGAGAAATGTGTCACTTCGATCAATGTGATGCTGGAAACTACCAGTTCCTTCATGCTTAATATCGTCCATCCCCGAGTGCTTTTACACCCTCTGTATTCATTACACAGGGAGAACAACGTGATAAGGTGACCTGGAGTTTAAGCTAATACGCAGATAAATAGCGATATTTCTAAAATGTTGCTCTTCACCTACACTCAATCAGTTGAAATGCACTAAAGAGTAAAATCAAGAATAAAAGGTGCGAACAATAGATTATTAAAATCCTGCATACGTTTCTGTACATATCAGGGCATGCAACTATAAAGAAGCCCGACCACTGCAGTACAATTATTCCAATGTGCGGCTGCGGTAGGATTCTAACACTGAAATCATTTCATTAGTCGGTATACGCAAGGAGAAATGCATGCACCCAAAATAGTAGCAACGCCCTGCCAGACGTATGCGACCTTTGGCTCTCCAGAAGTTTTGAACTACAACGCCCATCAACCCTAGTAAGTATAGTCAAGGTAATGGGTCATGGGAGTTGTAGTCCAAAACATCTGAAGAGCCAAAGGTTGCAGGACCCTGCACTATACCGTGGGTTCCAGAAAAAGCAAGTTATGCCCTACAAATCCTAATAAAATAAAAGAGTGAGAAATGCTAGAAAAGCGAAGCTGCAGAAGAACCTCAAAGCAGGAAAGAAGGAAAAGAGGCGGGGCAATTAATTTAATAGACTCCTTAACGAGACTCAAACTAAAGTTATTTTTTTACATCATACATACGTCCTTTTAGAGATGTATGAAAGGAAGAGGTTCTTAAATTTTGCTTCCAGTGAATGAACGGAAAGAGTACTAATTCGAACACATGTTTAAATCGAAAAACACACAGCAACTTTCCTCGAGATAAACACGCAGTGGGAAAGCCAACAGCGTGGGCTTTCGTTTAGGTATGAGAAAGGCAATTGTAAACAAAATAAATTTAAAAAAAGAAAAAAAAAAGAAAGGCATTTGACAGGCACTAATATAAACTTACTACCTGGCCAGAGGACTGCAACAGCTGGAAAATGATGGGGTTACCTTGGCACATGAAAGCAGTGCTTGGCAAAAGCCTATCTAATACATACACACAAGCCCAAAGGGCTGGCTTTGTCAAGGCTGTCATGTTTGTTTCACCACTAGCCATTTACAGCTGCAATTAAGCCCTTAACTCTCAGACAACAACACTATCAGGCTGTAAATGCCTGTTAGAGCAATGTCAAAAAGATCCCAGGAGCATGTGTTTAGGGCGAGGAAGGACAGACATTGGGTGGGAATGACCACAAGAATAAGAAAGGGCAGTCAATGGGTCGGTAAACAACCAAACAACACCCACCTATATGTGTCCATCCTCGTTTGCCATCTCCCTCCTGCATGTAATCCAATGCAAGAGTTCTGGTTTAAGAGCTACCTGATGGCCGAACTGAAAAGTCATACAGAAAACTGGCCCCATCATTGACGTAAACACGGGACTATTTCATTCCCTATCAGAGACAGAAAAAGGGGGAGCGTTCCGATCCCTACAAGCGACATACATATGAGTATTTCATTCTCCATCAGGGACACAAAAGCATAAGTATTTCAGTATTTAACTCCATATCAAAGACGTAAAACAAGTATGTCATGCCTTATTAGTGATGTAAAAGCCGTAATATTTCGTTCACCCGAAGGCAGGGGAGTTGCTAGGTCTGGAAAAGACCCGGGGCTAAGCTGATGTCGGAACTGTTGGGACTGGGGGCTAGCTAGCCTTTTGGCTGTAGCTCCTGAGATTCTATCTGGGGCTACAACCAAAAGACCAGGGGCTGTAGCCCCCTTAGCCCCCCCTAGCACCGCCTCTGCCTGAAGGGACTAAAAAAAGCATTTATATTTCATTTCCAGTCCTTAGCATAAAAGCACAAGTATTTAATTCACCAATAGTGACGTAAAAGCACAAGTATTTCATTCAACAATAGTGACGTGAGGGCAGAATTATTTCATTCCCCATCAGTGATTTAATAATAGGATTATGTCATTCCTTATCAGTAGCATAAAAGCATGAGAATGCCATTCCCCGTCAGTTGCATCAAAGGATGTGTATTATTAGGTTCCAAAATTAGCTTTTGTTGTACTTCAGATTAAATATAAAGATGATTTGTGAACATGGGATCAACCTAGATGTAAAAGTTACATTTTAAAAATGTTTTAGTGAAGATCTCATTGTTTAAACAGATGTGGAGGAATTATTTTTCCATAAAAACAAATGTACAATGGGTATATGCTGAAATCACAAGATACTGTGAAACCATCACACTCCAAGGGTCCGCTTGAGCACATCCCAAGTCAATCACACAGCCACACACTACTTTCAGTAATACCGATGTATCCCTCTGAATCTGCCCCCCATTAAAATATCCCCTTCTCCTTCAGACACCTTGGAATTTGCCTTTTCAATTTTATCAGTCCTAATCTATGATCTACTCTGTATGGATCGCCCTACACTCAAGCTAGAACAACCACTATTTGGTATCTATGAAACTGATCCACCTCCCTTTGATCCCCCTTTTATGTCATGACAGGGTCATCTATATGATCCTAGTACGCGTTTGGGAACACTAGAAAGTTGGAACTACTGCACCTGATCAGTACTTTAGAGTGTATCCTGCTGTGTTTGCTGTTGCCTCTAAGGACAGTGCCCCCCAGTCCTGGAATGAGAAGGAAGGAAGGAGGATGGAGACCCTGCACAGTTGCGCTATATACTGTAGAATAGATGAGAGCAGAGTCTCTCTATTAATAAGTCAGACACTAGGTTCTTTTAGCAGTGAAACAAGTGTTTTTATTCATGTAGCCGACACGTGTTTCGAACCTCATGGGTCATGTTCAATGTGAGAAGGAATTAGCTGGAGTTGGTGCTCAACAGGCCTCTCATTAGAATACCTTGCTGGCTTGTCACTTAACCAGTACACAGGGCTCCTCTCTTGAACACATACCAGTACTTACTCCAGCTAATTCCATATCGCATTGAAAATTACCCCTGAGGGTGGAACACGTGTAGACTACATGAATAAAAACACTTGTTGCACTGCTAAAAGATCCTAGTGTTCGACTTATTCATAGAGACACTCTACTCTACAGTATCTAGTACAACTGTGCAGGGCCTCCATCCTCCTTCCTGTATATGATCCCTTCAGGGGCCACAGGGACCCCTCTTATCCTGGAATAGGCAGCCTATCAGGGTACAGCAAGAGCTGGTCCTACCCCAGGGGTGGTGTGGAGGAGTTGCAAAGGACCCTTGTTTCTAGTTCCCTGGAGTGTCTTTATTTATCAAGTTTAAGGATTTTTATTTATTGAGCATGGAATATTCATAATAGCAACCAAATGTTACAATGACTATAAGTGAGATTGATATAATACAAATAGTATACATAGGGTATCAATATACGAAGAGCAAATAGAAATATTAAGATAGATATGATCGTACCAATCGAAATAACAACAATGTGATTTGTAACGGTCACTAATAAATTACTATTACATGTGTAGAAGAATTTCTAAACCGAACAGGGGACACAAACAAAAGACAACATGAAACAGAAGAGAAGACACAAAAGGGAAGGTGGTCTAATATGCAAAATAAGTGGTGCTGAGATTTTATGTGCATCCTTTTACAGTTATGAAAATACAATATGACAAGATATACAAGTTCATAATGTCATGAGATATTTACTATGAGCCATGAGCTGACATATTACGAAAGTCTATATTGTTTATGAAAAGAGCCCATTTTATGTTATAGTTTGGCAATTTGTCTAAGTAGGAAGCCATGCAATGCTCGGTTCTGTGAGTATGACAAAAATTGTTGCACCAGTTCTTGCAAGAGATATTTTGAAGATGCTTCCAATTGATGGTTATTAATTTGATGGCGATAGCTATGAAAAGGTCATACAAAGTGGAGGAAAGATATTTTACCCTTCTGTGCGATTCTACCAAGATAACTAATAAATATTTATAAAGGATAGAGATATCTTGACATCAAAGATCACCATCATGTATCTCCAAACATCCTGGCATAACTGGAAAACATGAGGACATTCATAGATATATGCTTATATGAACCAGGCGTATCTCCACAGGACCAACATTTACCATCTGTGTGGGCTTGAGATTTTGTAAGTTCTTAGGAGGTAATAAAAGCTCTGTGCATAAAGAATAGAAGGTTTTGGTTGATGTTGGCTGATGTAGAGACCGCCCCTAGTTCTGGACCATAACAGAGACCATGTGTTCTCATCAAAAGAAGTGCAACAATCGGTTTGCCAATGAATTTGAGCAGACCATTTCGCAATCAGTGGTTTTACAGGTTCTAATAGTTTGTAAGATTTGGAAGCCTTAATATTAGTGTTAGTAGAAAGTAATTGTAACTTCGTGGAATCATGAGATAAAACCTTATAATTATGAGCCTGTAGTCGGTCTCTACATGCTTTAACCAATTTATTGTAGAAGATTAGATCTGATTGAGAAATAGAGAAGGAATTTCTAAGATTCTGGAATGATGTCATGGTGTGTTGTTGAACAATTTGATCAATATATCTAATGCCCTTGGAGAGCCAGGTCGTCCGTGAAAAGGATCCTCCATTGATGGTGATTGATTTGTTATACCATAGATATGGTGAAAGCTCTCTGGAGGGGGATTTGGTAAATGGAAAGAAGAAGATTCTGAGGTCAGATCTAGATACCTTGATGGAGTCTGAGAGGATGGAGTTTGTATGATGAAAAAGAAAAATGGTGTCTGTAATATCATGAGGGAGGGCCATTTGTTTTTCAAGCCTACAGCATGATGGGATGTCTTCTGAGTGTGACGGGGTGTACCAACAGCTAATCTGCTTAGGTAGGAAAGCATGATGATATTTTCTGAAATCAGGAAAGCTGACTTTTCCCTGCTCAAAGGGGGTTTTGAGTTTGTTGAGTGCAATTCTTTTAGATTTACCTTTGCCCCAGAGAAAATTGAGAAGGACGGTATTGATGGATTTGAAAAATGCGGTGGGAAGAGAAACTGGAAGCATTTGTAGCATATTTAATATGATAGGGGAGAGCACCATTTTGACAGTGTCAAGACAACCCCACCAGGAAAGATAAAGGGGGGGGGGGCAAGTGAAGGTAAGCTCGTAAAGCCTATTGAGTAATATGTCTGTGTTGATTTTGATAGTACTATTAATAGTGGAAGCAAACTGTATGCCTAAATATTTAACGGAGTTAGCGCACCACTTGGAACCAAAAATGTCAAGTTCATTTTTAATACAATAGGAATTTAGGGGTAATAATTCTGATTTGTCTTTATTGAGTTTATAACCAGATACAGCTGAACATTTCTGTAGTGCATCTAATATGTTTGGAAGGTGTTGTTTAGGTTTTTTTGATAGGAGAAGAATATCGTCTGCATGTGCAGCTACTTTAGTTTCATATTTACCAACAGAGATACCAGGGACATTTCTATCCTGTCTAATGGGTTCCATGAGAGGTTCAAGGGATAGTATATAAAGAATAAGGGACAAGGGACAACCCTGTCTGGTTCCTCTTTGTAATGGGAAGAATGATGATGTTTAGCCATTAATGAATATGGAGGATTTTGGCTTTGAATAGAGAAGTTTTACTAGGGAGATGAAGCCTGTGCTGCACCCATGCCATTTTAGAGCTTGGAACATAAAATCCCAATTAACTCAATCAAAGGCCTTTTCGGCATCTAAAGCTATGGTGGCACAACCCTGTTTATCATTTTTATCTTTGGCAGTAATATGTGAGGCATTTAGTAGAAGTCTGGCGTTGGCTGAGATGTTTCTGCCTTTAACATATCTGACTTGTTAGAAAAAGTTAGATATGTTGATTTCAGGTATAGCTGAGTCTAGGGAGTAGAGGTCAGAATAATATTCCTTGAAGGTTTCAATAATATGCACTGGGTCGGTAATTACAGTTCCATATGAATTTTTGATACTAGCAATGAGCATTTTTTCTTTTTTTGCTTTGAGATAGGATGCGAGTGCCCGACCTGCTTTATTCGAGGTTTGATAGATTTTAGATTTATATTTTAATGTAACACCTGAGGCTTGTTCAGTGAGTTTTTTTATTAATTTGGAAACGTATCGAGAGAATGGTACGGAGGTCTACATTGGAAGAGGTAAGATGAAATTGTTTCTCCACCTTAGTAAGAAGCGAGTAAAGATTGTTAAGGTCTAATTTATGTTGTTTCATTTTCATGCTAGAATAGGCAATAATGTGTCCTCTCAAGGTGGGTTTTAAATAAATCCCAATTATTACTTATAGAGGTGTCATTGTCAGACTTTTCTACAAAATATTGATGTTGAAATGAGATAAGAAACTGAACGAACCTCTCATCCTGAAGGAGACAGTAGTTAAATCTCCACCTAGAGGATGGTTTTTTAATATCTGAGAGATCTAATGTAGTTATGACAGGGGCATGGTCAGAGATGATAATATTTGAGATGTGGGAGTCAGTAATAGAATTTGTGAGGGATTTGGTAATAAAAATGTAGTCAAGGGGTGAAATTTTATTATGGGGATGTGAATGGAATGTGTAATCTGAATCTGATGAGTGTGCAAGTCTCCACGAGTCTATAAGACCTGTCTTTGCTACACATTATTTAAAAATTCCAAGTCACAGCCTTTAAACAAACATTTGGATTTTCTATCCAGGAAGGGGTCAGAGGCATGACTCATATCTCCACATAGTATGAGGTTTGGGAAGTTAGATGTGAGAATGATTTCTTTGATAGAGAGCCAGAAATCTGGATTGGGGAGAGTGGGAACATATATGTTCATAATTGTGATAGTATCAGAACCAATGTGTAATTTGACCCATGCCCATCTTCCACTAGTGTCCACATCATTATCAACAATTTTATATGATTATTTCTTATTAAAATAGCAACAATATTCTTGTTCCCCACAGCAAAACTCGCTAACGTCTTTTACCCAGAAGGACTTTAGCTTCATAGATTCTGGGGTGGAAAGATGGGTCTCTTGCAAACATGCAATGGCGGAATTAAACTTTTTCAGATGGGTGATAATCTTGTATTTCTTAATCGGATGGCTGCAGTCTTTAATATTCCACGTTATACACCTAAGCACCATTGTAATTCATAGGCATTGTTATACTAGGTACGTTAAGAGACCTAAGGGTAAGAGAATGGTTAATTATCATAAGCAAGGTAATATATGCAACCAACTGAGCCAACAACTTATATGAAAACAAGTGCACCACCAATTTTAGGAGTGACCATGAGAGGGAAACACAAAAGGAAGATGGGATGGGAAGGGTAAACTTGACTAGATGGATAATATTTGATTATTATATTATGAGCAAAGTGTTGAAGAACATATCAGCAATTATATAGTAAGGGTTAGAAATATAATCTGGGACAAGTACCCAAAAAATTGAAAAAGGGAGAAAAAGAAGTTGGAGCAGATGACAAAAGTGGGTCAGAAAAAGGGAAACAACCCTGTTAGATGGAAGCTACCCAGCGTGCCCGGCCAACCACTTCAGTGGTTCATCAATTTTAATACTTTCAGCAAACCATGATAATCAAAAGAAAAAAGTCAGGTTCCAGTTGTTGTTGGGATGATGGGCAGAGATGTATCCATGTTTTCAGCTTTAAGAGAGCGGATGTATGCCTTGAGATCTGCTGGATCGTCAAATAATGAAGTACGGCCATCAAAGGTTACCTTGAAGGAACATGGATGGTGTAATCCGTACCTACAATTAAGCTTTTTAGAGCAGAGCAATAGGAGAGAAATGTTTTCCTCCATTGGGCAGCTTTCTTAGCAACATCTTGTGATATGTAGATCTTGTTGCTTTGCCATGTTAAAGAGTTCCTCTCCTTGGTTTTTGAAATAATGAGCTGTAATTGGGTATATTCGAATAAGTAAGTAATTGTGATGAGCTTCTGATTGTGCAAATGCAATGTGCATGTTGAATATTGATAGGTATTTCTTTAGGGATATGTGGAACAGCTGAGAGTATATTTTGAAGAAATGAGATGGCATCATTCCATTCGAAACCCTCCGGAAGTCCCGTTATGTGAAGGTTATTATGCCTGCTTCTGTTTTCTAAATCTTTTTTATGTTTTTGAAGGTCTTTAACAGATTTTTCCAACAGCAATACTCTAGTAGAAATATCTTCTGTAAGACCAATTTGGTATTCGATTTCTGTCATCCTATTTTCAAAGACATTCCACCTGTCATCCAACTGCTGCAGTTTTTGGTTGGTGGTTTCAATGAACGGTTTCAGAGACGATCAATTGTGGGTTCCACAGAGGGCTGTGGTGGATGGGAGTCACTTTTCAGCCTTTTATTGGCAGAAGTTATCTGTGCTTCCTTTAAGGCTGGGGGTGATTTATGAATATTTTTCCCTGAGGCCATATTGATGTGACAAGAAGCAGTAAAATGAAGAAAATGACAGACTCTTTGAGCTGCCAAGATACAGTTTCTAATTGTAGAGCAGAAAGTAAGCACTTCCAAGCGTCACAATATTCTTTAAGATAGTAATTTGAAGAGGTGTATTCTTAAAATATTTCAATGTTTTCCTGAAGGAAAGAACAGAAATTCATGTATTTAATTAATCAATTTGAAACAAGCTTTGAGTGCAATTTTTCCTTCACAATACCTTGAATTTAGATGATTTTCCTTGATAATAAAAGTGTGCACTAGATGGCAGTGTCGGTCGCAGTATTGGAGTGTTGACCAATCCCAAGCCAGCAGATTGCATAATACTGCTGCTGAACTTTTCGTCATATGTGACGGAGACACAACGTAGGTTCCTGCTATGAGCCTTGAAAGATATTGCGCTCTCCTCATAGAATGCCGGAAATACGAGGAAAATGGATATAACTGTACAGCTACATCTGCTGTTATCGTTGCAGGGTTTTAGGAACCTGATATCTGCCAGGAACTTGCTGCAAAGGTAAGATATGCAGAATGGTGGAACGGAGCGACACACTTAAGCCGCCATTCCCTATCAGCGCCAAGCCACGCCCCCTCTCCCTGGAGTGTCTTCATACATTCAGGGCCACTGGTACCATTGTCCCTATACATATCTGCCTCTGTCCTGATGGGTTCTCTCTTTCCTCTTTCTCGTAGAACACATGGCCCAGCAAGCACCTGGGCCTTCAAAAGCCTGGTCGGAATCACAGCTCTAGTCAAGCTATATAGTGAGGTAAAAAACCACCCCTACCAAAATGAAATTGGGCCCAACTGACATAACACGGCCAAGGAAGGCATTTGGTACCAAAGTGGGAATGGACTGGAGGTTCCACTTCCAGGGAAAACTAAAGCACCACACACACACCCTACCAACTCCAAATAGAACATAGTGGAGCAATGGGGTGCCATTGAAAGGACTGAGACTGAAAAGGGACTGCAGGAGAACAGGAGAGACCCATGAACACATCCCAACCCCTGTGTAAAAAATGAGTTCACCCAGGAGAGGAACAAACGACCATGCTAAGCACATGCCTTGCTCCATGACAATGGAGACCGAAAAAGTGGGTGGGTCTACAGGGATTTCTGAAAACATCCAGGAAAAGTCCTGTCCCCGAAGGGTGAAGCTCAACCAGACATTGGCCCACGGGAACAGCTGACTTAAAGAGCCAATGGGATGAGTGGGAATCTCTTAAGCAAGAAAGGCGGGCTATACAAATCTAGCAATTTTAGTTGGGGATGAAAGGTGTGAGTCAGCACTAGAGAAAGTGGAGAGGAAGTGTGAGAGGGCAGTATCCAGCATATTTAATGAAGAGATTCCACAACCAGACAGTTGGAACCCCTGCACCCTTTAGAAATCCCTGCCCTTTTTGCAGATTTGGTATAACAATTCATGTTCCATTTTCCATTGCTTCCATAATTTTTGCTCCCAGAAATTTGTAAAGTAATACATATTGTCTAATGAATGTTTTAAGCATTATTAACTTCTTCACATGTTAATATGGTTATCCTATGTTTATTTTTAGCAATTAGTTCCTCTAGATGTCTGTAACTTGCAAACACATGTATTATCATTATTACTTAAAATAATAAAAATTATTAAAAATAAAAAAAAGAAATCCCTGCCCTAAATGTGCCATCTGTATGATATCCTAACAATTACACACCCTTAAAACAAACAAACCCCTGCCACCCTTGGAGCCTCAATATAAGTTCCTGCTACCAAGTGGAGCCAGGGAGAATTTGAGACTGATACTGTGATTGGTAAAACAAGAACTGTTAGGGAGAATACTCAATATGTGCTAATTTCCCTTACCTTTTGAGACCCCCAGCAACTTTGCTGGATTTTTAGGATTTGATTTTTTACCTGGAAAGAGTGTGAGCCTTTTTCCCACTCTTTCATGTATTTTGATGTGTGTTTTACTTTTGTGTTCTTTGGTTATGGCATTTTCACACAACTTCCTAGGCATCATCTTTTTCTGTGCGTCACACAGCACCTTCAGTGCAGTGGCACAGGGCTGTCTTTTAGACTCCCCAGGGTTTAAATACCTTCCTTGGGACTGACTACTGTCTCCCAGGGCATCTAAAGTTAAATTGACTTTACTAGTCTCTTTAAATTTACTGACTCAGCACACACTATCTTACTGTAAAGTGCTGGAGGGGTTGCCTAGTTTCCCCTGGGTCAAAACACTCATGTAACAGTAAAATGTACCCTTTCCTACTTTAAATGGCTGGTGGCAGTGGTTTAGATCAAACTACCATGATTTTCCCCTACCGCTAACAACGGTAGCAAAAAATCTGGTCTGCCATGTTTTTCAATATGGCGCCCAAGACCTAGCTGTAAAAACAGACTCCGGTCATCTTTTTTCGCCATTTCTTTTAGGAAAGGTCCTTCTTGTGTTTGTCTCTGCATGCCAAACCAGGTTTGGTCCCTTTGTTCGTTGGCCTTTGGCAGGCTTCAGTAAACCAACGTCTTGCTACAGTTTTTGGCCTTTTCCCTGGGAAGTGCAGGAACCTCCCAATGTCCTCCTTCTTGTCCCCACGACTGAAGCTCGGGAACAGCAAGATTGTCTCGAACTGCCAGGAACAACTGCCTCAGCTACAGCTTTCTTCATTGACAAGGTACTGTGCAACCGCGGTCCAGAAATATTTTCGGCCATCGAGAAAATGTGTGAAACTTTCCTCGACTACGAAGGCTTGTCCTTCCCTAAACATTCGTCAAACTTTTCGCCTAGCCAAATCCTTTAAAAATCTGTGGCAAAGACTTAACCGTTATATACCAGAACTGTGCTATCCTATGCAAAAGACTCTGAACCATTGACTTTGGCCCAGACCTATTGAGAAGAATTGCTGGTTGTATTTTACTGAACGCCCCTTTGCGCTGCCTATGAATGTATTTGGGCTGTCTATTCTTATAACCTTGTCTTTTCCCTCCTCTATTAAGTAACTGAAGTGCCATTTTGCTCCCACTTCATTTTGGAGCTAAACTTGTTCATTTACTTACCGTTTGGATTCTTGTGGTGTATTAGTGTGTAATATTGAGCTGCTTATGCTAGAGTAATGTTTTATAACTGACTGAGTAGATAAATGTATATCCTTTTACCAAGAAAGCCCGAGTAAGTGTTTACACAAAGGACCAACGAATACAGTGATTCAAGTAACTTGTTCTACCACTCACTTAAACTCTTGAGAGAAGTCTGACTGCTCAGCCATCACTACCACTTTACTGTGTAGGACAGGCATGTACCAAAGGTGAAATTGTGCTTACACTTGTAGTCCTAATTGCCTGTAGTGTTCCTCAAAGGTACTGCAGGTGACTCTGCCTAAAAAGAACTTCAAGAATTTCCATGACCTTTGCGATTAGCCGCACAAGTAATTCATCATTACACCATGACATCATGCATGTGAGATATGTATACATGACCTAACTCATTGTTGTGTACCTACTTATCAGTAGAAATGTCCATTCAGACCCATTGAGTACTACAGGTTGGATATGAAATGCAAACCCACTCACGTCACATGGCTTACTTAAATGTTGACTATGTTTGTTATCCTTTTACGTAGAGATGCGTGTGTCATGGTAAAATGACCACATATATTTTATGGTAAGCATAGGCTACCGGTATGCTTTCTGAAGTCACCATTTTGTTTGGGCTGTTATACTGCAGGCTGCCCCTGCACCATTTTTACAGTTCATTGATATTTGAATGCATTGTAAAAGTGGCACGTGCAATGGGTGGCCCGGCAATGGGTGACGTTGGAACATTCCACCACCCTTTGCAATAACAGATTGTGCATGGTTGGCAGTTATCCAGGGCACAGATGCGGCTGCATTGCCAGTGCAGATCTGTATGCCACCATAGACAAAGCGTCATTTTGCTGCCCTCTTCTCTGGCAACTACCCAAATGCTAGCATGAAATTATGCAGCTGCCAAGTGTAGCCTTAGGGGCTACCAACAGCCCAGGTCGACCAGTAAATTATAGCAGTACCACATTTACATGCTGATCTGAGCTACGAAATGCCCCTCACTTGTGTTGCAAAAAAGTACTTGACGGCAGCCATCTCTTTGCTATTTGCAGTACAGATACTGGTGTTTTGCAGATATAACATATTATCATGTAGTACAGAGAGTGAAAGATACACAGTGGTATATACTGTAATCCTATAGTTCCATCAGTGGGTTATAGTAATATTATCAATATTTCATATTTGTTTAGATGCATTTTGGTGCATTATGCTTTGAATGTAACAAGTAATTACATTCGAATTCTCTTCACTCCCACCTTTGTCCTCTTCCTGACTCTACTACGTTCGATAACTTGTCTATATCTGTCTAATGTAAGGGTTGTGTTTATTCATTTATTATCAAAAGCCTTGATAAAGACCCATGTGGGTCGAAACTCGTGTTTAGATACTCTCATGACTCGTACTATGTTCACAATAGGAGATCCACCAAAAATACTGAGCCTTGATAAAGACCCATGTGGGTCAAAAAACGTGTTGGCTGTCTTATATGAATTGTTTGACTGTACCAATAAAATATTGCAGTCCGTTAATAATAATTTAATCACACACGTTAACATGTGTGGTGTAGTTTATGTGTCGAACATTAAGGTCAGACCCAAGCCCTTCATTGTCATGGGAGCCACTCTCTTGGAAGCATTCTTACTATATTAAGTGGATTAGGGCATTTCCGCATCCCGCGAGTAAATTGCTAGGTCACTTATAGAAATTATAAGGCTGGCGCAGTTGAAAATTGATGTTTTTGCGCCTCGCCTTCCATTGCACTATGGTAAAATAGACCACAAGACCAAGACAGCATTGAATGACTATAATACACGTTATCTCTGTCATGCACTTTCCATGTTGTATGTAGGAAACAAAACAAGGCCTACATTTGTTGTAATTGATAATGCACAGGAAATACAATGCGGAATAGCCTCACACAATGGGTTAACTGTGCTGCAAACGTGTAAATGCACTGATGCAGTGTGTGTCATGACCCAGAGTTGGCACAAAATGAGGCTCCCTGCATGTTCACTCATGTGACAAACTAAAAAGTGCAGTAGTTCCGCCAGAGTGAGAGTTTGCATCTACGTGTTTAGATGGCTCATTAACTGGTTGAAGAAACAACCGAATGAGACTGCTAATAAGCTCCCAGAGTGACTTTGAAGATGCGCCTGGGCGCTATAAAAAGCGTTATTTCTAATGGAACACAAGGCGGATGTGTTCTCCATCGTAGAGCATAGTTTTTAGATGTCAATTGACTTAAGTTCGCAAGTTTGTTCGTGTCATATTGGCAAAGGTTATTTAAATAATTTAGCATTGACCATCAATGCGAAAGTAAGTGAGCCAAATATTCTTTTAACACCTCAGACCTTATTCTACCGGGTTTAATAAAATGTATCGCCTTCCTCTTTTAAGAAAAAAAGAAAAGAAACCCAGGATACATGTAGCAATCGGTTCACATTATGTTTTGGCCCTGGGAGATGGTTGTTCTCGTGGAGTCTTACAAAAACAGATTCTTACCCCTTTTAACATTACCGAAATGAAGGATGCAGTTACTCACCTGAGGCTTTCAAGTCAATAATACATCAGACTTCTTTGATTCTAAAGGCACAGAGAAGTGCGCGATGCTTCGCAAGCGCTCAGAAGAGCCAGACACACCAGTTTCTGGATTTTGCTGTAGCCTTTAGGCAGAGGACTGGCTGGGCACAGTCGTTTTCAATTGAGCTGTGTTTTCATGGATGAAAAATCTAATTCACAAAAAAATATGTGGCAAAACATTGGCCTTCGTTACAACTTTGCAAGGTCCGGAAACAACGGTGGCGGCAAGCTTACTGCTACCGTTGTTTCCAGACCGGCAAAGTACAAGTGTGCCGCCTGGTGCCGTTCCGCCCCCCAGGTCTACCCTGGCGGCCTGAACGGCACCAGGCCGCAGACGTTCATGGAAAGACCGTCACCGTTATTAACGGTGACGCTGCTTCCATGGTCTCCATTACCTCAAATGGGAATGGGGATCAACAATTGACGCTGCCTGACTTATCGAACCGCCGGGTGTGTAATGCCCCAGTTTTTCCAGCAAGTCAGGCGGTGGTAATTCATTACGGGTCGAGCGGCTACCTGCCGGTTTTTCCAGGACGGTTTCCACTGCACTCGTAATATTGACTACATTTCTTAACAATTCTGTCAATATCTGCATACATCTTAATAGCTGGTGTTATAGCTAATGGACTGTTTTATCAATTTTTATTTTGTCATTTTTTGTATTGCATTCGGTGCTAAAGGTCAACAGTGGAGAGCCTTGGGGCATCCTCAATACAGACATGAAGGTGGGGATGTTTGGGTTGGCAAATGCTACTTTCCAGAACATTTCCAATCTGCAATGTCTTGGAGGGATGTGGGGCCACTGGGGCCAAGCCAACCATTGGGCATCTGGCAGTCACTGCTGTTCTAGGTCAAAGTTCAGACTTCACAGGTCATCAAAACTCTAAGAAAGACAGGAGATTTTAGACATTTGTGAAACGGTTGAATAAGACTTCAAGCAGAAGTTGGAACAAGAGTGAGCTCTAGAGAGATGCCCTTTGGTACCAAAAGATGTACCTTTTACGCAACTGAATGAAAACTGTAGGTGTCTGATCGTATATGTGGCAGGTTACCTAGGAGAAGGATTCTGGTATTCTGCCAATGAGTGTTCTGTGGACTAGGCTGAGGGCCCGATTCTCATCTTGGCGCAGTGAGCGTGCTAAATAGCACAACTCACTGCACCATTTCTTGATGCCCAGGCACCACTGCTATTCTCATGTGGGCCTGGGCATCTTCGCAAAGCACAACAGTGCTTTCGCTGTAATCCGCCTGTTTCTAATGGAAACAGGCGGATTGCAGAATCTCGGCAGCGTTTTCATTAAGTAACGAGGGAATCGTTATTTAACGAAAATGCTGCCGATACACCAAAGGGCCCGATTCTCATCATGGCGCAGTGAACGTGCTAAATAGCACAATTCACTGTGCCATTTCTTGACGCCCAGGCACCACTGCTATTCTGAAGTGGGCCTGGGCGTCATCGCAAAGCACGACACTGCTTTCGCTGTAATCCGCCTGTTTCTGATGGAAACAGGCAGATTGCAGAATCTCAGCAGCATTTACGTTAAATAACGAGGGAATCGTTATTTAACGAAAATGCTGCCGATACACTAAAGTGAGCATTGCAGGATGTTGAAGCTGCTTACTTTGGTGTATAAGAAAGTGTTCATATACACACGTGCGGTGTACATGAACACTTTCATTTACACCAAAGCCAGCAGCTTCAACGTTGCAGAATGTAACGTTGAAGCTGCTCGCATTGGTTTAAATAAAATTGTTCCTATACACCCGTGCAGTGTATAGGAACACTTTCATTTAAAGCGAGAAGCTTCAATGTTGCATCCTGCAACATTGAAGCTTCTCGCTTTGGTGTAAATGAAAGTGTTCATATACACCCATGCGGTGTAGATGAACACTTTCATTTACACCAAAGCGAGCAGCTTCAACGTTGCAGGATGCAGCTGCTCGGTTTGGTGTAAATGAAAATGTTCATATACACCCATGCGTTGTATATGAACACTTTCACGTACACCAAAGCAATCAGCTTCAACGTTGCAGCAACGTTGAAGCTGCTTGCTTTGGTGTTCATGCGCTTGCGAAATTGGAGGAGTGCCACAAGAATAACCATGCAAATGCGTAGTTAACGAGAGTCCCGGTTTCTAGGTCGGTTTCCAGCCCTACCTAGCAACCGGCACCGATATTCCTAAAGTGGCGCAATCCGACTTCGGAATATTGCGCCACCTTTAGAATAGGGTGTAATTACCGAAAATGTCGTTAGCCCTTTTAATGACATTTATGGCAATTACCACACAGTTGAGAATCGGGCCCTGAGCGTCTTGAATTGAGTCATTTCTCTGATCTTGAGCCACTATAATCAAAGATGTGGTCAGAACTTCATAATACAAGGATGATATGGATATCATGGTCGGTCCTGCGCTCTCTGGAATTAGTTCATTTATTTTGTGAGGAATCTTGTGTGAAGAGCATTTTTATGAACCAGGCGAGATGGAGCCACTGCAAGCAAAGACCAAGATAATCCAAAGTGATTTAGAGTGTGGGAGTATAAAGGTGGTGAAATAGGTGTTTGGTGCAAGAGTTCACTTGAGAGGTTGAAGGACAACTCTGAGTCAATGATCCTTCCAATGGTTTACACTGGCTGTGGGCCCACAGAGTCTGGCCAACTCACTGGAAATGCAATGGGATCTACTGGGCCTATTAGATGGACCTCACTTTTGATTGCATTGAGACAAACTCAGGCTGTTGTCAACTATTGATTTTTGAGATTTGACTCACAGGTTCTGAGTTCTCATTGGGTTTTATGTACAGCTGAAAATAATCATTGCATGTAGGGTTTCCAATATTATGGCCATGGATAATATGTGCAAAGGGGACAACGTGGATGTTGAAAATGATTGGGGATAGTGCAGGACAATATGATATGCCACATGTTATGGCAACTGGTTGTGAGAGGAAGGTACTAGGTGGGAGTAGAACAATTTGAGTGTAGTTCTGGGCATATCTACAATCTCTGCAAGATGAGTATGCAGTGATTACTGAAGCATTGGCTAGTTGGGTGATAGTTGGTGCTAGTTTGGGATATTTAACTACTTGAGCACGGCTTAGGTTTGGGGGGACAGTGTTTTGGCCACTCCCTGATAGGTTGATAGGTTGATTGATCACACTCATACATGCCTGTTGGATGCTTGGTGATACCCATCACACTGCCTAGCAAAACAAGTTGTTTTTAGAGATGATCATAATAAAGACAGTGACAGGACTTCTCTTAAATCTAATGGAAAGTTATTCCTGATTTTTATGGCATGTCTATAAAGTAGCACCCAGTGGTCGCCACAAGCTAAATGGGTGGGACCCATAGGAGAGACTGGCTAGCACTCCTTTTTGGATAGAGATCAAACACTCTTGGTGAAGTCAATCAGGCCACTTTGGGGGATGATGGACACATGCAAGTTCACAGATTTATTGTGATCAATGGCTGAAGACAAAACTTAGCTGATACTGGAAGGAGATGAAGTGGCCGTGTATGTGATTAGCATGATATGGCTTCTGCAGTGATAATGTCCATGCCTCCGTGTCTGCATAGGTCACAGTTTTTGCAAGTTATCAAGTTATTTTCGAGAATGAGTTTAAGATGTTTTAGGCATGTGTCTTCATTGAACCACATATTTGTTATCAAAAGAATGTGTTGAGAATTGCATTGAATCATATCATGGATGTTTGTGCCATTATAAAGGCAGATCTTGCGTTGAATTGATGAGGATGCATGCATGGTTTTTGTGGATGGCCACCACTGCTTTAGGGAGAGATTTCACGTTGGGATATCTTTGAAAACAAGAGATTGAAGTTATAGTTGGACATTTTCGTATTGTTTTTAACATTGGGAGGCCTATAGGGTTTTAATGTCTAGTGTTAAAGCTTTAGAGATAGCAAGCAATTGTACTTTGCAGTTAGGGTGGTTCTTGTAAATGTAGATCTTGGTAGTTGATTGGTAGCGGAACCAGTGGAGGTAGGTCGATGTCTAGTTAGGTTGTGATGAAGTCCCCTGCCTAGTGCTAAGGAACTGAGGAAGGTTAGAGTTTGAGGTGGTATTGGAGTTGCTATGGAAGATACTGGTGGTAAACCATTAGGGCATGGGTGCACAACATACGGCCCGCGGGCCAAGTGCGGCCCGTGATGCTGCTGGATGCGGCCCGGCAGGGTTGAAGACTTTCCTAATGGAAGGCGGCCCGCAAGCAGCAAAGGTCGCCCTCCATTAAGAAAGTCTTTGTTTTCCTTGCCGGGCCGTGAGTCACGCAGTGTGTGTGTGTGTATGCTGCCAGGGAAGCTGGGGCTCAGTGACCTAATCTGCCCTGGCAGGGGTGCAGAGTAGGGGGGGCTACGGGGCCCTCCTCCCCCCCACACCCTTGGCAGAATGATGTCGGGGCTGAGCAATCCCCACCCCCCCACGGGCCGCACAGAAGAGGGGCAGTATGGATGGCCCTTTGTTCCATCCATACTGTCTCTCTCTGGCGGCCCGGGTAAAAGCCGGAGAAAAAAGATGTTTAAAAATGGAGGGACGGATGCAAAGCAAGAGGCTCTTGTTTTGCATCTGTCCCTCCATTTCTAAAAATCGTTTTGGGTTGGGTATACTTCTACATCTGTGCACCGGGGTGCACAGATGTAGAGGTACACCCAACCCAAAACGATTCGGGCAGTGCCAGAAGCCTCGCCAGCGTTCCAGGACGTCTGGGTAAGTACATGGTGGGGGGGCTGTATGTTTGTGTGTGTGTCTGTCTCGGCTCCGTCCTGTGTTTTTTGTTTTTGTATGTATGTTGAGATGCGGAGGTGGGGTGTGTGTCGGGTGTGTATGGGTGTGTTTGTATGTGTATGTCTGCATTGTATGTTGAGATGCGGAGGTGGGGGGGGTGTCGGGTGTCTATGGGTATGTTTGTATTTGTATGTCTGCAGTGTATGTTGAGATGCGGGGGTGGGGTGTGTGTCGGGTCTGCTTGAATGTGTTTGTGTGCAAGTGCAGTGTATGTTGAGATGCGGGGGTGGGGTGTGTCGGGTCTGCCTGAATGTGTTTGTGTGCAAGTGCAGTGTATGTTGAGATGCGGGGGTGGGGTGTGTGTCGGGTCTGCTTGAATGTGTTTGTGTGCAAGTGCAGTGTATGTTGAGATGCGGGGGTGGGGTGTGTCGGGTCTGCCTGAATGTGTTTGTGTGCAAGTGCAGTGTATGTTGAGATGCGGGGGTGTGGTGTGTGTCGGGTCTGCCTGAATGTGTTTGTGTGCAAGTTCAGTGTATGTTGAGATGCGGAGGGGGGGGTGTGTCAGGTCCGCCTGAATGTGTTTGTGTGCAAGTTCAGTGTATGTTGAGATGCGGAGAGGGGGTGTGTGTCGGGTCTGCCTGAATGTGTTTGTGTGCAAGTGCAGTGTGTGTTGAGATGCGGACGGGGGGTGTGTGTCGGGTCTGCCTGAATGTTTGTTGTTGTGTGAAAGTGCATGTTGAGATGCGGGTGTGGGGTGTGTGTCGGGTCTGCCTGAATGTGTTTGTGTGCAAGTGCAGTATATGTTGAGATGCTGGGAGGGTAGGGGTGGGGGGGCTGGGGAGGTGGGGTCGGGTCTGCCTGAATGTTTGTTGTTGTTGTGTGCACGTTCAGTGTATGTTGAGATGTGGGGGGTCCGAGTCTGTATGCGTGCATGCTTGCGAGTTTGTGTGCTGAGTTGGGGGGGGCTCGAGTTTGTATGGGTGTATGGTGTATGCTTGTGGGTTTGTGTGCTGAGTTGGGGGTGGGGGGTTCGGGTCTGTATGGGTGCATGGTGTATGCTTGTGGGTTTGTGTGCTGAGTTGGGGGGTGGGGGTTCGGGTCTGTATGGGTGCATGGTGTATACTTGTTAGTTTGTATGCAGGGGTGGGGGGGTTGGGGTCTGTATGAGTGTGGGGCATAGTGTTTGCATGAGGGGTGGGTGTTATGGGGCATAGTGTTTGGTTGAGGGGTGGGTGTCTTGGGGCATAGTGTTTGCATAAGGGGTCGGGGCCATGGGGCATAGTGTTTGGTTGAGGGGTGGGTGTCTTGGGGCATAGTGTTTGCATGAGGGGTCGGGGCCATGGGGCATAGTGTTTGCTTGAGCGGTGGGTGTCTTGGGGCATAGTGTTTGCATGAGGGGTGGGTGCCTTGGGGCATAGTGTTTGCATGAGGGGTGGGTGTCTTGGGGCATTGTGTTTGCATGAGGGGTGGGTGTCTTGGGGGCATTGTGTTTGCATGAGGGGTGGGTGTCATGGGGCATAGTGTTTGCATGAGGGGTGGGTGTCTTGAGGCATAGTGTTTGCATGAGGGGTGGGTGTCTTGGGGCATAGTGTTTGCATGATGGGTGGGGGCCATGGGGCATAGTGTTTGCTTGAGGGGTGGGTGTCTTGGGGCATAGTGTTTGCATGAGGGGTGGGTGTCTTGGGGCATAGTGTTTGCATGAGGGGTGGGTGTCTTGAGGCATAGTGTTTGCATGAGGGGTGGGTGTCTTGGGGCATAGTGTTTGCATGATGGGTGGGGGCCATGGGGCATAGTGTTTGCATGAGGGGTGGGTGTCATGGGGCATAGTGTTTGGTTGAGGGGTGGGAGCCATGGGGCATAGTGTTTGCTTGAGGGGTGGGTGTCTTGGGGCATAGTGTTTGCATGAGGGGTGGGTGCCTTGGGGCATAGTGTTTGCATGAGGGGTGGGTGTCTTGGGGCATTGTGTTTGCATGAGGGGTGGGTGTCTTGGGGCATTGTGTTTGCATGAGGGGTGGGTGTCATGGGGCATAGTGTTTGCATGAGGGGTGGGTGTCTTGAGGCATAGTGTTTGCATGAGGGGTGGATGTTTTGGGGCATATTGTTTGCATGATGGGTGGGGGCCATGGGGCATAGTGTTTGCTTGAGGGGTGGGTGTCTTGGGGCATAGTGTTTGCATGAGGGGTGGGTGTCTTGGGGCATAGTGTTTGCATGTGGGGTGGGTGTCTTGAGGCATAGTGTTTGCATGAGGGGTGGGTGTCTTGGGGCATAGTGTTTGCATGATGGGTGGGGGCCATGGGGCATAGTGTTTGCATGAGGGGTGGGTGTCATGGGGCATAGTGTTTGGTTGAGGGGTGGGAGCCATGGGGCATAGTTTTTGCTTGAGGGGTGGGTGTCTTGGGGCATAGTGTTTGCATGAGGGGTAGGGCCCATGGGGCATAGTGTTTGCATGAGGGGTGGGTGTCATGGGGCATAGTGTTTGGGGGTGGGAGCCATGGGGCATAGTGTTTGCTTGAGGGGTGGGGGCTATGGGGCATAGTGTTTAATAAAAATAGGGGGTTGAAAAAGCCTCCTGCCACACCACGCCCCACCGCGCCTACCACCCCACCCACATTTACTTTTTGGCCCACTATAGCCATCATGTAAGGTACTTTCGGCCCTCTGTCAAAATCAGTTGTGCACCTCTGCATAAGGGGGACAGGAAATTACTACAAACAATGAAACATCCAGGGTAGGAGGTAGCTCAGGGTTGATCACAGCATGCAGTGTGCCCCGAGGACACAGGGGGGGGGAAATCAAGTGAGTTGAGATGCAAGACTTGACCAACATGTGTCGAGGAAAGACATTAAGTGGAAAAAGAGGACTGACATTTTCTAAAAGCAGGCAGGACCTAGGTGGACTGGTTGATCCTACCCAAGACCAGATGTTGTGAAAAGGAACAAGCTAGAGTCAGGGAGATTACTATCAGATTAGAGAGAAAGGAAAAGAGAAACTAGGAGGAAGCCAAGATGAGACCAGCACCCGGGGACCCCTCAAGCTCTCCCTGCCAGAGGTGTCCACTGACCCATCTGCTTACAAGACTTTTCAATAGATTGATCATGGGGTTCGTGACTTGGGAAATTTCATTTAATTTAATTTTGTCATTTTTATAGCGTCTTTCACCACAGGTAGGTATGGTCACAACGTGCTGTAGGTTGAACGCTCTTGGACGGACCGAAGTTCAGGTATGAGAAATTCAAGGAGGTGCTGATATGCGTATATGCATTATAGCCAAAATGAAGATAAAAGGGGGCTGGCCAGGTCCCTGCTAGCCACCCATGACTGATTGGTCTTTTATGGGGGAGAGAGAGGTAGCCTACAGAGGTAGTCTGGAGGTGGTATGTGAGAGGATAGTCATTGGTTGTGAGGCTACAGTTTGATTTTTTTGCCGTGAATATTAGATACATAATTATGGAAGAAGTGGTGTGCAAAATATATTTTGAGTTGTGTTTGAAAGCATGGAGTGAAAAAGGTTTAAGTGTGTTGTCTAAATTCTAACATTCGCCAGATTCTAAAACATTTAGAGTTAGTTTAGGGGCTTCATTCTACGTACAGTCAGCTTTGCTATAACAGCTATATTCTAAAGCACATACATTGAACGTAGAACTAGGTAATTCTGATTCCATGTACTGGCATCTACAGTCACCTAGATTTGAAGCACTGGCTACAACAAGCCTTGACCTAGATTGGATACATAGGTTATAATTCAGCATTCTACTGGATATAGTGTCCCGTATAGAGTTCAGACAAGAGGAACAGTATGCTCACCCTAAGACCATAACACCAGGAAGAGCTTGTTCATATTTCTGGATAGAGTTTGGTGGCTCTGCAGCATGCCGACTCTTCTAGGTGCAGCATTTCCTGTCGTATTGGTGCTGGATTACCTGGTCGGCGAGTGCCCTACAGTTTATTTCTGTAATCTGGTGTGATCCCTTATGGTGTATTCTGCGAATGGAGTACCCAGGTGTGAGGTTGCACATGGCTGTGGGCTCCCCCTCATACATGTTCTTGGGAACATATCTGGGAGCTTCTAGATCAACCCAATTCCCTATATCACGCTTCCCTCATAAGGCAATGTGGGTGTTTCTACAACTCATAACAATGCCCACCAAAGATCTACAAATACATAAAACTATTAGAAATGTGCCATGACAGAAAGATCAGAGGGCATCAAATGAAAGTGGCAGCCTGAGACATTGTGGAAAGTACGCATTTGTGGCTGAAATTATGCATCTACATGTGACACCTGCCTACAAGTCAAACCTGTACATTGTAGAACAGGGGGCAACTTACATACCATTGACACCATGAAGTTTTTTCACTGATGTTATTGTGGATCCTCTGCTATCCAAAAGCTGCACATCCATCATAGTAACCATATACGCATTCACAAAGCAAGCCCATATCATCTTCATCAAAGATGTCCTGTTTTTTATGGACATATTTCAACAACATGGATTGCCCTCTATAATCTATACACAATGTCAGGCTTATGGGTACAGCTGGTCTGTTTGGTGACTACAGGGTCAAATAATAGTAATAGTGCTGCTGATCCACGTGAGTGGAGGGTGTTCAAGTAGTAGGAGGGGAGTAGGAAATCCCTGCTTCCCCTAGAGTTAATGTTTAGTTAAGGTCGCATTTCACTTGATTGACGGTAAGCAACTAGAAACCCGTCATAAACTATGAAACACATGAAAATAAAGATCCGGGATTCTACGCCCAGTCATATCAATACGTGTTTTAATGAGTTGCCCTTTAGATAACACGTGTTTTGGTCTTGCTTGGCCTTTCTCAAATCATCTCAGACCAGGAATCTGAGCATATTTAAAACATTTTGATTCTGTTGTGTGAGCTACTAGGAATTAAAAGATCTCTAACATCCGAGTAGCACCCCCAAACCAATGGGTAAACTCTAAGGCTGAATCAAACCCTTCAGCAATACTTGCAGAGCGTTCCATTAGTTGCACAGGACTATTGGGTAACCACCTATGAACAGCAGAATTCTCATATAAGAACACTATAAAAAGTTGGACAGGATTCAGGCCTTTCTTATTTGCTTATGTGTTTCATCCTCATATCTTTCATATCTCTTCCTTCTAGGAAACCAAACAATCCTCTTTGGATCAGCTCCTTGAGGTACTACAAACATGTCACAAGCAAACCCAAATCCACTTGAAGCAATCCTAAGACAACTCCAAGATATGACGATCAGAAACATAGGGATGCTCCGTTGGTGATCAAGCGTGGCTGTCTTCCTGGAATTTGGCTTCTCAGCTAGTATCCTCCAAGTTGTCTCCTTGCTTTTTTGTAACCCTTAGAAGTCACAGACATGATACATCCTGTTATGTTTCAGCTACGTTTACCATCTTCCTGGCATCACATCCATGTCTTGTTTCTTAAGGAACATGTTAAGGAACAGACTGTGCATTGGCACAGGTGGAAACCACCTCTTGTGATTCGAGGTGAGGACCTCAAATATGAATTAGTTGCAATATACGATTCATGTATCCGGTGTGGAACTCTTCCAGCGTGGACTGGAAGCGGTATGTCCCTTGTGATTACACTAGTTGCAATCTACAATTGGCATTCCTGGAATCCTGGGGCCCGAGGATGGGAAATGGCCATGGACCATTATGGGCTGTAGCATCGATGGAAAGTATCTGCATCAAATATTCATGTCTTGGAGTACCTTGCTGGCATGCAAGTGCAACGTCCCAAACATGGAAGGAGGGTCAGACTGTGTAAATCCTATTAGCAAGGAGAGCTGGTCATTACGTGCCAGTATTTTTACAGTTTGTTTTTGCATTTCTGCACACATGTTATTTGTAGTTAGCTTTAACACACTTTAGAGAGCATCACACAGTGAAAGGAGGAGCAGCGATAATATTGCTGGTTATATTGAGAGTTTAGGCCCAGAATACTTTAAGGACTTTGCAGCTAGCATTGGTGAATTAAGTGTGCTTTGTTTGTATTCAGGAGAACTCAGAATATGTTGTTTTGGTAGTTGGTGAAAGAGTGGCTGAAGCTCAAGGTAGTGCAAAGATTAAGTAGGATAGATGTGATTTTTAGTAACATAAAGGCTGTCAGCCATGTTAGCAAGAGTTCTGCCATATTGAGTTAGGCCCTGTTAGAAGTTTGGTCATTTGGGGAACTAGAATGCATCTTGGAGCTTCTGTTCTGCTCATTTCATTCCTCTTCCTTTGTATTCCTCCTTCCCCCAATGAGTGTTTTGATAGCCAATGTCCCTGTAGGAAAGTGGAAGCGCTGCACAGATATTAGTTGATGGTGCAAGGCAGAGCAGTCCACAGGAACGGGGAATGGAGTACACTATATACGTTTTGTTCCTGACTATTAGATTAGTGCAATGAAGGAATCAATCTTTCAATTTAAAATGGTAGTCAAAGTATTAATAGGTTTAGTTGCCCTCATCATGTGGCAAAATGTCTGGATGGTGAGTCTCATGTGAAAGGAATACAGCCTTAAAATATCTTGACCCTTCCAGGGGAGAATAAAAAGGAGGCGATTACTGTTGAATCATTAACAGAGCTTGTTACTGAAAAGGGGGAGCAATGTGTTTTAAAGGTACAATATTGCTATCAGGGACAGTCAGGAGCTGGATTGAGAGGAAGGTCCCTGGAGATCAACATTGCATAAGGTAATGGGTCTGGACCCATTGTGCAAACTAGGGGGACCTCTCCTTATGTGATGGGGGAATCTCTCCTTACGTGATGAAGTGAAGAGGTTGGATGGAGTCTTTGTCAATTCCCACCCTGGCAGATCCAAGAGGCTCACTGGAGTCTCTGTGAACTGTGCACTTGACAAAGAGAAGAGACTGGAAGATATCTGTGTGAATCAATGTCCAACATAGCTAAGAGACTGACTGAAGTCTCTCAGAAGTGTGTACTTGATGTTGGGAAGAGGCTGGAGGACCCCTCTGTGAATCACTGGCTTGACAGTTGAGCGAATTATTTGTGAAAAGAATCTCTCTAAAGTCTTCACATGTTAAAGCTGTGAGTTTTGGACACACCTCTATAAAAGATTGCCTTATATCCAGAAGAGTTCATGGTATGTCATGTTACTGTGATTTATACCATGAACTGCTGCCATTTTCATGGTCTCCAGGCATTCTGGTGGAACTGAAAGGGAAGAAGGACTCAGGGAGGGGGTGTTAGTGGGATCGACAAGGAGTGTGCAAGAGAGCATTGTCGTGCTGTTGGTAGCTTTGGTTCTGAAATAACGGTCACTGTGTTTTGGGTTTGTTTTTAGTTGGTGTGTGTTTGGTGGTGTTTTGGTGTGTGGGTGTGTATGGGTGTATTTGTATGTCTTTCGTTTAGCTTCTTTCTATAGTGTGTTTGGTTGAGTTGGGTGTTGCAAAATGTGTGCAGTTTCTGCTTTGGTAGAGGTATTTGTGTGTTTTGTTTGGTGGTTGAGGGTGAGTTTGCAGAAGACTAGAAAGTTTTTAGCAGGGTTAGTGAGGGAAGTGGTCTGTTCGGCTCGCTGCGTGGGTTATGTTGGGTTGGCTGGGTGCATATCCTTGTATGGTGGTTTACATTAATATGCTTTAATTCATTTGGTCAACCTGATTTTGGTTCTGTTTTCGTTGCTTTTGGTTTTCAGTGGTTTCCCTTATGTTGTGGTTGCCTGTTTCTCTTTTCAATGGTTTTTTCCTGTTTAGTTTGTTGAGTTAAAGGGCCATATTTTTGGTCATTTTCTTAATTTTAGGTGTTCTTCTGTTGTTCATTTTTCATTCGGTGTGAGTTCCAAAGTTTTGCTGAAATGCAGGAGAGTGCTGATCCATCAAATTGTAACTTTGAGTATTCCTTTGGTTCGAGTCAGATGTTATTGCTGGACCTCAATTTTCGGTTTGGTTTGAAGATGGAGATTTTATTTTCTGTATGAATTCCGCTCTTGACCATGGATTTCTCTATTGGTTATGCAGAGCTCTTTGAACAAAATTATTTTTTGACTGATAGCCAGTGTGGGGTTGTCAGTGTGGTGTGATATGGTCTCTCTTAGTGAGTCTGAGGAGTAGTCTTCATGCTGCGTTTTGTATTCACTGTAGTTTTTTGGTGAGTTAATCTGCCATACAAAGATAGATGCTGATGGTGTAGTCTATTTATGGGAGATGACAGCAAATGTTCTGAGTGGGATGGTGAGGAAAGGTAGAATCTGCTTGAGTGCATAGGTGGAAGTAGCAATTCTTTACTACTGCATTGAGTTGTGGTTCCAGTGTTAAGTCATTGCCCATTAATGTTCCAAGGTTTTTGACTACTTTGGAAGATCTGGTCGATATCCCATTTTGGTAGGCCATGGAATGTGATTTTGGCTTTAAGGGTTGTTGGGTGTGATCATGATTTCTGTTTTGTTTGGGTTCAGTGGAAGGCTGTTGATGCTCATCCATTCATTTATGTTTGCAAGGCAGTTGATAAGGGTTTGGTCTGGTTCTCCAGACCAGTAGTGTTGATTTGTAGATGATTTGTGTGTTGTCTGCATAATTGTAGCAGGTGAGTCCATGTCTTTTGATGAGGTTGACGAGGGGGGGTCATGTGGGTGTTGAAGAGTAGCAGTGAGAGTGGTGAGCCTTGTGCAACTCGGCAGGTTGTTTGGTGTGGTACTGAGTTGAAGAGTTTTAGCCAGGTTGTTTCCATTCTTTCTGTAAGGAAGGATTTGAACTATAGTAAAGCGGTGTTGCTGATTCCTATTTCTTGGAGTGTTTTGATGAGGGTTTTGTTGTGGACTGTGTCGAAGGCTGCAGATATGTCTAGTAGTATTATCGCTGAGGTAATGTTGGAGTCAGCGTTAGTTTTTAGGTTATACCAGATGGATAGTAGCGCTGTTTCCGCTTCTCTCATGGGTCTGGAAATGACTTGTGCCTGGTTCAGTATTCAGATGTTTTCTACATGTTCCAGGACTTGATTGTATGCGTAGCTTTCTAGGCGTTTTGCCGGGTAAGTGATGTTTGATATCGGTTGGTAGTTTGTTAGATCTTCAGTATGTCCCGAGGGGTCTTTGAGGAGTGGTTTAATGTGTGTCATTTTGAAGCTACGTGGTACATTTCCTGTTGGCAGTGAATGGTTAAAAAGGAAGTTTTTTGCCGGTGCTTTTTGGTTGAGGATCATCTACATGCCTGGTGGGCAAGGGTTTGCTGGTCAACCAGCTCTGTTGCTTTGATTCACTAGGGTGGCAAATTTTTCTGACGAAATCAGTGGGAAATAGTTTAGTTTTATGGTTGGTTCTGGAGTTGTAAGGTTAGAGGGGTTCTTGGGCATACTCTTGATTTGCTGGATGTTTGTTTTTTGAATGATTTGCATAGTCATTGCACAGTTTATGTGAGGATGTGGGTGTGTTGTTCCTGGCTGTCCAGTTTATTATCTGATGATGCTGAACATCTCTTTCAGGGTGTTGCTTGAGTTTGTGATATGTTTGGTGTAGTATAGGTTTTTTGCTTTGAGGATTTTGGCTTTGTATAAATGTATCTGTCTTTAGAATGTGTTTTTTTTCTGCTGATCGTGGTTTTTACTCTCTTCTTGTTTCAGTTTCCTCTTTGTTTTCTTTGCCGCTCTGAGGTGAGGTGAGGTGAGGTGTGAACCACCTCTCCTTTATTTTCTTTGGTGAAGCAGTGCATGTGTTTTCCTGTGCAATATCATCTAGTATTTCTGTGATCCACTTTTGGATTGTCTCAGTTCTTTCTTCCACAGATAAGTCAGTAGTCAGAGGTTTCATGGATTCCAGTCTGGTGATGAGGTCCATCGTATTGATGGATTTCAGTCTCTTTTCTGAATTGGAGGAGCTTTTTGCAGGTTAGCTTGTTATTGTGTTGGCGGGTGGATCACACAGGGTACTATGAGGTGGTTGCTCCTGAATCTGCATTAGAGGCGCAGTTGTAACCAGATGTCTTTTGCAAACAATTGCACCTAGGGTGTGACCTTCCCTGTAGGTCATTTCCTTTACCAATTGCTATAGATGTATTGTTCATGTGTGATTTGTTAGTGTTTTAGGAGAGTTAGTGTTTCTTTCTTCAAACCAGATATTGAAGAAACCTTGATGATCAAGTGGTCATATTTTATGATAATATTGGTAACAGCATCTACAAATGTGTCTATGAAAGGGGGGTTGTATGTCTGCATTTTGTAGACGAGTAGGAAACTGAAAGGTTGGTGTGGTGGTCCACGGCTAAGTGGAGGAGGAGTAATTCACAGTTTCGGATTTTTAGTGATGGTGGTGTTATCATCTTTACGTCCATGGATGTTCCAGTAGTTTGATCCACAACAATGGAAGCTCCTAGAATGGCACTCTGTCACATCCAATGCCGAGAAAGGGAATAACGGTTGGGCAAGTCACGCAGAGGCAGTAATATGCAGGACGTGGCAGCATGCGCCTTTACTGAAGATTATATAAGGCTACTTTTGTGAACATAGTCATGCCCCATCTCGTCCCCCGTTCTGAGGGACATCCCATGAGTATAGAGACAAGGGGACGGGATGTAATAGCATTGACCTATATTTATTCACTGTTCAATTAAGACCCTTGCCTCTGTCAACCCAAACCATGCCTTACACAAGCTTGATTCTATGTTGGGCTCGGCGACCATGAACAGCGCAACACACATATGTCAGGGCTGCTATTAGACTTGGATAAAAATAGGCTTCCTTCCCCTTCCTCTCCTCGACCCCACTTCTCTACCTTAAACAAAACCCCTTTGCACACAAAGACACATTTTCCTTCCAAGGCCTCCGTAAAACAACAGTCTGTAAGGGTACACCACCACCCCTGGAGCATGCAAATCCGTGAATAGGCCCAAGAGTAGAAATCTAAAACAATGATCACAGTTTCCATGCTTGTTCAAGCCTCGGACCGGTCCCAACGGCCTCCTATCCAATAAGGAAAATTGAAATTCCAGCCTCTCCTCTGTAACACTGAAGGGGCCAAGGAGAAAGTAAGAGAAATGGGCAGGGTTATGCCTGGCTCATCTCAGGTATGGCTCAACATTTCCCGGAAATATTGTATCAGAGTTATAAAACTGGATTAAGGGAAAGAAATAAGGGGCTGAAGACTCTGCGGGACAGGTAATCTTGACAAGGAACATATATGTTGATATGTCAGAAATCATACTTTGTGGCGGGATAACAGGATGAGGGCATATCTTTTCCAAATTAACAATACTTATAAAGAAAATCTTTCTGTCCTGTCCTGCCTGCCTGTATGTGGTGAATGGAACCCTGGGTGCTTGGCTGCTGTGTTCTCTCTCTTGGAATGTCCCCTGAGTGTTCTGCCCTCAGTGTTCCATGAGTGCTAATTAGTTAGTATCATCTAACTTCCTCATGGTGTTGAATACCGGGTGTCTCTGTACTCGGTATACCCCCACTTCCCAACCGCTGGCTGCTTACCCAAGTATTCCTGCGACAGATAATAAAGGACACGTCTTGGCCCAGCTCCCCTCTTGTCATCCATGGCCTCAGTATTTCAATTGTTTCAAAAATTAAACAACCTTTACTTTTCCAGTGGAAATTAAGAATGTTTTGTAGCGATCCATCACATTATGCTGGACATATTCTGGCAGGTCATTTCACCCATCTTTCCCATTTTCACATTTACCTAAACTTTACACTGTATCTTGCTCTGTAATACTATAATTCATGAAGTGGTCATGATTTCTCAGTTAAAGCAAAAAGGAATTGCTGACGGTCTGCATTTGACCATCATTTTGTGAAATAAGGATCTGTATCCGAAAACTTCAACTCGAGTCAGATGGACGACAAGAACCCATTTCACGGACATCGTTGTTATGTAAAAGGTAACTCTGGTTAAAATGTAGGACAAATGTCATGTAATGTGATGTGACGAACAGGCTATTCAAGAAAGTTCCCGCTCATTATGTCGGCCATCTATGACACTTTTCGTATGTGCGCAGTCGCGCAGCCTGAAATAAAGGTTTCCACCCGCGCAAGAGCAGAGCACTCAATACCATGATACCTGTATGGACAGTCACTAGTAATCAAACTTACTGTGACGCAGTGGCATGTGTGTCTTCCCAATCCGCCTGATGAAATTGCACACCCTTCAAAACAGAGCAATCATATTGCTCCTCCAACTTTTCCACCTGGCAGTCTGACTTTTTTTATTGGAGTCCTGCAAGTGCGCAGAGATACTGCTGTTACATTGTAATGATGTCATGTTGAGTGCCCCTTGCAGTCAGTTTCAAAAACCTGGCCGCCCAGAAGTGCCAGAGCAGACAAAGACGCCATGTGCCATCAATACAGCAACTGTCAAAGAGTGACCCTCTAGCAATCATCCACTTACTGCCAAGTGTTCTGGGACTTGTTATCACTTAACAATTATACAGTAGTCTGAAAAAGAAAAACTGTTCCCACTTATTTTAGAGGTTTTCTTATCTGTCCAGCTCTTTTTTATGTTCTTATTGTCAAGCTATTGGATTCTTCATAGCAGTAATGGTGCCCCTGTAACCACAATGTTTAAAGGGGTAATGGAAAAGTGCTTTGTGTACAACATCCCGTTCTATGCATGTGAAGTGTCGCCTCCAAGGAACTTCAATTCCAAAAGAGCGTTCAAGTCCTTTAACACCACTCTGCAGAAGGGATCATTCTCAGAACATGAAGCAGGACAGTTCACATTTAAAAATGGGCATTACGGTTTAGTCTGAAATGAACACACTATTATCAACTGTAGAGATTGTAGGCGCTATGGGTTCTAGAGTGAGTAGCAATATGCTAGGCGTGTTTTGGTGAATCGAGCTATTCCGAGCATTATCAGTGGTTTAGCATGTCAGTTCAGGCTAAAATAGAACAAATAGGGTGTGGAAGATTTCAGGATCAGCCTTGTAAAGCAGAAGCAGAAACAGGATCTTGCTGGTGCAGTTGAAGGAGCAGGCTTTAGTGTAGGGAGACAGAGAACATGAGGAGCATTTAGTTGAGGCAGAGGGAGAACATTGAAATAGGACAGTCATCTTTTTGTCACTACTGCATAGTCGTATGCAACCCAGGGACCGCCATGGAAATTTCTGTCAGTGCGAGGAGAAGAACACCCCAGAATTGAATGGAGGAAGGCAGGACAATTGTATTCATGGACCTGTAGATCAGTGTGCCATTTCTTTTAGATAGTGGCCTATACCTCTTGGTAGGAGTATGCATTCAGTGGCTATTCTGAGCCTGTCCTCTTTTGGTAGCCAGACAAAGTACTAGTTGCAGATAGAAAGTATTGCAATTCTTCATAGGCAAGAGGCGATTGGATTTAGTGGCTGTGTGTGTGTCATTTTAGTATTAGTATTAGGGAGAAGAGTATGCCAGTAACTACCTTGTATGACATAGACATATGACATTTCTTGTCATGGTTAGGTGAAGAACATCATACACTTTTTGGGACGTGGTTAGATTACATGAAATGATGCTACCAGTGTAGCATCATTCAGTTGCCAGAGAAAATACTTGTTGCTTGTGTAGAAAAAGGTTTGTCATTCTTTGAAGGTAGACATGTGTATACAGTTTCTGTAAATCCGTGTGTCCTCTTTTTGTGGCTAAACTAAATACTTGCTGCTTGGCAATTTGTGGATAACAGAGTTTACATTAGTTTTTAGGCAATAGAGTGCCGCCACCATTTTTAACCATGTCCACAACATGCCATCATATTTTGGCTATGGAGAAATTTCCATTTTGTCTGTCAAAATATCCAGAGCACATGCGTTTCATGGGGAGAGGGAGGCGTGTGTAGGAGGCTCAGCCCACTTACTCTTGGGAAGCAGATTCCGAACGGTTAGGATCTGGGAGGTTCCACAACCCACATCTACTGATGACTCTAGAGATAATGAGGAGTTCATGGAGCTGCACTTGATTGTGCAAACACGTGATCATGGAAGAAGGATAATCCCAGCCCTGAGGTAGAAGCAAAGGACACATCTACTCGTCTACTGTGGTACCAAGGATTTTAAAGGAAGCCTGTCAGATGTGAAGGTGGACAACATTAGCATGTGGCTCACATGGCACCATCTCCACCTCCTGGAGTGTAGGAAGACATGTGCTCTTGCTCCAACAGGAAAGTCCAAAGAGTGGAAGTTCTTTATAGTATAGGGCAAAGAATGACAACATCTCACTACATGAAATATTTTTTTTTAAAAAAACAGTGTGCAGGGGAAGGTCTGGGATCAAGTTGGATACCACATCTTTGCAGTGCCATATTATGCGACATTATGCACATGATTGGGGTGAAACCAGAAGACACCTGCTGTATGCCTTCCAACATTAACCAGTCACCATACAGGTTTGCAAATTTGGGGAACTTTTCTAGCTGCACTCTTAAACCTCCGCGACTTAATACAAAAGTAATAACTCAATCGTGTCGCAATGATGTGTGTAGAGAGCGAAGACACAGAGTTCCCCCACTTCGCTTGTCAAAAATTAAACTATAAAGTTCTACACGCATCCATTACTGCGCCATACAGCCCCACACTGTACTATTTCTCTATAAAACCGTTCTGCTGTTGTGCCGTCGCTCTAGTGACTGTCTGTAGTGGTGGTGATTATCAATCAATATTAGGTTTATTCGAAATAAATTCTTCAAGATAGATTTTATACTAAGAAATACATTACATAGGAATAGAGTGGACATGGAAAATAAACGCAATGCATGCTTTACATAGCATGGACCTTCTTGTTATTACTACTTATATTTGAAAGCATGCAATATAAAAGAATGTCCAATCTCCCAATTCTAAAAGAATCAGCTGTGCTTATAAAAAAAGTAGTCTGCCACATGATAATTCACGCAGTTAACATTTTCAATAATGGTAAAATGTAATTGTTCTAATGTACAGACCACAGAAAAGAAAGATGTGCTAACTAGCTTCAAGCATTAAACCATCACAATCACAGCATCTGAACTGAGTGGGCCTATGCGACAAACCTGAGAGTTGCAAAAGAAGATGATTAAAGAGAAAGATAGTAATCAAACTTCTTGCTTTCTGATTTTCAATACAAGTACAAACTTGATTCCAAATTGGGATAATGTATTAAGATCTCACAGGGCTTTTTATGCGGGCATCACTCATCAATACCTCATGTCTTTCAATTGCAGCAAACGTTAACAATGTCTTGTGTTTTTTTTATTATCATGTCTGTAGTATCATAAAGAGGACATGAACACAAAGTATTTTTCACATAAGATAGCCATTTAGAAGCCTTAACATTACACAAACCCATAATGTCACATGAAATTGAACGAGACAGCCTAGGTTTATCGTCAGACGACATGTCTATCCATAGAATTGCTGGTGCAACTCTGAGTTGTATTAACAGGAGTAGTCTGTGTTTATAGATATAGTAACTCAGTCACTGTCGATTTCCTGACATCAAGTAAAATTTTTAAAAGCGCCTGTTCCGCTTTTAAAATCGGTTCAAGAGATGCAATGATCCAAATCCCCAGAGCATAACATGCTAGGCCACAAGGCGTGGCCTTCTGGACCTTAGGCGCAGGGATGACTACGCTTCCTCCATAGATCATGGAAAATGGTGTAAATCCTGGATTTTCTTGAGTCATACATGCTGCTACCCATTATTTTTTCCCGAATATATTATTTTGTAGTTAAAACAGATTCAAGGTAATCAGTGCATTCAACATTTAACAAGGATTCAGAACCAAAAGTGAAATTTCATGCCCTTTTGCATTGTTCATTCAAACAAAAGACCTGAGATTTTTTCAACATTTGCCTTCATGTTGTGGAGGTCTGGGGACGTTTTATAAATAATCTAAAAGTTCCTGGGGAGCAGTCCGCATCCTACCAATTAAAATGATATCACCAGCATAAGCCCAACATGGCAGCAATCTTTGACCAATGCATAGATCATCGCAAGTCAAAGATTGCACAAAGTTAGCCAAGTAAAGTTTAGTACAAACATAAATAAAAGTGGAGATATTGCACAGCATTCTTATACGCCCTGCCTGATTAGTAAATGTATTGGTTCTATCGTCTGCCCTGTTATACATTGCAAATACTGTTGTGTTAATTTAAAGTTAATTAAAAAAAATAAAAAAAATTAAAAATATATATATATATATAAAGTTAATTAATTTGATCAGGATAAGGACTTAAGAAAAATTCTAATGAAGGTATTATTTCAAATTAAACACATCTCTGTTAATTTATGTTTAAAAGTTAAAATAGAGGTGTAGCCTAAAGGCAGCATTCAAATATAATATTAGATGCAATTATAACAATTGATACAGATGTCCTGGGGTTTGAAAGACTTACAGATAATGAAGTTGTTTGAATAGTCAAAGAAGATAGCTGTTGAATATCCAGGACCATGCATTCAAAGGTAACATACATTACAAAGTGATCCCAAACTCTGATTGTATTTGTAACAATGACTGAAGACGTTATAAGTCACCCAGTAGCTTATATATATTGTGTTTTTAGACCCACTGTGGAGACTTACGTAAAGAATCAGGTGTTCCCCTGACGAAGGTCCAGCAGTCAGACACACATAGGACTAAATCATGTGCATGTCGAGAAGGAACACTACCGCTACAGAGCGGGTGAAGTTGATTGATTTTGAGTGAACTAAATATGTGTTTTAACTGAAAAGTGTGTGCTCCTTGCTACTAGAGGTGGTAGGTTTGTTAGTTTGTACACACATATTGTTGTGTGAAGAAATAACAGATGTGATATATTATAGTCCTTGACACTCTGGGTGAATTGATAAAAGGATATGTTATTTGCTTTTAAATTAATACTATTATGATGACTCATTATTATTAAATTAAAGACTTGCATTATTACATCCAAGAGCACATAATCAGATTCAGTGCTATATGCTTCATTATCGCTATGGTCTCTTCCAGTTTCTAAAGTAATTCTGGTTGTGATTGTCAGGAATAACACGAGGTTGCCAGGACTTGGCTGTTTCTCAATTACATGTGTTTTCTCTTTGCATGTGAAAAACAATAGAGAGATCCATAAACGTCCACTTGAAGCGGATTCCTAGATTGATTTTGGGAACAAGGAATTGTCACTACATAGAAAGGTAGGACTCCGGTTAATTGTCAACAGTTATTTGCTCTTTGAAAGACTACATCAGTTTAGTCAAAAATACAAATTTTAATATTGTCTCGTAGAATTTGAGATATACTATACATATAAAATACATAGTCAGACACTCTAAAATGGTACATATATGTAACAATGACAAAAAACACATAGCAATTTCTAAAAAATAGAGATATATGTAATATCAATCTATATTCCAACCTCTGCTATAAATCCTTTTAGAATTGGGGTTTCGATCCTTGTGGATCGCTCGATGTTTTCATCCAGTCTAATGTTATGTTTAGATTGGGATACCCCTTGAGTAGATGATTAAATGCTACCATTCAATTTAGGATTATTGAGTTCCCAATATTGAAATAATCCTAAATTGGTTGTCATTGTTACATATATGTACCATTTTAGAGTGTCTGACTATGGCCCTCATTACGACCCTGGCGGAATCCAAAAAACGATGGCGGAAATGCAATACCGCCATCGAATACCGCTCGGTGCGACTATGACCCGTCACCGCAAAGTACGAAGCCATTAGCGACACCGTAGTGAACGCCAACGCTAACTGCACCAAGTACGCGCGCGCGCGCCATGCCAAACCGTAAATACCACCATGGCGCAAGGGTACGCGAATTCCGACCCTAGCGGACATGTACCTAACGCCATCAAGCATGGCGGAAAGCACCAATCCGCCATGGTGAGAAGTACGGCATCGCGAATCAACCGTAAACGGCCCCACTGAGTGCCTGTACACCGCTCCCTGCCCACAAAGTACAACTCCCCGTAGGTGCAATGAAGTCACAATGCAACCAGTGAAATGTACAAGTCACCCATGCATGCCAACGAACAAAAGAAACACAAGAGGGGCCAATGGGAGCTGCAGGGCACAGATGGCACGAATACAGAAGCCATTCCAATGGACATGACCACAGCCCCCCCCCCCGAAACGCACGCAAACACAGGCACCTGTGATCAGCAATATTCCGAAAATCACAACATTCCACCAGTCCACCTGGCTGACCGGCATCTGTTACACAAAACCCATTCCCCCGCCCCTGAGCATGACAACATTCAAACAGTCACATTGGCAGCCCCCATCCCTGACCTCACTGGGCTCCGTAGGCAAACGCGCCCAGCACAGTACCACGCGACTAAACTCCGAAGCTGGAACCCAATGCAGATCTCCTCACAATACATCGCTCCCCAAATAGGAATATGCCACATCACTCGCAAAGAAGAACGCTACACGGCCCATATCAGAATAGAAATTTAATGCACAACTAAATCACCAAGCCCATACAGCCATTAGTCCATGAACTCCAAAACACATATCACCATTGTGGGCTGCATCCGCAAGGAATGACCAGCTACTACTTGTGTGACGCCCTGTTCCATCATGGTACACAGAGCCACATTCACGTACGAAAAGGCAACATGGAAGCGCACAGACCCGCAGGGCCGTCCCAATGGGGAGGCACTAGTCCAGCTGAAAGGCCGAAATGTTGCTCCGAGCCACTAGTACTGCGTAAGGGCATGTGGCCCATTGGCGATCGTCCCATAAGATCGTAATGCTGCTCCACTGATTAACACGAAGCAGCAGGTGTCGGGAGTAAACGCCATCTGCAGGAGTGGCATACAGATGGCAGTGGCAAAAGGGGAGGAGATACCTGTCAACCAAAAGAAAAGAAAAAGAACAGAATGGCCATCAGAACTACATTCGAACAACTCACTTCAATGATCACACTAAATCCACAGTCATATGCATGCTAGCCCACTCGAAAGGATCATCACCACCCCGAAACCACTTGCGACTCATAACTATCTATATCGAGGTGTAAACACCATCACAAACGAGTGTACCTGTGCATGCGTCTGTCAGAACAGATTCCATCAGATGGGAATGTTAACGTGCATGGACACAAGTGTCTGAAGGCGCGTCGAGACAGGGAGGGCTCAACAAGGCCAGATAGACGATGGTCCCACTATGGCAGCCCTGCATCACATAGCGCAGGGGAGGCGGATAGATTCCAACAAGCCCTGTACATGGCAAACCCTGTATCAAATCACCTGCCCATGCATCCATTCATCATTCCCTCATCCTGTTATAAAAACGCCTGAATATTTACTCACAAAACATTCGAACTTTCCATTGAGTCTGTGCGTTATGCAGCCTGCAAAATCCACAGTGCCCCAGCCCGTAATTCCAGTGTTGTGAAGTTACATGTATTTGGGAACGTCCGGCCTCATCGCCCACGTCACTATTGCGCATCCAAAACTATTCATATCAATCATTGCTTCCTCGCCATGGCCCCTGTCTCAAGGACATCGAACAAAAGAACGTTATATTTGCAGTCAGACCTGTGGGCATCTCCCCGGCGCTAGCTGAAAACCGAAAGCGCTGGCCTTCGAATTCCTCATTTGCAACATCACGTCGAAAAGGCATCTGTGGCCGTTTGAAATCACAAATTAATCCATCGAGTGCGGCTGTGTGTGAAAATGGCAACTGCCTTCACCCACGAATGGGACACCCCGTGCAACTCGGTACAGTGATGCATGAGGGCCCACCGTTACTCGAGTACTACGTCCCACTGACCCATCACAAGTCTGTTCGCGACTGCAAAGATTGTATGTGAAACAATGGGACCATAGCCGAATGTACATATCAACAAATGTTACACGGCCATCGGGTACAAATACATGAATGCAAGAGCAAGATGCCATTCCTCGAATTGCAGCGTTGTGTGCGGGACGTGCTCGGCCAAAGGGGAGAGCAGCTTGCACAGGTGGAATGAATCACCACAGGTGGAGGCCATACAGCCTGAAAACACATAAATTGCACACCCAGTCTCCTCCCACAACCACACCCACTCCGAAATGCTACCGGCAGGACTCGCGATGTTGGCCCTGGGGGACCTGATAGCACTGCAAGTACTCCAACTCCAAGAAGAAGACGAACACCAACTACAACCGGCCGCACGGAGGAGACGCAGGAGGAGGAGGAGGGCAAGGCAGGGCCAGCAAGGGCCGCCAGCACAGCCACTACCACCACGCAGGCAGCCCGCAATCCCACGCCTCCGAGCACATCCGTTCAACCTCACTGATGAGCAGATCCACACCCTCTACCGTTTGGACCGGGACACCATAGCCGCCATCGTGGACATGACACAGGCTGACCTTGTCAGCATGATAGATAGCCCAACCGCCATCCCACCCCTACTGAAGGTGGTGTCTGTACTCCACTTCCTGGCCACAGGCACCTACCAGCACACAGTCGGACAGTTGCATGGCATTTCACAGCCACTGTTCTCACGGACACTATTGCAAGTGCTCGATGCCCTCCTGCAGCACGCAGACGACTACATCTCTCTACCACGCTCGGAGCAGGAAATTACCAACACAAAAGTGGGATTCCATGCACTTGCCGGCATACCGGGTTGCATTGGTGCCATCGACTGCACCCATGTGGAATTGGTCGTTCCACATGCCAAGGAGGCCCAGTACCGCAACCGAAAACAATTTCATTCCCTGAATGTACAAATGGTGTGTGACTCCAACAGGATCATTACACATTGTTGTGCCAGATTCCCTGGATCAACCCATGATTCTATGGTCTTGAGGAACTCTACTATACCACGCTACATGGAGCGACACGCAGGGAACAGATCCTGGCTACTCGGTGAGTCTCATTTCATGCATGATGATGTGGGGTATGTGATGCGGCAATGAACTGCCAGGAAGGGGGGGGGGGTGCGTACGTAGCAATGGCATTCCACATCATACGTTTATCGTCCACATACAGGTGATGCTGGGTATCCACTGAAGAGATGGCTCCTCACACCAGTCCGGAACCCACGGGACCAGCATGAGGAGGACTACAACCATGCCCACTCACGTACCCGTGTAGTCATTGAACAGGCATTCGGCCTACTGAAGACTCGTTTCCGCTGCCTCAGCAGGTCTGGCGGGGCACTCCTGTACCGCCATGAGAAGGTTGCAAAGATGGTCATGGCATGTGTCATGCTCCACAACATGTGCGTACGTAGAAATGTGCCCATGCCCCCTGACGCTGAACTGCAAGCACCTGATGATGGTCATGATGAGGGTGGAGATGTGGCAGCACCTCAAGGAGTCTGCGAGGCACCGGAGGGCCGTGACATTCGTCAGCATCTCATTGATGCATGCTTCTAGCACTCACGCCTGGTGGCTGATACATGGACACGGGACTTGTGGCACTGTGTGTGTCTGGTACATGCACAATATGGACTGTACGCCTATGATGGCCTAGTACACAAAGATCATTGTCCACACATCTCATTGGTTGATCGTGCACTGTTTATGGCATATGTGATATCATGTTGAACACCCTATCGACCCGCCACCCAAGTGAGCCCAACACACCCCCTCCACCCTCCTACCTCCCCCCCGAACACCAGTGTCCAAAGAAGCTCATTGTCAGTGGGCTGTCGCTATTGCAAGCCCCCTCTGCGGGTATCAGGGGCACCCCTGCCTGTGGAGCGCAGGTTCCTCCCAGATCTACGTTGGGGGCTGCCCTGGACGGAACTTGCAACGGATGACGTCTCTGCCTGCTCACGTCCATGCATGTCCCTAAGGGTTTGTGAGAGCTCAGTGAGCACACGGCGCACTGCGGCAAGTTCGGCACATACGTCTTTGGACGTCGCATGCAGTTCCCCCCTCAGGCTCTCGGTGCTTCTCTCCATTTGGACTCTCAGGCTCTCGGTGCTACTCTCCATTTGTGCCCTTAGTGTCTCTGTACTTCTCTCCATTTCTGCCCTGAGTGTCTCAGTTGATGTTTCTATGTCTGACTTAGTGCGCCCACATTCATCGGCATGGTCCTTGAGGAGCGTGGCCAGTTGCTGCTGTTGCACGATTAACTGGTCGAGGGACTGTTGCCTCTGCTGGGCCATGGCCATTTGCGGGGGTGTCACAGAGGGGCTGTTGACCTCATGTTGCCTTGCCACAGGGCTTGGGGGGGATGGCCAGTCGTCGTCTTGTGGGTGCCCCTGCGTGGTATCCTCATGTTGTACGGGATGGGACAGACAGGGGGAATGGGACAGGTCATGGATGGATCTGACTTCGACATCCCCGTCTTCTGTGTCGGAGCATGCTGCCATCAATGGGGTGTCACCTATGGTGCTGCTGCCACCAGAGGCAGTGCCTTCTGTGGCATCCGTTGGGGGGACCTGTGGTGGTGGTGTTGTGGGCATGCTGGCTGCTGGGGTGCCTGTTGATGTTCCCCCCTCTGTGCTGCCACCTGATTTGTGCTGCTGCCGTGTCTTGATGCGTGCAGCTGAGGTGGAGGGTCTTTGGCCGTTGGTCTTGGCCCTCTTTGCAGGTGTGCTGGTAGGGGTGTCCTGATGCTCGTCGTTTGGATCGGAGCCTGTGGTGGAGTAAAGGAGGGCGAGGGTTATTAATGGGTCTGTGGGTATTGGAATGGCATTGTATCACATGCATTGGGGTGGTACATGAGGGTGATTTGGGTCGGTGCCTTGGAGGTGCTTTTATTTGTGTGTGGGGTGAGGGTGCAGTTGTTTGGCAGCCTGCAGTTAGGGTGTGCCTGCTGGACGTGTGGTGGGTGTTTTAGGGGTTTTTAATTATTTATGTATTTATTGTGGTTTTAAGGTGCACTATCAGGGCGATGTGTGTGGACGTTCTCCTGGACATGTGTTTCTGTTGCACTATGTGGACACATGGTACTTCACATGATTGGACATTGTGGATTTAGCATTGTTTTATCTGGGCCACCTACCTGATTCTTCTGATGTCTGCACTCCTTTCTCCATCCCTCCGACTCCCTCTATGCTCTCCATTCCGATGGTGGAGGCACAGATTTCTTCCCAGGGGGTCAACTTGATGGGTGATTCAGGACCTCCCCCGGTGGCTGTGGCAATGTTGCGGTTGGCAGAGAGTATGCTGCGGACGCGTATCCGCAGGTCGTCCCACCGCTTTCTGCATTGCTGTGGGTTGCGGGGTGCGGTCCCCACCGCGCTTACCCGCTGTGCCACCAGAGCCCATATGGCCTTCTTGTTCGCAAGTGCCGTCCTGGTCATTTGCGTGGAGAAGACGACGGCAGCATTCTCCTGGAGGGTCTCTGTTAGCACGGTGAGTTCCTCACGGGAGAAGTGGACCTGCCGCTTGCGGTCGCACGCTTTCTTCGCTACTTTTCCCATTTTTCTTGGTTTCGCTAGGGTGGATGACGGGTTGGGGTGTGTCTCGGGGTAGTCTTTTTAGTGGTTGTGTGGTTTTGGTGGTTTTATAGGTGCACGGCGGGATGTTTCCCGTTCCGGGACCATGTTTTAACTTCCGTTTCCGTATATTTCCGGTCACCGTACTTTCCGGTAGGCGCACTCTGCGGTGCCCGCTGTGATGGGTGGCGGTATTGCACCTAGGGCGCCGTACGGCGGCGGTGTGGGCCGTTTTGGGGTCATTTCCGCCATCGCGGACTTTGCACTTCCGCCATGCCGTGGTGCTCGTGCCCGATGGGTCGGAATGGGCCGCAATTTGCTCCTTCGTGCAATGGCGGAAACGCTATTTACGCTGTGGCGGTCCGGTCAGTCACTTTCCGCCAGGGTCGTAATGAGGGCCTATGTATTTTATATGTATAGTGTATCTCGAATTCTACGAGACAATATTAAAGTTTGTATTTTTGACTAAACTAATGTAGTCTTTCAAAGAGCAAATAACTGTTGACAATTAACCTGAGTCCTACCTTTCTTTTCTCTTTGCATGCCTGGACATGTAGAGCCATACTTATAATGGACTCAACCAAACTACAAGCCTCAACATACACAGTGAAAAGCCAGCACTGGTTTAATGTGTCATGCATGCCTTGGGGACTTTTACAGCTGTGATCTTCTCTGCTGTTAATGCCATGTGAACTGAAAAAATAGAACAGGTGACATGGGAAAAGACTACTGTATTCCCCAGCTTAAAGGATCTGGGGGTTGGGGATACTTTTTAATAATATCCTCCGACTGAAGCGAGGGCCCAGAGAAAGTGCGTGATTTTGTCTGGGTACTAACACATCATATATACACAAAAATGCCATCACCCATGAGCAACAAAGCTGCGGTTACTATACAATAATTATATTGACAAAAGTAGTGCACAAGTCTAGAAAATGTGTATATATCAAAAAATGTGTCTTTATTATTTTATCTTTTTTATGAAAAACACTTGTTTCTTTTTACGTATTGCACTGTTCACAATGTTTTATCCGAACACCACACATTATATTAAGTCAATAAATTGATAAGAGCTCCAGGTCCATACTCTTGACCTCACCCAGTGGGAATGTGTCTAAATGTCACCAAACCCATTCAATGAAACTAATTAAAATGCTGACTGAATAAGCAGTATGCATGGATCATATTTAACTGCTCCCTATAACCCCAGTATGTTTCTGTTTTTGTAGTTCAGAACATTCTTCAGGGTGACTGCCACCAATTTGAATCTTCCTACATGCGATTATTGAAAAATTGTTCTTGAAGTAAAACGTGGCATATTCTCAATCATTAAGTTGACAAGTCTTCCTTCCTGTGTCCGTCATGTCCACTCCACTGCCATCAATCTTTAGCTGTGTGTCAGCAGAGGACTGTGTCTAATACAAAAGCATACAAAAAGTCCCTTCTCTATCTGAGCACCAATCGGCACATGTTGCCGGTAGCATGCATCATTTTTCATCCAACCATCGACTTCTGTGTGTTCTGTTAGAATAAATGTCCAGAGAATACTAATCGCAAAACAATATATCGTATCTTGCGTCACCTCGCAGTGGCAACTTTTTAAACCTAAAAGAAGGGCAATCGTTATCCCAAAATGAACTTTTCCGGTTTTGGACCTTGAAAAATCCTCAATAGAAAACAATGAGTAGAATCAAGAGACAAAACACATTTAGGAACACTGTCTGGAAAAAGTGCAAGAGAAGAACACATACCACACAAATGAAAGAAGAGGGACGAATTGAAGACCAAGTATGATAAAGTCACATCTGAGCGAGAAAAACAAAGGTGAGGCATACAATTGTTATTCAGAAAATGTGATGGTTATTATTTCACACAAAACAAAGTCTTGTTTATCATAATGGCTCACAATTCTCCCTGCCCCAATGCTTCGTATTGCATATTGCTGAAACCAAAATTCTAATCAGTTGTATTGTCCAATGATTTTCAGTCACATATACACTGCTCCAAAAGGACATTTTTGTTAACTACAAAATGTTTAGTTCAGTCTGTTGGGTGACCCCGGCAGGTCTATGCATAAAATTCCTACAAATAATGGTGCTGCTGTGTGTGTTAAAGTTCATTATTAGTGTTCAGATTCCCTACACTGAGACACTAAGCAACTAAATCCACTTTCTGCGAAGTCCCCAGGTGCTGTTAAGCGTTGAGGAGACACTGGGCATCCATATTATTCACAACAATTCCAAACTATATTAACCAATGTATTTAATGCCCTGCTTCCCCTTAGCTTTGGTCTAAAGATTATAGGGCAGAGAGAGCAGGACAAATGAGATTCCAAACAAGAAATGTCAGTGATAACATTATAGGAGGCGGCCGCCAAGGATGTACGTATTCGAGTGGCAGGTCATTTTATATAATAACCAAGTGATGACTAGCTATCTATAGGTGTCATAAGCGCTGCTCTTTAGAAACGGCGTAAAGGTCCACGATTTGCAGAATTGATGGGAGTAATTTGCTGTCTGATTTCTGTGAAAGCCTGGAAGGACATTACAACATTACCAATACACGTTTTTTTCAGCAAACACTTCAAAAAGCCAATGCAATTTTAGTAGTCTGCTCCGATTCGCCAACCTCTAATTTAATTTAAAACCCTGCTAAAGAAGATTAACACTATTTCTGGACTGCCTCTGGTGATGAATTGGTCCAATTCTCCCTCCAGCATGTGAAATATTTATCCGGAAAACCCACTTATCAATTTGCGACATTGCTGCAATGAGTAATACTGATTACACATTTTCTAACAACTTGAAATGGTTTTCTTGTATTACATTTGACCAAAAAACCACAATGGCATAAGAACATGAAAGTACATGCATTGGAACACATTCACGTTAAACCACAGGAAAAACAATTAGTGACCACATGGTCGTTATTATGTTGCTGCTGAAATACAGGACAATTGCAGTATAGTAATTCCCCTGTAAGAAAGAAAGTCCATGTGGTGAACTCTCCAACACATACTGATGCATTCTCCAACAGTTAACTTCCATGATGCCTTTTTTCCGCCAACACTGGGTTTAAGCATTGTGCTAGGGAGATTTGAGCACAACCCTCTGACGGCGGGCTGTGTAACCATCTAATCTAAGAGTGAGCTGGCATGTCACCCTGAAGGGCACGCCAGACCTATCTGTGGAGCGTAGCTATGGCAGAGCAGTCAGGCTTGGCTTTGGGGATTTAGGAGGGCAGATGGTCAAGTGCAGTTGGTCCACACTTTTAAACAGAGAGAACACTCACACTGGTGCACTGAAGAATATACCTTTTTAAGAAGTCAGACACATATATCCGGTTGGGGGGATAGCTCAGGGGAAAGTGGGCAACACACTTGTCTTGAGAACACGACAATGTGGTGCAATATGGGTTTGATCCCCGGTCTGGTGCTTAAAAGCTGGAGACGTCTGGCATTAAGCTTGATTTAAATGAACAACACAAATAAAAAGAATACAGAGGCCATTGCTTCCTAGGAGGAAGCTCCTTGTCTCTGGAATACCTGCCCACTCTTCCTTGACAGCAATCTGAATTTGAGAAGAGCTTGAATACCTGGCTCTTCCTTGGAAAATCTTTTTGTTGTATTCCCTCCTCTACTCCCAGTACTAAGAGACTGGATATTAAAGTACCTAAGAAAAACTTCAAATCAAGTCAACAAGGTCAAAGATGGACTACAAAGTTGAAGGTTGATGAAACACATCTTTATTTGTCTTACAACAGCTGTTATGGGAGCCCTGGGACATGACATCCCTAACACAGCTAGCATCACCCTCACTGGACCAGGGCAGGGCACAGGGGTCTATTGAGTAAATGCTGTGGCGGGAAGGAGGGTCAGGCAACGACTAGAAGCTAAGGAGGACATATGAGACTTCATGTAATCTCAAGAGATCTCGCATGATTACATGCACAGCTATTTACAGCAAAATCCTGCATCCCATGCCAGATGTTCCGAGATTCTGACCTAGAAGGATCTCCTGCATCTTGTCCCATATCGGCGCCACCCGGGAAGAAACAAAAAGAACAGAAGAACACAGACAGTGTGGAAAAGAAGAACAGAAGAACGGACACCGAAAGACAGAAGAAAGAATCGAGAACACAGACAACCAGAAGAGGACCAACGAAGATAGGTGGAACCTCTGTTGAACTGTCCTGTGACATGCTCCCTTGTTTCTTCTCCATCGCACTCCCTAACTGTCAGCGAATTACACCTGTGAAGGAAAGAAAAAACAGGTTAGTGAGCGTCAAGAGACACAGGGCCACTGGAATTAGCCCGGACTTGGTTTTATCACTTACCTTTGGCACTGAGGAGCTTGGTGCTTGTTTACGGTGCCGAGCAGTTTGCTGACTTCTCCACCTACAGACAGGAAAAAGACATTCCAATAGTCTGAGCTGAACCAGAGCAAGAGAACGCTAAGGCATTAATATTGGACAAGAACCACCAAACAAGAATTACTGCAAACAAGCTACGGGGTATCTGCAACCACTGAAGCGGTGCATTAAGCTATGGAGTGAGGATATCCCTGCAGCCGTGGCCGTCCCTGGCATTCTCCTGCTCATTGATAGTCAACACTGGGAGTCCTCGAGATACATACCCTGGCAGCCACTGTCGATGAAGAGAGAAAGGGTAGGCAGAGTGGGTCACAGGGAGGGTTTGCACACAGAAGCCCCTAGCAGCCTCCCTCCTTCTTGCAGATGGACCAGACTCCAGGGAGCAGTGAGAGGGTAACCCCATCCTAAACACCATAACCACTAAGGCAGCTTGGGAATCCAAGCCACCCCCTCATTGTGCACTTGCCCTTGATTGTATAATCATTCAAGGTGCAGAGCAGGATGTGGGTGGACAGGCACAAGCAAGGGCGATCTGCGTCCTGACGTCTGGAAGCTGACATCCAGGTAGGACGTCACAATAGCTTCTTCAAACATCATCTTGCTTGTTGTTGTTGACTCTTGAGTCTGCACTTAATTTCTTCTGCCAGATTTGCAGTTCTTGTCTGAATTTCAGACTCACTCAAGATGAAACGGGTGTATCTCATTTGCTCTACGTCAAAAGATCCCCATGTCAAGTGGCCAACTTACTACAAAGGACAGCATGTCTTGTATTTCTGTTGAAGTACATCAAACAACCTCCATGTCAAAGATGCACAGTAAAAGGTCAACCTGCTACAAAGTTCGGCATGCCTATAAAGTGAAAACTCTAACATACACACGTGTATTCTATGTTTCCCTTTCATTCTGATTGCCTTCTATTTATAACACACCCCTTAGCCATGTTTCATGCCCGTTCACAACCTTCTCCAGTACTGATTTCACATTTCTCTCAGAAAGATATACATGTCGACCTTAAAATGTCTATATTTTAGCCTGTCTATATTTTGTATATCTACCCTTTGACTCCACACCTATGTAACACCTTTAAACAATTGGAAGTTCTGGTCAATGTGTGATGTAATACTCACTTTCCCAGTATGGTAGGAAAATACCAGTTCTTTTGGACATGCTGTGGTTGTAGTCAAATAATGATTCTGGGATGAGAGACACTAATTCCCAGCATTCAGAGGTTTAAGGCAAACAGCAGAAATAGCTTTCATGCCTCGCATTTCTAGCATGCACTGCACCATTTCATTTGGTCAGTGTGTTTTTCGGCGTCCATCAATTGCCCCAGCTTTAAACCATGCCGTTTGCTGACTTTTTCTCTCTTGTCCCTGCCTCGTCGCTATCTTCTCTACCGTATGTGCCTGCCTATGTGGGCTTGTTTCTCTCTGATTCTGCACTGGTCACCTGGCTACCCTCTGAATTTGGGCCCAGGTCCCTGCCCACCCAGTTGCACACCCGCACTGCCTCCTGGCAGCCCCTGCACTTTGGGTCTGTGTCTGTAACCCTACAGTCCATTTACCTGCACTTATTTGACACCTGCTGTCTGCACTTAACCTCGCACTTGCCACCTACTTGGCTGCACTACTTGTTGTTTTTATCCTTTGTACTGAACTCTCCCATCCTGCCCCTCCCCCGCCTTGAAACACTTATGATATTGCATTTGTAATGCGCTTATACACATCATATCTGGCTTTTTAATGCAGGGGTGTCCTGGTACTGGCTTTCTCTTCCCCTCCCTTTGCTGTGGGAAGGTCTCCTACCCGCAGCTTTCTCGGCTCCCTTTACGGTATGTTGCCCTCATCCTGGCGTATATTTTGCCAATCTGCACTCTGCATGAGTTCTTTTCTCTCCCTCGCTGGAACTCACAGACTCAGTGTGTGATATGAAGCATGCTCTCCGCCACATCCTTCACTTCTCAGTCTTATCCTGTACCAGTAGCTCATGGTCAAACAGACTCGGCAGTTCCCTCTTTTCGCTGTTGCTGGCCCTGGGCTCCGCCTTTAGCCAGCCTTTACTCAAATGGCAGATGAGGGCCTCTCCACCCTCCTCATATTGGCTTTTTGAAGTGGCTGTAGTGCCAACCCAGGCATCGGCTGGCTACCACCACTGAAAAAGCACTAGTTTCTTTTCATGTTTATTGTTCCAAGATCATTCTACACAGCCGCAATTATGTGAATGGAGAGCACAGATTTTAGGCTGGAGTAAGTAGCATGGATAGTTATGGCCGCGATTGAATTTATGGAGTATTTGGGCATTTGTACAAGTGAGTGGTTAGGTAAACTGCCTAACACGTCTGTCAAACACTGACATGATACCTCTGGGCTTAGCGCGCTATACAAATGGAAAAATAAAGAAATAATAAGATCTACTTATGAGCAGGAGATTTTGGCTACTGCTTGCTTAACCTCGAGGTAAAATAAAATCTGTTGGCATATATGTTATCGTAGGTGGGGACATGTGATATAGTAAGAGTTTATCTGGTCAGGGCACTCTCCTGAATCCCTGTAGAGTATGACTAAATCTGTTAGCTTTTACTTGGGGCAAAGAAAGAACCATAGGTCTCAAGGAGCAGCGTTGCTTTCTGTGAGGCAGTGGCATGTGTGTGTGTTTTAATGAACAGGTTTGTTACCTCCTGCAGTAACTTAAAATGCTGCTCTTTCTTCCAATAAGGTGATGGTACGCTCTACATTAGGACATGAATTCCATGCAAGCCAAGTTCTGCTAATAGTGCACATAACTGATTCCTGACTCGCCACAAAACTCTCATTGCAGGATTTGCACACGAGAAATACGAGGCTATCATAAATGAAGAGGGAGGCTTCCGCTCTCATGAAATCTGATCATCTGTACAAAAGTGTTGCTTTACGGGAAGGAAGAGGACTAGCAAAAGACCTAAATACTCTCCCTCCAGAGCCCTTTGCTCAGTCTCCTCCAACTCTCTGCGGGTGAGTTGTTTTTCCAAACAGAGATTTGGGGGTAGATCCTTATCCTCTGCAGGTGCTTCCCTCTGGAACAGCCTACCTGCCTCTCTCCGTCGTGAACCGGACCTCCTCCACTTCCAGAAACTACTCAATACATTCCCCTACTCTTCCTCTTCACTCTCCCACTTGCTTGCTAACCTCTCTCGTTTCTCTCCTGCTTCCCTCACTTGCTCCCTTCCCCAATCTGCTCAGTCAGCTTACTGGTCACCTGGTGCCCTCCAGAGCCTCACAGTTCCCAGGCTCCCCCACCAGTCCCGCACTTGCCTCCAGGCCTGCGCACTCTGCCCTGCATTACTGCACTTGGAATACGTTTCATGAGAGTGGCACCCACTCTGCACTTAACCCTGGTCCCCACTGGACTGGGCGCACTTGTTCCCCTCCCCCTCCCCCGCACTTCTGTCTGCGCACTTCTACGACCTTGATTGTACTAGTCCGCCTCTATGCTCCCCTCCCTAGCGGGTCACGCCTGCATGCTTAGGTGTACGGTTACCCAACCATTTTTGTCTTGTATGTTCCTCTTCCGCTCCCCCCATCTTTCTCCCCCACTCTTTGTCAAGCACTTATACTAGTAGAAACTCCTTGGTCTAGTATACTAGTTATTACTGTTAGATCATTCGGAATCTTCAAGGTCTAAGAATGAAGATGATATCCACTTCTTCCCTCCTGCCTTGAATTGCTTTGAAGCACTTCACTTGTGTATAAGCGCTTTACAAATAAACAATTAAAATGACTGCACAATTCCCTACACAGCCTCTGGATTTTTCGATTTTAGATTTGCTTCAATTTTCTCTAATGTATTAAAGTGTGTAGGGCTCGCTTATCACTGACAATAAAGGTTTCAGTCAATAATTCTGCACTATCCGCATATACTCTTAGATACTGCTAGCAATTAGTGATGAGAGTACGATACACTTAATACAAAACTAAACAAACCTACACCTTAACACACACAATTAGCTCGTATCATTGTACTAAGGTCTAAAGGAAACCATTTTTTTCACTGAGGCTCATCCTGGCCAATAGTTCCCCTGCCAACATCAATAGCCAGAAGTCCTTATTCATCGCCACAGAACATCATTCAGACCTGATTAATCTACCAGGACATGGACCTGTTCATGGAGCAGAGGATCTAATAAGGGTGAAGATTGATTTGTTCCATTATGCTGCCATCTTCTTAACCGAGTGTGAGGGAACAAATCAATAGAAGTTTTTAAGTTTAACTTTTTATATTGCTACAAAATAATTGTTCTGTATTATACAAGATGTATCGATTGTCACTGTCTAACACGGCGACCATATATTGTGCATACTGATTAAAAAAAGAGAGAAAACTAAGAACAGCTAGGGGCAGGTTCTCATATGTGATACATTCTGTATTACATTTCCCTTTTCTACCAAATAAAAATAACTTTCTTACACAAAAAAATGCAACTTAAGAAATATATGTGAAAACATGGTAATTATATCAAAAACCTATATACACTTATAACATCAAACCAACTAAGTTTCCAGAAGTTTAAGATTGTATACATTTCCCACACTGCTGCAGTGTTTTTGTTTATTTTAAAAAAATTAATCATAGGAGATCAAACTACCGAAAACATGTTGGAACATTCCCGCACATTTTTTCCATTCTCACCACACAGCAGAAAAATAGTCATGTACTAAGTTTGGACACCTTTTATCAGAGCTGCCCTTCCCTGTCATGTGTAGCTGACACCTGACATCTGTGGATACATCAAAGGCCTCCGGCCGTGGGCAGCCTGATTAGCATTTCACGGCCCCATGGATTAGCATCTACATGGTTCCAACTTGCTGGTGGCAGCAGATACTGAAGAATGTTAATTAGCAGGCATCAGGAAGGCCTGGGTGCAGGAAGTGACAATGGAGACCAGAGACCAACACCTCTTTGTTATACAATCTGTCAACTTGGTACTAACACCCATCCTTGGAATGAAAGGGCAGTGAATGCCCTGTCTGCAACCACTCCTTTCAGTGCAGGGAAGTATGTGAATTGTAGGAGAAGAAAGTCTGCCTGCAACCCCCTACTTCAAAGGAGGCCCATGTTGTGACCAAGCCGGGGTCAGTTAATTAGAGAGAAACTTTGATGTACAGCAGACAGGAAGATGGGTGGGACTTAGAAGTATATGTTGTCATCATTCCCCTGTCTGTTGCCAAGCGCCCTGATTCTGACCTGAAGCATCACTGAGGATTGTTGGTGGGGACCCAGGATTGGTTCATTTAGGTGGGCTTAGCCTGCTCCAATCACTGCGGCCCATTTGACTTTAAAAGAGGGCTGAGCCCCTCACTTATCAGATCATTGGACGACTTTGAAAGGAGTAAGAAGGACTCATTTGGACCCGAACTGATGGTACAGTCTACTGTACAAACGAGGCGTGAATCAGGGTAAGTTGTAAAGCATAAGCTTTATTGCACAGACCCGCTGAGGAGTCCGTATACTCAGACCCACACTGCTGGCCAACCGTCTCTCATCAGCCCCGCGCCTGCAGCCATTAGAATGTAAATACAGGCTCGAGGCGGACGTGAGGCGGATATCACGCACAATAAATTGCTATTTTTTTTTTTTTTTTTTTTTTTTATTGTGTGTAATCAACTTGTGATTTTTACAAAGACGCTTTAGCTCCTTCGCATTCTGCAAAAATTCTTGAAATGTTTCTGGCCTTCATTGTTATTTCCTACTGATTACTTTATTCGCGTCTCTAAATTTCTGTCGCTTTTATTTTATCAAAAAAGGCTGTCAAAAGTTTTGTCGTTGCAATCATCCATTTTGGTTTTTCCCCAGACATCAGTCTATTCTACCAAACGCCCTCGTCGAGAACTGAGTCTGTCATCCCAAGAAATGTAAGGTAAACGCTTCTTTCTTTGCTGAGGGCTTTGCAGTGAAGTATCAGATGTTTTAGATTTTCAGGTTCCGCTGCCGATTAACATAGTCTGCATTCGTTGGCAGTCGACTGTAGTCTAATGCAGAGAATTTCTCGTGTCGGTAATGAATTGAAACGGGCTCTCAAAAAGGTTCTCATTAGTTTCTTATCCGGGAATAGTCGACAGTATGGTAGAGTCTTAAGCCGGTTTGAGGTTTGAGGTTGGTGGCAAATGTGTGGTTAGTTTGTTTGAATGGGCCTGTCAACTGTACTTATCCAATCCAAAAGCTCCATTTTAGTTTTTACTTTTTGGGGATTTTCTGCCAGGTCTGCTTCAGTGCTTCAGTGCAGGCTATTTCTTTTAATTTTGCCGTCTGTGATTGAGACCATTTTGTGAGACTGTTTAGACGGCCTGATGAGATTTCTGCAGCTATCAGTTTGAAAATTGGGAGCCTATCAGGAATGGTAATTTTTCTGTATATTTGCATAGCATTTAGTTCCACTGATGCTAGCAAAGACTATACAGAATCCACATCACTACATATCCCCCCCCCCTATAACGGAAATAAAAATAAACCCCAACACAACCTAACACAACTAAATTGCAGTAAATTACACACACTCTCATTTGACATACTGGCCTCTCCATTCATATCAGTACGAATAGGATTTTGACTGTTCATATTATCATCCATTTATCAATCATTTACATTAACTCCATGTACTTCATTTTCTCTCACCAGCCTCCCCTTTGACCATACTTCACCCCTTCCATAACAACTACTCCATCCCTAACAGCTGATATCCTCTTTGGTCCAATAAATTTGCTATCCGTTCATTTTTCCAAAAATCGGGGGTTCTTTATAAAGACTTCCTCACCTACTTTCCATTCACATACTTTCACCTTCTTCCTGGAATCAAATTGTTCTTTATTCCTCTCTTGCCCCTTTTCAATCATCCTTATTATTTCTTTCCTATCTACCACAAGAGCTTTTGCCATTCCAAGCCATCCCGGACACAATTTTGTGCTAGGTTCTGTCCCTTTAAGGGACACAAACGGGGCAACACCCGTTATAGAGTGTGGAGTCGTCACATAGCTCCATGTTACATGTTTCAACACTTCTCTCCATGGTTGCCTCATGTCTAGCGCCATTTGGATCCCTCCTTTCAAGTATCTATTCACTCTCTCTACCAAGCCGTTCGCTCTAGGATGATATAGTGCTGGTCTTGTGTGCCTTACACCATAATTTGCTAAAATTGTTTTCATTCTTGTAGAGACAAACTGCACTCCATTATCTGTTGCCAATTCAGATGGAACACTGTCTCTCATAAAAACTCCTTCCATCACTGATTTCCACTCTATCCATTTAGAATGGTAATCCACTAACACCAGCAGGTATTTAGAATTTTCACCCAAACCTGCAATGGGACCCATAATGTCCACCGCTAATTACACCCATGGTTGACTGGGAATGGTATTGGGAACCATGGGAGTTTCTCGTACCACTCTACATTTATCACTAGATTGACACATCACACAATTCTTTATTTTAATTTCTGCCATTTTGTCTATTCCAGGCCACCAATAACGTTGCCTCAACTTCCTCTTCAAAGCTCCTTCACCTGGATGACCCTGGTGTGCCAAGTCTATCAACATGTTTCTAGTTCCTTCTGGTGGTACACAAAACTGTCCTCTCCACAACTTACCATTTAGTATATACAACTCTTCTTTTTCCTCCCACCATACTTGAAAACATTTATCTAAATTTTTCTTTTCTGGCCACCCTTACATGGTCCACATTTTCAATAACTTCATACTCTCATCCCTTTGCTCTTCTTGTAATCACACTTCCTGAGTTACGGCACTCTCTACTTCTGCTACCACACCTTCATCCAAAACATCTTCACTTTCATCTTCCCTTTCCACCGGTAGTCTGGACAGATAAACTGCAACAATTTTTTTTTTCCAGGTATGTAGCTCACTTCGAAGTTGTACATCTGCAACCCTAATCCCCACCTGTTGATTCTTGGGGATCCCATTGCCCACCTGGAACTCTCAAATAGTTGGACCATGGGCTTGTGGTCAGACCTTACTACAAATTTTCCCCCCCCACAAGAGGTACTTAAAATGATGATCAGCCCAGAACTTTGCCAGTGTTTCTCTCTCAATGACAGAATAGTTGTCCTCAGCACCTCTTAGAGAACGCCAAGCAAACGCAATCACTCTTTCTGTGTTATCTTTGTTGTACTGTTCTAGGGTTGCCCCCAACCCTATGCCACTGGCATCCACCACTAGAACACACTTGTCATAAGTCATACATTTCCCAATAGATGGTGCACTTATTATTGCTTCCTTAACTCTATTCATTGCCTCCTCCATTCCACACTCCACACAAATTTCACCCCTTTACTCAAGAGTGCTCTTGAAGGAGTCGACAAGCTAGCAAAATCTTTAACAAATTTGTGATAGTACTCTGCAAGTCCTAGGAATGATCGTACGTGTTCCTTACTTTTCGGTCTGGGTGCATTCCTAATCGCTTCCACTAAACTCTCTTTAGGTTTCACCCCATTTCTGTCAACAACATGACCCAAAAATTCCACACTCTTTACTTTTATTCTGCATTTGCTCCTTCTCACAGTCAACCCAGCTTCATCCAACCTTTTCAACATTTCCGAAAGAATTATATCAGCTCTTTTTCAGAGTTAGCATGGACCAAAACATTATCCTGGAAAATCAATACATTTTGTACTCCCTCCAACACAGTTTCCATTACTCTTTGGAATACAGCAGCTGCCGATGCCAGCCCAAATGGCATTCTGCAGTACTTAAAAGCCCCCAGTGGTGTTACAAATGCCGTCAATAGCTGGCTTTCTTCAAGTAATGGCACCTGGTGATATGCTTGGGACAAGTCTATTACAGAAAATACACTAGCTCCCTCAAGTTTTGTCAGTTTCTCTCCGATGTTGAGGAGGGGGTGCCTTTCCACCACGATGTTTCTGTTCAAGTCTCTTAGATCTACACATAATCTGATCTCACCATTGGGTTTTGCCGCCACTACCACCGGTGAAAGCCATTCAGAGCTTTCCACTCTTTTGATTATGCCTCCTTGCAACAACTTCTGTATTTCCTGTTTCACTTTCTCATACAAGTGGTGTGGAATGGGCCTAACTTTATGCACCTTTGGCATCGCTCCTTTCTTGAGGACAATTTCATGCTGGAATTCTTTCAGCATTCCCAATTCCTCTGAAAATACTCTGGGATATTCTTGTTCCCATTTATCCTTCACTTCGGCCACCGATATGGGACATTCATAGTTGGCCTGTATTCTTATTCCCAGTTTATTTTGTTCCACTCACCCCAATAGGGAGGATCCTTCATGTGTGACGTACACATCAGCATCACAACTGCGACCTTTGTACTCAATGGATGCTTGAAATTTTCCCAGAATCTTGATCTTTACTTCTCCCATAGGCATATGGTTCAATCATGTGCTCATTTAGTTGTTCCACCTTTCCTTGTACACATCCTTCAAATGTTTTTCTTGATATGAGAGTCCATGGTGAACAACTATCAAGTTTCATGTTCACAACTCTGCCTTCAATCAGGAAAACATCTGTCGGCCCTTGCCCCTTGGGATATAGTTCAACCACTTCCAATACATGTTTGCCTTGGAATGGGACTGCATGGCTTTCCTCTCGTTCGGGAACTCCCACTTCCACACTGTTGACTTGTCCGGCTTCCTTGCAAACCCGCGCAAAATGTCCCCTCTTCTTGCATTTCAAACAATTTATATTCCTTGCTGGGCAAAACATACTCGAGGCCACATGACGATTGCTGCCGCACTTGAAGCACTTTACTTCCCTGAAGGTACTGGGCCTCCTTGAATTTGAATTCTTGATAGCAGCAACTTCACATCTTGACTTGTCTACCTTCATTTTTAACATATACTTGCTAGTCTGCTCCATGCCTCGTGCCATTTCCACTCTAGCTTCCAGTGAAAGATCCCCAGATAACAATCTGTCTTGAATCTTAGGACTGCTCGTGCAACAAACCAATTGATCTCTTATCAATGAGTCAGTGAGTAGACCAAAGTCATACCTTAAAGTTCTGAGTGCAGCTATGACATTTTCAACTGGCTCTTGTGGTTCTTGCACCCTTTTGAAAAACGTGTATCTCTCAAATGTAGTATTTGTCTTAGGCTCAAAGTGGATTGCCAGTTTTTTCTCAGCTATGCTATATGAGTCGGTTTCACCCTGGCCTTCTTGTGGTGGCTCCGGTAGACCATCGTACACACTACGGCCTTCAGCTCCTAGGTTGTGCAAGAGAATAGCTTCTTTCCTTGCAGAGGCAAGCTTCTCCCCTCCTATTGCAACAAGGTATGTGTCGAACAGTATTTCCACCTATCCCACCTGATGGTAGGCGTGCCAGCTTCTGGCAAGAATGGTGGGGGTGCTGCCATGCTTGCTGCAGCCATGTTGACAGCTTATGATGGTTCCTCACTTGATATCAGTTTGATAGAATAGTTCTTAACACTCATAATATTTTCTTTGCCAAATATTCTTTTGTCTTATACAGCCTCTTATTTTGTTGGCTTAAGAAAACAGCTCAGAGTTGATAAAGCTATGTTTATATAAGTACACAGTGTATGGTACACCTGGATTTACAGAAAGTTATTTTCTTACTGACAGACCATTTCAAAAGGTATTCTTTTTTTTCTTTTTGAAGTCCTGTGGCCCTATAATGGCCTGTGTGGTTATGCAACTTTGAGTTAAACTCCTCTCTATTTGATGGGGTTTATAAGAGTTAATATGTCCAGGGGCAGAGTTCTGGATAATGTGTGGCCTCCCTTATCACTTACGCGCCACGTTGTGTAAATTCTAGCCTGTGGCACGTCCTGTTTTGGACTCCTTTCCTGTCCCTCCGCCTCCTCGCCTTCGCTTGACTTTGGGAAAGGGGCAGGGCGGACAGGCGCGATCCTTCCTTTCAGCGCTGGTTCAAAAAAAGAAAAAGCAGGGGGGGCGGAGTCAGACATTGAAGTCTTTCGCACCCCGACGGCACCTCCCGCGATCCTTCGCAGGGGGAGGTGGATGATTTCACAGCGCCCAGGCCATGTTATCAAGCCGGCTCCGTGGCTCTCAGCTGTGCGTCCTTGAAAATGGCGGTTCGGGCAGGCAGACACCCAACAGCGTCCCCTCCTCCAGTGGCCCTGTGATTCACCTAGTTGCCATTGTACAAACGAGGCGTGAATCAGGGTAAGTTGTAAAGCATAAGCTTTATTGCACAGGCCCGCTGAGGAGACCGTATACTCAGACCCACACTGCTGGCCAACCGTCTCTCATCTGCCCCGCGCCTGCAGCCATTAGAATGTAAACACAACTGCGAGGCAGACGCGAGGCGGATAGCAAGCACAATAGATTGCTATACAGAATCAAAATCACTACATGTACCTTATTTCTTCCACCAGTGAAGGAAGGCCAGGAGTTCCGAGAGGGAAGCAAGATCCCTCCCCTAAACATCTCCCAGGGAACAGAGGGATATACCAGACTCAGAGAACCTGTTCAGAAGCTCCAGAACTGGTACCCAGCCAACACACAGCATGCCCTGCTAGGTTCTGACATCAAGCTTCCTTTGTGGGAAGTACCGCAGAGTCTCTGGACAAAGGACAAGGCCATCGCCTGCTAACATCCTCCTGAGCTTTGGGCCGTCTGCCTTGAAAGGACACAAGCTGTCAGGAATGGCACTCTGTCAAGAGTGGCACAGGGTACCCAGGTAGGTTTTGGGTGGCTGTGCTGAAGTAAGGTAGCAGATAAGCACACACAGCAGGAAGTTCAGCAAGAAAGAAGAGTAGGAAACTAGCTGTGAGCCAAAAGGGGCAAAAGATACAAAGGTACAAACAAACTGGATTCCCTCTTGGGGTGTATGCTGAAATGGGAAAGAGTGTTCCACGAACCTTAGGAAACTCCAGCCTTCTGCACTGATTGCTATAACACAGGCCCACGCTGTATGCTCATGGCTGGGAACAACAGCAGTGAGTGTCTGTAACACTGAAAACGGGACAAGGGAAGGGGCAGAGGTTGCCTGCCGGAAACCAACAGGCAAGCTCTGTACAAAAGGATTACATAAGACACATGAGAAGACAAGAACAGGTATATCCAGCGTAAAGGAAGTCAATGAGCAATCTAGCAGAAGGAAATGAAGGAAAGGCAGTTAGACTGAAGTAGATAACCTAAGGTGGAGTACAGAGGACTCAAGGACGAGAACAAGGGAGCAGCAGTCAGGAAAACAGAAGGGCTGCAAAGTAGGAAGCAGGTCTGCAGTCAAGAGTGGCACTAGGTGCAGGCAAACTGTAGTGGACTGCGGAGGACTGTAGTAGGCTGCAAGGCAGGGAGTCCAGAAGAACAGGACAGAGAGAGATTAGTAGTAGGTGACAGACAGAGAGCCCAAAAGAATAGGGCCGCGAGGTAGGGAGCCCAGAGGAGCAGGGCCATAGGTAGCTAAGTGTAAAACAGGCTGTAAGGCAGTGGAGTGTAGCAAGCCGCAAGGCAGGGAGCCCAGAGGACAAGGGCTGTAGGCAGCGGAGGGAGACAGGCTGCAAGGAAGGAGCCCAGAGGACACGTGCTGCAGGCAGCGGAGGGAGCAGGCTGCAAGGAAGGAGCCCAGAGGACAAGGGCTGTAGGCAGCAAAGAGATGCAGGCTGCAAGGTAGGGAGCCCAGAGGACAAGGGCTGTAGGCAGCCGGAGTGAGGCAGGCTGTAGGCAGGGAGCCCAGAGGACAAGGACTGTAGGCAGCCGGTGTGAGGCAGGCTGCAGGGCAGGGAGCCCAGAGGACAAGGACTGTAGGCAGCCGGAGTGAGGCAGGCTGCAGGGTTGGGAGCCCAGAGGACAAGGACTGTAGGCAGCCGGAGTGAGGCAGGCTGCAGAGCAGTGAGCCCAGAGGACAAGGGCTGTAGGTAGAAGGCAGCAGAGCGAGATCGGCTGCAAGGCAGGGAGCCCGGAAAGGGCACTGGATCAAAACAGGATAATGCAGCAACAGGTACAGCATACAAAGTAGCGGGTCAAGGCAAACAGAAGCGGGGAGATCTCAAGATGCAAGACCCTGTGCTCCTGCAGGCAGCTGCTTATATACAGCCCTGCCCTGTTCTGAGGCAGGCTAATTGACAGCACCTGGAGCAGAACACCAGAAGACAATCTGCCTCCTCCCTCTCTGGACCTGAGCAGGTGGAAGCAGCACTGGCCGCTAGGGCTTCTGGGGATTGTGGTCCCAATAACGATGAATGAGAATAGCCAGGAATTGAGGACTGTAGCCAGGTGCATTATGGTAAATGTAATTAATTGAATAAAATAAGAAAGAACCAAAGTTGAGCAAATGGAAACAAAAGACCAAGGCGTGAATAGGAATTGTTCAAAGAGTATTAGAAGGATCAATGAGTACCAAGTAGTCCATGATGGTTGCCAATGCGTGTGCCAGCCGCACGGGCATGACACAAGCCTTCTGAAGAAGCTGAGAGGAGTGCCACACAAGCATCATCCAGTGTCCATCTTTTTAAGGACAATTTCGAGACAGTCGAGTCCTCGAACGGTATCCCGCTGCACCGCTGACTTTTCTGACGCTGCAGTCACCAGAGCCAAACAAGACGCCTCAACCAGCATTCCAGATCCGCCACCCAGCACAGAGACAATGATTCTTGGCCCCAAGCCACCATGCTGGACAGCCTGCAGATGTCTGTCCAACCTTGCTTGCCGAACTGCCTGCCGCCTGGTACCCGCAGCTGTCTCCCACCACTAACTCAATCTCACAGGCTGCAAAGTGCCCTGGAACTGCCTCGACGCTGTCGAGCACCAAGAACTTCTTCAGCACCAGGTATATTATGGTTCTGACCCCCTGTTCCTTCTCCGAAGGCCCCTAGAAACAGTTACGACCCTTTGTGCCCTTGGTGTTGAAACCAAATAATCTTTAACTATAAGATTGGAGACTGACAGGAGGGTAGTTGGTAATCAGAGTGCATCCCTTTCCTTTGTGAAACTGTCTGTCCTCTGTGTTCCTTTACAGTGCGGGTTATAAATGTTGTGTGCTACAACTGTCTGTTGTAGTAATAATAAAGTAGATATTGTTATACAACCTTGACTGGACAGTCCCTTTTATCATTGGGTAATTGTATTTTCGCTGTGTTGCAACTAACCAACTATCCTCGACCTTGAGGAGATAAGCCTGCCGTTCAGTCCACGTTACCAAAATTGGACAAGGAGGTCTTATAATTCACTTGTATTCCAATGTGTTCGGATCCATTCTGGTGTACTAGAGGCGTGGGGTTGATTGATGGTTTAGAAACCAATATCCATCCCTGGACTAGTGGTGCCCCGGAAGTTGATTCCTCACAGGCATGGCTTTAATACTGAGCTGGATTGCATAAGCTGATGAGCTAGAATTAACGTCTGTGTTATTTAGCTCTGATTCTTCAAAATTGGACAAAAGAATATTGCACAGAAAAACATAACTTGCTGTTTGCTTCTTTAAAAAAAATACATTTGTAGTTGGTGTGTGATCAGATTCACTGAACAAAAAAAGCATGTTGGGTTCTGTGGCCAATTAAAAGCAACAAAGAAAATCTCAGGGTTAGTTTAGAGATGCCCACTTTATTTGCCACAAAGACTTTTATCTAAAAGTATTGCACTGGTAATGGAACATCTTCTTGATAAGGATGTATAACATACAGAGACACATGTCAGGGCTTTTTGAAAGGTGCACGTATTGAGATAGTCCTTTGCCACTGGCAGACACATGGGAGTGGATTCCCCACTATGGATGCCTACTCCGCATGCCGGTGTGCCACCCCACTGCCCCTTGGGCTGCATGTTTGTTTCATAAATAAATGAAATGTTTGTGACTTGCCTCTCAGCCTCATGGCCTTTCAGGCGGAGGTGGTGAGAACTACACAGCACCAGAAAGTTGCTGCTCATTCCTGAACATTGGTTGCTTGGCAACAATGCTCATGGCTCCCACACGTGTTCCTATATGGCATTTCATAGTGCTTGCTTTTTCCTGGGCCTTCCTCAAATCCTGCCCTGAGAGGAGAGTGACGGGTATATCGCCATATGGAATTAATGTATAATGTGGTTTTGTTTTTTTTCTTAGTGTTTTTATATGGGTATATATATGTTTTCTATGTTATGTAATGTGTGTGTGTGGGCATGTGTGTGTGTGTAGGTGCATGTGCGTGTGTGTCTGTGTGTCATAGTTTGAATGAGTGTGCCAGCATGTGAGGGACTGATTCTGTGCATGTGTGTGTTTGCGTGAGACTGAGTGTTGCAACTGCATATGTTCGCTCTTACGGTAGGGTTGAGAGGCCTGAACCTGAAAGATGATAAATATATAAATATATTAGGGCCAACCAGTATGAGCACCTGTTTTCAGTCCCATGTTGCCATTATTGTGGACAGAGGCAGCATAAACAGTGGCAGTAGAATGGCAATACTGGTATATATTGGGGAACAGCCAGCAGGAGCAGGTGTTTCACAGGGTAAGTCTGGAATATGTTGTGGACAGACACATCATGAACATGTACTTTCAATTGGCATGCTGGCATGTACTGTGGAGGACATCATGAACATGGTTTATACCGGCAATTGAGCTCAGTCGGCATGAACAAGCACTTTCCAGGTACATGCATGTACATATTGTGGTCTGAGACATCAAGAACATGTACCTTTTAGTGGCAATACTGGCATATATTTTGGGCACATGCATCAGGAAACTGCTGTACCCTGAACCTGTGTTCTGTTGGCTATGCCTCAATGTAGAACGAATGAGGTTGGGTAGAACACTGGTGATAAAAGGGTTGTTTTATTTATTTTTTTAGATTACGACACTTACTCCATAAACATAAAAGGGTGCACAGCAAGGCGCTCGCTTCCGTCTTGAAGAAGGTTGGAGACAATTAAGGGCACCAAGGAGGCCTGCTGATTCTGACTGAAACACGTGTCGACAACATTTGTTGTATAATAGCGAGACAGACGAGTATACGTATGGGGTGTTGTAAAATTGGTGATTAAGTGTTTAAAGGCCATGTATGTGACAAGGCCAATATAGGAATTGTATAGTGAATAATTATTGCGACTGTTTATTTGAATGAGTACGTTGGATGGAGTAGAGTGATGAGAGTGTGAGCCATTACGGACAAATTGTATATTGGATTTTAATGTATTGGTTTGGTTACCACTATTGAATATTTACTTTGTGTGAAAATAAACATATATTTTATGAAATTTTCTACATTTTTGTCTGCCCTCCTCCTGTTCTCGGACCATTCTCCTATTGTCTACCTGGGGGACCGAGGACATACTAGGTACCCTTTATATTATATTTAATAATCAGCTTAGGGAAATGACATTTGTACAATTGACAGGCAGTGTGCGGTGGAGACAGATGTATATGGATGTCACGTAGGTGCCTGAAGTTTGTGTGCCATGCCCCCATAAGCAAGCACAAGTCTTCTACAAGTACAATTATCAGCATATCATCCAGTCAATACATTCCGGATGCTTGTAGAAAGAATGTCAGTAACAGAGTGACTGTGCCCCACACCTGTAGCCCAATACTGGGCCTACAATTGTTCATGTTTGGACCCGGGGCAATAGTAAGTTTGCAACAGAGTCAGGCTCCTCCTTGGCGCTCGCCTCTGCTACTGGGTTTGGGTCCATCCTGCTTCCTCCCTGCATCGCCGACAGGGGTTTCTGGGCCTCTGCAGGTTTCCCACTGCGCGTTTCCTGGTGTCATGGGCTTCCCTGCCACGTTTCTGGGGCTGCACGGTGCTCCATGCAGCGTGATTGGAGGGTGCCATGGCTCCTCCTAGACCCTGGGCGGCGAGGACGCTGCTCTCTCACTCACGTGAGCCGGAAACAGTCAGATGATTGCAGAACGAGAAAGCAACCCATAAAAGACCCAGCCAGCCTTTCATTATTGCTTCTCAGCATTCCTGTGAGTGGCGTTCTGGTTGCTCCTCCTTGTGATTCCTGTTTTTGGTGTATTTTGATTTACCTCTTGGATTCTCCTCTGGATTTTGCTGGCTTGTATTTGTCTACTGGTTTTTGACCCTGTCTTTTCAATCCTGGATTGTTGTTGAATGTCCCATGTGTGCTGGCACCCTGGACTCTCTTCTGGATATTTAGGGAACTTTGAACTTTGGCTTTCTTTGGATTGCTCCCCTGGAACTTACCATTGGTACATTGTTTTTCTGGGAACATTGACTTTGAACATTTTTATTTTTCCTTCTTTTCCACTGTTGTCATCAACTGCATCAATGTTTTCTACTACTGGTGCTCTCACTGGGTAGGTTACAAGCTCAGTTTCAATACCAACATTGTTCTGCTGGTTGCTGGTGTTCTAACCTTGCCCTTTCTTTTTTAGCGATCTGGGGATCCAGTGCTGCAGTAACTGCTAACTGGTTAGGGAGTTAATTTTCCTTCTCTGACTGGTTCTTGGGGACAGAGGTATAGTCAACTTAGGAGACCATGTTCTAGTGCCAAGGTTTGGTGAAGGTACAGTGATGTATCTATACACTGATGAATCTCCAGCATTCTATGGGGATTTTGAGATATGTGGCCTACAACAACTATGAGTCATAGAAAGGGTGGTCCTTAGTGCAGCATCATGAGAGGTATTGTCCAAAACATCACAGGAGTGCCACATGTTGCCAGGAATTTAAGGGAAATTAACATGCATGTTTATTTCTATTTATTTGTGACTTATAAAGCACTTTATGCCAAAGTAATGAACAGAGAACACACTACACAGTACAATAACATGTAGGATTAAACACTAAAAATGGTAATCTTTCTAAGTGAAGAAGATAGGTCTTTAGAGTAGTACGAAAAAGAGAGTAAGAGGTAATAGAACGAAGTGAAAGATGAAGAGCATTCCAGTGAGAAAGAGCTAGCAAAGTAAAAGAGAAAAATCGTGATTGCCACAGGTGGTGGGGGGGGGGACAAGGAACTGCTAATAGAAATTTAGACTGAGAACAAAGAACACGTGCAGGTGAATAAAAAGAGACAAGAGAGGAAATGTAAGAAGGTGCAAGGCCATACAGAGATTTAAAGACAGGAGAGAGATAGTTACATTTGAGACGAGAGTGAAATGAAAGCCAGTCAATAGAAGACAATGGCAGATAAATGGAATCACGAGGGGAAAGGAGGTATAGGAGATGAATAGAAGCATTGAAAACAGAATTTAAAGGGGCCAAGCGCAAGACAGGGAGTCCTAAGAGCGTGGCAGAGCAATAGAATAATCGTGAAAAGTTAAGTGAAGAAATAAAAAGCTTGGTGGCATCAAACATAAGAAAAGGACAAGATTTGAGAATGTTAAACAGATGATAGTGACAAGAACATGAAGTAATAGAGCTGTGATGAGGAAAGGATAAATCAATATCACGCTAAAGACCAAGATTACGAGCAGAAGATAAAATAGATAGTTGTGAAGGAGGAAATGAGACAAAAGAGGGAGGCGAAGCAGAAGGAATAATATTAGCAGGAAAAAAAGAGAATTTCCTCTTAGTAGCATTTAAAACAAGAAAATGATCCGACATCAGGATTTAATAGCTCAAAGGCAAGATGTAAGATTATTATGAATAGAAGATGAAAGGAAGAAAAGAATAGACATCTAGTATTAACGATTAACTTCCACCTCAACTGCACAATACCATTGATGGGTATTTCGATGATGATGCTACAAAATCCCTTAGTCAGATCATATGCCCTTATTCTTTGTTACATCTAAATACCCATCTCTGACATCTAACATCAATGAAGCATTTTCAGAATAATTCCATCTGATCCCGTATATCATGGGCTAATTGATGAGACCAATTTGCAGTTTATGCAAGTGTGACTCTCACTCTCCACCCTCTACCTGAGTCCATCCTAGTGTGACTCAGAAAGGAGTAGGTGCTTTTAATTTGTGTTCCTTTTACGTTCATTCCACACAATCAGCTCTTGGCTCTGACTCCTTTGTACATAGGCTCGGCATTACTAGAGGCCTTGTACTCTCTTCGTGAGGGAATACAATATGAACACCTGGTGTTCAAGCCCTAAAACTCATAGGAACACTCTTGAGTTCATCTCAAGGCTGTCATGCATCAACATTTGACTTACTCTAATGCTAACAACACATTGCCCTCATAACTGCAGAAATAAAGTGGGATGTCCAATAAAGTCAGCTCTCGATACTAGCGGTAGTTTACATTTTTCTAATCTAAACACCTTCAATTTTGCAAATATTCAGACAATTACTATCAATTACCCCTACACTAGTGCTCATTTTTGTTGTGACTTAAGTCTATCTCTTTTTTTCTCCTACCCACCCCTTTTTCCATGCACCAAATAACTTTTCCCTATTTTGTTTTCATCCCACAGACACTTGCCTGAGTTACACCCTTGGCAGGGTCACAATGAACCTCACACGGACAAGGTTTGCCACCTTACGGCCACTCCGATGGCGATGTGTACAGTATAAAAGCCATTAATATATCATTATGTAAGCTAGGATTTTGGCCTGTGTAGCACAACCAAAATGCAATATATTTCTTTTCAATGCCTATAGAAGAGAAGGGCACATGTTCAACTGTTTCTTCAATGAAAGGTGATGGAACTTGCATCTGTGGCATTTGTGAGCTATGACACACGTGATGCTCTAAGTTTATAGTTCAGTGTAACTTCCATAGGGACTAAGGGAGCATCTCAAAATAATCAGGCTATTACTACAGAGAACAGTGGCAGGAATGTGGCAACAACACAGTGGGGTATCTCCAGGTGTTACACATCTCTGAAGGGAATGATAACTTAAGAATCCTTGTCCCTCTCGGGACACGCTATTCTACAAAGTAATCTTCAAAGTGGTGCCAAATTTCAATTCCTATTCTTAATGTGTCCTTAGCCCTCCTCCTCTTGATATCTTACGCATTAACACAAATGTTCAAAGTCTTGGCCAAAATAAGTGTTCTCATAACCTAGTATTAAATGTCCAACCATATTCTAACAAAACTAACAGAGCATGTTCATCAGGCACACCTCTTCCAGGAGTCACTCATAGTCTGGATTCTGATTCAGTCTCGCTGGCTTCATCGTGGTTCTGAAGACCTCTCCCAGGTTTGAAGCTTTGCAGCCTTTATTCCAGGCTTCTCTTCTCTGAATTTTCCTCAGCTTTAGAGAATTAACTCGTATGGCTCTGCCATACCTCATTATTCACTTTGATTCTGTCCCCGACCTTGGTTCCTCAACATTCACATCCGATCCCTCCCAGACATTGGGTTTCTCAGCACTCGCATTAGGTGACCCCCCACACCCTCATTCAGCATCTTTTTCAGGCAGACGACATTCACTTACCTTCCTACCAACAATATACCATATGGTTCTCCAACAACAGCCCAAAAAGTCCTGCTTCTTTTAGTGCCGGAGCCCCTCTCCAGGTTCTTTGCCAAAAGCATCACTTTGGCCAGTGGTGTGATTCTTGGGATTCTGTGCCTGAATGATCCTCTTTTCATCCTCCCAAAATGTAGCTAATTTGTTTCAGGTGATTGTCTTCTGTCTTTCAGCATGCATTCCGAAGCATGTCTGATTACCCAGTCATCGATCCTCTTTGAGGTCCCGCCACCTCTTTTTTACCTTTGGGCTGGTGAGGGGTTTTGTCAGCCAGCCTGGGATTGATTCTTCATGAGACCACAAGCAACCCTAGGGATGTTTCGGGAATGACTAGACGTGAATCCCAAGCATGCTCGGCCTCGAGACCCAAGCTACACCATCCGTGATAAAGCCCAAAGAGGACAAAACGCATCTGTGTGATTTTCCCGCGACGGAAATATTTGAGGGAGAAATGACCGAAGATTATTTGCTCAAAATAATATTCGGTCATTTCTCCCCTGAACATTCCCGATGTGCCCAAACCCCTACTCAAACCCCCACCCACTCCCTTAACTTCACCCCAACACACCCCAACCCCCTTACTTACCTTGCCTTCCGTCTTGCTGGACCCTGAGACGCCTGTTCCCTTCCGTGACCGGGAACCGGCGCTGTAGGGTCATTTTCTTTTTAATTTTGTTTTTTTAGGGCTGTATTGTATGGTGAGTGGGATGTTGCGGGGTCACCCCCACAGCCCCCGCAGCCTTTTTTCTTTGAATTTTTTTTTTGTTGGGTAGTTGCGGTTGTCCCCGCAATTCCTTCTCACTATAATGCACAGTATAGTGAGCAGATTTTTGCGGGGGACACCCCCGCAGTCCCCCACAGCCTTTGTTTTTTTTTTATACCTACCCCACCAAAACATACATACCACAAAAGGTTCGAACTTTTGGTGTTCGAACATTTGGCGGTATATATTTTTGGTCTTTTGGTGGGGTAGGTAAATTGGAGTCGGTCATTTTGACTGAATCTGCCAAACATTTCTGGACTTGTTTATGGTCTTGTGCGGAAGGGATGTGACCAAGCAGTTCAGGCTGAACTCCCCCTTTTGGGGTGAGACCAAGCCTGATTTGCAAATGGTCTTTTCCCTTTCTGTGATAACTTGGCAGACACAAGAACAATGGTCTGGCGGGTTGCCAGAGCTATGCCAAAGGTTAAGATTAGTTCTAAACCTTCCAGCCATCACCTCTTTTGTTTTGCTATAGTTACCCGGAGTGGGCGGGTATGCCCAGATGTGCGCCCTGTTCCTACTGGGTATATAGACCCAACCTTAGCCTCAATTCAGAAGTCCAGTCAGGCAGAAACAAATCTGTGATACTTGTGGTATCATGCAAAAGGGGCGTGTCCAAGCAGTTCGGGTTGAACTCCCCCTGTTGGGGTGAGACCAAGCCTGATTTGCAAATGGACAATCCCCTTTCTTTAATGGCTTGGCAGGCTAACGAACAGTGGTCAGGAGGGCTGCCCAGAGCTATGCCAGAGGTTAAGATTAATTCTAAACCTTCCAGCTCTTACTTGTTCTGTGTGCATGTGTTATATTGTTAATGGTTTCTGAAGATGCCTGCTTGATCCTGAGAAATACCAGGTCAAGTAACCAGCGGGAAATGAAGTAGGTCGATATAAAGTGTGCAAATAATGAACGCGTCAAAATATACAGTCTTAAAACGAAATTACCTTAAAATAAAGTGTAGACCTGCAGAGTCTGGTTGGTTCAGAGACTACGGAATTGGCCGGGGCAGCCACGGTCGTATTGAGGGTACATGGCGAATCCCGTCATTAAAGCTGGTCCATCTGAGACATTTGTAAAGAAAAATATTGGTCAAAAGGTGAAAGTCTATTTTTTCTTCAACCCCAATTTAATGAGTGAGCAGTCGGGTGCAATGCATTTATGGAATGTCAATATTTTGACTTAAGGTCCAGTGGGGTCTACATTAAATGTAAATTTCACTTTGCTTCAGAATATTATGAATTGAAAGGCCTGACGCAGTTTTAGAAGTCTAGTTGTGCGATGGTAGCGACATGTATTTTAAATGTTTAGGTATGACATTATCAAGAAAATGACTTGTGCTAAACATGGTATTTTGATGCAGAGAGGTTCTGTATTTAATTTGTACCCGGGCTGCTTGGCGAATGTTTTTTTTCCATGTGCGATTGATTTATCCTCTGCTAATGCTGAGCTGCAGGAGCATGGGAAGAGTTAGAGGCTGTCAAAGAAGCAACTTCATTTATCAATTTGCCAACCTCTTCAGCCAGGTTGCTAATAGCAACTATCAGATGTTGCTTTTAGGGGGATGCAGTCAGCAATGAAATAGCATTTTCTGCTTTGAAGATCTTAATGTAGCGAGAAATAATGCATTTCAGAAGCTGAACTTTACAGTGAAGCTGTTGTGAGCTGACCAGAATTATGAAAAAAGGCATGTCTATCTGAAATGAGTTCAGCATCTTGGTTTTAGTCAACACATTGGCTATTTCCATTTTCCCTTAGTTCCAGTCTAATGTGTGCTTTTAGTGGGGCCGATCCTATAAAATGGACTATTAGGCAGCTGCCTAAGGTGTAAGCAGCGAGGGGGCACAGTTGTCTACACAAGCAGCAAAGGGCGCCACATTGCTAGGAAGGGGCAGCATAACGTCATCTCTTCTAGCAAACAATACATTTTCTTCAGTCCCAATTTCCACTGAAGCGCATGCAGATGAACAGACACCACTATCCATATACTTTCATCCACTGTCACAGTTCCCGCTGTATCCAGGGTTGGCTACGGAAAAAGGTATGCAGGTGGTAGCAGAGACAAACTCCCCACATGTTTTAGCACCTATGCCCCATTTCTGATGGGATTCCCTGCACCGAGTGATATGATATGATATGATATGGCATTTATAACGCGCCTACTATACACACGTCTTTCAAGGCCCAACAAGGCAAAGGAGGGGGAACAGATGGAAGACAAAGACAGCGATCTCATTAGGCCAGGTGACAATCAGATCGTGCAAGTGCAGGGGAGGGGTGAAAGGGTAAGTGCGGGGGAGAGGAGGAGGGGGCAGTGCAATACATAGGATCAACAGAAAGAATAATACAAATAAATAAATAAAACAATAGGTAAAAGTGTGGCCAGCTAGTGGCAAGTGCATGAGTAAGTGCAGACATCAAGTGTCAAGAGCTCGTAGGCACTGTAGGGATACAGAAACAGCCCCCAAGTGCAGGGGTTGCCTGAAAGGCAGTGCAGGTGTGCAGCTGGCGAGGGTGGGGACCTGGGCCAGAGACCAGAGGGTGGCCAGGTGACAGTGCAGTTTCAGTAGGGAGTTCAACAGGGGAGAGGAGGAGAGAAATCAGAAGCAAAGAGGAAGGTCTTGAGGTCCTTCTAGAACTGGAGATGGTTCTCACGTTGCAGGGAGGCTGTTCCAGAGGGAGGCCCCAGCCGAGGAAAGAGATCTACCACCAACTTGTTGCTTAGAGAAGCGACTGACCCTGAAGGAGTTGGAGGCAGATGAGCGAAGAGCTCGAGAAGGAAGATATTTTGGAATAGAGAATTGAAGGAATTGATGCTCCAGAAGGCCTTGTGGACAATGCAGAGGGTTTTGAACTTAATCCTTGCAGCCACTGGTATCCAGTGCAGAGATTTAAGTCCTGGAGAGATATGATCCCTGGGCTTGATGCCAAGGACAAGTCTCGCAGTACTGTTCTGGATGAGTTGTAGAGGGCGGAGAGTAGAAGCAGGTAGATTTAGAAAGAGGCTGTTGCAGTAGTCCAGCCTAGAGAGAATCAGATCTGTGGAGACAGTGAGCTTCTATGTCAGTGGTCTTCAAACATTTTTGGCCTGGGCCTCCCCTGAGCAAAATTTGGGCAGACCGGGCCCTCCCAAATGTGCCAGATGAACCTTTGCGCGCCATCACCGCACCCTACTCCCAGTACAGACCCTGGCCTCTCCCCACCCTGCTCCCCCCATTATCCCAGTGCTCCCGCCCATCATGCTCCCACCACAGTCCGATAACACAATCATACAAGCATCCATACACATATTTAAATAAAAAATAAATCACCATAAACGTACCTTCTGCAGCAGCCTGCGCGTGGTTGCTAAAATGTCCCGCTCCAGCTTGCTCTGCCCATATGTGCGAGGAGGCGCAGGAGCACCCTCTCGCACATACATACATGCAGTGCCCCAGCCAACATTTCCAATGAGCTATGCAAGGCTGGCGAAGCAAAAGGCCCCCAGTGTTGCATGGCTCAGTGATCATGTGCACTGGGGAACTGAACTGTCAAAGGCAAACAGTGTTTCCCTTTGACAGTTCAGCCAGCCCAGGAGCACTCCCTCAGCTGGAAAAAGCAGCTGAGGGAGTGCTCAGTGTTTCACTGGGCTGGCTCTTAGGCTCCTCCATAATGGGTGAGGGGGCCCGTGAGTGGACGCCCCCTCACCCATTATGGATGAGCTGCCAGACTTGGACTGGTCTATAGGGCAATAGGGCGATGACCGTACCTTAAAATGCAAAATGCTAGTGTAGGCCAGTCAAAATGTGCCACTTTTTTGGCCAATGTTGGCCAGTTTGAGGAGTTACTTCACTGTGCAGCTAGTAGTTTTTACCATTATTGCTGAATAAACATTCTTTAAATATCACAATTTGTTTACATTTGAACAAAAAACACCCCCTTGGGTACTATTCAAACAGTCAGTGACTAAAGGAAGGAATATCCATTTGCAACTGCTGGCCACTTTTTCATTGGTGCCTAAGGCCGTTTTATGGTCCAGTCTGACCATGTGACCATGTGAGCTGCCTGTACTCATTTACTCCAATCTAAAAAAAAGTTTTTAAAAAAATGTTTTTTTTTTTACACATTTCATGCTAGGCTCTCGCGCCCCCCCAGTTTGAAGACCTCTGTTCTAGGGGAAGGATAGGAAAGGAAGCATACCTCTGAGGAGGTGCAGCTGGTAGTGTGACTTTTTGAAGGAGAGGAAAGGCAGAATACCTCTTAGGAGGTGCAGCAGGAAGTTTGACTTTTTAGAGATGTGGGCAGAAAAGGAAAGTGTGGAGTAGAAGATGACCCCGAGGTTCTTAGCCTCGCATGTGGGGGTAGGAGGAAGGCCAAGGGAGGCTGGCCAGAGAGTGACGGGAAAGGGGGGTGCAGGTTTGCCTATGAGGAGAATCTCTGTTTTGCTGGCATTCAGGCAGAGATTGTTGGTGGCTCACCAATCCTGGATAGCAGACATGGAATCAGAGAAGAGATAAGGAGAAGAGGTGGCCAAGGGAAGCCTGAAAATTAGGATTCTGCATTGGTAGCATTCTAAAGACTGGGTCAGTAGCAGGAAAAGGCATGTTTCCCATTTTATCCTATTGCAATTATTTGATTCTAGTCTGGCAATTCTGTGGTGTTGTGTGCCATTAATCTCTATTAACATGCACAACCAAGTTTAGTTATGTCGGCCCGGGTAATAACTTTACAGTATCATGCTTGGTTTCATTATCTTATTGGTTGATGGTTTGATTCATATGTTTTGATGAGTATCAGGCGAGAGCGTTGAATATGTGAAATATGTGGTGAGACTGTGAATGTATTCTTTGGCAATTCGGTTGTGTGTTGGGTTAGAGAGGGATTACTTACAGAGGTATTGATCTCTGTGATATATATTTGGTTTATATTATTAACATGTCTTAAGAAATAAACAGACATTTTGATTAACTTTTGGTGGTCTGTTGACTACAGCTGGTGTTGGAATTTGAAATGGCCATTAACCACTGCTTTTGAAAAAATGAAACTGTGTCTAGGAGTTTGTTTTGTGTTACTTTGGTTGTGCACCAGCATTGTGACATAGTGGGTTTCTTTGCCAGTTAGAGTGGTATTTTGGTTGTTACTGTTCTGTATGTTATAGAGGCTGTCTTGAGCATGATGCATCTTGAACAGTTAGCTAGTAGAGCTTCTTGAGGATAGGAGTGATGTGCTCGAATTTTCTTAGTCCTCTGATGAAGCATGCTGAATCGCTTTCAGGGGCAGGAGCCGACCATGTCTTGAGCAACTGTCCTGAAACTCAGGGTAGGGGTGAAAGGTTACAGTCTGTGGAGAAATGCAAGTTGGTAGCATGCTGCTTACATCTCCTTGACGATGTGTGTTTTGAATGAGAGGTCACAGTTGATGATAAAGGTGAGAGATTTGCACTGGGTTAGTGTTCATGTATGAATCGTTCAGTCTTTCATGTGCGTCAGACAATTGTGAACAGTCTTTGTCATGTTGAGTGTTGGGTCGGCTCTTGATATTGAGGCTAAGACGAGAGACAGACAGTTCTTGAGTCGATGATGTTGATGATGCAATTGATCATTAAGTAAAAGCTGCATATCATCTCTTTGTTTGTGTGTCTTGATGCCAGTGAGGTTCCATGTATACGTTGAAAATGACAGGGGAACGTATGGAGCCTTGGTGAACTTCAAAGGCTACTGGATGATTCCTGGGTCTGCTGGGGCCTATCTGGACAGGTTGTTCTCTGTTGCAGGGGTGTGAGGTGAACCCGTGCAGATCTGATCTGTTGAAGGGAATGGCAAGGATGTTGAGGAGGACTTCATGGTCAACTTCATGAAGTGTCAAGTTTGAGGGGTGATCATGGGCTCTCCTTTTTCCAAGACCCGGAATATTTATGGGCTCATATAACTTAGATCACTAAGGAGGATTGCAGCCTCATACTCAAATATAATTGTAGATTAGAATGGAGGGCCATTTTAGTGTTGCACAGTGATGAGTGTGACAGGATGGCCGATGATGCCTGAGGCCCTACCAGGTGAAGACTAGTGGCTTTTCTGTCACCACTCTTCAGATGAGGAGATTAGTTAAGCACTTCTGGGCCTAACCATATGGATGTGCGGCATTGTTTGTATCCCAGCTGATCTCTAAGAATCAAAGGTACATATTTGGGCCACACTGATATGCACATCTTTCATGCCTATGTAGAGGAGCAGCTGAATGCCTCTGCAGGAGGTCCCGCCCCTATTTTGCCTATATGTTGGAAACCGGAAATTGCGACATGTGCAACACCAGTAATGGTACCTATACCACGAAGAGTCCTCGAAACAAGGTATCCATTGAGAAATCCCTATACCATGTATCCCAGAAGAGATGACGGTCTCCTGAGGGAGATCCCTGAAGAGTGTGAAGGTGTGAAAATGAGAGGCTGGTGATGTCATAAGAAATGAGCGTGCCGCACTGAGAAGGATGACTGAAGGAGAAAATGTATTGACCTTATAGAATCTGATGGAGAAGTAAAGAATCAAGAAGACTTTGATGTGCGGAATGAAGATTGCACGTGTGAAGAAGCACTGCAGAAAATGAAAGCCGTTTTATAACTGTACAGATGCTGTAACGCAAGTAGACTAAGTAATCGTAAAGGCTGGCTATACATAGTGAATAGACTGCAGGTGGTGTCGCCAATAAATATATATATATATATATATATATATATAGAATCTGGATATTCGATGTCACAACTTTGGTAAGCTTAACCTGTGAAGAAAGGAGGATTGATAGATGTGCATGTGCCGCAGCAAAGAAATAAGCTGCAACTCGAAGATGGACCAAAGGAAGGCTGTTTGTCCTTGTGTCAAAGGCTAAGGCAGCCAAAACGGGTTATCAGTCCTTGAAGAACAGTGAATGAGAGACGCCGAGGCATCCCTTGTTAAGTTGCAAAGAGGGAACACCATGAGTGGCAAGTTTCTTTATTCAAGAAAATGAAATGCTATAACATGGGCCGGTTCACGGACTCCCGTCACGTAAGTCCAGGATGGAAATAGAAGGGGGCATGCAGCCCTGAACTTTGATAAGAACATGCTCACACTCTGAGAATGGCAGAAGGCATGAGCGATGAGAGTTGCTGGGCTAATTGGGTGGGGAGGTGCGGTCAAATCCACCCACCAGCACCTGGGCGACCAGATGACGTGCTGCTAGTGAATCAGATGTTCCAGAAGGGTACAAGCGTGCCAACCAATTATAGTTTGAAAGCCAATGCTATGCTGTGTACTTAATACCTGTTGAAGATGACTGGCACTAATTTGTCCACTTGACTGCAGAGACCCAATCACAACCCAACTCCTTACAGAAAGTATACTTAGATATTCTCCTTAGTCCTTTCACAATCTCATGTAGGTTGTATTAGTTTGCCACATAGTATGATGTCACGTATGATGAATTTGTTTTCTATAAGAAGGTTTTTTTATTAAATGCTTTGAGAATATGCTGTGCAACGTCTGTTGATATCCGTTGTAACGCCCTGTTTTAGATAATTGAGAATAAAACAGAGACATTTTGCCAACTTCCTCAGTCGGTCCTATTTTTCGGTGTAAGAGTTATTCTGCAACTCATCCCTTGTACGATGTGTTACCTTAATTGAAAGGACCATAAGGGTTCACCTACAACAGCCACTGGTGTCATACCCTCTTCATGGAAGACAGTGAATATCATCCCTCTTTTAAGAAGGTCAGCAACAGCTATTGAAACAGGGTCAGTAAATTGACCCTAACAGGAAGGGATTGGGTCCCCTCTAAGCCTGGGTTTCAAGGCCTACCATGGTAAAAAACCTGTGCCATTCTTACCCCGGGAGGTAACACCACATGATGCAGAACTGGTGATTAGAACAAGCGTCACCACAAACTGCTGTACACCACTCTCATATACGGACTCGCTCACCTGTAAACCAGCCGTGAAGTGGCTCCATGCCTAACACTGGACTCTAACATGAACTTGGAGAATTTCAGAGCAGGCTACCATTAACAAAAGCTGGCGAACCAGAGCAATGGAAAGGGGTGCCAGCTCAGCCCTTTTATGTATTCCCCTGATGGTGACAATTCACAGGCGAGAAATGTAGGGACCAATTGGCAGAGGGAACCCATTGGGAAATATCATTGGAAGAAGGATAGAATCAGGGACAGGAAACAGGAGGGTGTGTGTTTTTTTGGTGAGCAGCAGAGGTGGTAGACCAAGAGACCAGAAGGAAGAAGGATGGTGTGGAAGAGCGTGGAGATTTCTATATAAAGTGCGGTATTGGTTGGTGAGAGAAAGTGGCATTGTGTATCCATCCCTAAATTAGAGCTAGAGGGACGGCCATTAGCCCTGTTGTAAACAAAATAAGAACAATCCTTAAACTCATCTGTGAGTTGATGTGTTCTTGAGGGCATCTGTGAGACTATCCAGTAGACTACTGCACTAGTTCCTTGTTGGTTTCCAAAGGCAAGATACTTGGCAAATTCCTGCTGATGAGCCCCTTGATGTGGAAGTTGGAGCAGTAGACAAACATTTCTAATATGCAATGACGTGAATTCACAAAGCAGTTTTTTTGGTCATTCTGTGGTTTCCCCTGTAGGCGATGAACGCATGGGTCAGAAGCTGAGCCCGCCATTGTTAATACATTCTCACAAATCTTAGTTCATGCATACCAATAAAGGTGTCAGTCTCTGGAGGGTAGGGATGATGACTTAGGCTCCTCTGCTACCCCCACACCCTACTTGTAACCCGCTTTGTCTGTTACCCATGTATAGCATTTCAGGCCAGGGTCACGCTTCATAGATCCCAGATAGACATATGCAGAATTGCATTAGAGCCAGTGCAAAAGCCTTTGCACTACATTGTGCTTTCACAAATATATAATGATGAAGCCATTGGATGGCAGAATATCCCTAATGCCCATTGCCTTCTTAAGTAATATGTGCAGTATAGCCCATAGCATGCAAACAAGGAAAGCTAGAGAGTATCCCTGGCTTTTCAAGGTATCACATATCAGTAACCGGCGAGAGGGGTGTGGCAGCCTCCCAGCCAATGAGGAGGCTCCGAACACTGGCAAAGACCCCACTCCGAGCCTCCCCAGAGAGGAACGCTGCCATCTTCCCTCGCCAAGATGAAGGTAACGCCATGTAAAATTGCACTTCTAATGGTGCTAAGGTTTTCTAATGTGGCCCAAATGTTTTTGACTGGGCAAACCTTGACTTAATGATAATGCCATGAGAAAATTAAATTGCACTTGCACCGATGCAAAGTTTCTATAGCATGTCCACGATCTGCAAATAGGGTTGCTCCTTCTCCACCAACTACCTGCTGAGAGTTGGAGTGTTGGGACACATCAGTTGAATAGAAAGGACTGAAGTACAATTAAGGGTGACAGGGTTTACAGGCCCGGTCAGGGCAGGGAGGGGTGTCTAGCCCCCAAGAGCCCTGCAAAGTGCAAGCATGGGGACAAGCCCTCTCCAAGCCCTTCCTTACCTTTTATGATGGCAGTGCTGGAGCCGCAACAGAATGTCAGGCCGAGGGACAAGGTGACCAGGTTGGCTGAGAGCAAGTCCAGCGCTGCCCCACCAAAAGAGATGCTGGCAGCCGGGCCTTTGCAGATCCTGCCACCATTCAGTGTCCACTGTCCAGCAAAACCGGGTGGAAGCCACAACAGAAGCCAGCTGGGAAGACGGGAGAATAACACTGTGGAATGCCCCAAAAGGGTATGCGGCACCAGGCCGTGCTGCACAGACCACAGCATTGGATGCAGCAGAGCGAGGGATGCTGCAGCCAAACAGTAAGCCGCTGCAGCGTCCCACTATTTTCTGAATCTCTCTGTGCCAGGGAGAAAAATTCCACTTTTTCTCAGACAAGAGACACCATCTGTACCCCAAGAACATCCAAACTCCAGTAAGCCATAGGAAAAACAGGGACAGGAGACTGAGAAAACACACAGCAAAGTAAGGGTTGAGGTATGTGACATGGTCTGCATACAGACCCTGTCAGGGGAGGGAGGGAGCCTAGCCACCAACACCCCTACAAAGTGCTGATGTGAGAACAGGTCCCATCCTATCACCTCCCTACCTTCACTGACGGCGGTGAGGGTACCGCAACAGAGAGCCGACCCAAGGGATGACACAGGGGGGGTAGCAGACAGCAAACCCAGGTTTGCAGCATGGTAGTGCAACAGAGAGCCGACCCAAGGGATGACACATGGTTTGCAGTGTGGTACTGCAACAGAGAGCCGACCCAAGGGATGACACAAGGAGGGTAGCAGACTGCAAACCCAGCACTGCCACACCAAAAGAGTCACTAGTAGCTGGGCCTTTACAGACCCTGCCGCCATCCAGTGAGCCACCAGCGCACCAGCAGCAGATTATCAGCAAAAGCAGGTGGGGATGTGGCATGATAAACTCCATGCCCGCGAAGACCTTCCTGAAAGCCGCAAGAGCTTACAGGGAAGACGGGAGGATGATAGCACGAGACACAGTAACAGGGTACGTGGCACCAGGGGGTGCCGCGCAGACCACAACATTGGCTGCAGCAGAGAGAGGGACACTGCTGCTAACCAGTAAGCATCTGCGGCATCCCACAAAAGTGTGTGCAATGCAAGAAGTAACTCCACCACCACTAGCCTACCAGGGAGTCATATTTAGGAATGGAAACCTTTTCAGAGGCCTTTTTGATAAAAACCCCACTAGCCCACAAGGGAGACCATTTTGGGGTAGAGGCTGAACAAAAGTATGAATTTAGTGGCAGTTGGCAGGGTGCATAGGTAGTTTGAAAGAATCGCCTTCTAAGAAGGATTGATAAGAGTGCGAACAGTTAGTGGGTAGAAGTCTACAAGTTGTGATGGAGGCAGAACAATCATTGGCAATGTTCACTGTGTTCTTACCGTGAGGATTATGGCGGAGGACGCTCCGCGCACAGTTGACTCGGTCAGGCTCAGTCAGGAGCTTTAAAAGTGAGCAGCACTCATATGAAGCGGGGCCTTAAATATGCTTTTAAGGATGGAATGCACAGAAATGCAGCGTGTGCTGCGAGTAGCCAGTAGGGCTAACCTCGTTTTGTATATCTGCTGCGCACGGCTGTGTGTGCACTACTCCTGCAGTACACAGGTCCTGGGAGCCTTCCTATGCTGGATGTAGCGGTGGAGTGAGGGATACAGGCTCAGTCAGGAGCCTTATAAGTGAACCTTCGATGTGGGCCGGCTGTTGCCTGACGGCGGTCCTGGTTGGCTAAAATTGGGGTGGTCACCCAATCAGCTGGCCGCAACGATTTCCTTGCGAATAAACGGGCAGCCAACGAGACTAAGTGGCGGCGGCCATCTTAGTGGAGGGTAAACACAACATTGTTTGAATATATTGCCATGGATGTAACACTTCTTCCGTGATATGCTCCATCAGTGAGGAGCGAGATATAGGGGCGTATGAAGTGGGGCTTTCAATATGCTTTTAAGGATGGAATGCACAGAAATGCATTGTGGGCGTAATTGGATACTCTTTTACTTGGAGCGCTTGTAAGGGGATGTACCTACGTTTTTTTTCCCTTCCAAAATGTAGTAATTTGTTGAAGTCAATGAAGTGTGGGAGTTAAAATCAGCAAAAAAGATAAAGAAAAATACGATGAAAAAATATTTAGCACCTGCCTGGGGGAGCTCCTGAGTTGCAACAGATTGTATTAGAGGCAAAATGTGTACGAGTAGAAGGCAGCTATATGGGAATCATTGGGCAAACAATATGTGCGAATGGAAAAATTGTTCTGACATCAATCTGAAAAAGCGGAACCCTGTTTTTCTCACCTTCTATTCGTGAAATAATTTGAAGATATGCATGAAATTCAGATAGATGCAAAGGAGAAGGCGCGCGTTGCCTCCTGTGGAATTTTCCATTACTTTATTCATTAACCTTTCCTTGAGCATTAAAGTATTCATTAACCTTCACTGGCAAATATTTCCAGGCTGCATTACCTGTCTACATCTTGGAGAATTACTCCATGAATGTTTGCCGTTCCTGATGTATCATCACAACAGCAAGTAATTTGAAGAGCAGCGCAGAACCAGCTGTCTTCACTTAAGCCTCTAATATATTTCTGCGGCACATACTTATTTGAATCTTTACCAAACAGAAATATCATATGACAGTTCCACTTACTTTGACTTCTTTGCCAGACGCTTTCGTATAATTCGTCTTATGTCTTCACGTATATTCATGGCCACTCCTGTGATTCCCCTCCTGTTTTCTTCGCCATCCTCTCCTCTGTGGCGACCTTTGTTTTATGGCTCCTCTTCTATTGACTTCGTCTAACATCCCGCCGCCATTTTCTTTCTTCTTCACAAATCTCAAAAACGTGGTTTTCAGCAATGTTTTGTTTGTGCCTCTCTTTTAACCCCTTCCCCTCTGTTTGTTCTTCTCTCTATCAGTTCCGGGTCTTTATTGTGATTTTTCAATGCAATCGATCAAAAAACAAAGGCGGTGGCCATTGGTGGACGGACCTACAAGGAACTCTGGTGATGCCCCGGTGGACCTGTCAACCGGACCCTTTTTTGAGTGGGTGCCCTCTTTTTCTACACCACTTACCCCCTCTCTCAGTCACCTAAACCTGTGCTTCCATCACTCCTCATCCCTCACACCCTTTGAAGAAGCGGTCACCTTTAGCCAAAGAACTGAAAAATATACTGACCCAAACTGGCATGTTGAGGCTGCGGTTGTCCTTATTGCCCTCTTGGGATGTCCGAGACTAGCCACATGTACCAATTACACATCAGATCTAAATGTCATGCCCTGCGCTATAATCCCTACTATAACCCAATGAATCTTCTGATACTCTGCCCATTGGACAATCCGCACCTATACCAGCTGCAACATTTATTGATTTATTTGTATTTATCTGTTGAGCACTTGTTAGGGGCCTGTACAACACAATAGTGTTTCAAGGTGCCACAAGGCAAAATGGGGAGGGAACAAGGGAGAAAATACATAATGGCAAAAGACAGAAGTATACAATTGTGGTCCTACTAGGCCTTGCAAGTGCTGTGAAGAGAAGTGCAGTGCAAGTGGAGGGGCGGGGCGGAACAAGGTATGGGCAAGTGCCGTTTATCCCACAGATTGTCAGCAGTGTCCTCCCCTCGTGAACAGGGATTAAAGTGTACGATAAGAAGCAGTGGAACTATGTTTCCTGCTGGCCTGCCTCCGCTCCCCACAAACCCATTCCCACAATTCCCTGCAAGTGCAATCCAAACCCCCAATCTAACGCACCTGCTATTTAAGGCAATGCTCAGGGCAGTGTATTTAAATACAGGTTTCTTCCTATACTTTTATTTTTAAAAGAAACGTTTCCGGAATGGTTTAGTTTCAAAATAAAAGTATAGGAAAAGTCGAATAAAGAGTAGAGTAGCACCGTTGCCAACCGCTCCCGCCCACTTCGACCACTGCTCGTGAGTCACTTTGAGGTCCCCCATTTCTAATGGCTCACCACTTCTCTACAAAGCCTCTACCTACCACGGTTGCCCGCCAGAGAAAATGCAAGCCTGCCTGCCTGTAGGTATGTCTGTGCGGCTTTCCAAGCACATGTTGCACACTCGCTTCCCTCCCTCCTGACATCAGCGCTCTTGACTGCTCACAGAAATGAGTCCCAGAGACCTCCCTGAGGGCGGCCATCAAGCATTTGTCATTCTTAGTAGAAAGCCTGAAGGAGTGGCTTGCTAGAGTGGCTTGCTAGAGTGGCTTGCTAGAGATAACCAAATGAAATCCTGTAATGGTGCTGCCTCACCGCCTAGTGATAGAGCCGGACTCAAAAGACAGGATGCCCTATTGGCAATCGATTTCATTCACACAGCCACAAAATGGGTCGGTGTTATTTTGTGTCTCCTTCCTAAAAAAGCTTGCTCATGGGTGTGAGTGGCATACTGGCTTTATAGAACAGGACCTCGAACTGTACCAGGCATCGTGTACCCGTAAAGCTCGATAAATGCCATTCCTGTGCTCGGGCCTTTAGAGTGGGTCTTTGGGGCCCATAACACCTTTAACAGCCCTCAGATTAGGCCTATGAAGCTTAAATATGGGGCCTGGTAAGAAGATTGCACTTGCCAGATGAACAACATTGACCTCATGGTCATGATTTAAGAGTCCTGGGATTAATGCCCGCTTTGCTCTTTAGGTGGATTACACACTCCTTTACAGTACAATATTATACTGTGTTCTATACTTAAAAGAGCTTTCACGTTTAACACTGAATTTAAGCACACATGTGGATGGCCACTTTAGTCCATTGGCTGGAGTGGAATTATGTACTGATAATGTGACATCTTCTTTCGCACGACTCGGTAGATAAAGGAATTGCCATCCTCACAGATGGGGCAGCCTACACTTCTCAAGTTCAAACCCTAGCAGGGCTACTCTTCCCTTCATCCGTCCGAAGTCATGGGCCTCATTACAAGTTTGCCAGTCCGGGAACTACAGTACTGGTAAGCTTGCCGGTACCGTAGTTACCGGACCGGCAAATTACGAGTTCTGGTCGCGGGTGCCTTCCCGCCCGCCAGGACTGGCCTGGCGGGCGTACCGGCACCCGCCAGCAGAGCATGTCGGATGCACCGGCACAATTCACGAATGTTGCCGGTGCATCCGGCTTCCCCTTTCCCATTGTGCCCTATGGGGCTCAAATGGGAATGGGGAAGAATATTTTCCGGTGCCCGCGGTTGCCGGAATTATTTGCAAGTTTGGCGGCAGCTTGCCCGTTTTACCGGCAAGGCTACCACCAAACTTGTAATGAGGCCCAATGAATTGTTTACCATTATATTGGGTAATAATAATACCTATTGCAGTGCTTAGAAGACAGTGTTTCTACCATAAAGCACCATATGAAAACGTGATATTCTAATAATAATAATGACTGTGGTACTCAATTTTTCTTTTAAACGATTCTTCCTTTAAAATAAAGTACTTGTATTCTTGTTGTTAAGCAGCAGAGGGGTGTAAAGGTTACATTGTCAAAAGTAGCTTTTATGCCACAACGTGAACTGTGTTTTGAATTTCTATATTGTATTATTGTGTTGATAAATAAGCTCCACTTTCTTTAATGTAATGCAGAGCAATGCCCTGTATTTTACATACAAAAAGAGGCCTAGGAGCCCCTTTACCAAGAACGAATATGGCCAAATAACCTGTTATTTGGGCATGTGCCCACTTAGGGGGTGGGGAGGGGTCTTCAACCACGTTTTAGCTCACTACATCCTTCAATGAGGAGAAATAACCATTTGCATATCAGTCTTTGTCCCACCCACAAGGGCAGTCGAGCACCAAAATGCTAGGCGAATCTCCTCTGAACAAGAGTATCATCAGTTGCACCAGACAGGTGGTTCAGCCTAGTCGGGCCTCATCAGTGAGGTGAAGCTGTGGCTCTCTATGCAGTGAGCAAGGGGTCCACATCTGGATTACCCTGGGTAACATACGGTGTATTTTACAGCCTCAAATCATCAGTCTTCTATGTTGGTCCTGACACACTAATGAGAATATGAAAGAGGCCTACATGAAGCACCATGTAAGAATTCATATTAAAAGTGCTGTGGTGGGTCAGAAGAAGGAGACAGACTCCGGTCTTCCATTTTATGTTTGTTCTTTATTAAAAGAAAAGTGAAAATGCCTGAGTTTTCATACACTATGGGTTTTCACAAGCTAACAAAAACTATCTAGGGTGCTCATCAATTGTCAGGGAGTCCGAAAGGAAGTACTGTCCACTGTCCAAACTTACCTAACTTGACGTTACCACTAAAAAAACAACGGAGGCATAGGGGAATGTTTCCCTTCTCCTGTGTGCTGGTTTCTCAGCAAGTTCACATCAATACATTATTTGTAGGTAGTTCTTTGTAACTACTTTGAGTTGAATAGTTCAGATATCGGACACTTCAACTTTTTAACTGTGTCTTTCACATCTGGTTCTCCCTCTCCCTTTTACTCTATTAGCTTGTGATCTTATTTGTTGTTATTTGCCTTTTTACTTGCAACACTTCTGTTCTTCCCTCGAATTTGGGACTTTCTGGTTTTCTCTTTGCTCAATGTGCAAGCCTTTTCTTGACTAGGACAAATAAGTCTGTTCCAATTATAATTCTCACCCTTCTTAGGCATTTCAAACACTTGGTCTTTACTGGGATGAATATGATTGTTCCAGTAATGATTCTCACTCTTCTACAACACTTGATCCTTACTGGGATGGGTACGAGGGTTCCAGTAACGATTCTCACTCTTCTTATATGCTTCCAATACTTAGTCCTTATGGGGATGAGTGTGAATGTTCCACTCGTTATTATCAGTACCCCTCCCGGGTCTCCCGCTCTCCCATTACCTTTGTCTCATGGCCTGCAGTCTGGACTGGGCTCTCTTCGGGGATTGTCAGGTTGGCTTCTTGGCTCTTCGCTTCTTTGTTCGGCTTACTCCGTGGTGCCTTAAGGTAAGTGATCTTGGCATCGTTTAGGGACTCCCAAGTCCCCCGGGCTTCGATCATGACCACCACTTCTTTCTGGGTCACTCTTTGGACACTGTACCAGTCCTTTGGTTTCTCTTGCTTCAGGTTTCCTGGAGTGCAACACGTTAGGATTCACATGCCTACTTCCTCCCAACATCGGACGCTGTACGCCCCCGTTTCCTTCGGATTTTCTCTCACAGCTGATTTCCATCTCCCAGACCTCTCCCTTCCGAAGGTCTCCTCCTTTCAGATTTATGATCCTTCTGTGGAACTTCCCCATCGGAGCGTCAAAGTCCTTCTTCTCTGTCCTGCTTGTACTCTGTACCGCTCCAGTGGTTTTCTTAGTCTCAGTACCACATACGAATTTTTTTTCAGAATTTTTCAGAGGCTCAATGTGACAATAGCAAATGTCAGCTTGTTCTTCATTTTTTTTCTAGCATGTTTTATTAGTGATGGGCTGTAGGTGGGTTGGTTAGGGGGTTCCTAGTAGGAATGGTAGTCCTTGTCGCCAAGGCGGCATTCTCTCCTGGTGACGTCCCGCTTAGTTTTTCCTGTTTTCTGATGCAAGTTCAAAGCCTAAGAAATACCAAAAAGTAATACAAATAATAAATGCAAATTGGCGTTCAGTTTTCACAGGAGCTCTTGAGGAGATGGCAGCAGAACCCCTTTGAAACATTACTTCTATCCAACTGATCAACATCGTCGTTGAGTCTTAGACCCCTCATTTTATTTCACGGCCACCATTCTATTTTGGTTTCAGTAAAATTAGCTTTGTTGGGCTCATTTTCTGAAGAAAGAGTTTCTCCCACACCTCAAACTTTCATTTTATTTGATATGTTAGGCCGCAGCAAGGTAGATCAATGTGACTGTTTCCCATAAAAAGAGAACAGACCCGACACCCACTCATCCTTGCAATCGTCCAGGATCTTGGTTCAGGACAGTGTACTGCGTCATTTCGGTTATATCGGGTCGCTTTTACCGAAAGGTCTCTTAAATCCATTCAATATGTCTTAGCCAACTGGTGAAGGACTCCCAATTATGTTGAGGTGTGGAGTAAAGGACCAAAACCCCAACCCGACGATGGCTCCGATTGGAACAAGAATTTATGAACATTCTCAGTCTTTTTTACTTCTCTGTGCATACGAAATGATACATCGTGCATTGGATGATCTGGGAATGGTGTGGAATCATGAGAGTTAAACACTTTCTTGCAAAAAGTAAAATACATATTTTTGCTTCTTTCTTTCATTTTCTATGGAATGGTTTTAAAACATGGGTTTGCCCTCAGGCAGCAACAGGGCACGATACTTGGGATTGGTGTGGAGAAAATGCAGCTCATGAGAATGCAATGCTCTTCGGGTTGTGATGCACCCCTCCCACCGGTGTACGGAGTCCCCTGCAGGCCACGGCGTGTGGAGGACCCCACCAACCCATGTCCTGGCGGGGGTGGGGTGTTCCCAGCCCCCTCAGCCCCTTTGACTTCAGAAATACATGTTTTGTTTGTGAAGTCTGTGTTGTGGTAGTAGTTGTGGTTGCAGCGTGCGATGTATGTGCTTCGGCTCCAACATGCATGTCAGGAAGCTCTCCCTTCTTCCTGGTTCGGGTCTACTGGAAGCCGGCACGGGGAAGAGCCTCGAGTCTGTCAGAGGCGGAGCTGATCAAATCTGGGATAGGAAACACGTAAGTAAAAAATCAGTATTGCAAATGTGTGTGTGTGCATCATGCGTGAGAGGATGTTGCATGTTTATGTATGTTTTTCGGTATGTAGTCTGTAACATTTTCTCTCATGCCCTCACTTTTTTCTGCACTTTCGGTTGAAACCTTGCCGTGGTGTTATACCATGCAGGCCTTAAATCCATGGCAATCAAACTTTAATAATACAGTGTCTAATATCAGACAAATGCCTTACAGATTTCAACGCTAATAATAATAAACAGAGATATATTTCTTCCATTGGTTTCACAAAATGAAAATGATCGGATGCCAGCCATCTTGAGTTCAGGAAACTTACATTAGATACAAGTTTTTGGGGGCATTTTGCAGCCATCTGTGGCATGCCCCAACTTAGAAAAGGCAATGCAAGTCACACGTGGGTTTGTTGCTTTTTAAAGGAAGTAATGTCACATTTTCTTTGGGGATCTAAGGAGTGAGTCTGCATTCCCATGGGTGAGGGGATAAAGCCCCATTGACTTGCAGAGGTCTGCAAACTGTGGCTATGCAGATGTTTTGGACAACAACTTCCATCAGCCCAGCCAGCAGATTCAGAGATGAGGGATCATGGAAGTTATAGTATAAAGCATCTGGAGAGCCACAGGCCGCAGACCCCTGGCTTAGAGGGTCATTTGAGATTTGAATTAAGCAATGATGGCACACCAGAAGGATCAGTTTGTCAGCAATGGGTGCAAGTGGAGCATGAGGCATAATACCCAGGGCATGGCTGAAGACCATGCCGGTGGGTACTCAAGATATAGTCACTGTGCCTAGGGCGTGGTCGGTGACCATGCCAACATGGTTCCCACAAGGTATAGCCACTGGCAATGCCCTGAGTGCCCTGCAGACAGGGTCACTGTGCCACCAGCCATATCCAGGCACGGCGCCCTCATGTTCACTTGATTTGAATTTAGATTTATAATGCACAAACATTTTCAACAATATTGCTTGTATTTGCAAAAATAAAATATGTTAAAATAACTTTCCTAAAATTCATGTTCTCAGAGGTAAGAGAATTTGCAGCGGCAATTGATTTGTGTATCTCATATACACATGAAAACTTCTCATGGCTTTCATGTGAGTTTTCATACGTGTAATAGTGTATATGTACAAAATGCACATCTCCTAGAAGTAATTGTACAGGTTGTGTAGAAGATGCACATTCGTTCTGTGCATGTGCGATAAATATTAACACTCTCAGAATTGGCCAGGTCAATGTTCAAATTTGCTTTTCAGGGCAAAGAATCCTGATATGATGTAGGTACATGCCAAACATAGCAAAACATTGAAATGACCAATTTTGAGATATTCGGGCGATAAAGGTTCCTTTTCCTGTGGGAGAACAACATTCATTTTAAAAAACTGTTCAAAACGCAAAACGCAAAACACAACAACATGTTGTCTTAAAATAAGAAGCCGTCCATGAAAAATGCAGAGGTTTTCATGTTGCGGAAAATGTCCTTAGAATTTTCAGTGGCCGTTTTTTTTAGTTTTTCATGTGAAGGTTCAAAGGTTATCAGGAAATATTGTTTTCCGAAACGCCATAGAAAATTTGTCTTAACCTTGACTATACCATGCACGATAGCATAATACAAACCAGTCCTATGCACTGCTCAACTCTACAACTAAAAAGGATGCTTATCTTTGTGAGATCTGGTTAAGAAGTTGTGAAGGGGCAGACTCCCATCGGGCGGTAGCCTGCAAGCACGGCACATAGCAGATGTCTCTCACATGCCCAGCGACAGCGATGATTGGCAAGCAAAACAATGCAAGTAATGGCCTATTAGAATCGTCATGCGCCATGGCTGCATTTCTCTTGTCATCGTACCTAAGGGGCACATGTTCAGAGGCCTCCCTCTGCAGTGTGTCAGCAGTGAACGAATTGGAAAATGACAACTGTCGCTCCAGTCCCCAAGCTCCCCAGAAGGACTGATACTCTGTCAGAAGCGCTTATCAATACCAGCCCCGCTGTGGGCGGTCAGCATCTTACTGCCGCTTCCAGGCACGGCGTCCACAGCTGGAGCTTGCACGCGAGAGGCGTACCACGTCACCTGGGAAAGAAGAGAGAGGAGCTCGCCCAGCTGGAAGACTTCTCCCAGACAGGAAGTGATGCACGCCGAATTACTTACTCCAGGTGCAGGGGGAAAAAGATCAGCGGGAACGGAGCTTGTTTGCTGAGTTTTAGTTCAACAACATTTTTGTTAGTGAGTGAGTGAGTGTCTGAGTGAGTGATTGTCCGAAAATGTTCAATTATGAGGCGCGGAATGAAAATCAAATCACTCTTAGCCTTTGTGTTTCTTTTAGAACGCATGTATGGTATTGTGTTTGTTAGTGATTACCGAATTAAACGTGCTATCAGTTAAGGGTTTTGAAATAATAACAAGTTGCTGACAAAAGTACAAGTTTTACACAATCTTATTTGTGGTTTTGCTGGCTTTTTGTGTGGTAACCTTTGCTCATGAGCTCATTAGCAGCCCCAACGGGGTTGCTTGAGGAGTATCGTGTGACACGTTGAGTTTGCTGTTCCTTAACAACTCAACATTGGGGCCACAAGTAACAAGTAACACTACTGAGACTGCAACAACCCTTATAACCTGGAATGCAGTTTTTTTTATCATGTAGCTTTAGTCAGGGACGTCCTTTCACCAAAATGCCAGGGGTAGTGGAAGTCGCATCTCACGACCCTTGACCTCGGATGACATCACAGGAAGGGATGACATTTGACCCTGCCCCCAAGTGACATCACGGGAAGTAATTGCACATGACCTTTCACCCCCTTGACAAAACAGGAAGTGGCATCACAAGAAAATATGGTTACAGTATCACTGTAACATGATATACATTTCATACAAGAATGGGTCACCATGTACAGCATTAATATCAGTATGCTTAAGCCCATATTACCAAATCACTGGGAAAGTAAGGAGATGTCCAACGCAACATCCTGGACTATTGTACATCACTCGGGCTAAACTGTAAACAGACTGCGCTTTGAGATTTAGGCCTCTTCGAGATGCTCTGACATCCAGTGCCTGCCAAGTGTCTGGCCACAGTCTGCAATCAGCAACTGACCAACACAAGTCCAACCAGAAAAACAATGGTCTGGAGGGTTGCCCAGAGCTGTGCGAGTGGTTATGAATGATTTGAAACCTTCCAGCCATCACATTTCTCTTTTGCTTATTTGGTAAGTAACCCACCGTTTTTTTAGATGGGAGATAGAGGGGAAATATGTGCCTTCAAATGCAAACAGCAGCAGCAGCTCCATGGCATTACCCCTAGAAAAGGCCAAATTCATTATTTTTCTTGTTGCTTCATATCTTGCTTAATGCTAGCCTCCTCCAACTTCTAAGCACTGGAACTGAACCCATGTTGCACTGCACCCTCTTGTTCCCAAAGAAAATATGTTGCCCCTGGGCTATCCTTCCAAATATATATATTTTTTGCTTGAGGAAGCAACAGATGGTTTAATCAAAGGCGGAGGGGCAACTTCATGTACATTAATTATCTCACCTTGGCCTATCTACTGTCTGCCTGCGATGCAGGTATGGCGGATATGGGTCAGGTCACACAGTGCCCAGGCAGGATTGGTGGCAGAATCCACTGGGTCACACCCCTCTCATCACTGGCGCTGTGGCACACCAGATGTGCAAAGCAGACGAGAAACACTGATGAGACGTGCGTTCATGCTGCGCTGTGACAGTACAGCTGTTCTTACCAATTTCCAGCTAGCTTGACCCTTCCTGTTTCTACAGTAGTAGGTGAGCTGCACAGACAGCCCCGCCTCTGAGCCCAACCATTCTTCACTATGACCTGCCAACCTGGTAGTGATGGCAGCTTTATCGTTTTTCCTGCAACCCTGTTTTTTCTCCAGCTAACAAGATCTAGATTCCAGGTGAAAAAAGCAGTGGCGCATTTAGCTGCATTTACCACTACCTTTCCAGGTGCAACAGATATCTGCTCTCGGCACTGCCTCTTTTTCCAGTGGCCCAGGGGTTGCAAGGACAGGTCTAGGAGTAGCTGAGGGGGAGTCAGGTGTAGCAGCTGCTACCCCTAGCTACCCACAAATGATGTCCCTGGCTTGAGTATAAATCAGGACTATTGACAGTCTTCCGTTTTTCCCCATGCAGGAGACAACCACGAGCTAATTTATATTGATTGTGTTTGTCATTGGATGAACAAAATGACCCACTGTTTAATTGCTGCAGTTACCTGTCACTGTGCAGTCCCCTTCAGCTGCATGGCTGCTTGCTAGTTTTAAGTAGAGTGGTTTAGCTGGGCTCAAACATAACTGGTCTCTGTTCCCCAGCGCGCAGAATTATCAGGACATTAGTCTGTTTTAGGCTTCACTTTACGTCCTAGTGGCCACTGGCATAGCGGGGGACGCCATAGCCCCCGCAGAGCAGTGGGCCCCGCCAGTATGTGTCCTGGGCCCCCTCGAACAAAAAAAAACAAAAACATTTTTTTTTAAATTAAAATGAAATAGTTTATTTTTAAATTCAATGCATTCATAAAGAAATTATTTCTGTTACATCAAGGCTTGTGTTTAATTGATTACTTATTGGTAATCTTCATTACTCCTTCCTTGTCCCAGTACTTGTGCATGAGGCACTTTGTCTCATGCAAAAGTACTGGGATGAGGTAGAGGGACATGGAGGTAATGCCTGGTTTAGTTACCTGTAATCTTCATTACTCAGAGTCCCACTCTTCCTCATCCCAGTACGTACCTATGAGGCCAGGTGCTTCATGCGTGAGCACTGGGACAAGGAAGAGGGAGGTGGAGTTAATTCTGGACAGAGGAGCTAATTTTGTGGATTGTGGCAGGGGGTGGGAGGGAGAGGGGATGTGTGGGGGGTTGGGGCGAGGATTGTGTTAAAAATCCTAATGGTCATCCAAGTTCAGGCTAAGCAGGCATGATATTTGGCGTCAGTGGATAGAGAGGCATTTTGGTACAGCCAGTCAAGTCATTTCTTAGTTTGGCTTGACTTTTGTTTAACTGGACATCTGTGATAAATCAGTCCTGATAAGTGTAATTAACTGGCTAGACTGGCATTTGAGTGCTGCCTTTCTAGCTGCTTCTTACTGTAGCATTGTATATGTTTCTGTGCATCTGGGATAAAAATAATAACTATAAGTGTTATTGCTGTCATTTTGGTGCAACCAGTCTAGGTGTGTCTAAATGTGGCCTGGCATGCTTTACTGTAATATGTTACATATCTAGACTGGTCTACATTGTGTAGCCAGTTGGACATGTATTCATTGTGGCATGGCATGTTGAATAGTGCACAGAAACATTAATGCTTTAATTAATATAATGCTTTGCTGTCAGTGACTTGAATGTATTGGATTTTTGGATTGGTGTTACCCTACAAAACAATTGCAAACACTCTGGCGTTTTAGTCACTTTTTCTCAGAAAGTGTGCTGTATATGCATTAAAACAAATGTTTAAATCTTTCTCCTAGTGCAGTGTGTGGTGTATCCCTGCAGCAGCACATCTGTGCCTATTGCACAAGTATGGTAATCTAGTCTAGGCTGGCCCAGAGTGTGGTGCGACGCGTGATTTGTTTCCAACCTGGGGGTATTGGGCCCCCGTAGCATGGGTCACAGGGGGGGGGCAGATTTTGTGTTACGCCACTTCTAGTGGCCATTATTGTAGATGCCTTTGTTTCCACCTGTGTGTGTGTTGGGGGATGGAGTGGAGGGAGGGATTGCAGCTGCCTTCAATGGGATACTCGGTGGCTAACATAGCATTGCTTCTCCTGCCGAGTGATAAGCAATGTTGAGTAGATTGAACATGTGGGGAGCAGAGCAGGGAGGCACCGTTCTCAGTGGAAGATGGTGTCAGTTCCCTCAGGAACTTCCACGTGCATTGCGGTTCACAGATGCTATGGGACCTCGGCCAAGGAATCTGCCTAAATTACCCCAGCAGGATAAACCGTCTGTGTAGGCATAGTCCTCTAGCTTAATGGAGGAAACAGCCCTGTATATTGTGCAAATGAATGCCAGTCCAGCTATGCACAGTGCATCTTTGTAATGTGACTCTCTAGTTTTGGATCACCCTGTTTGATCTTCATCACCAAACCCTGAACTAGCTTCAGGCATTGACGCTCAGTTGATGAACCTTGTTTCTGAGTGGCCTCAAGGTTTCATGCCCTTAATGCTGGTAAGAAGAATTGCAGAGGGTGCTGTGATTTTTCAATCTGACCCTGTCTGCTCCCATTCTTTGGAACTATTATTTGGTTATTTGAGCACACCTCTGTGAGCTGATACATGAAGGAGAATCAAGCTTTGAACTTCACCATGAGGTATAGGGTCTCTCACACACACAAGAGAGCTCATTTTCTTCCAGAGCTGTCAGAGGTGATCTCTCCCACACTGGTACAGTTCCATAGCTTGCTTGCTCTGCGAGATGTCTGAACAGGATAATCTCACCAACACTGATGTGACCGAGATGTTGGGCACCGTGGCATCATTGGCATTGACCCAGATTAAAGATGGCCCTATGCTCCTGCATGCTCATAAACTCAACGTATTCTTTGCCCAGGGGATGTCTGTGGGATAGTTGCTTCACTCTGTCTGTTCCTCTCTTGTCTTTCTCAGCCTCCATTTGTCTTTTTCTGCTCCTTTTCTGGTTCCTCTCGCCTTCCTCTTGCGTCAGGACTTTAATACCATAACCATTGCCAGGTATGAGCTTATTTGATGTGGAATGATTCCATTGGCTGGAAGCATCTTACAATGTGCACGCTTGCTAGTCTAAAATGCAAGTCATGGCGTCCGCTCCAAAGCACCAGCTGGCTTTGAGTTGGCAACACACAGAGTACGCATATCAGTACTCCTGTTTCAGACATACCTCACTCAGACTTAGTGGAGTCCTCACTCGTTCCTTTTCCTTGTCCGTTTGAAAGCACCCCTTGGCTGATAGCAGAGGCGTATCCTCTTACTGGGAATTGCCCATTTAGTATAAATGACCTCTGGGGCACACATTTCACATTTTCTGAGATGCCAGCATACTTGTTGTTGTTATTATTATTACCATTAATTGATGTTTAATGCGCTAATAACCTCAAAAGGCACCAAAGCGCAGAATAGCTGATAAGCATTGAGGAAATACATAAAAAGCAAACGCGGATCAGAACAAGGCAGTCAGGCGACCAACATAGCAAAGGATCAAGACAAGGTAAACACCGTCTATTCTGTCCTGTTTAAATTGTAATGATTCAGTGGTTTGTTAGATTCACAGAAGCCAAGATATGAAACCTTTAGCTGCAGGAGAAACTCGTACCCAATGCACATTCTCATTGCTATGTGCATTCCATTTGTGAGCACTTTATGTTACTGTGTCATTGATTTTGGCTTTTTTACAGAGTCCTATTGATAATTCATGTCACTGTTTTAAAAGTACAATGACCTATGGCGCCTAATTAGCCATTAAACATTTGCCATTCTTCAAAGTATCTCCCTTGTTGATCAAATCCTCACTCTTCAAACCCATTTCAAACATTGATATATATCATAACTAACAATAAGTAACAACAATACTTTTACTCAGCATTTTCTTATTCATAATGTAGTGTCCTGCATATGTCTATTCCCTCTATGGGAAAATAATACCATTTTATTTTCTTAACTTTACTATGGGACGTCTAGCCAATCATGTTGTTTCTTCAGGTTTCCGCCCACCTGTTATATTAGGGATATGTTCTTCCATATTTTTTCTTGGCCTTTGTCCATCTGTTCGCCTAACATGTTTCCTTCCTGTATGGTGTTAGTGAAACCTCTTCCTGTGGCAAACTGGGCAGCTGTAAAGGACTAGATAATAGAAATAAAAAAATATGCATTTCAGACAGCATATGATAAATGAATTTCACAGCAGTGTAGCATTTACAGACCTTGATCAGATGGAGTTGTGTAAGTAGCAATAGTACATTGGTAATATGATTTGAAAAGTTTGCATCATTTACAAAAAGGATTACAAAAATCAATAAAAGTAGAGTTTTGCAGAGAGATGTAGGAGTGATTTACTGCACTTTATAGTGGATGCATGACATTTAATCATAGTTTGAGCCCAACCTGTGCCTTTCTAATATGGCTCCCACTTGTAATATGCTATAGAATCAATGTGTCTGTTTCTCCAGAAACAGGCATGCATAATAATTCAAGTCGGTCCTGATGAGTCACACACCAAGGGAGATGTTACACTAGTGTTTAGGTATAGCTCCTAAAATAAACCTGAATATGGTGCCTGTGTAGAATACCCTTCTTCAATGTCTGAACTAGTTTTAGGCTTATTCTCCCCACTGATGATGTAGTCAAGAAGGTTATTATGTCCTTTATTTCAGCAGGAACTATTTTTGAATTTGTAGGGAGGACCAAAAAGTGAAATTTCTTTTTAGATCGTCTCACATATGTGTCACAAATGAGGGAATCTAGTCATGTTATAGCTGTTTCTATTTGGTCCCAAAAAATGTCTATTAATGTAATGGTATAACGTAAATGGTATATCCCAGAGGATGCACCATGGAAACGATATGTGGCTGTGATGAAAGTCTCACTGTCTGCGGCAGTTTTTGTCCACTAACCTGGCGCGTCTGTTGTAAACGTGTCATATAGCTTGCGACATCATCACACCCCTGCGTCCGACATGCCCTGTGTGTGTGAGACTGCAGTATGGTCACCGGTAGGGGGGGCCTGTACTTTAAACAACTTGCTTTTAAATATGAACTTGTGAACTGACAAAGATATCTTAGTTTCCGACTAAAACCTTTCCTAACATCTTGGAGTGTCTTGTAGTACTATTTTTGTATAGATATTTGAAAGGGGTTTATTTTATTAACACAGAAGGTTTTTAGTTAACCAAATCTAAATCTAAGATAAATGTGTAAATGGTGCAAACTGTTCAAAACATATTACAAATGTGATATTATGGCAATAATAACGCGTTCAGTGGGATTCACTGACCAGTGACGTCTTGTGCCCAAGTTAAAGGCCAGAGCGAAGCGAACCCTTGAGGTGCTAATAGCAATTTTTTTTTTAACTGCGCTATTTCGTTTGCATCAACAGCCAGGGAAATTCAGGCAGGGGTGCCGTTGAAATGGAAGGTGGGGGTTTGTGGGAGGAGGAGGGTCTGGATGGGGGGGTGGGAGACAAGGGAGGAGGGGAAATGGCAGCCCTTGGGGAGGGCGGGTGTGCAGAGCACTCGGCTTGCTCCAAATCCGGGCTTCAATCAGTATATTCAGCCCAGGTTCGGAGCTACCTGATTAGCTCCTGCACCCACAGAGGGTGCTCATGTTACCTACACAACTCTTTCTGATCAAAGAAATGTTGAGTATGTCTGACTTGTGGTGCTCTCTAGTCCTAAAATTTTGGTATTTGGCGTGCAGCGCAGCTAGTTCAGTAAGATCATACTCTTAATGCCATGAAATACAAGTGATAACAAGTTGTGCTAGTTAGTCGCACTCGCCCCCTTAAATTGTTTGACATGAGATTTATCTGGTGTACAATTATGAGTGTTGTTGGGTGAGACTCCCAGATATGCCCGAATGATGCTGGGGTCTGCGGACTCGGAGTGCCCAACACCCTCCCCAGAACAGAGGACTCAGTCAACGGAAAGTACAAGCTACAGTTTTTTGCAAAGAAAACCATCAGGGATCAATACAAGAACATCAGAAGATTCTAATATTTCTTGAAATTACAATGTGTGCTCCCCAGTTTTGTTGTGATATTACGTCACCATCTTGGGCCCTTCTTCCAAAAACCTATCACCGTGAGGGATTGGGCATTGAGCCTTCCATAACCTATATGGTCTCCCAGAGATGTTTTTCTACTGGCTCTTACATATCAGGTGGCTGGCCTGTCCCATCTCAAAATAACTATCTATTGCATTGTTGCAGAGTAGTGGGCCTACCATTAGTTCTTTCCCCTTGCCATCCACCCCTGCCATACTAAACTGCGATTGAGTCCCAGGCCTGGGGGAATAGCTCTTAACAATCGAGTTCTCAGCTCGCCGTGCACCTCTTTGAGGTGATGTGAACAATGATTGTATGTATTTATTTATTTATTTATTTGTTTATTTATGTATTTATTTATATAGAGCTCCTAACCCAAAGGTATCTGGCCGCATCATTGCTACAACAATAATGAGAGACATTACATTATATTCTTAAATACAGATTAGTTACAGAAGCATGAAACATTACAATACAGTGAGGTACAGAGAGATGCATAGTATGAAGGCATTGCAGCTGTCATAGTAGGCAGGGTACTCAAATGAATTGCTGCTCCTGTACAAAGAGCCAGGTTTCCATATCTTTGCTGTTCTTTATGTCAGAGGCATGGAGTTCCAGAGTTTCTGAACTCGTACCGGGAAGCTGCTACATCCTGCTTTTTATCGTTTGAATCTAGGTATATTTAGTAGGTGAGCATGTGTGGAACGGGTAGGTCTATTGGTGAGATGTTTTGGAAATGTGTTGGTTAGGTATTTTGGAGCTGCGTTCAAAAGGCAATTATTTGTTAGTAATAGTGTTTTAAATACAATCCTGTGCTGTACCGAGAGCCAGTGGGCGTTACGTATTATGACTGATATGTGGATAGACTTTGTGATGTTAAGAGCCACGCTGAAGTCATTATTTTGTAGTACCTGGACTTTTTTTAAGTTCTGACAGTTGGTCGCAATGTACAGGGCATTGCAGTAGTGAAGTCTGGATAGTATGAGGGCCCTAGCTAGGGTAATGCAACTGTCTGAAGAAAGGAAGGGTCTGCAGGCATTGATAAGTTTTGAGGTGTAGGCCGCCTCACAGGCGGTCGTATTTACTTGTCTTGTTAGTGTGAGGGCCAAATCAAGATAGATACCTTGATGGTAATATTGTCAATGTCAAATGATTTTGTCGGTTTTGTCGTTGTTGAGACATAGGCCATGGATAGCCACCCACGCCTGAATGGTTTCATATGTTTCATTAAGGTGCTTAGAATAGGCTTTGTAGGAGCCTGTGATGGGGATGCGGATTTAGGTGTCATCTGCATAATTAGTGTAGGTGACACCCAAATTGTCCAAGTGGTCAAAGAGAGGCTTTGTAAAGATATTGTATAAGGTGGTGGACACACAGGAACCTTGTGGTACTCCGCAGTCGACTGGAGAAGTCTCGGTGGATGCCGTAGGGGCGAATACCCTCATTGTTCTGTTGGATAGGAAGGATTGAATCCATTGAGAGGCTTTATTAGAGAAATGGGCAGCCAAGGTCAAAATTGCATAGAACATTGCAGTTGACCAGGTCAAAGGCCACTGATAAATCTAATAGAAGGAGGAGGGCTGAGTTGCCTTTACCTTTAATTTCATCCATTTGGATTTTTAAGTCTAATAAGGCCGATTTAGTCCCATGCCCTGGTCTAAAGCCTAATTGGCAAAGTCCTAAAAGATTTTTAGATTCTAAACATTTTTGTATTTGCAGGTAAGCTGCCCTGTCCAGAATTCTAAGCAGGAAAGGTACGGTTGTTATAGGTCGATAATTTGTTGGGATGTTGGGATCCAAAGTCGGCTTTTTTAGAAGGGGGAGGACCCATGCATCTTTCAAGTTAGTAGGTACAGTACTTTTTTCAAAGGAGGTATTTATGAAGAGGTGACGAAAGGAGCAAGTTCTTCCACAGCGTTTTTCATAACTGTAACTGGGCAGATGTCACCTTGGCATTTGGATGGTTTAAGACTGGAGATCATTGTGTTTATCTCTGTTACAGAGACTGTGGTAAACTTAAATGGGAGTATGTGTCTATATTGTAACTTGTGTACACCACCTTTGCCTATGAGAATATTCTCTTCTCGTTGCAACACTTGTTGCAGTTTGCATCTTTTTGCAGGGATCGGCTCCCTTTCCCACCACAGAAGAATGTCCATTGTCTCATTCGGCTGTACCCTGTGTTTAGATTCCACAAAATTGAGCTCACCAGCTCACAATTATGAGGATTTATTCAGTTTTTCTGCAGCTGGTCCCCTTGTAATCTGGATAATGGAATGTGTCCTTGTATCTCTGACCATAGCTGTGAGCCTGTCTTTGCACGTCTTGCTTTCTGTTTAGCCTGAGTCAGCTCGGTCCATCTCATGTTCAGTGGCTTGAGGCCTGGTGTAATAGTCCTAAACCTTATAATGTGATTTCTACATTGTTCGTGTTATGCTACGTTCCCTATGGGTTAGATATATGTGATTCGATCAGGCTCCACATGCACTCCTATATGTCCACACAATTATTGGCTTTAAGCATCAGCAAGCGTGCTCAGGATCTCTTGTGCTTTGCGATTCTGCATTACTGCATTTGGCTAATGACAAAAATAATAAAAGCAATGACAGCATGTATATGTATCTGTCCTCTAGCTATAGAACTGTGCACTCACAAACTCATATACATGAAGGACCTGTTTGTGTAACGCAGTGCAGACTGCGAATGTCTAATGCTGCTACGTCGTGGGGTTTCTGCTGAGGTCAGCATTGTGGCTTCTTGGTGCTTTAGTCGAGGCAGTCCATAAGGGTATTTCCATCCACAATCTCTGTTTCTTCTCCTATACCTGTGAAGGCAGAGCTCCTCCCTACTGATGAGGTCCAACCAGACCGAAACACGTGTCTGGGGATGCTGTTGGTAGTCTTGTTCAGAGGAGAATTGCCTAGCATTTCGGTGATGGACTGCCCCAGGGCAGGACAAAGACTGATATGTTTGGGATATTTCTTCTCTGTGAAAGATAGTGAGCTAAAGACTCTGGGTAAGTCCCTCGTAACCAGGACTAATGTCTGGCAGAGGGACTCCCAGAACCCCCTTGTCAATTTTCATAATTAAGTAACTTTGGGTCTCACCCTAAGTTACTAGGGGAATCCAGACGTGGACCCCTTGCTCACTATTCTTGGAAAGGCAGAGCACCTCCCTACTGATGAGGTCCAACTAGACCGAAACACGTGTCTGGGGATGCTGTTGGTACTCTTGTTCAGAGGGGAACTGCCTAGCATTTCGGTGATAGACTGCCCCAGGGCAGGACAAAGACTGATATGTTTTGGATATTTCTTCTCTGTGAAAGATAGTGAGCAAAAGACTCTGGGTAAGTCCCTCGTAACCAGGACTAATGTCTGGCAGAGGGACTCCCAGAACCCCCTTGTCAATTTTCATAATTAAGTAACTTTGGGTCTCACCCTAAGTTACTAGGGGAATCCAGACGTGGACCCCTTGCTCACTATTCTTGGAAAGGCAGAGCACCTCCCTACTGATGAGGTCCAACTAGACCGAAACACGTGTCTGGGGATGCTGTTGGTACTCTTGTTCAGAGGGGAACTGCCTAGCATTTCGGTGATGGACTGCCCCAGGGCAGGACAAAGACTGATATGTTTTGGATATTTCTTCTCTGTGAAAGATAGTGAGCTAAAGACTCTGGGTAAGTCCCTCGTAACCAGGACTAATGTCTGGCAGAGGGACTCCCAGAACCCCCTTGTCAATTTTCATAATTAAGTAACTTTGGGTCTCACCCTAAGTTACTTGGGGAATCCAGACGTGGACCCCTTGCTCACTATTCTTAGAGAGGCAGAGCTCCTCCCTACTGATGAGGTCCAACCAGACCGAAACACGTGTCTGGGGATGCTGTTGGTACTCTTGTTCAGAGGAGAATTGCCTAGCATTTCGGTGATGGACTGCCCCAGGGCAGGACAAAGACTGATATGTTTGGGATATTTACTCTCTGTGAAAGATAGTGAGCTAAAGAATCTGGGTATGTCCCTTGTAACCAGGAATAATGTCTGGCAGAGGGACTCCCAGGACCCCCCTCGTCAATTTGCCTGTGAAGATGTGTACAGAATTCAGTCTGTATGGTTGTCTGTGAGGATACCTTTCAGTGTAGTTGTCTATCATGGGTGCACTTGGGATCCATCCGAAATAAAATGGGTGGCTGCAAGCATTTCTGGCTAAAATAGGTGGCTGCGGGCATTTCTGGCTTTTTGCCTCATCATGAATTTAGGAGGACTGAGGGGTTGTTTCGCGACCCCTGGCTCCCACTCTTCAGTGTTCTTTTATTATTGTGGTCCAATCTTAATGTCGAAACATGTGTTTTGGCGGTTTCTTCTTAAGTCTTTCTCAAGTCTGTGTCGGTACAACCGAAAAATAAAAGTGACTAAAAAATACACATCAGAGCGAAACAAATGTATATTTTAGGCAAGAAAATATATACATACCAAAATGTATAAATTAGGCATGCAAACCAAGGGAGTGTCACAAGCTTCTTTCTTTCTCACCTGTTTTTTCTTGCTTGTTATCTTCTTGGAAGCGCTTTCCTTCTTTCTCACTGTCCGAGACTTGTACAGGTTGGAGCGCGAGTCTTCGGGTTCCAGCGTGAGGTAGTCGGCTGCCTAAGCCGGATAGCGTTCAGTATCCAGGAATGTTAGCAATGGATCCAGGAAGGAGGAGGAGCAAGTGTCCTATGCTCAGAGAGTGCCCGGGGAACCGCGGCACCGAGCACAAAATGGGATCCGGGATGAGGAGAAATAGGCTAGCGGGTAAAATGCAGGAATCAGGAATGGGTTCCAGGAAGAAAGAAAAAAGGGGTAAGGAACTGTAGATGGTACAGTATACGGACTCGAAACACATGCCTAACAACTCCAAGCAGTTGCGTTGAGACGCGCAGAGCCGCGGAGGCGTGCCTGTTTGCGCGCAACTCTCTGCTTCCTAGAAAAGACTAGAGCTCAGCGTTTCTGGCCCATCAGCCATGTTGGAAGAATCACTGACCTCATGCCGTGGTGCATCATGGACCACGAAGTCCAGAAGGGCCGAAATCGGTGGTTCATGACAGGGAGAGAAAACAGGGATGGGGTTAACCCAGACAGAGATTTTGTTCTGATGTGTATTTGTTGGTCACCGTTACCACTTAACTTGTGCAAATATTGCTTTGTTTTATTTTTCTGTTGTACCGACACAGCCTTGAGAAAGACTTGATGTCGAAACACCTGTTGGCTGTTTGTTCTTTTATTATTGTGGTCCACTCTTAAGAAGACTCATAATTGTACACCAGATACATCTCATATCAAACAATTTAATGGGGTGAGCGTGTCTAAATAGCACAACCTGTTATCTATTTCTGATCAAGGCCTGTAAATGCTACACAGATGTGAAATACGTTTATCACATGAATTAAACATCAATCTGCATAACCTCACATTTTCCTATGTCTATACAATATTGTTCATGTAACAACACATGTTGTACGCTTACAATTCAGGAAATGACCCACAAAGACATAGAATATATCTATAACTGCACTGAATTCTACAAGTGGACCATAGAAGCAAAACCTATTCACCAATGTCCTTTATTTTTTTACAAAGCTCCCTTTCAATGTCTTCCTTTCACTCTGGTAGAAATATCACTTTTTGATCACCCAGGCCTATGATGAATTTGCCCAAAGATGTATCTGCATAAAGTACCCGTTTTAATATTGTCTATTCTATGTCGTCATTCGTATGATTTTGGGTTACACAAATGTGGTTAATGGAGTAATAAGTGTTTAATTCCACAAACAGCTGCAGTGTTCCCCAATTCTTGGTATGATTGTTCTCTTGTTCTTACCTATAAATAGAAGTCTATATGGACATCATATTGCATAGGTGGCCATCGCACTGTTGCAATTTGTGTATCTGTTCTGTGTCTAAACGTTGGTCAATCTTAAGTCCACTATTTTTGGTTTCTTGGTATACTTTCATTCTTCACAGGAGGGACAGGGATGGTGCACGATGATGTGTGTCCGGATCTGGGTGTATTTTCCAACTGGTTGGTAATTAAATGTCGCAGCTGATAATTGTCTCTCCTCTAGAAATGAAGCACTTGTATGCAAACATGGGTGACGCCCTATTACTAGCTCCATGTCAGAACTCGTTGCCCACGTAGAGTAGCCGACGAGTTCTTCTGACCAATGTACCCCACTGAGTGATAAAAAACGCAGAGAAGTCTATTAGCAGGAAGAAGGGAACACCAGCCGCAGATCGGAGTATTCTTCCTTGGGTAGACCACAAGATGTCTTTCGTGAAATAGGACAGCAGTAAAGGTTAGCCGTAGACTACAATAAGAGAATATCAGGCAATAAGTCTCCAGTTTGCATGAATCAAAACAATCATTCAAAATGGGAATTGACTTACTAGAATGAGAAAACAGTACTCGCAAAGAAAGTAAACCCAGAAGGAAAAACTGCTACGGTGTATCAGTGTTCCTGCGGAAACAAGGCAGGAATCGTCAATGCCCAAATAAAGAAACAAGAAATAACAGGAGAATAGTGGACTAGACTTACCACAGGAGAGGAGGATCCCGAAATGACCAGTTGTTATCCGGGATAACCAGCCCTTGTCTGCATTATGGCAGCCACTCATTATGGGATATACTACTGTAAGAAAATTAATTTGCAATCTAATAAATTATATATTCATTAGCATTTACTGCTATTTTTAACAAGGCCACTTTCCCCGTTTGCACCTTAATTGTGCATTTTTGCCTGTGGTCGTTTTAGTCTAATTATTTTAAAATATATATATGTATATATATATATGTTGTGTTTTTGGGGTAGGGGATTATCAGCGTGAGGTGGTAGGTGTGGGTTAGATACGGGGTTGGGGGCACAAACCCGCTATTTAAATCAATATTTTCGACAAAAATGACGACAAGGAAAAATGCACAATTAATGTGTAAACGAGGAAAATGACCCAATTAAAAATATGTACAACCATACTTTTGGCAAAGTACAAGCTGCAGTTCAATCCGATTGCTTTTGGCCTACTCTGGGGTTCAAAGAGAAAGCCTTAGCTGCATTATTGCATAGAAATGTGTACGTTGTCCCCCAGTCTTCCATACCAATGAGATCAAGTGATTCTGCATACTTTCTTACTGCTTAGTGTCTATTCCTATTGTCAGCCTTTGGTGTTTTCTGTTGGTGTCTGTAAGAGGCTGCTTTGAGTGACAAATTGTTATTTTAAAACTGCACACTGCCGGGTTGGGGCTAGCAGGATATTTTAGGCAATACTTTTCTCTGCTTCCACCTCCCATGTTGTTCTTGTCAACTTTCTTTTAAAAGCACATGTTGTTTTACTAATATATTATAACTATATTATAGCCTAGAGAACACTAGTAATCGCCTTCTGAGTTTAATAAAGCAAATATGGTTTACTGATAATTAAATGTGGGATTCATTTAGCAGGATCATCTTTCATTGTGACATTATCACCATTAATGCCTGCTTTAACCTGGTAGCATGCATACAATATAATTAGCCTCGAGGGCTGTCCTGCAATGAAGTAGAGCTGGTTTTATTAAAAATTACAAATGAAAGGTAATTCTCTATTTTCAAGCATACAACAACAACATTTCTTGTGTCAATGTTATATTACTTTAATCATTTGAACCGGAGAACCCTTAACGTGTGCACTGATCTGTGGATTCCGGCTTCTTTGCTTGAAAGTGTTCTTTATTTTTTCTTCAAAAAAGAGGAGATTCTAAAGGGCTCTGTGCCTATTTGCGCACTTCTTAAATCGCTTTTTTTTCCCAATAAGAATCCAATATATTTTTCTGAGAATACCGGAAATGCGATCATTACGTCTGGGCATGCCACCGTCTCAGCTGTTGTAGTTTGACCTTTTGCAGTTGACCAATGATTTTCTTGGGAATACAAGTGTGTAATAGAGTTTTTCAGTAATCCGTCTTTGATCCAATTGGCGCTCGTGCTAGCCTGGCAATAAAGGCCCTGGACAGGAGAGAGCTTTCTATAGAAGGGAAAATGTTTAACTATTTCAATTTTATGAAGCAGCATGACATGTGGGTCAAAAAGTGAACTAAAGTGTTTGGCGGAGTCAAGGAGAGGGATGGGAGAGACGTTCAGCGCATCACGCAGAGGTTGACATTTCTGTGTGTTACATTCTGGTTTCGTGAGCTTTGAATTTGCCGTGCTTAACCCTTTAAGGGTCCCAAAAAACATGTGAAGCTTTTTGCCAGTAGAACATATATATGCATGTCCTCATTTATTTATGGGAGGCAGACAGATGACGCCCTAAATTGCAATATTTGTGGATGTGTGGGGGATGCTGAACAGGTTATGGAAAAGAGTCTGTGAAGGCCAGCGCTGTGAGGTGTGTCTGATGCCAATGGCAAACTGTGACCATAAAAGGGATGGCAGTGTGAAGCCCATCATGTAGAGTTGCCACTGGAGTACACCACATAGTTTAGTGTGGGGGAGATTGCAAAGCATCCTCTGCTCTAGGTGCACAATCGATGACTGGTGACATATGGAGCGCTCCTGGATTGTGATGTCTTCTGGATGTGGCTATCGCAGGAGGAACTGCTTCCCGGCGGAAGTAGGCAGGCTGCTGATAGGTTTGTGCTGCACAGGGGTGTTGCTAGGTCTGGAAAAGACCTGGGGCTACGCTGATGTCGGAACTGTTGGGACTGGGGGCTAGCTAGCCTTTTGGCTGTAGCTCCGGAGATTCTATCCGGGGCTACAACCAAAATATCAGGGGCTATAGCTCCCTTAGCCCCCCCTCAGCAACGCCCCTGGTGCTGCGCCTCCTTGAGTCCCGTTGTTCCCTTTCCCTTGCGGGCTGTCATCTTTTTGTCTTGGCAAACCTACAAAAAAAGCTGATATCCAAAGGTTCATAGTCATAAGTGCAACCTAATATTTTTACGGATCACTGTAAAAAAGCAGAGAACCGAAGACTGACCTTGCAGATTCCAGGCCGAGAAGGCCACACTCGCAAGCAATGTTCCCTCTAAGCTGGGCGCATGTGCGCTTGCCCAGCGTCCTTCTGGGTGCCGCCTAGAAGAATTTTAGCAGTGCCTACAAACAATTCCCACCAATTCAAAAAGATTTAATAAGGCACAAGCCACAGCAGGTGCCTAATATTTGCTTTCTCACAAGATGAAGCTAAATTGTACTAGCTAGTCTTGATATTCTGGTCTGGCCTATTTTCTTTGCCATATTAAGCAAGCTTGAACTTAAAAACCTAAAAATCATAAAATCAGAATATAGCCACAAGAGGTTAAAAACTAATATGAAAAAGTGGCTCCATGAACAGGCGATGTAGCTAAGATATACCTGCACACATTAACCAAATAATCTTCCATTCGGAGTGTTTGCACAATACGGGACACTGAGAACACTCCTCAGAGAGTCTGCTGTCCCTGTTTATTGCGAGGAGGAGGAGCGTGCATTCAAAAGCATTACTTCCTAGCAGAGCGTTTGCAGAGTGCTTGAGGAGTGTTGCCGGTGTCCAGCATTGTGCTCAGAGTCTGCTGTCCCTGTTTATTGTGAGGAGGAGGAGCGAGCATTTGAAAACACTACTCACTAGTGGAGCATTTGCAGAGTGCTTGAGGAGTGTTCCCAGTTTTCTGGGGCTTCTGTTGCTCTGTGGTCTCATGACCCACTGATTCCTGACACCCCAACACACTAGCATCAGAATCATTTTAAGTTAATTCGGTCCTGTGAAAGCACAGTGGGAACTATCTGCATTAAGAGTTATGTTTAGTGACACCTAGTGACACAAGGGAAAGATTCATCGTTGGCTGCTGAAGGAAAGTTTTTGACGTTCGTCTGAGTGAGCGGCATTCGAGAAAGCCCTTTTTCTGTGTATTTCCTTGCTGCCCCTTTAACATTTGCAGGGCGTGTGTTATCCTGCCCCAGCTGCCAGCGCTTAGCTGTGAAGTGTTAAAGTACCGTTTTACGTGTTCTGTGGACCCTTGGACGTATGGGCGGTTGTAAGTTCATCCACGTCTGAACATGATAATTGATTCTTAATTTTCACTAACATTTTCACTAACATTTGGCTTTGGAGACCCCTTTCGGTACAGCTGTTCATTTTAACGAGGGAGCGCCTGCATGCTGTTGCCTTTGAGCTCCCTCGTGTGACTTTGATTTCTGACCACGATTTTATCTCTTTTGGATTGGGAGAAGACATGCTGTGCTTAAAGAAGCACCTGTCGAGATCATCGTTGATTTTTAATATTGTTAATTCTGCTTTTTAAACGCAGGAGTGATTGCGGGCTGTGGCTTTTGAGGCCCTGCGTTTGACTGTGATTATTCGACCTGGAAATCTTTCTATGTGATTCGAATGAAAGTACGCTGGAGCCTAAGGAGTGTCTCTTGTCATCCATGCTTGATTTGTCTTCTACAAATGTCTGGACTGTTTGTCTGACTTTGTTATATGCAGTGGTCGAACTGAGCGGGAGCGGTGCTCCCCTACTTTTTTCAATTAAGTTTTACTGTTCCTATACTTTTATTTGAAAAAGAAACCGTTCCGGAATGGTTTCATTTTAAAATAGAATTGTAGGAAGAAGTTGAAACTTGCACTTTCAGTGCACTGCACTGAACGTTCACTTAAAAAGCAGGTGCACGCGTTTTGGGGTTTGGATTTTGTTTGGGAGGGGGCATGGTGATGGGGTTTGTAGGGTGTGGGTGCAGGCCAGCAGGGAACATAGTTCCACTACTTCTTTTCGTACACTTCGACCTTGAAACTGAGTCAGCGTGTGCTACTTGGCTTGGAGTCTTTCTAAGGCTGCAGATGCAAAATTGAAAATCTTTATCACTTTGATTGCAGCTTTGCCATTCTTTATGCTGTAGCGGTTGCCTGCGTTTTATATCTTGTGAACATTACACCTGTGATAATATGTTGGCCATGAACCCTTGAGCGTTCTTTGGAATTCCAGTTTACAGGCCTGTATATGCTTCACCTTGGGAGAGCGACTGCTGGTCTTTGGCTTTTGAGCTCTTCCGCAGAATAATTCTCATCAGTAGTGTGCCTGAAGTATTAATGGTCAGTGCGGGTGGGCATACGTTATTTAGATTTCACAAACATAAACTGAACACTAAGTTATTGGGTGTACTTTGCGAAGTGCACCTCTTACTATAACAGTATATATAGTTTGGTGATACTTGTTTATTACTTCTCCTAAGAACAGCCTCCTGATAGCCTAAGTATATCACCGGCCCTGACAGAAACACACTGCGAATAACTTCAAAAAGTCAAGTGCTAATGATAATTCGGCTGTGCTGGAGTCTCAGGGCTCTTTCCACTTGAGTGCTGCAACTAGAAATCCGAAAGAAGGGGATGCAAATGTGCTATCCAAATGGCCCCAAGCACTAGTTCAGTCAGAGGATGAGTTGGTTCAATCCATTTGCCTGGATCTGGCAGTCCAGACCAATGCAATACACCACCCAGAGGCATCAGCCAATTTTTTGAATTCTGATGCGTATTAGCTATGGGTACAGGAGCCTTTCTTAAATGAAAATCCACGATGAGACCTGCCCTTAATAAGACTGTAACACCGGTAACGGGTCAGAAGATTACCGATTTATATCCTCTGGCTGGCACCAGTATGGAAATCTAATGCCCCGAGCCCTCGAGAGCCTTAGGGAAGGGTTGGGGAGCATTACCCGCACCTTTCAATATACTAGTGTCGGTTATGTTGGTTGTATTCATCTTGACCAGATGAATTCTAAGGAAAAAGTTGGCCTTGTGCAACTGAGTTTGTCAAGAAACACCACACAACTGGATGGTGAGGATATTTCATCAATTGCTTGCGATATTACCCCAGTTTGTGGAATTATTAAGTACAAGTAATATTGCTCAGGGTGTGGAAGTTAGCAGCCCCGCAATGGCACATGATACACTTAGCGAAGCTAATCTATCACTTCCATCAATCTCAGCTGTTATAAGCACATACACTTTTTCTTAGTGAATTAAATGTCAAGCTCGATACATTGAGTAACTGGGCTTTTAGGCAGAAACACGCTACTGTGATTAGATGTGATAAACAGTACACTAAGCCATCATAACCTGAGATAACCCCTGCCAAGCCTCACTAGCCCAGACCCACACTGCACCAAATAGTCAAAACAGATGAAAGATCTACTAATAATGGCTAGCCCCACTCCTGATCGGGTGCACCAAGCTACTGATGCCCATGAGCCAACAAACCACCCCAGCAACTACTTGCCACACGCCATCACCAAATGCAAACACCTACTCTCTTTGAAAATGGCACGTTTGCTGCCCAACGCATACGTCATCCAACCATCACCCTTCCTTTCTCAGGCATGGACAATCCAAACTACCACAAACCCGGCAAACTTCTGTACACATGACTGCATTAAACACTAAGAAACCATAATCCCTAGAGAATAGGAACAAGCAACTAGTATCTCGCCTATCACTCCGTCTGCCCAAGGCACAGCATCTCCACACCATAGCAAACCGGCAGACCACTGCACACAAGACAGCCCCAAGCTCCAAGAAAGTATGTTCCCTCGAGAATAGGAACAAGCGACAAGCATCACGTCTAGTCACCGGCCAGCAGCACCTTCTAACAACCACCCCATCCATCCTTCAGAGAAATGAACGACTCAAATCCAGAACTAAGGCCCCTTCTACTTCAGCAACTGAACACACCTCGAAGAGAACAAGCTCACCCCTTAGCCTTGACTTTTACACAAGTGTCTCTGTGGTTACAGACTCCCATACTAAACCTTTCAAGGCAACAAGGCACAATCCTCTCCCTTAAAAACACCATTGAAGCTCAAGACTTTTCCCTATGAATATTCAACCGCACACATGATAAGGCTGCACAGTAGACTGGCTAGAAGACCACAACTGCTACACCAATATACTAGCTAACAATCTGTGCCCTTGATCAGACCACAATGTCAACATATTCTCTATCAATGATATAGCTCAACTAAATATCCCGCCTCAAGCAGCCTCACATGACCTCTGAAAATATTCACGGAATATCATGTGTAAAGGCTCATCCCCATCTAAGCACGTGCAATACAAATAAATAGACACACCCCAACGGGGAATGAGACTAAGAGAACAGGTTGCGAGAGTTAGTCTTTGCTTTATCAAGCACTGACATCCAGAAGACTCTGCTGCCTGAGAGTGCTCTGGCAAACATTACAATTACATCAGTTTATGAAGACAGAAATCGTCACCAATGACATCATCATATAAGGGACTAGATGGACACAGGATTGGATAACATATGTTGCTGTAGGTGCTGCTCCTTCCGGATTAATTGTTCGGTTGGCGGGAGGGTGAGTGGCAAAAGGTCCATCTGCCTGTGTCCGGGCGGGGTGAGGGTCAGGTCGCTGTGAGGCAGGGTGGCCGCTAACTAAGCTAACACTACAATAAAACATGCACTAAATAATAGTCATTACAACTCCTTTGAGCAAATCATTATAAACCTATAAATTGTATTTGTGTAATCGCACAATTACTTATTGGGACTTATATGGGGTGCCAGATTAAGGGTCTTGACCAGTATGATAACATTGATTGTGGGGTGGGTCTGGACTTATCAAAGAGGCTGGGGGGAAAGTTGACATGCGTTAGTTGTGGGAGGCAATATACTGTGACAGAGGTCTGATTTTAGCTAAGGGCATGCTGGGGTGGGCTTCATGGCAGGGTCACATGTCTGGCACATCAAGAGAATACCTTGCAGGGACACAGGGTTATACTGGCAGTAATTTTCCAACAGCGAGGGTGAGGAGGCACGGGCAGGTTTGTGGAGATGGATGAGCTTTCAGGGCCTGGCTCAAGCCGGTTCATACACGGGACAATGTATACATATTAAATCCTCTGCATTTTTTAACCCAAAACATTCTTTTTTTGCCTGTATAAATTGGGAAGGGCATAAACAAAAACGGGGACTCCCTGTGGAGGATACAGCATAGAAAGGCAGAAACAAGGTGTCTGATGATTGTGTTGTTATGCACCTAGTGGAAATGCACACACAATAATATGTGGTTAAGTATGTGTTTTGAATAAATGTATGTGTTGTTTTAATATTGTATATTCGAATTGATGTTATGTTGTGATAAACATTAAAAGATGTATATTTTCTTAACAACTACATGGTCAAGAGCCCTTGTTTTGGGGTAAAAAATGCAGAGGATTTAATATGTATACATCTAGGGTAGCTCACTCGGTGAGGTAAGGGAAGGAAGCTGATTTGTGGGATTCTTTGTTGATTTTATGTGCTGGGACCAGACAGCAGCACACGTTTCTTTGACCCATTGAACGTTTTCTTCAGTTAGTCCTCTGAGTGCTTCAGCTTTGCACTCAATCGTTTCGTCATGCCATTTATTTTCTGTGAATCTTGTTCCTTTTATGATGAAGAATGGTTCTTTAATGCATATTACTCCTTGGCACCTGCTTGTGCATGTTTTCTCGTTCTGCAACAGTTCTATTGTAACAGTGTGTGCCTGGAAGGTGCTCCGAATTCTACATAATACGAGATGAATTAAACACTGGGCTTCTGACAAGGGTACTTCTTGTGGTACAAGTATTTTGGGTTTACCTGATGCATGCGGTATGAGAGAGCCGACATAGCAGCTCTCGTTCGTGGCTTGTTTTGCTGTAGCACTCAATTCTGAGTACCATTTATTTGATTAGTCGGGGTGGCGGGGGTCTTCAATTTCATCTAATCCAAGGCATGGTAAATTTCATATCTTTTCCCTCATGCCCCCCTTCTCCGTCTCCTCCTCCCCCCTTCCCGGTTATTCATTGTTTTTACTTTTCGATAATGTACAGGAAAGACTCCGGCCCATGCTGTGTAATTGAGGTCATTCACTGTGTACCCAGCCTGTAGTTCTGGGGTCTCTTGGGTACCAGCAACATAAAAGTGCATTATAGTTCCTTGCAAGGTAAGTTCTATGGTTGTCATCAATATTTATCAAGTTAGGTTCATTTTCCCAAAAGTAATCACCATCATACTCGTTTCCTTCATTATCGTTATTCGGGCTTATAGCAGCAAGTGGAAAAAGGGGGGCTGTTGCTGTGTGATTAATGTGCAACGTAGTGAGATTTGTATTACCAGAAAAATCATTAACAGAATAATTATGTTTCCACATTGTTTTCACACCTGCCCATATAAGTATTGATCCTTCTCTTTTTAGCTGTGCCCCGCTCCCCCCCTTTTTCATTTCCTCCACAATGAAAAACACATTATAGTAGTAGGCCATAAAAAATATAATCGAAAACAATATTGCAGAATATTTCACACCGCACCCTAAATTATAATATTTATTAGCTCTATTAACTACCCTATCACTAACTAAAATTGTGCCGTTATCTGTGAGTGCACTCCTTTCGGCCATTGTGTTACCTGGAGGGGCGATATAAAATGGTTAAGTGACAGGGCACACATTTCATTATCCATTTCATTACGTTTTTTATTTTATCATTAATATCTACTTGGTTGCTAAACAATACTTTCTATGGTGTGCACACCTTAATGTTATTTTTCTATATTTCTCATACATTCAATTGCTATTATATTCGTTTGTAATCAACAGCATTTTCTTTCAACAATGAGCATCATTTCTATATACAGACTGTGGATTGTCATTTAATGAAATCTGAAGAGGAGAGAGGGAGAGAGAGAGAGAGAGAGAGAGAGAGAGAGAGAGAGAGAGAGAGAGAGAGAGAGATGGAGAGATTTATAACTGCTGTCTTACTTAATGTTTCAGTTCTTTCTATTCCTCATTTTGTACTATTTTCGTAGTTATTTCCCTACCCACTAGCAACTTCATTGCTGTTCGCTTGCTCGCATTAAGGGATTGCACTATCACGTGCTCTTCTCACATCTGACAGATGCACAAAATATTTAAATCCCTTAACCTTTACAGCGGTCAGTGTGCAGTAAATGACCTCATACAGGCCATGAAATCTTGGCGAGTTCCACCTCCGAACAAAACTTTGCACATACACATTTTCTCCTGGCATTAACTGGCCCTTTGGACTGGCATCACAGTGTCTGTCGCAGCATTTTCAGTAAAAGGTGGTGCAACCTGTTGTGCTATCCTACGCACTGCGCGTGTCAACTGAGTAAGGTATTCCTTGAATTCGTCCCCCAGCACTGTGTCAGCTCTGTGCGCATCTGAAGCTATTCTTACTGGGGAGAGAGGCGTATGAATGCGCCTGCCCGTCACTATTTCGTGCTGGCTCAAATGGTGGTCTATACTTGGGTGCGTCCTGAGTTGGAACAGTGCTAGGGGCAAGCAATACACCAGTTCTTTTGAGGGTGTTGCACAACTTTCATAACTTACTTTTGAGTAGGCCATTGATTTTTTCTACCACGCCGTTAGCCATTGGGTGATAAATCGAACACAGTTTGTGCTTGACCCCCAGTAATGTCGTTACTTCCTTGAAGAGGTCGTTCACAAAGTGTGTGCCATTATCTGATCTTATAACATCACATATGCCCCACCGTGAGAACACCTCCTGCACCAAGAACTTTTCAGCACACTTTGCATCTGGGTGGGGGCATGGTCCAGCTTCTACCCACCTTGAAAAAGGGCAGACTATCACAATTAAGTATCTTGCTCCATTACATCTTTCGCCCATATCCAGGTAATCAATATGGAGCTCTCTGAATGGGCCCACAGGACGCTGTAATGTTCCTCGTATTGTCTTCAGTGTCATCCCTGAACTGTATGTTTGGAATGTGGTGCACTCTATAGCAAATTTTGACAGATGTTCCTGTAGGTTCGGAACAAACCAATGTTCCTGTACGTCTGCTGCTATATGTTGCTTAGTTCCATGTGTTGGAAAGTGTAGCCATTGGAACGCTATTTCTAGCAACTCCACTGGCATCACCACTTTCCCTGTTACTTCCTGTCTCCATGTTAAATCTGTTGCTGACTGCTTGCACCCTCTCTTGGCCCACAATTCTTGTTCCTCTACCGGTGCGTGCCTTTGAAGTTCTATTTTTTGGGAAAATGGTGTATTATTCTATCCTTCCTCTACTGTCTCTGTCCTCAGTGTTTTGATAATACATTTAATTGCTGGTGGGACATTGAAATATGCAGCGTCTTTCGCTGCTGCGTCTGTTGCTGGGATTTCCAATGAGATTGCATCCGTGTTATTGGTATGGGCTTGGCATTTGACCACTGCTACTAGTGATGGTCCTACTAATGCATCTATCAGCTCATTTAGTAATGCAGCATGTTGTTCTGGCGACCCATCTGCCCTCCGGAACCCTCTCCTTTGCCATCGTGACAGCCCTGAGTGTACTGTTGTTGTGGTGTACGCCAAATCTGAATATATCGTTACTGCACATTCTTTAGCAGCGTGCACCGCCTCAATTAGTGCAGTTAATTCCACTGCCTGTGCAGAATAATGAGCGTGGAGACGCTTTTGTACAATTATCTCATATCCCTCTTCCTCCATTCTTACAACCACACTCCCACGTGTTTTTCCTCTGTTTCACTGTCTATTGATGCTGAGCCGTCTATGAAGTATGTTTCTCCCTCCTGCATTGCATTCTCACTCCCTTTGGGAATATCATCCTCTTCTCCCTCATATGTAGCACAATCGTGTTCCTGCATATCTCCTACAGTGCATGGTTCAGTAATGAATGTAGCTGGGTTTACTGTCTTACACCTAACCACATGGACATTTGGACTACAGATTATTATTTCGTAGGCTGTTGCCCTTTGTGTTGTTAACGTTGATTTGGATCTTTCTAGAATTACAAAGAGTGAGTGTTCTGCATGTAGGGTCACTGAACATCCCATCACGATGGTGGCACTTTTTCTATTGTGAAGGCTGCTGCGAGAGCTTGTTCGCATGCAAAGTGAGCTTGCATTACTGAATCCAATGAACCACTGTAAAAGGCCAATAGTTTGTGGCCTAGTGATGTTTTTTGTGTCAACAATGCAGTCATTAGAGTACCATTGCAGTGTGAAAATAAGTAGAATTCCCTGTCATAGACTGGGTTCGCGAGAACTGATGCGTGTGCAACAAGATCTTGCAATTTGAGATACTGTGTCATCATCTCATTTGTCCATTTTATTGGGACGTTGTTCTTTTGTGCTTCCTTCAGTACTTATAGCAGTGGGCGTGTGTATGCTGCGTAATCAAGTATCCATGCACGGAGGTAATTACAGATGCCGAGAAACTTCTGCATGTCTTTTACTGTTTTTGGAATGATCATATGGCGTATGGCTGCTGCCCGGTCGGGTAATATACTTTTACCATCCTTTGAAATTAGCTGTCCTAAGTACAGTACTTCAGGTAGGCAATATTGCAGTTTGCCTTTGCCCACCTTGTACCCTTTCATGGTTAACAAATTCAACAATGTTATTAAATCGGCCCTGCACTGTTCTTCACTTTTGCTGCAGACAAGTAAATCATCTACGTATTGTATTACTGCGCTTTCTACATTAAGTTTTCCGAGATCTTCATGCAAAATCCTATTAAAACTGCTGGGGCTTTCACAATACCCTACAGTAGTCTGCAATGTTCATATCTGCTCCCCCCTAGCGTGAACGCTGTGAGGTACTGAGAGCTTGGGTCAATTGGAATGAGAAGAAAGCATTCTTCAGATCCACTACTGTGAAACATGTGGAATCTTTAGGTATGCTACACAATATTGACGCTGGATTGGGAACTAACCGGAATTCTTTCTGGATGACGTCATTAAGTGGGCGTAAGTCCTGGATCATCCTCCAAGCCAAAATCGCTGTGTTACATGGCAAATTAGATGGCACTATTATCCCTTGTTGTAATAGGGCGTTTATTGTTTCTTGTATTCCTTCCTCTGCCTCCCTGGAAAGTGGGTACTGTTTTCCTCTGGGCAATATTGCTCCTGGTTTTAATTTAATTTTGATTGGTGTAACTTCGTGTAGTAGCCCTACATCATGGGGGCCTATGGTCCATATTTCTGGCAGCACCTTCTCCATGTCATTCTCAAATATGGTGGGTGGCACGTTAACACTAGCCATAAGAGGGTTGTATATTTCCCTATGCTGGATCATGATATCACAAGGTATACTTATCTCCATTATTATTTCCCCGTCACTTTCACTGTCAGTAAACAACTGTTCATCTGTTAAATTGCGCAACATTATGTTTGGGTCTATGCAAGCATTGTTCTCCACCCGCACCCATGTGTGTCCAGTCCTATTACTGCGATATGTTTGCTCGAGACCTGCACCCCCTCTAGGTCAATAGGCAACATTATTCTTGGCACAATGTCTGTATTTACAATTGGGCGGAAGACAAAATCTGAGGGTGCCTTCCATTCTTTCCTTGTTATCTCTGGCACCACTCGTGCTAACTCCTTGATACCATAAATGAACATATCCATGTCAATGGGCACCCCTCTCATCGCAACTTTATTTGTCATCGTGCTGATCATCAGCATCGCCCGTACAGGGCACACTCCTGGGGTTGAACAAACTATTCCCCGTTCAGTAAAGGAGATCGTCATGTTTAATTTACTCAAGAGCTCTCTTCCCAGTAAATTTATTGCCACGTCTTCGTGGTACAGTAGAAGTGCGCGCATTGTTTTTCGCCCACCGTTATATCAAGATCTTTTGTGTATGGAACTTTTAAAATAGCCCCAGAGAACCCTTGTGTTTCCAAATTTCTTCCCGAGAGCGGGAACCAGCCTTCCATGAGGCATGATTTTTCTGCTCCCGAGTCTACCATAAAGATGAACTGTTTGTTGCCTTTCCCTGCTCCCACTAGTGGTTCCTCTTCTGCACGTAGAGTAGTGGATAGGACTGGACACAGAAGTGCTTTCTGTGGGCTGTCCTAATCTGCATATGTCTCTGTTCCTGGAACTGAGAAAACGTTATCTCCTCCACTGCTGCACCACAAAAAGGAGCAGGTTTGCCATTAGCGGATGTTGCAAAAATGTTATTGTTCGCATTTCCTACCGTATTTTGTCTTGGCATTTGCTGTTGCATACCCCTCTGTTGTGGTTGTTGCTGGGACTGTGTCTTTGTTGCATTTGGGGCTCATTATAATATTGCTTGTTTTGTCCACACCCTCCCATTGGTAATCCGTATGGACTTCCTGGATGTGGGTGACCATACTGCTGTCCTTGGTAATAACCCATGGGTCGCATTCTACATTCTCTTGTATAATGCCCAACCTCCCACAGTTCCAACATGACCCTTGTGGTCCTCCCCTCATCTCAGGGTGCCAAATCCTCTATTTCAAACTCCTCCAAATCCCCCTCTTGGTCCTCTGTACCCACCTTGTCCTCTTGCTGTCCTTCCTTGCAATTGGGGCCCTCCGTACTGTTCCTCTCCATGCCACTGCTCTTATCCACTTGCAGCCCATGTTGTGGCCATCCTGACTGGTGCGTTTCCCACTCCCTCTTCTCCTTCGCCGTTCCTGTCGGTTGATGTTGTTGCATTCAGCGCTGCAACCTTCACTAACTTATTTTGTACTAACTTTGCTTCGTCTGCCAACCTTCGCTGTGTTATCTCTTTTTCTCTTACTTTGATCCTCCTACAATGGTGCACAATTATGCTCTAAATCTCGGGCCAACCCTTGGCTTCTATCCTAGCTATTTTATCCAAGGTCTTCTGCACCTCCTTTGGAAGCCCTTTTTTGATTATGAAGTAGAAGAAGGCAGTAAATTGATCCCACGCCGTACCCGTTTAACTTCTCCACAGGTCTTGTACCCGGAGGATGAATTGTATTATCTCCTCCTCCTCTCCCATAGTGCACTGCATCACTAGGTGTAAGTCTGGAATGTCTGGAAACGTTCTTCTCAACGCATCCCATACTTGTGCTCTAATGTTGTTAAATGGCGATCTGTCATGGCGGTCACAGCTCATTTTCACTCATGGGAACCCCGCCTTCACCCACACTGCATCTGCTTGATCACCAACAGCGGACACCAGCAACCTTTTCACATCCCCTACAGCCAATGGTAATCCCGCTGTGTTCTTTTCGAATGCATGTATCCATTTCCCCGCCCCAACCAAAAGTGGAGGGAGAGGTTTCAACAAGTTATTCTTATCCATTTGCGCCCACAGTATGTAGTGTGGCCTCCCTGCTCCTTTATGTACCAGAGGCATTTGTAGCTATGTTTTCCCTCCGCTCTTACTTACCGTTCCCTTCCTCATTTTACTTACCAGCATATTTCCTACTCTTTCCTTAACCTCCCTTGCCACCTTGGCGGGGACCTTCCTCTTCGCCGAATGGGAATGGCAATGGAGATCCCATCGAAGCCACTCCCTCTTCATACTCATCAAAATCACTCCATACCTCCTCTAATTCCTCTTCTTGTTCCCTTTCTTCTTGGGCGTCCCCTCTCTGGCGATCTGGTGTTGCTGGCCGTATTATTTTCACGGGTTTGCCATTTAAATGGAACAGAAACTCACCTGATTGCCACTCTTGTTCTTGCCCTTTTGGTATTAGCACTGGCAGTGGTGGTGGGGATGATTTGGATCCCCCTGCGCCGCTTTGTGGAGGTGTGAGGTTGCCCAACGTTAATGGTGGTACTTCCCCTCCCCCTGGCAACATCTGACCTCTGTCGCACAAGGCTTGTACCTGTGTTATCTGTAATTGTGCATGCCCAAGCTGTCTGTCTAAATCTCCTGTTAACCGTGCCAAATGCATTGGTGGGGCACTGGTTGGGCTGTACAGCCCTCCTCTTTCATACGGGGATGGCACAGTGGCCGACGCCACTGCTGGGGTCGTTGGTGCTGTGCATGTTGGCACATATAGGGGCTGACTGTACCCCACTGCAGGCCTTGTCATCAAGGGGTATATTTTGGTAGTGTCATTCTCTGCTGTGGTTGTCATGCATTCTCCCCCTGTAGCCCCATCTCCTCCTTTCGGCACCTTCTCTTTCTCAACTATTGCGTCCTTACTTACCTCGCCTGTAGGTGCTTCTTCCTCGAACATTCGCCACAAATCTAGCACTTCCCTTCTGTTCTGCAATTGCTTTCCCCTGTATTTCGCAAGCAAGCGTGTGGATACTATATCCAATACCCTTTTGTCGAAGGACTCTCCCTCTGGCCATATAGGCGTTACGCTGTCTCCTTTTATTTCCACCACCCATTGATCATGATATTTTTGTATTTTCTCACTATACAAAGGGAGATGTTGACAGATGTGTGCAAATGGTGGTGTCCCTCCCATGATAGTGTATTTGTACTCTTATTTTTGATCACTTCACTTTCTGTGGATGAATACAAAATCAATCAGCCAGCAATCTCTATCTTGTGACAATTCTTATTCAACCTTATTTAACCTTTGGGGCCTCCAATATTTCAACAACCTTTTTACTTACACCACCTCGCTGGAACCACAAAATATTTCAAAAGGTATTCATTATTTGCCACTATTCAACATGTTTATTATATTATTCACACATTTCATCACTGAATTTCCTGATCTACCTAATTCTTTTTCAATTCACACATACATAGGTTCTTACTTAACAGACCAATATGTAATAACTGTCGTACAAGAACATAAAAACACATAAACACATAACATGAACTACCTCCATTGTGTTCCCCTTTTTAATTATTTCAATGTATACCCCTCAACCTTGCTTTCTCAGACACTCCCCACCTCTAAACCCCTCAGTCTACCTCACCAAGAGTTCTGCTCACACGGAAAAAGAATATTCTAAATTACTTCCCCGAGCCTCCTAAATATATGAGACTCCTACTATTTTCTCTTTATCTTCACTTATTTACCTGCACTAGACGAGACAATGCTATGTGGCGCCACCTTCTACCCCCTTCGGGCTAGGATCCCTTGTACCTCTTTTACCTCTTTTTTCTCCACAAAAACCTAATGGCTATATAAAAGATAGGTGAGAAAAAGCCTCAGTAACATTCACAAAGACCCCGACTTTGCCCTAACTTTTATCTTGCCCACTCGGTTATCTGTTCCCCTTCTCCCAAACCCTCTTTTATCCATCTGAAACTTTCACAACCGGTACTTACCTGTTCAGTGGGTGGTCCGAGAGCTACCGTTCACCGTCTATCCACAATCTTGTCCGCACCCCAACCAAGCCGTGGCCCGCCTCGGTGAGCAGTTTTTAGTTGGGTATTTGGTAAACGGGAACCCTTGGTCCTTCTCGTTGTGCGCAAGGGCTGGTCAACTGCAAAGACGATGATTTTTGCTGGGGGGCGTCCCGGATCGCGCTGGACGGCACGGGGCATTGGGGCACCTATCCCAAATCACGTTGCGGGGGGTAACCAAATGTAAAGGCCCATCCCCGTCGTAGCATGTGCAATATGAATAAATAGACACACCCCAACGGGGACTGAGACTAAGAGAACCGGTTGCGAAAGTTAGTCTTTCCTTTATCAAGCATTGGCATCCAGAGAACTCTGCTGCCCGAGAGCGCTCTGGCAAACATTACAATTACATTAATTTATGAAGGCAGAAATCATCACCAATGACATCATCATATAAGGGATTACATGGACACAGGATTGGATAACATGTGTTAGCGAGGGTGAGGAGGCACGGGCAGGTTTGTGGAGATGGATGAGCTACAAGGCCTGGCTCAGGCCTGTTCACACAGGGACAATGATCTCAGAGGAAGAGCGAGATGTTACATTTGTTTTTGTTGCAATTGCCTCCGGCTCGAGCGTGAGAATGGAGCTGTGAAACTTTCAGACACAGTGAGAAAGGGTGGGGGCCCTGTGCACAGTGTGCACGGCACTGTTAAGGTGAGAGATCCCTTTTTCGTATTATCGCAGTGAGGCCTAGTTCAAAAGATGGAGTTGAGGGTGCACAAAATGGATGCCATGTGTCCCGCGCAACAGCCCCATCTACGCCAATGCCAGCATAAGGCTGATATTAACATAAGGTTGATGGAGGCGTCCCCCACCATTGGGAGGCACATGGTCCAAACCGTACTGAATGCATGGCGGGGGGCCCAAACGGCCCCTCACTCCCATACACACGCCAGACAACATACTCCCCTTGCTTCAACGGCTAACAACCTTCCTTCTGACCAAAACCGATCCCACTGTGATGGTCTCGCTTTACAACCAAACTCTCCTAGAAGCCATTAACAAAGTAGCACCCCTGTGCAAACATGAATTCACACCAATAGCCCAAATGAATTCCTGGTACACGCCAAGCCTCAAAGCCTTAAACTGCTCAAAACGAATCACTGAGCGCATCTGGAATAAAACATTCTCTCATGCGAACAAACTACACTTCAATGCCCTGACCAAAAAGTACTCCAAAACAAAATCACTGCGAAGAAAACCAAACTTGCCCCAGCTGACCAGATCCCTGACCAGCGACCGACACCCTCTAGCCCCACGCCCAGGCTCGAATTCACCCCTGGAACCACCAATGAATCTACCAAAATCATCAAAGGCCTGAAACCTTTGAGATGTCAAAGCGACAATTGCCCAGTCTCTCTTATAAAAGACTATGCTGAAGAGCTTGCCCCCTTCATCACGGCCCTGATTAACAACTGCTTCTCTTCTAGCAATGTACCAGACACCTTAAAGAAGCATTGGTACTTCCACTTCTCAAAAAACCTACACTTGACCCCAATGTCCCCACTATCGACCGCCCTATCACAATGGTACTTTTCCTCCTGCAAATACTTGATAGAGTGGCCTATTTGCAAATTCAAAAATACCTCGAAACTCACAACCTCCTTGGCCTCCGCCAGTCTGGATTCCGCCCTGGTCACGGACTGGAAACCGCCCTTTTAGACCTCAAAGTCCAAATGGATGAGATTAAAGATAACGGTAACTTGGCCATCCTCTTCTTATTCGGCCTCTCAGCAGCCTTTGATTTGGTAAATCACAATATACTTTGCAAACATTTCGCCCTAGCTGCCCACTTCTTGGCCAAAGCCATAAAATGGATAGAATCCTTCTTTTCCAACCGCTCAATAAGAGTGTCCTCAACCACCGCGGCAGCCCCCCAGCCTCACTGCCCTGTGGAGTGCCCCAAGGCTCCTGTGTCTCGCCAACACTATACAACATTTTCACCAAGCCACTTTTTGACCTCTTAGACAAACTGGGTGTCACATAAACTAACTATGCTGATGACAGCCAAATACTCCTACCCATCACTGGCAATTTTGACACTGACTCCAACGTACTGAGCGAAATATAAGTAAACATTCAAGCCTGATGGCGCAACACGAGCTCTACCTAAATGATGATAAAACAGAACTACTCCTCGTTGGCACTAAATCTCGGCTAAATAACCTATCTAACTCTTATAAATCCTTTACTATTGACAAAAACATTATCACTGTCGTCAAAGAGGTAAAAACCTCAGGAGTATATCTAGACTCCTCGCTCCCCCTAACAAGGCAGGTAAATGCTATCGCTTTAGCCATTGCTTACACTGCCAAACTGATCAACACCAGCAGAACATTCCTGACCACTGACAACTGTATCACCCTCGCCAGAGCCCTTATACTGTCTAGGATTGACTACTGTAACTCCCTCTTTGTAGGATCTAATTCACGCGACATTAAATTACAAATCATCCAGATCAATGCTTTATGAGCGGCACTCAATATGCATAAAACAAATCACATCTCATCAGCTAGACGTAATATCCACTGGCTCCCGGGCCGGGAAAGCATTACATTCAAAACCTTATCTCTGACCCCCAAATGCCTATCAAACAGTGCCCCGATTTATCTAGCTAGACAAATCTCAAAGGCCCAAATCAATAGACCTACCCAATCAGCATACACGTGCCTTCTAGCCATCCATAGATACAGGCGCCAAAAAGCCGGAGATTGTAGCTTCCCTGTGATTGCAGCCAAACAAACAATGGAATTCCTTGCCCTTAGCACTTAGATCAGATTCTTCCCACAGATCCTTCTGCAAAGGCCTCAACACCTGGCTTTTTTTTCCAAGATAGCTAGAGGCACGACAACTATATAGCTTTTGTCTTAACTGTGTACCAGCAAACTACATTTAGTAATAACTAATGAAATCCCCCACGAAAACTTAATACACTATAAAAAGGCAGTAAAAAAAACTAAAAATGGAAGATAAAAGCAGTGTAGATGCAATTCTCAGAAGTTTCTTTAAAACCTACATTGGGAAGGGAGTGAAGAGGATGGTGGCACTATTGGTGAGACTAATAATGGGGTGCCAACTAGGAGTGTCATATCGGACAATTTCAATACTCCTCATATAGAAACAGCTACTCAAACAGAGAGGGTGGGTTTTCTTTCGATTGATTTAACTACCCAGCGTGTAATTAAACAACAGAATGGTCATGGATTGCAGGAATTAGAGGGTGGTGAAGTAGTTAATCTAAGCTTTGTATATATTGTATTGTAACATGTGCATATGCTTTTTAAGTGTTTTAGATCTTTTTGTCAGGGTCTTGTGTTTTTGAGTTCTTTTTGAATATTAAAATATGTGATTTGGAACATCTTTTGAGGACATATACTGATGATTGACGAATGTACAAGGTGATGTCATGGTATTACCATTGTGTGCATTTTGGACATTGTTAATGTTTACTAGGGATTAGACTCCTCCTTTGTTTGTAAAATAATTCGATTATATCCCCACTTAGTAGGTGGGGTGAATACCAGATATGTATGGGGTAATACCCCTGTAGACATTTATTATTGGAAGTAGTTAATCCACCAGACTCAGGTATCAATAATGAAGCCACCCAGTTGTTACACAGTATATATATATCATCTTGAGGAAAATTGACTTGGCTTCTGACCATCTATAACTTCATGGGATCTCAAATTATCAAAGTGGATCTAATTTAAGACTGGCCAGAAATAATGGATTCACCAAGGAAAGGGACCAACCAATACTAGACAAAGATGGGACTCAAAGTTGCAAAGATAGATGGGCTGCAATTTTTAATATGCTAAAACAGGCTGTAAAAGTGGTAATAAATACAGATAATCAACCACAAATTAATTAAAAAGTGGTGACCTTTGTCCCAAGCCTTAGCTCTGTGTGGGAAGAAGCCACAACTAATGAACCTGTCATAATTAGTGAAAGTCCTGACCCTCTACTAATCTGCAGTGGAATTGGGGGGATTGAGAGTGGTTTGTTAAATTATTTGACTAAAGAGTGAGGAATTTAAGTAAGAAGTCCCCAGTGATCTAAAAAAATCTAAAACAATCACTCTCCCCGATCTCCCTCATTTAGTTTATGGGAGGATGCCTTGAGCACTAAAAAAAAAGGTGGAAAGTATAATGGTGTATTTTGATTTCCGTCCTTGGTTGAACTTGGATTTGATTCTTAATAGGTCAATATTTTTAAATGAATCAGAGAAATACCGGCACTAGATAGAATTTCCACTTTTGACATAGATTTTGTCTGTTTCCTTTCCTCTACAAAAGTCCTCTTTTGTTATGGGAAGCCTGTTGGAAAAAAAGAAAACATTCCTAAAATTGGGTTGATGATTCATAAAGATAGGAATTAAATCAGGTGTCTATTGCAAAGGAGTGAGTTGTCAAATGCTGAGACTTCATGGGAACATTGAATTGTTCCTGGGCCGTATAAGTACAATATAAGTTGTGAGATGAAAATGTTTGAAACCTTTATGGAAACATTGAGAAACTTGTCCCGAGGTGATGCAAAAGGAGATTGGATGTTGTTGCTTGACACATTGAAGCATGAACTGACAAAGGATATTAGTGGTAAAAATGATCTTTGATAGCAGGTATGATATGATATGCAATGCGGTGGGCAAGAAGTTCCAGTTATATGTTGGACAGCCCAGGGAGAGAGGTTAGACCCATGGGGGTCACCAAAGGTAGAGAAGAAGACAGCGGAGAGGGAGGACCCAAGTTGGAGCTAGAGGGTCGGTCAGTGAGTAAAGAAGTCAGCCACACCAGGGCCTGACCAGTGATAGCCAGGTTATCACAGAGACATTTGAGCAGCATGATTGACCGTGTCAAAGGCAGAAGAAAGATCAAGCAAGATGAGGACACAGGGGGTGTTAGAATCAAGGTTGGAGAGCAGGTCTTCGCAGATGTTCAGGACAGCAGTTTCCATGCTTCTGGCAGCTCTGAAGGTGCGGTGCGATTGCTAGTTTGGAAAACCCGGGGATACAATAGTTGTATGAAACATGAGGAAGACAAATATTTAACACAAGTGATATTGTTTTATTGCATGTAACATGGCTCTCCTCAAAAATATATATACATGGGTTCTCTATAATTCAGCATCTGGAACTGAAATCCAACGGTGAGTGTCCAACAGGGGCATGGGGTTACTCTTAGCAACCCATAATTCGATTGTCATATCCACAAATATTGTGTCTGATCACTTCCCTGGTATTTTGGCAGTCTCTCTAGATGTGAAGAAATATGGTAAGAAGTGTTGAGTTCTAATTCTAAATCTATGTTGGAACCCAGCAGTCATGGAGCTAGATATTTATTTGAATGAAATATCCAAAACTTTGGGTAAATGGATGACGCATGGGGAATCCCAGGTCATTTTGGCAGGGGATTTAAATTTGCAGTGTCTAAATCATCCAAGGGATACAATACTTAAATGGCAAAGAATGGAGAGCACTACTTCAGGAATGGGAACTATTGATTGCTAATGGAAATGTGGCAGGGGACTTCGACCAAAAGACAACTGGAAAACTGGCAGCACAGTCCTCTACTATAGACTATGTAATTCTCTCAAGGGCTAATCCGTCTTTGTATCACTGAGATCTGGTAGATGGGAATGGTGGAAATCAGATCTTAACATTCACAAAGGGTGGGTCTAGATTAGTAAAGAAATTGGAATATTATTGTAGCAATGTATTGGAAAATAATTTGATGAATGTCTGAACTAGTGTTGTTTTTAAAGAATTTGTATGGGATAAGGAGAAACCCAAATGTCTACAGGACAGGAGTATATCCCACACACACAGGTTTGGTAGAGTGGTATGGGCCAGAAAGAAGATCTACCATTGTCAGTTGCATCAATTGCGACTGAATGGTCCATCACATATGAAATATCATGAAAAAATGTAAGATAGTCAGATCATATAAATAATGGTCATGCTCGCATAGATACCGGATGATTTAGAAAGATGGGGAAATAATGCTTAATGCTCACTATCAGAATAACTCTGAATTTTCAGGCAGAAATAAACAATTTGAGTTGCAGTCCAGTGGAGTCACTAAAATGCAATGGTGCTTGCATTAGACTGCTATCAACAGTGAAATTAAGCAAGTTTGGCAGCCCGCTAATGACCCTGTGTGGGATGTCAAATTCAAGAGAGAGGACATTGAGTGCCTCATTATTAAGAGTTCTGCCTCTCGAGCTTCTGGCCCTAATGGGTTCACTAATGGCATTTTGAAATCCAAAAGAGAGATGCTGTATACATTGCTGAAATACTTGTTTAGGCATATCCTCCGATTGTTTATTTTGCCTCCCACATGGAGGGAATCTATTGTAATCAATCTTTAAGAAGGGCAACCATGAGGACCCCAGCAATTATAGACACATTGCTCTGTTGGACGCGGATAGTAACATTTTTGCAGCCTTGATTTTAGAAAAATTGGAAGCCTGGGCCTTGGATAAAGGAATACTATTGAAACTCCAGACTGGGTTCAGGAAAGGGATGGCAACTAACATCAATGGACTAACCCACTTTGATTATCTTTATGGCTATAATAGATTTCTCTAAGGGCTTTGACACAGTTAATTGACAAGTGCTCTGGTGTAAATTAAAGAATTGGAATATACCTCCCTCTCTATTAGCCATTTTGGAACACATACATACAAACACATCTGTTAAAGTTAGGTTAGATGATGCAGGTAACTTAAGAGATAGTTCTGTTACCACTAGAGGGTTAAGGAAGGGTTGCATTCTTGCTCCATGCCTTTTTAATTTATATCTAGCCGATTTAGAAGAAGCTCTTCAGGAGGTTTCTTTGATCAGCCCAAAAATAGGTGGTGTCAGAATAAGTTGGTTAACATATGCTGATGATGAAGCGCTTTTAGATCTCACCCCTATTGGTCTACAAAGGTTACTTTTGGCTCTTCGCGTTTACACAAAAAAGAATGATTTAGTTATCAATCATACAAAGTGTAATATGATCTTAATTTGAAAACATAAATATATGGGCCGTAGTTTTAAATGGTTTCTGGGTGGGATTCAAATAGAAGAAACAAATTAGACCATCTGCTTGGGCTTCCACCTGACCGAGCATCTTAACAAAGCAGTTATGTTAAAAAGAATTGATAAAATAGAGCAATTGGTCAATCAAATGAAGAAATTCTACATAAATAGTGTAAATTCTCAATCAAACTGCTGCTGAGATTTTATGTTGGGGGGGTTATTCCAAAGATATTACATGCCCTCAAATTTGAGCCTGCGGCTCATGACTTGCCTTCAGAGCGATTGGAAAGCCGTATTTGGAAGCATGTGTTGGACCTTCCAAATTCTTTGCCCATGGTGTCGTTGTGTTATGAGGTAAGGCTCCCGACTTTAGATGTGTGGTTCACTCTGAGAATGGCTTCACTCCTTGGCAAAATGGATTCCCCGTCGAAAAATACTTTACATGAAGAACTCAAAGTGGAATTAAAACAAGAATCATCTAACTTACTAATTGCTATGGAAGCTCAAACATCTAACATGATAGTTTATTGCGGGCTTGGATGGAATGAGTTAGTTGAAAATCCACTAAGAGTTAAAAAGAAAGTTAAGGAAATGGACGGGATCCATACGATTGCTTTGACCAGGACCTATAATGTGCACTCTACATTTGCAAAAATAGACACACCTTTGCATTCTTTGCCCAAATATCTTGTTCAATCTCCCTGGAAAACCATTACAGGACAATTTTTGCATTTTTGCTTGAATCTTTTGGCCACTGTTGAAATTCTATACATCCGTTCTGAGTGATAATAATTGTGAATTTTGTAAGGTTGTTGGTGCTATTCGAACATTGAAACATATTTTGGTGAAATGTCTGATGTTGGTTGAGATTAGAACAAAGTATTTAGGGTGCTTCTTTGGATTGAGTTATGATGTGAATGTTGAAGATATTTAGGCTCATTTGATTGCAGGGCATGAACTCTTTTTTAATACAGAAATAGTCAGGATGTTATGTCAATTGGGTATATCTAAACTATAATGAATTTATATATGTGCAACAATTCTTTTAATAGGTTTGGAATCATCTGTAAAGCCAAATTCTTATTATTTGAGTAGTAATAATATTGATAATATGTTGATAATATAATATTTGGTGTTTTGTATGTTTTAGGAAATGAAAATCTAATTTTAAATGTGAGACAATGCTTGTATTGAACGTTATACTTGTGTCATGAACTGTAGAAGGTTTTTAAAGATTTTGCTTGTTCTCATTCTTTCTTTGTTGTATATGTGCTATTTCAAAACGTATTGTATAAATTATGCTTTTTTGTGATTTTGTGAAAGATCATAGTTTTGATCAAAACACAATAAGGATTTTTTTTTTTAAATAAGCGTCGCTTCTTACCCATGACTCCTAGACTTCACTCTACTATGCTTAAAACTTATGACTCTAACCTCCCCCCCTGGTCACATTCAGATATTACCAGACAACCTTGACTATACCCGCATTGGCTCTGCAAAAGGTTACCAGACTTGTAGCTACATCCACTTATTTTCTGTTATAATTTGAATGACGTTCAATCACAAGAATTTCTGGTACCCATGGTGACTTAGCAAAAGCATCACCCAGACGATGTAACCTAACTGTCAGCTCAAATATCTGATATCTGATACTGACTGTAAGTAAGCAGGCTACTTGGATGTGTAAACTCATCCCATGCTTCCTATTCTTTGTACATATGTCACACAAACACTTTGTAGTGCCCCCTTGCAAGTTAATCTATATTTATAGAAGGGAAAATGTGTGGGTTTGTGGCTGGTTTTGTGGCATAGACAAAGCATTGTTCCTTACACAATTCCACACTGTTTCACCAATCTGCACCAACATTTGCAGGGTTACCTGTTAGGACCCTCCGGACAATCGTCGCTACAAGGCATGTGGACACCCCGCCACTTTCCCCAGATTTGAGCAAAAGTCAAGATTTGTTTATGGGTATGTGGCTTGGTGAAGTGTGGTTCCTTATACAACTAAACACGGTTTCACCAATCTGCACCAAATCTTGCATAATGACCTGTTAGGACCTCGGGACATTACTGGCTATGTGACATTTGGACACCCCACCTCTTTCCCCAGATTCCAGCAACACTCTAAATGTGTCTGTGGGTTTGTGGATTGACAAAGCGTTGTTCTTTATACAATTTCCATGGTGTCCAGTCATTTGATCGAATACAAAGGATCGAATGACAAAAAGTTCAAGTCAGAAGGATCGGAAAACAATTTTTTCAAATGCTTTTATATGTTTCGTTTTTTAATTTAATATTGTTAAAAAACATTTTTTTTAAAGAAAACAGGAGGTTGAGGGGGAATCCCCCATTAAAAAAAAAGTTAAAAAAATGCATTCAGCCATTTTTTTCCGGTCCTTTTCACTTGAAAAAATGGCATTCAATCCTTTGTATTTCGACCTTTTAACCTCTAACACAAGTCCATACCATTTCACCAATCTGCACCACATTTTTCATAGTTACCTTTTAGGACTCTCCAAACATTACTGGCTATATAACATTTGGACACTGCAACTCTTTCCCTGGATTTCAGCACCTTCACACGAGACAGTTGCCTGAAATCGGCGAAAAAAATCAATGTGTTCGTAGAAAGACTGCCCCTCAACCCTAGAATGCACAGTTTCTGGGACATTTGCACTGCAATGAACTGCACCACATCAGGGGGGGGGGAGGGAAGAAACCGGCGGGGAGAGAGCACAGTAGGTCTCAGTATGCAGCAGCACACAAACTCTCACTTCCCTCCAATGTCTACTCTGTGGTATGTCAGCCAGCCACACACTCCCATTCTCAGTGCAGGTTACTTCAGAGTGCAAAGCACATCAAGCCATAACCGAATCAGAACAGCGATTCAACAATTGATGAGAGTGTTGTCATGTCTGTCCATGTCTAATGCATTATAAAATTCAAAGAATAATTTGGCCTCTAAAGATTTTGAGGAGGCAAATGTCATGTTGTGTCTCTTATTGTAGCAATGCCAATATTACCATATAAGTGGAGAGCAACATTGCAATATAATATACTTGGCCTGCAAGGCATAATGGGTATGGACTATGCCTGGCATTATTTGGATGTAGTATTGGGGCAACGGATATTCGGATAGCTAGAATGCTTTTGACACAATGTGCATCCTTTCCAAGATTTCAGAGTTCCATGGGGCATAGACTTAAACATATTATATGGTGCCACGTTGTTATATGAAAGAGGTTTCACTGAGAACTTGTATAATCCCACCCCAACAATTTAAAGGTGGGGCATGATGGAGACAATCTTGTATTCACTTCATAGTAATTGTGCACATGCAGATTCATGACATTTTCTTAAACTGCACATAAAGTCATAAGAGGCCTTATCTATGTTTTGCTTGCCAAGTATTGTGGGTATGCAGATATCCCTGTAAGTGTTTTACTACTACAATACCCCACTTATTACAGAGCCCCGTCAACTAGTATTGGAAGCTTGCACAGGAACCGGGGAGGGGATGGAAGGGCACAGGAGAACACTCCTTATGGGGTGAAGAACAAATCAGCAGCTTTTGAAAACCAAATCAGATGTTTTGGCAGTACAGTATTACAGTGAAGTAAATGTGATGTTTGTTAGCTAAAGAATAGGAAACTCTAGTAACAGTTTCGGAAAGTGCACTTTCTGTATCTTTCTATTCTCCGCTGCTAAGGGCTTTTCAATATAATCATGTGTTTGCGTTTATTGCCTCTAGCATCCCCATCTTGTTAAAATGATATCTGTGAATTTCAGAAGAGGGGTCCCTAGATAAAGAAGACGGCACTCAATCTGTTGTACCTGTGAGTTTTGCTGCTGTTGAATTAAAGGCAAATATATGAGATTTTCTTCAACAGAGCTCCTGAAGAAACCTCAGTAGGGCGCTCGTTGAAGTTTCCCTTGCATGTGGTGAGGAAGGGTGGGCAGAACTATACGCTGCATTATGTGCCCTGTCATTACACTGCCTATAAAATTGATATCCCAGTTCTTCAAATAAAAATATGAAAATACATTATAGATGAGTCAGCGTGAGGCACCATTTTCTTTGGTGGGTACTTATGTAGTTCTTGGTTGGTCTGATGACATCACAGCCTACTAGTTAGAGCACCTGAAATTACATATTGTACAGCATTTTCATTGATGATGTAGGGCTGCCAAAATGTCTGGCATCATTGCATGCTTCCTACCATTTTAACAACTAGCACAGGACAATCCAAAGCAAAGGCATGTTTCTATAATCCTTTGATTTAATGTTGATATAATAATCACTGATACATTATCATGTATACTCAATATCTATGTTTAGCCTCATCACTGTATATACAAAAAATTGCCTAAATGACATCTCTGTAAGATCATTTTTTTTAAAACGTGCAAATGCCAAGGACCTAAGACCACTTCCAGCAGAGGTCTGAATAACTGTGAGATCAAGGGTCTGCAACCTGCAGCTCCTCAGATGTTTTGGACTACAATTCCAATGATTTTTCATCATTGACTATGCTGGCTGCGACTAATGGGAGTTGTCCAAAACATCTGGTGAGCCAAGGGTTGCAGACCCCTGAGTATACTGTCTCTATGGCCAACTACGCAAAAGAGCTATTCATTTAACTTGCAATATAACATGGTAGTAGCAGCTCCTCACTGGGTGTAATAAGTCTGTGTCTGAACTGTGGACCTACTAAGCATCATTCCTGTAGAAGTTGGTGCAGTATATGCTGAACTTAATGAACCAATGTGGTCCAATCTATTTGTTCATTCAGACCTCCAAGATGAGATTTCAAATGGTGTGTCCAGCTTTGCTTCCTATTAGCCATAGCTGAATCATCATTGGAACTCATGCCACATAACATGTGGACAGACAAACACACCACAAGATTTCATCTTCTGTGTGGTTCATTTGCATGTACTTCAGAACCTGTGGTGCATAGAGTGCCTGGCATCTGATACGTGAGCGGTATTCCGTAATTCTTGCGTGAACAGGTCTCAGTCTTTCATGTATATATCTTGGAGCCGGCGCATTCCATGCAATTGATTACATATTTGCTCTTACAGTTACTGAATTGCTTCCGTTGCTAGCCACAATCTCCAACTGAAAAATATGTTATCTTCTTCATATGTTCACACAATGTGCAATTACCTCGCTGATAGTGATGCTGTCCTGAGGAACACCCCACAGTGTATTAACAATTTCTTGTTGTCATTGATCAAAAGCGATGACTAATTAGTCCTCCCAGTGATTATCACCTAGCTGCATGGAAGGCTGTCACAATAGTGTAATTGCAGCTGTGTTTTGTGTCATCGGTGGACGGCAAGAGGGCTTATTTACTGCAGTAGCAAACCCAGTGTGGACTTTTAGTTCCTTCTTAGAACTTATATCAGCCACCTTCTGCGATCTTCCCTAGAAAGAGGTTTGCTCAGTGGTATTGATGCTATTTGATGCAACCAGGTGCCATAGGCCTGGTACCAGATTAGGTCATTTGGTTCCACCAACCTGTCGAGCCCAGCTTTGGAGTCCAGTTTTCTGGCTGGAAGAGCTAGGCAGGCCATGCTGACAATAGGCTATATTTCAAGGGCTGGTGGGCTGTTCTCGTCAGGTCCAAAGCATGGAGGCTACAGTGATTGGCAAGCAAGGTAACAGAGGGCGCTCCGCCTTAGGGATACCACTGGAAATGGCCAACATCTTGGTGGCCGTGCACTCAGATGACCTGAGCGAGGTTGCTCCTACCACATAGCTCCCTATAATAATAAATAAGGTTGCAGCCTTATTTAACCCAGATGTCTTGTTTGTTTAATGTCTCCAGTTATTGAGTGTACATTTTTTCATATGGTGGTCTGCACATGAGAGAGTGCTGTCTCATCACGATGGGTGTGCGGGGGCCTTGGCTTCCTTGCGGTACAGTGCCCAGCGTGCTCTAACCACATATGAACATGGATCCCCGGCCTGCTTCCCAATAGAACTGTACTGTTCTTTGTCAGCAACCCCCTAACCCAGGGGTACACATTTCAAGTTGCAATCAACTAGCCATCCATAATAAGACTCTCTCACTCAATTCTTTAAACACAGACAGCACACCATTTCCTACTCGCAAAGATTCAATCATCACTAGCCAGAAGTTAGCGGCGAGTGCAAATGTTGCACCTTTTCGCAACTGATTTGAACATCCCTGGCCAGAAAAAAAAAGTTTTTAGAACTTTGCTAAATTCTGAAAGACATGTCCTAATTGAAAAGTTCCTAACTAATAATATATTGGACGTTAAAAGTTTGGGCTAGCAGGCTAGGTCATTTGAGTCATTATTAATAACGCAAGTTCATTTTAATTTAATGAAGCACATAATTGCCGTCAAGCATTTCGAGATCGGTGCACTCTTACCTGTGACTTGTATCCTTAATATTTTCAAATTCTCGTTTTAAATGTATTTAATGGTAGCCGGGCTCCTCATTTGCATTTTTGTAATTAGGTTACTATAGATAGTGCGGGCTAATTATAGGCTTGTTGATTTTATTGGGCCTGGTGATGCCCACTGGCCAGTGACAAATCTATATACGCTTAAACCAGAATTCCATGCAATTACCTTGCAGTCAGCCAGGACGGGTGGCGCGGAGATGGAAGACTCCCGGTGAGATTACAACACCTTGAACAGTCGGGCGAGGTCAGCAGGGTCAATTACTGTTTCGCTGGGCCCTGTAGCTGCTGCATGTAAATCAGTTTATCGGGAGCTTCGAGAGGGCTTTCATAATGCCCATTCCATTGACTTGAACTCAGTAATTACAGGTAAATTATAGGGGACTACTGTGGCATGCATAAGTAGAAATGTGCGCGAGTAATTCAGCATGCTGGAAGAAACATCAGAGCTACACGGGTTACTAATGTAGACCCTGATGGAAACCTCTGCCTCTGGATGTTCTTTAAAGGAGATACTGATAACACCATGTAATAATAGGCTCTCAGGTTCCTCTTCCTAGCACCCCTGCTCTTTCCGCATTAGACTAGAGAGGCATGGCCAACCCCTATAGTGCATGATATGATATGATAGTTTATTTATATGGCGCCTATACTCAATGTGTTTCAAAGCGCTTCAAGGCAAGGGATTGAACAAGGGAAAATAGGACGACATTCTTACAGGCCACGAACAGTAAGGATGTGAAGTTAACTATCGTACTCGGCCTGATGACATTTCAGATAGTCCAAGATAAGGAAGGGAGGGGGAGAGTAGAAAGGAAATGGAAACAGACAGGCGACTACCGTACGTACTAGGCCTGACGACATTTCTGATAGTGCTGGAGGGAGGGGGAGGGGGCAACAGTAAGGGGATGGGGAGCGACAGACGAGGTTGCTATCATAGTAGGTCCAGGGAAAATTCTGATAGAGTAAGTGCATAGAAGAAAGTAAGGGGAGGAGGGGAGGAGATGGGAAAAGGGAGAAAGGAAAGGAGGAGAGAAAAGAGAGTAAGCAGTCAAAAAGAGTGTAGAAGCAAGACAGGAGAGCGAATACAATTGCAGAAGTCAGTAGTAACACATAATGTTGCAAGCCAGGATACAAGATGAAGATGGGAGCAGCATGATTCAGGGCCGCCATGAGGACAAGATCAAAGGAAGTTTAGCATGAGAGTTGAGAAAGGGTGACACACCGTTAATCAATGAAGTCCATAAAAGTAAAATCCAGCATTGGCCACAAGACGGTGATGGTGAAACCAGAATGTATCAGGACAGACTCCTGTGTGCAGGAAGGGAGTGGGGTACACAAGGGAACAACACGGGGGGACCAGAGAGGGAGGGGATGGCCTGTTGGGACCGGTCCTTTATTGATATGATAGGTTATTTATAACGTGCTTAATACCCAGAGGTTTCTAAGTGCGGTCCCAGGGATCGAACCTGTATTGCTCCATGTCGTCTTGCTTCCAAGGTGAGCACATTGCCCCTAAGCTATCCTCCCGAGACTATTCACAACAACAGTGGCCCCTGCTCTATTCTGAGGCCTATTCTGGTTCTGGAGAGATAGTGATAGAAAGAGGGATGATTAGAGAGAGCAATCATTAGATTAGAGAGAACAATTGTCCCGGGAGTATAGCTCAGGGGCAACGTGCTTGCCTTGAAAGCAAGACGACACGGAGCACCACAGGTTTGATCCCCGGGTCTGCACTTAGAAACCTCTGGGTATTAAGCACGTTATAAATAAACTATCATATCATATCAAAAGTGGGGGATTACTAGGGAGAGAGGTGGACATCCAGTAAGATGTGATAAGTAAAGGAGAGTGGGAGGGGAGAAAAGTGGGAGGGAGGAGATGGGGACAGTGAGAGCGAGAGGAAAAAGGGAGACTGTAACAGTGGGAGATGAAAGAGGATTTGGAGCTGGCCTTTAAGTGGGCTGGGTGCCGCCAGGTCCCAGACCGGGCAAAAATGCCAAAAACACCTTAAGACAGGGCATTGCCAGGGCCCTCATTTCAGCACAGATCAGACCTGGTAATGGGGGTTTAGCTGCTTTCTTCACTTTACTTGACTGATCTGTTCTGGCGCCTTGAGGATATGCAATCAAGGAAGCAGTGATCATTCCACCTCCTCAGGCTATAGGCGAACAAAACTAGGCAGGTGCTTAATACCGCTAGTAAGTATCAGGAATGTCTAGAATTTTTACTTCTCTGGCAAAACTCTTCCTGAAGTATGTAGAGGCTCCTTGGTGCCAATCGGCTTCTCAATGATGCAGAAAGAATGTGTTTATTTATTTATTTTGACATTTATAGAGCGCACACAAACCCGAGGCATCAGGGCGCCTTTTCCAGTAACATGGGCCCTGTTACATGAGCCCAGTTGCTTCCTGTTATAGTTTCAGCCATTTTGTAGGAGGCAGTGCAACTGTGTAAATTGTGGAGGGCGTTGTGGGATGCCCCTTCTTCGGTTCCCATGCTCAGTGATTGTTTTTCCACTTTTGTGCTGCAATGTTGTGTGGTTATGGAATATAAAAACAAGTCTTCTACGCGTACCCCTTATCTGCTCCGTGATGCAAAGGGGATCATTAGACAATTGCTTCCTAATTATAGCCCGCTTTTTTCATGGGTGTCGTCTTTGAATGGTAGGACACAATTGCCAGGTGAAGCTTGGAAGAAACTGGGAACTGGTGGAGTGTTCCTCATTTTAGGGACACACAGTAGGAAGGATTCAATGAGAGTTTGCTGTCTTTGAAAGTTGAGCATTTCGAGGGAACAATTTGGTTTGTTCCCAGAAGTTAACAGTGAGAGAGATTGTCAGCTAGGCGTGTAGGTGAGTGTAAGTTATGCGTCCCTTTTAGTAGGCACGCGGGGCTGCAATAGGGAGCCAATGCCGGAAGAGTAGTACTGAAGGTGTACGGTCAATGCTGCATATTCCTGGCACCAGTCTAGGAGCTACATTTTGGAATGTTGTCCTACGAGCTTTTAGAGATTTTGGAAGGTCGTCAGGAGGACAGTTCCATATCCATTCACAATTTCCATTAACATCTCAAAAATCCAGGATGGGGGCCATGTATGTTGTATGCAAGCCCTGGTGGAGACCAACACTGACTCAGTTAACCAGATTAAACCAGGGGATCAGAGGGAAAACCCCTCTGACCAGGCAGAGCGAAAGAACAAGGGAAAGGAAAACCAAGATGGCTACCTGAGGTTTTATAACCTTTCCCCCGCAGAACATATGACCAGGTGGAAGAGACTGAGAATGCTGAAGAATGGGAAGGGGACGGTGATCAGTAAACCAATGAGGCAAGTAAGAATAGGTCATGGGACCCACCACTAATGGGGTAAATACTGGAGAGGAATAAAAAGAGAAAGTGTCACAGGAGAAAGTGAGAAGCTGTGGAGGGTTGTGAGATGCAAGACCAAAGCAGGAATTACAGAAGCATGAAGGAGAGCGGACGCATAGAGTGTGTGAACAGGAAGCACATTGACCTTGCTGAGGCTGGGCCCGGTTCCATGTGATATTTTCGCCGCAAAAATATAGCGATGCAAAAATATCGCCATATTTTTGCGGCGAAAATAACACATGGACCCTGCGGGGACAGCCCCGCAACCCCTGCATCATTTTCTTATGTGCGGGGGACACCCCCGCACCTAATATTTTCACCACCAAAAATATCGCCTATGGCCGCTCCCGACGACCATATGTACGGCGATATTTTTGCTGGCGAAAATATTACCTGATACGGCTGGGCCCAGGCAGAGGACTGCACAAGGGGACCCATGTTGATAGATGGGCTCTTAGACTTGGATCCAGCAGGGGAAGGTGGTGAGACTCCTGGGGCAGTAAACCGGTTTTGTCACAATCTATATTATCTAAAAAAAAAAGGTTTGAATGAGGCCGCCAATGAATCAGACTGGTTTTTGTGCAAGGTGTATTGCATAAACAAAACAAAAAGGTTTTTACTACATTTCTCTTCATGCTAAGCAGCAAACGTAGTTCATGAAACAACCTGCTTCAATTTTGCCCTGGTGATTTTATTTTTATAATACCCATTGGAGTTAAACCTGTTTGTTCCATTCTGTATTATCTAAACACCAAAATTGGTGCTTAATACGTTTTCTTCACGCTCTTATACAGGTTCGAAGCTTTGATAATCTGGCCCCTGACGGAAACATCTCCCAGAAAGTAAGAGAGCCACTGGGAACCCTATCCCATGGCCAAGTCCTATGGAAAACAGAGACGTTTGCTGCATGGGGACAGATAGGTCCAGCCATTGGTGGTACATGGGAGTGTCTGCGATAGGAAACAAAGGGAAACAAGAAAAAGAAACAAGTACATGGGAGAAAAAAGTTCTTAAGGCTCCTTCAGGGATAGGTAGCAAAGGGCTCAAAAGACTCTGAGAGGAGAGGGCGATGTCATAGGAAACACAATGAAAGTACCTGTTACGGAACAGTCTAGATCCTAGGCATGTGGCAGGCAAGATTCCAAGGAGAACAGCCATGGTTTCCAGCAGACTTCCCAGCCAGGGGACTTAACACCCCATCTGGCCAGAGAGTTAACCAAAAAGGGGGAGCGGGGGAATACCACCTGGCTCTCTTGCAAGGCTGCAAAGAAACAGATGAATGCTAATTGAAAAATGTCACAATATCTGCCATCCCCTTTTAACAACAAGAGAACATCACCCACCTTACTTGATTGGTTGGAAGTTTCAAATGGTCATTACATCAGAAATGGGAAACACGCTTCTATAGAACAGACTACCGCACGATGTATCCTAGGGCTCGGACTCCCTTGATCCCTCACCTATGACCTTCTTGGCTCGGGCTGATGGGAATTGTATTCCATAACATCTCAAGAGCCAATGGTTCTAGATCTGTTGACTACTGGCTGGAACCAGGATATGTGGCTTCTAAACCTACCTTCAGTACTTGACCAGAAATTGGGTGAATGTCTTTGTAACCGAAATGTGAGTCATCCGTTGACATCGTCCCAACACCATTACAACATGGTTGTCTAACCAAGCATCAAACAGACCCCACACCATACACTGTTCAGTAAACAGTCCCTCAATTTTTAGATTTTCTTTAAAGCACTTCTCTGGTCACTGGAGCTAGACTTTTTATTTTGCCAAAAGCATAAAATGCACCAAATCCGAAGCTGGTGGCCTATGTTTCACCATTCCTTTCATACAGGCGTTGGAAAGGGCTTAAAATAAAACAAATGCAACTTAAACACCATGCCTCTTTCCCCTCGTGATCTTTTGAACATTGAGTTGTGTGTTTAATATATCAACACTCATCCACCATCAGCCCACTCCCCTGATCCCTGAAGCAGGTTCCAGGGAAACATTTTCCAGGCGGATTTATATATTTTTTTATTTTTATTTTATTGGTTTTTATAACGCACCTAACACCATACCTGAGTTTGATTTCTAAGTGCAGATCTGGTATTTGAACCTCTGTTGCTACACGTGGTCTTGATTCCAAGACCTGCGCGTTGCCCCTGTGCTATCCTCAGTTCATTCCGTTTTGCTCCGTTTGCCACTCATAGTAAGAGCAGAGGTGTGAGGGAAGGTGCTGTCGCACTCTGGTCTGAAATGGCATGCTCTTGCAGAGCTTCAGAGACAGCAAACCCCCTGGAGGCTTTTCCTAATGAGTAGGAAGTAGCCACCCCTTATCTAGAAGAGCACTAACTCGATTATAAGATGTCTCCTTTCTCTGCCGAGCCCTGAAGGCCTTACTGAAGTCTTGTGTCCAGTGTCCATTGGCACTAGTACGGTTGAGCTCCCCTGCACATCTGGAGCATTTTGCATTTAATTTGAATGCACTTTCTGTATGAACTTAACTGTTCATTGTATAAGTCCAACTTAAGTGGTGTCAGGAATGCAACCATTCTCTCCCACCCGCTATTCTCCTCTTGTTCCCCTACACCTTCCGACCCTACTTGCTTTCCGCAGTAAAATATTTCTGCCAGCGCCCCCTTACAAAACACCAAGAATAAATGCATATAATATCACCAAGTGGACCTTGTTTCTCCATGCACATGTCTCCTGGGCAGATATGTGGCATGATGAAACATTGCCCACTTCTTCATTTGGAATACAATTTTCATTCTTCAACAATGGAGCAACATGTTTTCCTGTATTTGTTTTTCAGTACTTATTCATTGCTCATGTATTGCAAGTTTAAAATATATTTTCTTAATTGCCACCAATAATATATGTCCCATTTCTGAAGTGGGATAATTAGTACCATAAACAAAACAAAAACAGTTTCTAAATCAGGCATCTGCGTGAATTAGAATACATTATTGGTTTGAATAGGAAAGCAGGAAAGCAAAGGCTATCTATATCATAAAGCATATTCCAGAAAGTGGAAAAAAATCAAACATAAATCGTATGTAATTATCAAGATTTTAGATTTGTTGTTGTTATTCTTTTGAAGGGTTGTCATGCAGAGTTATTATAACTGTGCTATTAACATTAGTATTTTGGGTTGAATCAGCCAGGTGCAAGTCAAATGGAATCCATGACAAATGTCACTATTTTCCACTTGCCTTTCCTGAACCATTTCTTTTATCTAGGAGTAAATCTTAAACATATGGATTGCCGCAAAATGGCATTGCTAGTCTTTCAAAGGGATACGTGTGGTAAGGTAATCAATAATCAATTTGATAAAGGGTCAGCTACGGATAATCAAGTGGCGGGTCATCACATCAACTGTTGGATATTACCCACTCGTCTACAGAAAGAAAAGCATTTGAAGCTTCCGTTAGTATGGGTCAGTTTAGAGGACTAACGCCTGAGAGAGGGGTCACACAGTTGAGTTCTTAACCTCCACCCACCTCCCCTGAACCACACACATTGCAATTTCTCTTCAATACCGGTGGTCTAAGCCTACATGTTATGTGCTTACGCCCAGTCAATTTTAATAATGGATGGTTGAGAGAAAACGTCTTTACTGACATCCCACCCCCACCCACACACACACACAATCCCAGACATGTGAATACTATTTAGACACACATTTTGGGGTGGTCTTACACTTTACACTAAACATGTGTAGATGCACGGAAGGCCAGGATGCAGTAAAGAGTCCAGGTATGTTCCAAGGTAAGTTCTTTAAGTATTTACATATAAATAGGAGTAACTATGCACATTGACCCCCCTCCCCCCATCTCCGCTACACTACCACCCAGGTACCTGCCTTAGTGGACCCAGATAGAAAACACATGCACAGAAGATCACACACACACACATACGCGCACGCACGCAGACACACACACACAGACTCTTCCACACATGATATCACTCATTCTACCTCACACCCCAAAAGGACACGTGCACGCAGGCAGGGACAGATGAGAAACCAGATGCCACATGTGCTGCTTGGTTGCAAGGTTTAACGATATAGTCTAGTTGACATGCAATGATTTTCCCCACAGGCCAAGCAACACTGCCTAGGAACATTACATTTAGGAATGTCCATGTTTCACTTGTGTCTGAGACCAGGGGACATCTGTAGTTTGGATGCCAAATGGGTAGGTTTGGCCAGCACCACCTGTCAAGTAATGCAGCAAATATTGTATTGAATAGGTAATCTGAGAGGAAAATCCAAATTGGTGAAATGAATTGGTCAAACCTCTGGGTTGCACTAATCATCTGGGTGGCTGAGTGTGAATTTTGTTTAGAGGCATTAATAAAACCTGTAATAATCATATGACTAACCCTTAAAGCCTCGATAGAATTACGTCTGATGGAGGGATGAAGACCATAATGTTTATTTTAAGATAAATGGAAAAAAATATTTTTGTGATTTGTGCAATATGCCCATGAAAGTTAAGATTTGAGCTGAGGATGAAACCCACGATTGAGGATCAAAATCATGCTATATGAACAGGGAGAAAAAGCGGGATGCCTGCTGGCAGCCCAATTGAAACAAACAGAGATACAGGGAGGAAGACCTACAATTAGGCGTGAAGGAAATGGCAAAAGCATTACAGGCCCGGCGGCCATAGCACAAGAATTAGATAACTTCTATGAAACACTCTATGACATCAGAATATCCATAAGATCAACTAACACAAGATCCCTCTACCCACATTAGAGTTTGAGTAACAACAAATGTTAGGAGGCCTGATTTTAGAAGAGGTTATCAAAAAAGGAATCAGTGAGATGGATTCCAGTATGTGACCATTTGAAAAAGTGGGCTTCCAATAAAATGTCATGAAGCGGGGGCCCTAGAATAACAAATATCCTAAAATGCTCAATGAGGCAAATACAATGGTCTCTCTGTGGGCAGAGTTTAAACGAGCGCTAAGCATGATCATTCCTAAAATGGGCAGAGATCCTCTACAATGTAGCTTTTACTGTCCAATATCCCTGATAAACATTGCCATTAACATTTTAGCAAAAGTGTTAGCCACACTTCCGAAGAGAGTTATCTCAAAATTGATACATGAAACACAAGTAGTTTTGTGCGCAGTAGAACAGCAAGAGATGAGTGTGGATAATATTGCATGTCCTGTAACAAGCAAGAGAGAGAGAGAGAGAGAGAGAGAGAGAGAGAAAGAGCAGTGAACTGAGTAGCAATTTTCTTAGACGCCAAAAAGGCTTTCGACTGGGTAGAATGTGACTATATGTTCTGAATGCTTAATAGATTTGTCTTAGGGCAAGGTTTTTATAGGAAGGTGAGACTACTATACAACCAAGTAAATATTGTGTGGGATTTACCAGGTAAAGGGCGCTACGGATTCTAAAAATACACAAAGAAGTGTTAATATATTTTTGAAAACATTGATCCCGGAGAGATGTAACTGCTGCACCTCCGTACACCTCTGTACATATGTAGGAGAATCCCAAACTGCACCAGATATAGGATTCCCAGTGTTTTGTAAGGAGTGCGCGCTTTCACTATTTGAGTGTATAGAACAGTACCATAGTCATACGCAGGTTTCTTCTGACAAACAAAATGTCAACAGAAAATCTATTCAGCCCTTGGTAGGGTTACTTGTTTAATTGCACACATTAAAGGTTTTCAAAGCCAATTGTAGACGCCCATCAAGCATGTGCTATATTTACAAAACCCATTTGATAAGCCAAGCACATGATATATTTACAAAGCCCATTTAGAAAGCCGACACGTGTTTCGATCCACTTGGGTCCTTTTTTAAGGCTGGGCCTGTATGATCCTAAATCATAAAGTTTTTTCAAAAATATAACTTTTTTTGTGTGTCAATGCCTTTGAAAAAGAAGATACAAAATAATTGCCAATGTTTGCCAAAAGTACATTGTAATGTTTAATTAGTAAGTCAAAACCAATGGTGGTGGGTAGAAAGAAAGGGGGGGGGGAGGTGAGACAAAGGCGAAAGAGGGGAACGAAAAAAGAAAGAAAAATAAACCTTGAAAATCTGTGAATTGAATAATCACATTGTAATTTTAACAAACCCATTTTTGACAACATCCTTAGTTTGTTAAAGTCCCAGAACAGTGATGGTCATCCCCGAAGCAATATATGAAAGTGAATATTACTTCACAAGGCACCTCCATGAGTGAATCTTACATCACAAGGCACCTCCATGCATGATTTGCCAATTACATATGTGGTGATCCTTTATTATAATTTGAGCATCAGTGCCAATCACTGCCAACCAGTGCTAGAGTGTTGATACGCCAAACTTGGTGATTTAATGTGTGGCAAACGTTTACCTCTGTCATTAGGTTATATTGCCTGAGTTCATTGAATAGTCCACCGATTAACAAACAATAAATGGGCCTGTCATGTACAAGAGAAAGTACTTCCTCTCTTGGAGGTTGATGATTTTGTGAAAAATTCTATTAGAGACATAAATGGCTATACTTATTATGATGGTGAGAAATAGTACTATATACTGGATTTATTAATTGGTGAGCTACTGGTGTTTACCTTGTATTTAATATGCTGATTATGAGGTCTGTTCAGTAACGTCCCTTAGTTATGGTACATGTCATCTCATTGGATCCACATCCTTGTAGATCATCCAAGGTATAACTTCTATAGAGAAAAGTCCTCCATCACAATGCTGGAACCAAGTCCCTGAGCATTAGCTGAAATTCGTAGCTGATTGGAATTGGAATCCAAACACTTTAACAAAATGTGCCCTCTACTTACTAAGGTTGCCGGCTTGAATGCCACGGTCAAGTATTCCCCGCGGTCGACGTGTTCCATTCTGCCGCAAGTGAGCTATGCTGGGCATTTCACATTACTTCCCAGATAGTCACATTGTTTCGGTCACATGGTCACGCAGCCATGCCCGCGTCCTTGCGCAGGTGTGTTCGCATCACCACGCGACCACGGCCATCTCTGCTCTCATCTAGCCAATGGGCTAAAAGAAAACACATCTATTCCACTCCGTATAGCAATATGAGTGTTTTTGAAAGCTATTGAACGTGGGTTTCTGAAAGACCCATTATCGAGTATGTGACAAAAAATAAATATATGATTTTAAATGTCCATCCTGTTTTGTTAGTGTAAATGAATAAAATAAATACTCATATACCTTTTACACATGCCTCTTGATGTCTACTCCTGGGTGTATTTTTAACTCGTAATGGTCATCATTTAGTATCAATACATAATACTGCTTGGGGATAGACAAACACCCCTACTGGACTGTTGGTATCATTTTAGGTCTGAAAATCATAAGCATATGGCAAATCATATAGCAGTCTGGCCTGAGTGAGCCCTCTACCTCCTAAATGAGGTTACTGTAAGTCTGTGCTCACATGCCTCTTTGACATGTCTCTTGACAACTGTTTGTTGGGTGCATTTTCATTGTCCCGCAAATTTGTGGATGAACATTGGTATTACTTGCTAATTGCATATACTAAAGAGCTAATATTAGTGATATTTCGCAATGACCATTATCTGGTAGCAGTACATGATAATGTTGGCAGTTAGACAGAAACACCCCTGATCTCTTGGTGTCATTTTTGATTCAAATAACCTGAGCACATATACTTGATATGGTGATCCTGTCCGTAAGAAAGATCTCTGCATCCTGAAAATAAAAAAAGGGATTTCTATGGCTCTTACATTTCTAAGATTTAGACATCATATATGTATGTGATTCAATTGGTGATCCCGCCCGTATGAACCCTTAACAACCTAAAATAATAACTGCATTTGTACCTAAATGCCATTATTTCAAAACTAGAGGCTAATTGTATCTGAAATCGATTAGTATGTGAAACTTAAAGAAAAACGATCAGTTTGTGATCATGATTCAAACCAAGGGTGGTATACCTGAATCTGCAAATCATATGAGCTTCCAGCTGCCGTAAAAAGAGCTGTTGGTCTCCTCCTCTTGCTTGTTGTTTTGCTTGTTGCAGTCCCACAAACCGTATGTCCTTAATATTGCCCATTTGGTGTGCTGATTGCCAATATATGGCAAGTGGTAGTTTAGGATTTTGTCCTTTCAGATCGTTCAAATGTTCTCGGATTCGCACCCGGAGTTCCCGTATGGTGCTCCCAACATATATTCGTTTGCAAACACATTTTATAGCATACACTATAAACCTAGACCTACAGTTAATTTGATCACATATTTTGAAGGACAGTCCTTGATGACAAGTGAACTCTGTAACTGGTGATATTGCATACTGGCAAAAGTTGCAAAAACCACATTTGTGAAATCCAAGTGGAGGACCCTTGAGCAACGCCAAATATGTGCTTGTTTTAGGTTTAGGTTCAAAGAAAGAGGGACTTAGTGTATTCCTCAAGGTCTTATTTCTGGTGAAGACAATTTTTGGTCTATCGGCAAGATATGAGGTCAAATCTGAATCGATCTTTAACAAATGCCAATATTTGTTGAGTAGTTTATAGAGTAGTTCATTGTCTGGGACATACTTGGTGATGAATATAATCTCATCTTGGGGCCGATTCTTTTTCTGAATTGTAGTATCCAAGATGGTTTCTCGTGCACAAGCATTAGCTTTGAGCAATCCTTTATTTATGCATTCAGACAAATACCCTCGTTCTTTGAACCTCCTCTTAATAAGATCACATTCCTGATTATATGCGATAGTGGTGCTACAGTTTCTTTTAGCTCTGACAAATTATTATACAACCAACCACGTGCCAGGGTAAATTGCTGTGAGTGCTTGTCGATAATTTTCTATATAAACAGAGACACAAGGCAGGGTTACCCACTTTCACTTCTACTCTTCGCCATGGCTCTGGCGCCTCTGTCCATCGCAATCGGGCTGAACACAAAAATACAGGGAATAAAGGCTCCAGTAGCAGATCTAAATACCCTATTGTGGGCTGATAATATGATGTTGACGTTGGCTGAGCCTGGTCTATTTGTTGAAGAATTATTGAAAGTGGTTCAAACCTTCTCCATCTTTTCTGGATATAGAATCAACATGAGAAAGTGTGAAGCTCTGCCTTGAATGGAAACACGCATTAACATTGTATCAGAGATACACAGTTCCAATGGTTTACTAAAAATCTTAAATCTCTCTGAATCTTTCCAAATCAAGGATTCATGGGTGTGATAAAGGACAATGTAGATAGGGTAAGACACAGCAAAAATTGAACAAATGTGCGACCGTTAACCATGGCGAGCTGCACCCAAATTATGAAAATGGTGCTGGTAAGGAGATTAAATCTTCTATCCAATGTGTAACCTCTAAAAGTGCCACCCAAGCTGATGGGAAACATCTCTAGGGGAATTAAGGATTTTGTGTGGAGTAGCTAGTGTCCATGACTCAAACTAGAGAAAGTATGTCCCCCCACTTTAGCAGGTGGTTTTAGATCGCCTAATGTGGAGTTATACTATCTTGCCCAACATATCTCATAAATTGCAACTTTTGGGGGGCCCAGAGAATAGACTGACGTGGTGTTGTGAAGTGCTTGCTTGTGAATGTGGGAGCCTGTGATGCCATGTTGGAATGTTGATGTGTGAATGCTGTATGAGTGTTCTACCTGAGGTCAGTTAAGCCTGGGTTATGGGACCCAGTGATTACCTTTCATGTAGCTTCATGTAACTAAGCAATAAAGTATACCCAAGAAGCTAAAGAAGTTTGAAGAAGGTGCATTATAACACGTGGACTCTTCTAGAACCGAAACTAGTATAGAAAGAAGTTAGAAAGGTAGTTTCTGAGAGCTGTAAAGTGAGTAGACTGAACCCCATCTTAGCAACCAATATAGCTGTATGGAAAAGGTCCACCAGTTGCCTATAGTAGATACCCTGGCACTTGGAAACCCGCTATGGAACAACAAATTGGTACAAATTGCAAAGGTCAAAGTACATTGGGCAGGGTGGACCGCATTGGGGATAAAACAAATAAAATATCCAATGGAGGAGTAGTGGGTGTTTAATTTTGAATTGGTAATTGCTAGACATGATGTGAGTCAAGTCAACATATGGAAGTGTATACAATTACAACACTGCCTGCAAAGTGCTTGCAGTGCCTACACACTTCAAATAACCTGCTCCCCAGTTCTCCTCGATGAAATTTTCATCGTTTACACTACAAAGTGCTTAAGGGAGATGTAAATAGCTGGTGCAATCACCTTTAATCATTTTTTTGCACTTCATAGTGAAAATTGAGCCGAGGCAGCCTGCCTTATATGCAGAGCAAGCAGAATATACAATGACTTGTTCTGGAGTCCACCTGCTTGTTTGTTGATGGCAAAGGCAAGACTACTTCAATAGCAATCCAAAGCATTTACAGCAGCATGAACATGCCATCATGTCATGCTTTTGCATTTGTTTGGCGGAGAGGATGGAGGTGGCATGAATGACAATTCTGTTTCCTGCCCCTTCTTGATCATACAAATGAATGAAAAACATGGTGCGGCATACAATCTTAGTGCGTGCAGTTTGCACTCCACCACAAGGCAAGTGCGCTCCCACGTGATTATAATCACACTGTGGTGGGGTTTTAACAACTCTGCAAAGTGCACATTTTGCGTTACGCATAATTTAATTAATCTATTGACTAATAAAGGGAACTCCCCTCATGCAGCTATCCCTTGATGATTTCTTTTAGATTTGGAAACTCAGTTCAAATCATTTAAGAAAAGGTCTAGTCTGAATGAAGTCAATAATTTCTCCTGAGTGCACCACTCCAAGGTGCAGGAATGAAAAGTCCTCATCAAACAGCACAGGAGCAGAAATAATGCATATGTTTTCGAAAATAACATAAACGTGATTAGAGAGAACTAGGGGATATCGACATGTAAGTCTTTAGTCAATCAAGTAAGTACCCTGTTGATTGAATGAGTCTATTTTCTCTCGAAGTACTCAGGAATCTGGCATGCTGTGCGTAGGTGGATACATCGTGTACTATTGATGTAAACATTCAATATCTTTAGCTGTTTATTGGTGTATGACTCCCGTCAACATTATGCACCGCTTCACCACACGCTATGCGTCACCCAATCAAACAATTCTCATATTTCCCCTAGAGCTGCCTCAAATCTGTTCTTACCTTCTCTGTAAGTCTGTTCGAAATGACACTCTGTTCTTTAATAAACACCTGGGACCGAATTACCAAAGCATTTAGTGCAGCACAAACAAACACACGCTGTAGCTGCTGCGCTGCACCATCGCAATTGGGGCCAGATTACAGAAACTTTGCACCAGTGCAAGTGCAAAATCGTCCGGTATTAGCACCAGGGCAAAGTTTGCCCTATTTTTAAAGACAGTGGCACACACTAGAAAACTACTGCCCCATGACAAGGGCAGTTTGTCATATTAAAAGATCCAGGGCAAAAATTGCCTTAATGCAAAATAGATACATGCTTGATGCATTTTTCCATCAGGGCAAAGTTTGCTCTAGTGCTAATACCATTCCGTATTAGTACTAGGGCAAACTTTGCCCTGGTGCAAAAATTCAGCAGAAATGCATCTTTTGTGTACTAGGGCCATTTTTTCCCAGGTGCTTATACAATGCCAAGGTGCAGTTGTCATGGTGCAATAGTTTTCTAATATGTCCCAGTGTTTTTAAAAGTAGGGAAAACTTTGCCCTAGTGCTAATACCGTGCCACTTTGCCCTTGCGTCATCCTATTCCAGCAGACAAATTCATCCCACTGAGTGGGAACATTGTGTAATCCAATACAGTACAGAGTGAATCATCAATATTGGCAGAAAAGCACACACTATACTTTATTTAAATTCAAAACAAACTCATAATAAACCTGTTTTGCACTTCATATTCAATCACTGGCTTTCTGAGACAAAGAGTACCAAAAATGCAGTCTCTTGCAACCAGAATGCCTTCATACTTTTTTAAGCATACATACCAGAATGCCCCATGCCATTTGAGAGATGGTCGTCAAGTTATGGATTTATTTTTGGTTTCTGGGACTTGCGGTGTTGTATTTCACTATTGTGGATACAGAAATACAAGTCCCAGAATGCAAACAAAATAACAAGGCTTTGGCCTCCACCCTCGAAATACAATGAGGAAACCTTTCAATTATGTTTAAAGGATAACAGATTCAAACGAGGCACACGTTGTATGTTATTCATGCACAAATCATGCAAGGTAGTTCCATAAGCAAATAGAAAGCACAGTAGAGAAATATGCAAATAATATAGCAGGATTTCCAGTCGTGTTGCTTGCTTCTTCTCTTGTTCTGTCTTGCTGGCCAGCCTTGACGTTTGTTGCTCCAGTTAGCCTTTTCACACAACCTTTGTGCCGGCCTCTCCATTTCTGCACTGAGGTCTCCACTTCTCGTGTCTTGCTTTGCTCATCCCTGATGACTTTACAGATGGCTAGCATGTCTTCCTCTGCTACTGTGATTTGTTGCAGCGGTCCTTGAACTGCAAACTCAGACCAGCTTCCGCTCTTGTCCTCACTGCGTGATCATGTAGTCCCCTCTGGGATGACAGAAGTTAAGTCTGTATTCTGTCTTCTAAAGTAAACTTTCTCCAGTAAACTTTCTTCCTTTATGTTTGCTACCAGGATTTGAAGATCTGCTGAATTGGTGACTTGATGTGGAAAACAGACTCATTTGGCATTTCTGACACCTATTCAGTATCTTTATATTATATTGTTACAATAGCAACCCTATTATTAAGGTTACCTGACTCCTTACAAAAGAAAATGTGACATTCCGCCCTTTCCATTTAAGTTAACCAAATTTGGCACACAATTAGTCAGACCTCATCTAAACTATGCATTTCGAACTTGTTGAACAATGGTGATTTCCTATCAAAACAATTTGGAACAAATTATTCCTTGTTACATTGAGTTTGCCATAGAATTAATGAAACATGGTTTCAAGATTCATATTTCCAAATTGTCTATTTCAATTTTCGATATTAGCGTCATATATCTATGTCCCACTTGGATCTGATGCATTGCCCCTGTCTGGACAGACACCGGGTTGCAACAAACAACCAGACTCAAACCTAAAGTATAAAGAAAGGTTTATTTGGAACAACCTTGGGAGATTAAGGTAGTTAAAAAATATCTACAAATGTCAACAGTGTCACTTCCCAATTTATCTATTTTCTCTCTCTCTCTCTCTCTCTCTCTTGCTCTCTCTCTCTCTTACTCTCTCTCTATCCCTCTCTCCCGCTCTCTCTCTCTCTCTCTCTCTCTCTCTCTCTCTCTGTCTCTCTCTCTCTCTCTCTCTCTCTCTCCCGCTCTCTCTCTCTCTTCTATCTCTCTTTCTCTTTCCCTTAATGTCTGTCTCTCACACACTCTCACTATCTCTGATATAGGGGGGGGGGCAGCTGCAGTAGTCTCTTTTTCACCCAATCACAGTAAGAAGACAGGGACCTACCCCTGTATGCATTGTCCTTGTATGCTACATGTGACACCAATAGTGTTGTCTCTGCTATAAGATGCACATGCAGAAAATACTATGGGCAGAATCATCACAGCCCTGCAGACTACGCTGGATCGAACATCGGTCAAATAAATGCACTATTAATATGAATTCGGCAGTAGCAGGACATTGGATCGAGCACCAATGCAGCATCTCGCAGATCCGGTTTCAAGAATTAGAGATAGTTAAGAGGAATGGATCACATAATAAACCTTTCAAAGAAGTTGGACTAAAGAGAAACATTTTGGATTGATAAGTTCAGTGCATTGGTGCCTGATGGCATGAACAAGGGCTGTAATTTCCTATGTTACTCATGAAGTGCTCTAAAGGGGATCTATCTTTCTTTGATGGTTTTTTCTTTGATGGTTTTGATTACGATGTCTTAAAATGTTCTAAAGAAAAGTATCAATCACTAGCACATGAACAGCAAATTCTAGTATAAATGTAATTTTGCTATAACTCTGCATGTTGATATGTATACATCAACAGCCTGTTGCTTTGGGATCAAGTCTGGACCATAAATGAACTTGCACACCAGAAGATGATGAGGTGCCATGCACATTGGTCGAAATATTCTCCAGATGCTTACTAACACTCATAAGCGTTATGCTGTAGTATTTGGATTTTACTTTGGTTCAGTATACATGTTACGTTCACTCCAGCATTCACTACCAGTACAATGTATTTTGCACATTGGGTTGACATTGGTATGCAAGTTAATTTATGTTTGAACTGAATGGAGATAAATAACCACCAATGAATATTTAGCAGAGCAGCACCCACTAACTAGACCTTAAGATTTTTCTACTGTATTCCTTTTTTCATTCTTTTCTTTCATTGGTAAGATGTGACCTTGGCACATCCATACCTAGGACATCCGCCATCATCTTTATTACAGCACTATCAGCCTTTTAGGGTTCTCACTGCAAATCTCATTATTTATAGGAGGTAGAGTCTTCACCTTCATTGAGTCTGATGTTTTAACAGTGGTACATGTGCATTTTCTTCCTACATTTCATCTTCTCTGGATACATTATTGATATTCTCAGATGGGTTTGATGCAGACTTACCATTTTATTTTATCCATTTGATGCCATAAGGTTCTATTCAAACTCAGGTCAAATGCTCTAACTAGATATATTTCTCTTTTCATTTGTTTCTCTGTTCATTTCTTTTCTCTGTTTGCTGTTTGTCATGTTATTTATGCTTTCTGTTTATCAGACATAAATATGTTAGTTGTAGATATGGTGCACAAACTTAGAATGCCCTGATGCCCGTCTAATGTCTGAAATGCATTGGCAGGGCTGAGTAATCACTGTGTCTGTTCCCCTGAATGGGATCTATACATTAAGCATATGACCACTAAAGGATCTAGATGAACCTTTCTTTTAGATTAATTCAGAAAATTGAACTTGGATTAACCTACCTATGACTTTGAAGCTCAATTGATCTCTCTGCGTGAGCATGCAGCCCTCTGGAAAATGATTTCTAGAGTTTCTTGTGTGCTGTATTAATGACCCATATTATCTTGGGTTTCTCTGTAGTGCTCATTATATGCATACAGGACTGATATAAGTAATTTCGAGAATACTGTTTTACTAATGGTGGTGCCTATCTTCTTGATCCTCTTGCTTACTTTTGGTCTTCCCAGTGCAGATTTATAGGGGTTATGAACCATTTTAGGGAACTCCAAACAGTGGTTCCTGGACTGCTTTAAGAGAGCATTGCAGTTTCTTATGTAGATGGATCAGGCTAGGTTGACAGCCTACTGAGGATCCTGGCCTCCCTACTGGAGTTCCTAGGCTTCCCTGGTTCTGGACAACCTTCTCTGAGTTGCCTCTCTTTGATAAGCTCCCTTGGAGCTGAGAGCCGAGGTTAGAGCCAGTCTGCAGCCTGCAGCCTATCCTCATCATTGTTTCAGGAAGTGCTTATTACACCCACATACACCGCAGAGCTGAGAGACGAGATTAGAGCCAGTCTGCAGCCTATCCTCATCGTTATTTCAGGAAGTGCTTATTACACCCACATACACCGCAGAGCGGTGAGCAGAGCTGTGAGCTGAGGTTCGAGCCAGTCTGCAACAGTCCGCTGCAGACGCAAAGTAAGTCTGTGATGGAGCCGGAAGTGCAACCGCCATTCGTTGGCAAAACCATCGGAAAGTGCAACTAAACCCTACAGTCGAAGACAATGTCGAAGACTTTGAAGAAATCTCGCAAATCTCCCAAAACAACCAAGAGAGGAGTGGGGTACCACGGACTACACAAATGAAAACACCGCAAAGTGAAGAAGTCAGCAAACACACGCTGCAAGATGGTGCCCGGGAGGCAGTGGACACCCAGATGGAAAAGCCCCGGAGCCCTAGGGCTGAGCCAAGTGAGACCGTCAATATCTGTATTACCTGCTTTATGGACATCAGTGTCAGCATCAGCGACCGTCTAGCGAAAGGTTTCCCTCAGCTCCCCGTCCGGCTCGACCCCGCCCAGCTCTCCAATGCCTCTGGCGGGTGAAGGAGAGGCCCAGCACGGCCAGAGGGCTGGCCCCAGAGCTGAAATGGGAGCACAGACAGAGGTAGAGGCGGAGACTGGTGCCCGCCTACGCCGACAAAACGCCAAGGAAGGGAACAAGCCCGAGAAATCCACCGCCGTGAGCGACCCCGTTCCCGCTTCCTCTAGCTCTGCTGCTGTGGGTACTCCGCCTTCTGTCCTGGAGGCGAGAGGTTCCGACGTTAGGGCTGTCGGAGGGCGGCCCTCGCTGGGATCTAAGCAGAACCCCGGCAGCCAGGAGAGTAGGAGTGACGAGACGGTAGTCACCCGCGAAGAGAGGAGGAGCGAGGACATTATCACAAATCCAGCACCCCAGCAGGCTCCCATGTCGGAGGGGCACGAAATAGAATCCACGTGGGATGGGACCACTGCCCTCCCATCTACTAACAGTTCACCCGAAGATGAGGGACAGGTGACCCCGGAAAAGAGCGCGCACTCTGAGGATCAGGGCGCCGAGGGTGAAGGCCAGTTAAAGTTGAAAAAACGCGGTGCTCAAAGTACACACAGGATAAATCAGTCATCACGGAACAAAGCAAAAGAATTAAAAGAAAAGGTTCCATCTGTGCCTTTAGACTCCAATAACAGCACGGAGACCGTGCAGAACCAAATCAAAATCAAGGTAATGATGCACTCTGCTAACAAAAGCCAAGCTTTCGACCTGAATAACAGGGCTAACAGGACTATAGCCCCACCTGTGGAGAAAAACCTGGCAAAGGCCAACAAAGAGAATGTTGAGATCTACTCAAGTAATGCGCTCTCAGAAAGAGAGACCGATGACGTCTTTGAAGACGGACAAAAAAGGTCAGGATGTAACGCAGCTAGCGAAATAGAGAACTCAAACAAGGAAACAGAGGGGGAGCAACTAAAGTTGGCAATGAACTAACAGAGAAAGAAAAAACTAAAACTAAAAAGGGACAAAAACCAACTAAGACAAATTTGAATCAACTAAACAAAATGTCGAGCAAGGACATGAAAGATAGGAGCAGAGATGAAGTAAAGGTGATTAAAAGGAGAGGAACCACGCCCAGAATCCTACCTTCCCCATTACTATCCTGCCCTCTAAAAGCCTTTTTCACACAACAATACAAACGGAAGTGAACAACGGAGACCGAGGTTTCCGACGCAGAAATGCTTGAAGTGGCACAAGAAAACCTGCCGGGCAGAAACTAAGGAAAATGTACTCAATTTGGCCCCAAAGGGCTACGCCGGCGGAGGAAGAGACTCAACACCTAGGTACTTCGACCAATAGCCTCAGGAGTGAAAACAAAACCCTGCAAACAAACACAGGAGGTCAGCAGCCGTCCCCCGGACTTACCGAAAGCGGCACTGTCCTGAAACCCACACCACCAAAAGAGTTACGCACAGCAACCAACAAGGTGGTCCATACAACCCCAGCAAACGCAAATGGCAGTGTGACAGAGGCTACGAGAGATCAGACCCAGCCCTCCCAACCACTGGAGGAATCCCAAAGGTGGGCCGGTGCCGTGGAGGACAAAGAGCATCGACTCGCATGGACGAAGCCCCACTTGGCCACGGGTCTTCAATTGACGTCTCCCTCAAACCTTGGGAAGGGGGAGGCTTCGCATACAAACCAAAGATTCTCGGCAGGCCGCCCACCGTTGGATCAAGATTTAAGCACCTCAATGGACCGTGCGGCCTTGGGAATCTCTGGCCTCCCCAAAAGATCGGAGAAAACACAGACCTCTCCCAAAAATCGCCGATTAAGTGATATAGCCGCAGCCATACAGAAGGACTCCCCAAATAAGAAGCCGGACATGACTGCAATCATGTCAGCGATGTCCATCGTATTGGCACCTTTTTGTAATCTGTATGAAGCGATAAAGAAGGAGATCCATGACAACACGGTAATCATTACAAACATGATTTCAAAAATCTCACACGTAGAAAGTTATATAACGGCCGTGGAGGACCAGAAAAGTAGCCACCAAAAAACTTGGGAAACCAAAATCGAAGCCCTGGAAAGAAAAATTGAAAGCATGGAACTATTGTCTAGAAAGATCTCAATGCCACACTCTGTCCAGGCAGCCAACCCATTTGAAGCACAGGCACAGAATTTGACCAGTGATATCAAATCCCTGGGGGGTAAGGCAGTGAAAAGTCAAGAGAATCTTCTTAAAAATAAAAAAAAAGACCTAGCAGCAACCTCTACCCGAAATCCATCGAGGGGCCACATATCGTCAAGAGAGCAACCAGTTTTAATACTCACGAAAACAGGATCGAATCCAGATGAGATCCAAATTCTTGACGAAGTAACTCTTCCAAAGGCCACCGCTTCAAGATCACCAAGAACAGTGGAAGATTTCATGACATACTCGACTTTAATGAATTTATCACAACATTGGGAAAAAAAATCCACCAGAAAGAAAAGAAGTTGACCCAAACTCCCCGAATAACCCCAAAACAACCACGGAAATAAAAAACACAGCAGAAGAATCAAAGAACTCCTTCGAAGAGAACGATGAATGGGAAACCATGAAACGGTGGGCGAAAAAAAGGGGACGCAGACCACACCAGTAGCGGACCCCTGAAAGAGGATAAGCAAACAACCATAAAACCAAGGTCAAGACATAGAGACAGCCCATGTGACCAGACCTCAGCAGGACGAAAGGAGAATAGGGATTCGAAAAGAAACGACCTGACCCGCCTTTTCAAGCTTGAGCAACTGGACACAAAAAAGAGTATCTAATTTTAAATCGGCCGACTGTCTTACAGATAATGAAAAGAACCAACTCACTTAGGCGCGTAAGGACTGAGGACCTTGAGTTGGTGGAACCATATCACAAGGACAAAACAGCTAAAGCTTACCTGCATGTAAAAGCAGCAGGAATTACTAACATTGATCAGTCGGAATCTAAAGAATTAGCCCTGATGGGTTTCAGCCTGATTGAAATAAACAAGCAGGTAAGAAATATGAGTTACAAAGAAAAGATAAGACCAAGAAAATACGATTCCCATTTCTGCTCCAAAACAGAAGACCTCTATCATCATAACCGATGGAAAAGAGCAAGGGAGGAAGAAGCAGCTCAGGGAGCCACACACCATTGCCAAAGAAACAAAAAATGTGAATGCGATCGGATCAGGAAAGATGCAGTCGACAAACCATGGCAAAGGCGTCCCTCAGAAAAAAACTATTACGATCAAGAAAATAGACCCACAAGAACGAGAAGAAAGGAAGACGAGGAATGCCATCCAAAAACCGAGTCGACTATAAAAGTCCTTGACCAGAAGACCTCACAAAAACACCAGACTCCAAACACCCGAAAAGAACCGTGGGATTGGCTCACATCGAACTGGTCCAAGAAAATCGTCAAATAGCAGCGACCAGCACCGCCCCTCAAGAACCTCACAACTTCAGGGACCAAAGAGGAGCGGCCCGACAAGGATTACTTTATTCTAGGATCATGGAACTCCAGAGGTCATATGCATTTAACAGCGTTGGGAGATGTGAACTTAGGAGCATATGACATACTATGTCTCCAAGAGACTTGGCTGGTAGACAAACCCACGATGGGCAGATTTTCTTTGGAAATTTCACCAGCAATTAAGGGCCTCTTAGGAAGACCATCATCGGGTCTTTTAACTGCTATTAAAACAGGCCTGGGCCTTGCAGCACCCAGGAAGTGGAAGGAAACATACGAAACGCTGGTGATCCTGAAAAACCAAGGAGGTCGGTTGAATCTTTTAGCAATCATAAATTGCTACTGCAATCCTCAACGGATGACCTCAAAAGCTTTCTGTGAAACCATTGGCTTAACCATTGACCAACTGTAAGAGGAGTTTGACGAAATTGAAATCATGGTATGCAGAGATTTTACCGCAAACTGTAACAAAGAGCAACAGGGACAGAGGAGGGACAGCCAGCGCCAGGTCCAAGGAGATTCAACCCTGGAACGCGGAAGAGCGTGGATGGATGTAATCAGCTCAAGGAACATACAAAACATAGCCAAACTCTTTCCGAACCAAATGAACATCCCAACCTGGGAACGGTGTTCCTCGAAAGCGACTTTAGACTACATATTCCTCACATCTGGTCTCACATCCAACATAGTGAGCTTTAAGGTGATAAAAACAGCTAATTGCGACCACAATCTACTCACATGCACCTGGCAAGGACTGAGACCGGAAAAATCAGTCTACCCTGCTGCTATTGAAGTAAATTCCCAACAAACACGGCTACGCCTAACAGAAGCAGACCTCTTGAAAATCAGAGCATCTTGGGACGTAAAAGTTGCTTATAATCGCTCAAGCATGGCAAATGAGAGACCAAACTACCTTCCCCACCATTTGCCCTACCAGAAACCAGCTAGAGGAAGACGGTCGACACAAGATCACCCGAACCATGCATACAATAAAGATCTGGTGGACCAACGGAAAATAGGGTACAAATTAAAAAGAAGGGCAAAGAAAACAAACACCAAAGAAGACTGGTCTGCTTGGCAACAGGAAAAAAAAAGATACGCTGGCTGACGGAAACAACAAAGAGCTGCACAATACCAACTGGACACGGAAGAAATGATGAAAAGATTGGCTACCAAGAAATCTAGCGATTTCTGGTCACTGATAAAAAACATCAACCACCCAACAAGCTCAAGGCTAATCAGTGCTGTGTCAGAAGCCAAATGGATAGAGTACTTCTCTAATTAGTTCGCTGAGCCAAAGGAATCTCTAGGTGTGATAGAACGAACGCCTCACCCGTCGTGGGTGAACATTTCGAACGCAGAAGACATTGAAATAAAAATCAGAAATCTCAAAACATCCAGAGCGCCTGGACCGGATGGCTTGACAAACATCATTCTCAAGCAATTCCCAAAGGAGTGGGCAGTCATGATCGGAAAGATCTTCGAGGAATGCGAAAGAAAACATCAAATCCCCGAGACATGTCAGAAAGCCGTCATCGTTCCGATCTACAAGAAGGGCAATCGGGAAGACCCGGCTAACTTCAGGCCAATTGCTCTGCTTGATATTATAGGTAAGATCTTTTCCACCCTCATATTGGACCATTTCAGAGTATGGAAAAAATCGGGCCCCTGTAATGACATTCTGAAACAGGCTTCCAAAAAAATGGCACCACCGCAATAAACATTCTGATAACCAACATCCTGAAAGCGAAAGTAAAGGAAGGAGCCCCAAAGATCTACCTAGCTTTCGTGGACTTGTCAAAAGCCTTCGATAAAATAGACCGGAATATGCTGTGGAAGAAACTGGAATCTTGGAATTGCCGGCAAGCAGTACTCTACCCTCTTAAAGCGCTTCACTCACAAACCACCATAAGAGTGAAGCTAAATCATCAGGGAACACTATAAGAGGAAATCCAGGTGAAAAGGGGGGTCAAACAGGGTTGTCCCATGGCCCCAGCTCTCTTCATTGCTTTTTTGGGAGATTTCCAGCACGCGGAAACTAACATCAGGACCTTTCCACCGAAAATAGGAAAAACCATCATCCCACGTCTGTTGTATGCGGACAACGTGATCCTGATTGACCAGACAAAAGTCGGACTCAGCGTAAATTAATGAACTTGGCAAATTACATCGAGGAAAACCACCTGGAAATAAACAAACAAAAAACAAAAATCATGACATTTGAGAACAACTCGAAGAAATTTTCGAAACAGGAGTCGTGGAATCTAGACAACACTAAGATTGAAAAGGTAACTAACATCATATACCTGGGCTTCCAAATAGACAACTCAGAAACGGATTTGGCAATGCAAGACGTACTTTGGGATAAAGCGAAAAGATTAACAACGCAAATGAGAACTGTAGATAGGAAGTTCGGCAAGTTCTCATTAAGGCCCGCAATCAACTTCTACAAAACAAAAGTTGTACCGCCCGCTGGCGTTTGGAATGGAGGCCTCACTCTTCATCCCCCAGACCATATGGAACAAGTTGGAAGGTCTACTCTGGAAAGCCGTCCTGGGCCTACCAAAGTCGACTTCAATGGCGGCTATCCGAAGAGAACTTGGTTTAGTTTCTTTAGCCTCGACAGTGGACCAAAGCGACATGAGACTTTTTAGAAAAATAATTCTGGCAGACTCGTTACCCGCCTACACCCTCATCAAAGACGAACTGGAAAACGGCAACTGTAAAGCACTCAAAAAGTGGGCTAAAATCAGAAAAGAAAGGTTTTCTGAAATAGTATGCACAGAAGCAGATCTAAAAGAAAACCAAGACAGAATCAAACAAAAAAATGAAGAAATTGATTGGATCAACACTACTCAGACAGCAGCAGAAAATAAACTTTTAGTCCACCTGCCGCCGACGTTTAACAAAGTAAAAAACCCTCTGAACTACGCCAACAAATTTCCAGAGAAAAGAAAAAGAATCCTGTTTATGAAAGCAAGATTAAACGTACTCCTGACCCGAGAAATTCTATCAATTCGAGGTGTCGTAGGTAATCAGAGTTGTCGGCTATCCAAAAAAACAGAGGTGGTGGAAACACTTAAACATCTAGTTCTAAACTGCCCCAACAAGAAACAAAATAGATCCACTTACTTTGTGCCTTTGATCTCGAATCCATGGTTCATCCAAGAAGAGGATCTATGGAACAGACTGATATCGGGAGAAACCACCAGGTGGATGGTGGCAATGGCAAACCTTACCGAATTGGCTTTCTGACAGATCAACGAGGCATCTTCTACTCCTGCGACTTCCGTTTAATGGCTGGCACTGTCCCTGCACTCTGGAAAATTCCGGGCGAGTTTTGGTCCACCGCAGACTATTAGGCCGATCTGTTGGAAGCCAATTCTGGAAAACCTAGCACCGAGATTTTGAATCCAAAATAGGATCTTTGACAACATTCCAGGTTTTACCTGAATAGATGTCAATAAAATAATTTTAAAAAATAATAAGCTCCCTTCTAAGCCTTTGCCTTTGGCTCATTTCTCCTCCAACCTCTAATGTCTGCATATGGCAAGGTCTGCGCTCTCATAACCCCTGATGATGTTGCAGTACCTGGATTTCCTTAAAGCCTTCCCCTACTAGTTAGCTCTCCCAGTCTCCCCACTCTCCCACTATGCTCTAATAGTACCAAGCAAGTCCCCTCAAGTCCCGCTTTGCTGCAAGACTCTGTGCAGTTCCAGGGACGTTTGGACACTTTCCACGGATTGTGCTTTTGGACTCTCTTCAAAGCGAACTTCATTGCCCACAAGGCTTGTTCACCTGCATTTGGCGGTGGTACCTATTTAATCTGGTACGCGCGCGCACCACATGCATGCACCCAAGCAAGTCCCCTGAAGTCCCGCTTTAGCGTGAGACTCTGTGCAGTTCCAGGGACGTTTGGACGCTTTACACGTATTGTGCTTTTGGACTCTCTTCAAAGAGAACTTCACTGCCCACAAGGTGAATACACCTCATTGACATTTGATAGTTATACTATCACGCCTGAAACGTATATTAAACGGTTGTTTACTGTTATCTTTCATTGTTTAGGCTTGTTCACCTGCATTTGGAGGCGGTACCTATTTAATCTGGTATGCGTGCACACCGCACACACGCACCCAAGCAGGTCCCCTCACGTCCCGCTTTGCCGCTTAGCCACAGTGCTGCAGCGTTGAGGCTAGGAACTTTTGCTCATAAGATACAAAACATTCTATTTGATACCTTTTAAGGGTGAATTCATTTATATTCTATTGCAGTTGTAAGTCGCTTCTATCTCTGTTTGCATTATTGTTCTGTGTTTGCTTCAATCAATTGCTAATGTGGAAGATTAGCTTAATTGTTTGAGAGTTATTTTCATTCATGCAACCTTACACCCTCAAGTCTAATATGCCTAACTCAGTCACTCAAATAGGCACCCCGTTGAGTGTTGACTCAAGCAAGTCAGAAGACAAATTGAAAAGAGTGCCTCATGCACATCTATCACACTCACACCTCGACTCAAAAATCTAGGAAAAACACCACCTTTGAGCAAAGACATTAGACAGTTTTGTCCTCCTTTGAAAATTATGCCTCAGGATACCATTACTCCCGCCTCACAGATTGGGTCTCTTACCATAACAGCTATGAATCAGGAAGAGCGTCAAAAATCACCAAACTATGCGGCTCAAGCCGTCACTCCTTCCTCAGCTCTGTCTGGCTCCCCCAAAGCAGCTTTAACGAACCAAGAAGAAATGGAAAATCCATCAAAAGTTACAGCTCAAGGCCCTATTGATACCTTAGCACAGTCCAGCTCCTCCAAGAGCTCATCAACAAATCATGAAGAATCCCAAAATCGTGAGGAGCTTCCTGTATCTGATAACACAATGCTACAAGCACTTAAGATCTCTGAAAAAGATAAACAATCGCGACCACAATTGGATCAAATTGAGGAAATCTCAGACACCGAGGATAACGAAGAGGTGTTCTCTGAAGTCTCAATTCATGCAAGTACTCGAGAAATGATTTCATCTCTGCATTCTGCAACCTCGGATTACTGTCAACGATGTTCAATGGACTCTTCTATCTCTCTAGCGTCCTCATACATCCTTCCAACTCCCAGACATCGAGCTTCCACTAGAGAAAAAGTGACAACAACTTCTAATACTGGCATACTTGAAATTACATTGGTGGCGGTAAACTAAACAATCCAAAGTTTACTTAAACTTTTTGAGTCCCTCGAGTTAAAAATCAATATACAATCCGAAAAGATTGATCAAATTACAACATGGATCAAAACACATCCTCATCAGAGATTGTTACCCTCACAGAACGTTTCAGTTGAAAGTGAAATCTCTAGAGTTGTCCCAAATGTGTCAATACCATCAGTAACTTCAATAAGACCAGTGCAAATTCTTCCTTCTTTTGAGCCCATCATTCGCCCAACGGAATCTGATACCCACACAATAGTGGACCCAAATTCATTGTGGCTAAGTGGGGACAATAATCCAACAATGGTTAAGCAGCAGTTAAATAAAGCAGCCTTTGACGTTTTTAGTAAACGTCCTTGTGCTAAAGGCAAAGCAAGGCATCTCATTACCAAACCTTATCAACCAAGTAACAAAACAGTTAAAGCTAACAATCCTTCATCCCGCACTCTCACAATTGATCTAACCAAACCTACGAAAAAAACTTGTGAACAAATTGGTAAACAAACTGGTGCAATTGGTCAATTGGTCAAAAGCCAAGTCCCCCCAACACAAATTGAAAAACCGTCTTGTCTCCCAACAAACCACTCTCCTTTGAACCAACTCATTACCGCTCTGGAGGACGATATACCTGATCCCACAGTCAAGCAAATCCACAAGGTCTCTGTGAGAAATCCACGCATGCAGTGGCCACTGTGCCTCAGCTGACGACTTTGCATCAAGCATCGCACCCAAAAAAAATACATACCCAGAGTGATGTAATCAAAGCTGCTGTTGATGCATATTTCTCACAACGTGCAATTGAAATAAATATGGTAGTTCCTGTAAAAGAGACCGGACCAAAAGCTTTAATTGCAATTCCACAAGATTTTAAAGTAAGTGAAACGCAGCTGCAATTGAAGCAACATGTGATCATGGAAAAAGCGAGACAACTTACTTCAATGAACTCTCCCCCACCTACAATAAGGGAAAGAAATGAGATCATGAAGTCAGTTATTGAAACCTACCTCGCCCAGCACAACCTGGCGACAAATCATAGCGCTCAATCAAAAAATACAGAGCCCAGAGTTACACATTCAAACAGTAGTGGCTCGACCAATTACTTCGCTTTACGTCTTCGCTATACGACTTCTGCAAAAAACCCTCTACACAAAAACCAACGTACAACAGAAGACTCCAACAACAAACAGCAAAAGCCAGATCCTATGAAAAATTTATTTGCCAATTATCATACGCTAACATTGAAATGTCGAGCTGCTCCTCACCAACAGTATGATCTATCAAGAGCAAGTGTTCTCAATATCTTTGATGATATCCCTGAATTAGAAGATCTGACATCAGCGGACATTGACCAAGTGGAATTCATTTGTGATGTGAATTTATCCACAGTTCGGTTATGGATGAAATCTGGTCTAGTACTGAATACGTTATGGTGAGCAAAAATGGAATTATTCAGAATGGGCTTCCTCCTGGCTCAAGATCCCAAAAGGAAGAACTATGAAACATTGTGTGAGACACAAGCAACTAAAAAACACTGCATAAGTGAATGTCAATGCACTTTAGACCAAATAATTATCACTGGACAGCATCTTAATGCTCAAGCATAACCACCATTGCAGCAAGGAGTTTCTGAAATACAACCTCGTTTTTTCACACTTGTAAGCTGGAAAACGAGGGGTAATTTTCAAGTCATTTGCAATGGGAACAAAACACCATTCTCTCTGATGCGGACATAGTAATCCTTCAGGAAACCTAGATGACTACTCCTCCTATATGGGATAATCATGGTATAGCTTTCATCCCAGCGATATTAGCGCAGAAGGGCCGCCCTATGGCGGGCCTTTTAGTAGCTGTTAAATCCAACTCAGCCATTAAATTACATCCATGGGTTAGCCCGAATAGCTATATCCAACTTGTTAAAATCTCACTCGCCGGCCAAGACCTGGCTTTAATTAATTTATACAGAAACCCTGCAGCAATATCGCATGGCCTCTTTTTTTAGAGACCTGGCCTTGTTATTGATTGCAAAATCAAATGGAATCACATCAATTATTCTAGCTGGAGATCTTAATCTTGATTGCATTAAAACAACAAGTGGGAAGATAACTCAAGAAATAAATAGATGGAACAGTTTCATGAACCATCTAGGTATGAGAATGGCCAATGGCTCTCTGCCTGCTGGCATACCATCACATGTGACCTGGCAGAGAGGTGCTTCGACAAGTACGATTGATTACATCTATTTATCTGAGGCGCAATTTATGCAGTCAACAAGTTTCAAAATAATAACGCAATCTGCAAGTGATCACCACATGTTAATGTTAAGTTGGCCTAGGAATAGCCCTGATGATCAACAAAAAGCGCTCTTGGATGTCTCAAGACCTAAGTATAAACAACGCTAAATCTTGCTTCAAGTGGACCCCCAAGACTTTGTCATCACTAAACGAAACATTGAATGAGCAGTTAAGAACATGTCAACCTCAATCCTATGTAGATGCATTGTCATTGTATAAACATTTCTATATTCCTATCAGAATAAACATAACCATGCATTTGACCCGCATATGCAACAGGCAAAGAAAGCATATCGAAGAGAATTGAGACCCACTAACCATCTACCATTGATTGAGAGGATCAAGGCACGTAAATTCATCAAATCACGCTTTAGAACTTGGTCTAGAACCCATAAACGTAAATTGTTCCAGCAAGATGGTGAAGCTTTCTTAGTAGCAACATCTAATAAAAATGCCGCTCAAATCTGGCAATTGTTAAATGCAAACTCAAACCAGAAACAATTTCAGTCACAATTAAATGGAGTCTCTGAAAGTCAGTGGATTGCAGATTTTTCGGCTCTATATGCGGACAAGTCCTTTGATTCATTTCACTACAAAACCAAATACACATCATCTTGGACTTTAGAAAGTTTGGAGTCCATAATACAGGAACTCATAATGAAATCATCATCTTCACTGGCTGCTGGTCCAGATGGCATTACCAACTATATGCTAAAACAACATCCCAAACATTGGGCAACCATACTCAATAATATTTTTCAACAAATCCTTAGTTCACAGAAAATTCCAGATTCATGGCGTACCTCACTCATAGTACCGATATTTAAAAAGGGCGATCGTGGAACACCTTCAAACTATCGACCGATAGCTCTTTTGGACTCTCCGGGCAAAATCGTTAATCGTCTAGTTTTAAGAGATTTCAATAAATGGTCACAGTCATCCAATTCTCGTGATCGAAATCAGACAGGCTTTGTTCCAGGCCTTGGGGCTGCAGCCAATCTATTGATACTTTATGCTTTAAAAGAACAAGCAAAAAATACAAATACATCATTGTTCTTTTTTTTTTAATTTTAATTTTTTTATTTGATTTAAAAAATGTTTACACATTTTCTTTTACAACTTATTTGAATCCGTTCCTTAATCCTGCTCCTCCATTCATCCTTATTTAGTTCATTTTAAGTTCGTTTTAATTTAATCTTCTTTCTGGTTCAGGGTTTTCCAAAGTCAATGTGTTGTAAAAATTTCGATACTGCGATTATTTCCTTTGTGCGTTCCCCCTCCATTAAGCATTTACACCATTCTTTTTCTTCGTAAATGGAAGAGCCTTCAAATAAATGTAACATGTGTGTGGTACTTAGTTCGGTCAAGGCCATGCAGTTCAAGAGTAGATGTCTTAGTGTTTCTTTAAACACTTTATCCTGGCAGAAACGGCAGTTGTTGGTCGATGACATTCCTCTGATAAATCTTATCTCATTAGTTGACAAAATATTGAGACGATCCCTCATGAATGTTTGGCGGTGTTGTCTATTTGGAAAGATTTTCAGGTTGGGTCTGATCTCATTCAGCTTTCTATTAATCGGAATCACGTGCGCCGCTGATTTATATGAACCCACTATGTCCTGGGTCTTTATCCAGTCTAGAGTTTCTAGTCCTGTTATTGCTTTCATTGTATTGGTTATTAGCTCTTCTTCTGAGGATCCGATTTCTTCTAGTTGAGATGTTATTTTCTGGCGCCAGCTCTTTAAGGTATTAGAGTTTGTTGTAAAAACTTCTTTATGTATGATATCAACGATGTTAGAACGCTCCGGAATAATCACTTTTCTATATATCATCAGTTCGTTCCTTGATACAATGCCTTGTTGGGACAGAATACATAATTCTGTTCTTATTAAAGGCATCGGCGTAGAGAGAGGAAGGTTCAATATCTGTCTCCAAAAATGACTTTCCAGCTTTATCCATAAAGTTCCCGGGATGTTGTGGAAGGCCTCTGCACTGTATGTTACTGATGAGATCACTGTAGATCGATAAAATTGTATAATCGGTTTGAGTGAATACCGGCAGAATTTCCTTTTGAGGATCTTAGCTTGGGATGTTAAGTTCTTCATTCTTTCCCAAAGATAGAGCTGCATACTTGTTTCAGATTGGTTATTGCTCAGGATCACTCCCAGGTATTTGAACTCTAATACCGTCTCAATCTTTTTGTCCTCCAGCTTCCAAGTAAACGAGATGTTAGGAGTAGTAGTTTTTTGTAGCGTCATGATTTTCGTCTTGCTTTTATTAATTTCTAAGTCGTTTTCTCCAATATATCTGCTCAGATTGTCCAGTTGTCTTTGTAATCCTATCGTCGTTTGATCCAATAAAATTAGATCGTCCGCATACAGTAGATTAGACACTGTAGCCCCACCCATTTTTGGAGGATAAGATCTAAGTTCAAATTCAGAATCTTTGAAATCCCACAAGTATGCATTGAATAACGTAGGGGCCATTGGGCAACCCTGCTTCACCCCTCTTGATTTTTTCCAGAGGCGCTCCCTATTGACCTGGTCAAAGGCTTGAACCAGGTCAATGAAGGCCATATATATGCCCGGATTCCCTTCTTTAGTTCTGCTTTTCAGGATGTTTATCAAAAATATATTGGCCAAGGTTCCCGCATTCCTTACAAAGCCTGATTGAAAGGGGTCCATTAATGTGTTTTCCATTGCCCAGTTCTGAAACATCTCCAATAAAGTTGAACCATATACTTTCCCAATAACATCTAACAATGCTATGGGTCTGTAGTTCTTTGGATTTTGCCTTGGTGCATTCTTGTAAAGTGGGACTATTATAGCCTTTTTCCAGGATTTTGGGATCGACTTTGTTTCCATAATCGTATCAAATACTTCACTAATACATAGTGCCCAGTTGTGTGGAGATTCCTTTAAATGGGCATTAGTGAGACCATCTGGTCCCGGTGCTCTAGAAGTGTTCAGCCGCTTAATTCTTGTTATGATTGAAGATGTATCGTTGGGGAGAACCCATTTCGCTTGCATTCTGCCAATTGAGATCTCCGTCTGTTTGTTTGGATTTTTATAAAGGTTAGTAAAGTGATCAATCCACTTGCCTTCTCCTACACTATTATAAATTACATTTCGAGGGGTGTTCGTTGTTGATTTAATAAGTGACCAAAAATCCCTGGAATTACGGCCGTTCATTAAACTCAGTATCAGTTCTGCATCTGCTTGCAGCGTTGCAGCTCTACGCGAGCTCAGCCAGTTTTTATAGTGTATTTTTGCTTTCCGTGCTACCTCCCCGTCTTTTTTGTCCTTGGTCTTTTTTGCCACTCTTTGCGCTTTTCTTAGCTTTTTCCGTTCAGCGACCAAAAGCTTATCATAATTATGAATATGTTCACTTCCCTTGATTGTTGAAGCGTTAGCTTTTTTCTTTATAGATCTTTAAGCATTGTTCGTAATCAACTTCTTTCCTTTCTATATATTTTTTGGTAAGCGCCGTTATGTCTTCTGGTTTTACTTTTAGTCTTATTCTTCCACTTGCATCTTCGATCTCCATTTTAATAAATTCCTTTATTTCATGTTTGGATTTCCATTCGAATTCAAGCAGATTATGGTCGCTCTTCACAGTACGTTTAACTCGAAAGTTAGTGAAATGAGTTAAGAGCAGCTCAGGACTGACAAAAATATGATCTAAGGTAGCTACGGAGAGGTCCTTTTCCCAGGTAGGTATCAAGGTAACATCTTCCTCTATCAAGTAATGTAAATTTTGTAGGGATCTTACCTTCATTAACTTGTCCCATTTAACTCCTCTTTTTTTTGCAGGAGTTTTTGATGATCGATTTTGGTTAAATCGTTGCAGTTTTGGATATTCCAAATTCAGGTCTCCACATATGATCAAGTGACTGAGTTGATGTTCTGTGTCGATTTTTTCAAAAATGTTCTTTATTTGTTTTAGAAACTGATCGTCATTTATTGCAAGGGGATTCCAATAAGTATTAATTATTATGATGTCCTCTGACTTCAAGGCCAAAGGTTTCCATTTTTTTCTTTCCCATTTCAGTAATAACACTTGAAAGTATAAAGATGATTCTAATATTTTTATCACTTGTAGATCTTTATTTGAGCGCAGAATTGTCAAATGGCCTGATGAGGGTCTACCTGAAGGCCCTTTCGCTGCTGGGGAAAGATATGTTTCATAACCGTCCATTGTTGGAAGATCTCTTAGACATGTCTCTTGCAAACAGAGAACATCAAAGTCTCCTAGATTTATGTCGCTTTGCTTTAGCAAGTGAGAAAAACCTTGGGTGTTCCAGGAAGCGAACTTCAAAGAGACAATCTTCTCCTTTGTTTCCTTGTTTAGCGCGTCTTCTGGTCGTTTGGTCTTGATTTGCTAACTTGAGTCACTCTGATTAAGAACTTTGGAAATCCACCTCCATTTTTGACCCTCTTTGAGTTTGTTCCATTCTTTTTCTAGAGCTACCGGTGATAGTTCTTCTTTATCATTTATTTCAGAGTTGAATGTGACCTTCATTTTCGATAAGGGGCCTTTGGGAAAGTGCTCTGCCCCCATGGGGTCTTTATATGCTACTGTAGGCCAGTTTTGCGCTGATGCAGATGTCTTCCTGTATCTCTGTGTTTTCCCGACCTGGTCTTTTTCATTCTTGCTCGAATTATTGATGTTAGTTGAATCTGCAGGTTCTTCGGTTACAGGGAGTTTTCGACTTGTGTTTCCGTTTGACACTATTCCTTCTGTTCTCCTATCGGAGTTTCGGTGTTCTTGGCTCTTCTGTTTCTCCCTGGTTCTGATTGGGGATCTTGTTCGTGATTCTTTCTCGCACTTTTCTTTTGAATTATTATATATTGATAACTCGTATCCCAGTATCAAAACGTTTTCGGTTGCTTGTGCGATCATTGTTCTCATCACCGGTGAAGGGATATGTAAGTAAACACTATCCTGTTTACCTTTTTTTGGCAAACTCCACGATCCTGATATCCGCTCAAATGATTGTTCTTAATGACGGTATACATTGCAGCAGTGTCATTATGTTTCTCCTGTTTTTCCTGATTTTCCTATGCTTTAGAGGAGAAAACTTATAATGCTTTTTATTTTTTCTTTGTAAGTTACTCTATCCGTCTTGGTAGATATATAACTTACATTTCGATTTCTCAAAGGGGATAGGCTGTCCCGCTGACTTCTTATACTCTCCCTTGACACTATTTTCCTTTTTTTGTCAACTTGTTGCATGATTGTTTCTTGTGTTTTTTGAAATATATTTTTCCTGAAATCTCATCTTGTCTCGTTTTTTTCTTTCTTCATTATCAATTTTTTTCCTTTTATTCTCTAACAAGATAAATGGAGATGAGTCTCCATTTCGATTACCGTATTTGTTGAGAATGTTCTTTTGTGTGTTTTCTCTCGAGTATTGGGATAGATCTGAGACATTGATGGTTTGCTCCAAATCAAACGTCACGGTTCTCTTAGTCGCTCTGTTGGTAGATGATTCCCTCTGATCCCCATCCAAGCTGTTATTTTGTGAAGAGTTATTTGGTGATATCCCTTGTGCTAAGATGGAAAGTGCTGCCTCTACTTCTATTTCTTCCTCAGTTGCTACAGTTGTCTTAACATTAGGTTCTGGGGATTCAAATATTACTCTCCTTCTCTCGGCAGGTTTTTTCCCCTGGACCTGCGAGAACATGGGGTAGGTCTCACCCTTCGTATTTCCGGATAACTGTCCTGGTAAGTCCTGGGCTTTAAGAAATGGTTCTATTTCTGATGCTGTTTTCACTTTCAAGACAACACAACCATTAGTAGTTTTCTTAGCGGTTGTGTTTTGAGATTCTTTTTGCTTGCAGTTGTCTCTACTACCTAGCTTTTTAAGTTGGCTCCCTGCTTGGTGTAGCGTTTGTAGCATTGATTCTGTTGGTTGCCTCGTTACCGATCTTGTTCTCGTATTCTGCTCTTCATCACTTGTTGTGGTGATTTTCTCCTGTGGAAGGCCTTCCAATGTGTGTAGGTTATCCTTTTGTCCTTCTTTCTCTTGCATTGTTTGAGTCATTTGATTCCTCATTTCTATTACCGTTGTTTCTGTTTTTTGATCTTTTAAGTGTTTTCTTCCATCCAGACTATCCGTAGAATTTCCGGAAGTACTTGATCTGTACATTTCTTTTAAATTTGGTGTTGCTGTGATAAAGCCCTCTAAGAAGATCATTTTAGTGTGCATCATTGCCAATAATGATGTCTGATCCTTAAGCGTATCGTTGAGAGACTCACACAATTTAGTAAAAGGTGCTAAAGCTATTGTAAGTGTAGCCATTATTGTCATTAAGTCCGGTATTTTAGAAGGGGTTTCTTTATGTGGAAAATCCGTGACACTTGAAAAAGTATGTCTTCTTGTCGGTGACTTGAAAAGTGGTAGTGTTGATTTGTTTCCGTTTATACCCCCTACAATACAGTCATTTACCTCTTGTTCTGCAGGTATGTCATTATTCAGGGGCGTTGGTGTTAGCGTTTTACCGCTCTTTAATATCGTGGGGTTTCCCTCTTTCGGGTTTCTTGGAGATGTATATTCTTTAGGGAGGATTTCCCCTGGGATTGGGGGAGGAGATGATGGTATCAACCCTTCCCCTTGGTTTCCTTCTGATGGGGCACTTCCTCCCAATAGGAGTTTAAATTCTTCTGATGTTCGAATCCCTTTTGATTGAATTGTCGTCTTTGAGATGCTTTCTTTTATATTGTTTTGCGATTCCGGTAAGCTTAATTGTATCGTTAGGTCACCCCCCTGTGTTTTAGATGTGTTAAAGACAGTTTTCTCTACTCTGTTTGCAGAGGAGTCTCCTTCTATTACTTCCACCCCCAGTTGAAAAGACAGTCCCCTTTCATCCAGGGATGTATGAATTTTCTGAAAGGAGGGGACTTCTCTCAAATTTTGTTTGGTTGTTGCATCTGACAGGCCCGCCCATGTAAAAACCTGCAGGCCTGGCAGTTGTATTTTAGGATCTATGTCTGCTCCTTGTAAAATTTCTGCATCTGATAGCTCTCCCAAATTTTGGGTCTTTATATTTTGTTTTTTCAAAAAGAAGTGCGAAACTGTAGTTTGGCTTGACATAGTTGTCTTATTTGATGGATTGATTTTTATGAATGTCCGTTTTGCTTTCGTCTCATCTTCCAGTTTATTTTGCCCCTTCCCTATTTTTCTTGTAGGAATAGGCGGGTTTGCTGGAGTGCATTTAATCTTAGGTTTTGTGGGTTTCAACTCCTTTAGTTTCGGCTTCCTCTGAGATTTCTTTAAAATTGTTTTACTTTCTGGTTTCCTTGTAAGCTCTGTCCTCTCCTCATTATTTGTAGAGCTTAGCGGGTTTTCCATTACTAGTGATTGGTCCAGATCCTCATCCAGATTCACAATGCTGTCAGTTAAGATCACTGAGTCAGATACTTCCGTCAGTTTTTCCACTAGGGCTCGGTCTTGCTGGTGAGGTGTGTTACCATCTGCTGATGGGCTTTGGAGGTTTCCAACCTCAGGTACGGGGTGGATGGTGAGTTCCGTTGTATGTTTTCTCCCCACCCCCTCTTGAACAAATTCGATCATGCCATCATTCGCTTTCATTTTGTCTAGAGGGTTGTCATCTCCCATTTTTATAGAGGGATTGGGCACATTAGTGCCGACTCCCTCCATTTCCCAGTTCCATGTCATCGTGCTCGCATTGCCTAGAGCGAGTCTGTCGATTTGACTCCCTTCTTCAGTCAGGGAGGTGGAGTCCGTAATACCCGCTCTTGGCTCGTTTCCCGAGTCATGGGCTCCTTTGTGGCGGGACATCTGATCTTTTTCACCTCCCAGTGCTCCCTCCCCTTCGCCCCCACCCTTCTCCTCTTCTAGGGTGGTTACTGGGGCGGGTGCAAGGACCTGCGACCTTGTCACTTCCCCCTCCAGGGACAGCTTAGTCGACGGGGCCCGGGAGGGGGAGTGCAGGGATACATCCTCAATCAGGAGCGCGGGCGAGGGCTGCCGCTGCCTTTGCGACCCTTGCGTCCCTTGCTGTGTTAGTTTATCCTCCTGCAGGCTCTTACCTCTTTTTGAGGCTGCCGGTCTCAGGGGACTCTGATGATCCAGTTCAAATTCATCTGATCGTTGATTATAACTACGTAGTCGTCTTCCAGACTCCTGCTCAGGATTCCCGCCTGCCGCCATCGTCCGCCGCAGACTGCCGCAGACTGCCCAATTCTGCTGCCCAAATTCCACGGCCGCTCTGCGGCTGCCAGTCTTTTTTGAAGGTAAGCTCCTCCTCAGCACAAAAGACAGAGAAAACAGACCTCAGCAGGATACAAGGTGTATTCTCTTGTGACTGCTGCAGACTGCCCAGCTCTGCTGCCCAAACTCCACGGCCGCTCCGCGGCTGCCGGCCTTTTTTGAAGGTAAGCTCCTCCTCAGCACAAACGACAGAGAAAACAGACCTCAGCAGGATACGAGGTGTATTCTCTTGTTCTTTGCATTTATAGATTTAAAAGCTGCATTTGACTCTGTCTCAAGAGTGAAGCTAATTGAGAAATTGATCAAAGCCCAATTCCCCAGAGTCTGATTGACATCATTTTATATTGCATTCTTCTACCTCCATACAAGTGCGATTGACCTTTATGCGATTGTTGTCTGCTGTAATAAGAACTTCAAGAGGGCTGAAGCAGGGTTCAATTTCTACATTTCTACATGCATGATGTCAGAGACATCTTCTTTCCTATCGCATCAGACTCTCCAAAAATGAATTTGATTACAATACAAGCATTATGGTATGCTGATGATCTTGTTCTTATCTCTAAGACCCCGATAGGATTGCAAAAGTTACTATCTGCACTTACTGCTTATTTTGATGAAAATGAACTGCCAATGAATGTAAAAAAGTCACAAATAGTAGTATGCACCCCTAAACTAACTCTCAGAAATAAATTTGTATGGAGGGCCAAAGACATCACCCTAGAAGTTGTACCTCATTACAGATACCTGGGTTTAGCATTCAAAAGCAATAATTCTGCCTCACTGCATTTAAACACATTGCATGATAAATTAACATCAGCCATATCTCAAACTAAAATAATATTTCATAAATATGGCAAATTCACCATTAATCCAGCTTGCTCTTTTGGCAACAAAACGTTTCTCCTTTATTTTTGCATGGGTTGGAGTCAACAGCTATCACTTCGACTCAGTGTCTGAATAAATTGGAAGCCAAATTCTGGAGACAGATTCTCAATGTACCGCAATCCACTCCTGGTCCATGCTTGAGATATGAGTTGGGTCTTATATACTTAAGTGCGAAATACCATTGGCAATTATGTGCTTTACTGCGTAAATATCTTGTTAATACCAGTGAAGTGTCAATTCTTGCTGTGTTATCGTCCTATTTGTTTTCATCGAATCACTTGTTCATCCAGAAATGGACTAAATATGTTTATCAAGTTCTGGCTGCGACAGATGTTAATCGGGAAACCCTTATATTGAATCCTGTAAGAGCTAAAAAGAAAATCTTCCTTCAAGATTGGATTCATACTCGGTCACTATGCCTGCAATATAAGCACTTTAATAGCGAATGCTATGTTGGAAAGAAAATGGGGGTTGTTGAATCATATCTGGCTAAAGCCCCATCACCACAAATACACACGGCAATTGTTAGAATGCGATTTAACTTATGGCTCACCCGAGATGTCTTAGCCCAACGTAGACAAATCGGTGTGACAGAGATTTTCTGTAGATTCTGCAGTGACCTAGCACATAAAGAAACCTTAGAACATCTAATTATAGAATGTGCAGCACTGATTCCATTGAGAAACACATTATATGAGAAGCATATGGCTGTAGTTGCAAATGTGCAACCTGAACTTAGATGGGCTTACCTTCTTAACTCTGCCAACATGAGCCTAAACATAACTTCGGTCAATTTTCTCACTATTCTTTTGGAAGACTGAACTGGATAGTGTATAATTTTTGAAGAACTGTTAAAAAACATTTATATATCTATGTTACAGAATTTTGGTAAATGTTTATCCTAGTTATAATGTACATCAGTTAAATACCTCACAATGATTGTTTGAACGTGAAGAAATTGATTTTCCCCGCTCACTTGATAGATCTGATGTTATTGACATTATTTAATTTTTTATGTGTAAATAGCCAAAGTTTTCATGTGTGTAAATAACCTAGAATGTTTCCTTTTCTGTAACTTAGTATGAATTTAAGAATTGTATTTTTATAAATTGAAAAAAGTTGATTGATTTCTGCAAAATTTCAATAAAAAAAAATAACAAAAATAATATCTGTTAGATGGCTCTTTGTCCACCTCTTTCCTATTCTAATCTACTGGCCCTCTTTCTCAAGCTATTTCTGCCTCCTGATCTTCTCCTCCCCTTCTATTTCTTGTATCTGTTCCTGTACAAACACTTTATCTATCTCTTCAACTTCTCTTTTCTTTCTCAACCACTGTTCATCTCCTCCTGCTGCCTTTTCCTCCTCACTCTGAATCACTTCTTCACTCCTTTGATTCTCACCCTTCTCCTGCCTATACTGGATCTCTTTATTCATTTAAGACTTTACCCAACAACTCTCCTCCATGCCTTCCTCAATGTCTTCCCCAACCACCTCTTTAGTACTCTCTACCTCTCTGGCCTCTCTTATCACCATCTGGTGACTCTTTTCCACTACTTTGAGCTCCCCTCCTACCACTTCCTTTAACTCTCATCCCCCATCTCCTCTGCACCCTCTTTAATCCCTCTTTGAACAACCTTGTCCAACAAATATCTGCCCCCACCCACGAGTCTCCAATCCCCCCTCCTGCTTTTACCCAACCTTCTTCTTCAACTTGCCTACCACCCCCAGCAAATTCAAGACATTCTCCTTGCCTATGACAACCACCTGTTTAAGTTCTCCCACCTCCTCCATAAATTGACCTATCTCCAGTGTACATTCCCCAACAATAAACCATCTTCAATTTCCTCTTGTGTCATCTTGACACCCCTACGCCTTCATCTCTCTCGTTGCTCATTCCCCACCTCCTCTAATCATTCCCCACCTCCTCGAATGTAACTTGGTAACTTTAACTTCCACCTCCATACCTCACCAACCTCCGTCAGGGCCATCTCTCCCCCTTACCTTCTAGTTCCTTCTCCCCTGTCTCCTTCTCCAGACTCTCACACTGGCCACACACTGGGTTTGGGTTCATAAAGGGCATTGTACCCTTCACTCAGTCTCTCTTTGGAGTAAAAGGGCTTGGGTGTGCTGACATGGTATAGGAGACCTGTGAGGTGTAGTTCACTGTGCCAGGGTGAGTTTTCAGTGACTGGTGACTGCAGCCTCACAAACTATCTCTGCCATCTTAGAGTTCCAAACTCCCACACCTTTTTAAATTGATGGTATAGATGTTGGCTGGTAGCTCCCTCCCATGATGGCAGGTTCCTGTTCTGTAGTGGGGCTTGGGGCTGGTTGACTGCCTCCCAATTCCTCGATCTAGCTCCTTCTCATTTTTGATTATTTAAGGGTGGTTGCTGTAGCCGCAACATGGGAGCTGAGCATGCTGTCACTACACGCTATGTGAGACTGCTGCTCACCAAATGCTTTAAAGAGGTCTGCCAATTTGTTCCCTTGGATCTACTGAGGAACATACAATGTTTGGAATGATCCCCGTAGTTGATAAGGGAAGATCCTATCTTTAGAGGAGCATTTAAAGGACCAGTGTCAATCCCGTATTGCCCTGTGACTGTCCTTGCCATGATCACCAAGCAGGGGACTTTGTCACACCCCACATCCAACCACATAATACACAGAACCTGACATGGACACACACATACACACCCTACACACAAGAACCTGTCCAACAAAAAAAATGTGCCCAATGTGCGCATAAAATAGGTTTTGCCTGTTAATAAGCATGGGCTATACACTCGGAATTTGCATAAGCACAAACAATACATTCGGAATGAATAAGTATGCAACAACCTTAACACAAAAAGGGATAGAAACCCAAAATTCTACTAAAAATTTCTTCAGCTAATACCTCTTACTGGCTATATCTCCCTCACGGAAAAATTAGCTTTCCCACAACCTATATATCTCTCCCTAGAGGTTGGTGATGGACTGCCTAAAGAGGAGAATGGCTGACCCTAACTCTCAACCTAGCCAAGAGCATGGCTCTGTAGAGAAAGCACGCTAATAGTTGGTTGTATAATAGGGGGCACGGGGCACATATCACCTGCTTAAAATGCAGACTTACTAAGATAAATCTCTACTGGTATTAGAGAGTGAAACACACGTGGGGAGTTCCATCTCATCTTTATTAATCTTCATCATCTGTCCGAAAGAACCAGAATTGTCCCCTGTTAAAAGAAAGGTAATTTTATATTGTATTGGGGCATCTAGATGCTTGCTTGGTGTGCCCTTTCATGAATTGTCGACTGGTTTCAGCGGCTTAATTCATCACTTTGCGCCGCATTCTTCAGGACACTAAAATCCATGGATCAATTTAAGCATCACTCTTCTATGCTCCACAAACACCCAAAGTGTCTTCATATATTTTTTATAATCTCTTTACTTTCATGTTAGAAACTGTTGTCTGTTTTTCAATTGGGAGACATTATATGTTTACCCTGTTTTAGTAACCTAAAATATTACCCAATAAATGCAAATATACTTTTGCCCCCCACACCGCAATTATTTTCAGGTTATCTCAGATTACTTACATGATCCTATTTTTCATTCCATCTCATTTATGAGTATAAACCAGGGTCACATATATTACTGATTTACCTATTAGAAAGAGCCTCCACATATTATGGTGCTGTAGGCTAACCTCAGTACTGTAATACAATTACAGCACCTGCCTGCTTAACCCAATAGGGTTACATATGCTTACCTTAGCTGCGCCTTCTTTTTTGTGTGAACTGCATCATCGCACACATCTCTGCTTTAAGTCCTTCCACATCCGGGCTCGGAGCAGGTCTTTTTTAACATCATGGATTGCATGGTCACATGCGTACGTTGCCCGCTGGTGTCTCTACGCCATTACTGGACTTTTTGGATTGGTCAGTTTAGCATTCTTTTACTGACTGCCATTGCTGAGTATATTATACCTACAGCTTTTGACGCTTATTCATTCAACTTCCCAGGCCGGGAAATATTTATTCAAGATGTTGATACGTTGTACATATATCACTAATTACCTACTTTCACCATTGCTGCATTTGTCTTCCATCACTACTCAAATCAAATCACTGGATCATGTACACATGAATGTGAAGTTGTAATATATCATTGCACCTGTGAGTTGCCACAAAGATGTCAACCATTTCCAGAAACAAACTGTGCTGCGTCTAAGCATCTCATACATCATTGGAGCAACCACTCTGTAGTCATATTCCAATCAGGATTTTCTCTCATGGATATTAGATTAAACGCTCAATATTTAACTAACTATAAAAGGTGATCTTTTCACTTTGTACTGATGGATTATCAGAGCATCAAGTTATTTAATTCTTTACACTTGCATCCTTCACAATGTGGCAAGGCTCTGCCAACATATCATCTCATTGAGACCTATAATGTTGGTTTTTAATCTGAAGATCCAGAGATGTTCCCTCTTGAATTGGAGAGAGCTCATGTCACCACCTCTTAGAGGAATCTGAATGTTCTCCAGTACTGTCTTGTAGAGCACACGCTGAAGAATGCTGGAAGTTGACAAAATGTTCATGCATGGATGCCGTTGATTTCTTCGTTCTTATAGAGGAGTTATGGTGAACAATTCTAGTCTTAACTGGTCGAGTTTTCATGCCAATATGCTTAGGTCCACACAGGCACGTCATTAAGTAAACATTCGATGTATTACTGTTGGTGAAATGTGTCTGCACTTGTGGGGTCTCCCATCCAATGTCTATAGTTGTGCTATGTCTCGTCTGAGCACATATCGAGCATTGTCCACAAAGGCTATGACCCATTTGTTTAGTAGTGGACCAAAGCACTTGCTGTCGATTATCTTCTATGACTGAGTAGGTATGGAGCAGGGTATCCTTCAAATTATCTGACATTTCATGGCAAGTCACGTTTCATTTTAATTACTAGCCGAGATTGACCGTATCACAGTGATATTTCAGACTATTTCTTTGCACTATTATTTTACATAACAGTTATTTCCCTGGGTATAGTTTGGCTACCAGTCTGCCACACTACAAGTGCGGGTCTACCCTAAAAAGTTAGTCGATGTACGAGGCTCTTTGCCTGTTTGTCAAATTGCTGTGGATTCGAACAACTTCTGCGAGATCGGAGGAATGGTCCAAACGGTAGATCGTCTTTTAAGTTTCTAGGATGAAAACTCTGGAATTGTAATAGGGAATTCCTATGTGTTGTTTTTTGGTAGAGAGATGTCACCAGGCCCCCTCTCTCGCTGTTAACGTGAAATCAAGGAAGTGTATGTTAACCTTACTGTAATTACAGTGGAATCTTAGAAACTTGTTCTGCTGGTTTAACCATGTTGAAAGTTCACAGAGATCTTGTTCTGTCCCGTCAAAGATCATGACTACATCATCTATGTAACAAGCCCATGTTTTTATCTTATTAGCGAAAGGTTTCTCAATGTCATAAATCATCACCTTCTCAAATTCGACTACATAGAGATTCACCAGGCTTGTGGCAATGGTTGCCGCTATAGCCGTTCCCGATATCTATTCATAGAATTCACTTTCAAACTAGAAAACGTGTTTAGTTAGGGCTATTTCAGCCAATTGCATGATAAAAATCACATGAATTTCCACCGCTGGATTCTTCTCCCTGAAGATCCTCTCAACCACCAACAGGGTTTCTTCCTGGGGTATCCTCATGTACAGTGACTCAATATCGAGTGTCACAAGTAATTGGCTCCCTGGTTCGAAGGACATCCCTTGAACAAACCTGAGTACTGTCACTGTGTCTTTGACATAAGAGCGCATTTTTGGTAACTCGTCTTTGAGAAAGAAATCCACAAACTGGGACAGGGGTTCCAAAATGGACCTTATTCTTGATACAACTAGTCATCCTGGCAGTGTACAAATGATCTTATGCACTTTTGCTAGTGCATAAAATGCATACGCAAAGGGGTGACTGGGAAGCAAAAAGTCTGCTTTCTCTGGCTAATATGTCTTTCATTCTGGGCCTCTTCAACTATTGGATCAATCAAATCCTTATTATGGTGTATGGGATAAACCCGGGAGGCGCCTGTGGCTTAAATAATCATTGAGGAAGAACTTTCCCATTGTTTGATATTTGCAAGCGTCCATCATTACAATGGCTCCCCCTTTGTCTGCCAGTTTTATGGTTATTATGATCTTTATTCTTTTTAAGTGTATCTAATGCTTCCCGTCCCTTTTCACTAAAATTACAGAACGCTCTTTGCTGTGATCCCTCTAATGCATCAAGCTATTTTTTTTAGAATAGATTGCTCATAAGTTTTAGACTCAGCACTAACCTAGGTTGAGGTGGATAAAATTGTGACCAGTTATGAAGACCTGTCAAATCTTGTGCTCCCTCTATGTTGCTCTCACCAAAGTATTGTTTCAACCGTATTTTTTTAATCAATTGTGTGATCCCTATTCTTGTCATGAAAGGATCGTACTATGCTGTACGGACACATGAGAGATGCTTTTGTGGCACTGGCAGTTGTGTGTCAAGTACTGTTTGGATACATTCAGGACTAAAGATCTTCTGTGGGAAGAACCTGCCCCACCCGCTGCTGCAGGTTATTCGAGCTGAGTTGTCTTAACACCTCCCTCTCCCACCTCCTCAATGTCGTAAAAAATAGGGATTTTGATTTTCGGGGGCACCAATTCTCCTATCCTGGAAATGTTCCCCTATCTCCCTTTGCTGGTCTGGGGGTATATGAGAGGATGGGCCAGCTCTGTTATCATCATCTGAGCTGGCACTTGAAAAACACCAGTTATCAGGTTTTGGTCTTGACTTATTATAGCGTTGTTTTTGTTCTGACCCACGTTCTGTTGTCCGCTTTCATTTTGATCTTCACAGTATGAATCAGTAGCATAGGGATAAGCCTTTTCATGCATGAAAGCTGCTATTTCTTTGTTCAATGTAATGTTTTTTTTTATCCTTGATTGATCTCCTTGAATTTCGGCATAGCTGCATCCAGCTCCCAGTCTTTTTTTGTAGTTTTCTAAGACTGATTTATTCATCAACGTCTCCTATTTTTGTTGTATTTCTCGCACCATATTTTTGGAGGCTGCTTTGGCCATGTTTATCATTAGAATTAGCCGGTCCCTGGTGCATTTGTTCGCAATATAACTCCAATCCTTACAGAACTAAATTTGATCCAGAAGAATTCTGGGTTCAGTTTGGATGATTAGCCCATTAGGCGTAGTATGCGAATGGAGATATTCTGTCATGAGGGATCCATGAAGTATAGTTTGAATACGTTTATTTTTTAGTACCTCTAGTTAATTCCATTCATCACCCACAGTGTTACTATTTAACGTGATATCATTATCGAGAACAGAGGAGATGGCCAGGATACCTTCAAACCGGTCCTCAGCATCGCTAAGTAATTAAATTCTGCCATCTTAATACCGACTCTTATATTAATTCTAGAGGCACATTGTTTATTTAGGTAAGCCAAAACAGTGGGTGTGTAGAAGGTAGCTACCAATAAAACCTGTATTAATTACAGTGGCCTACAACAAGTCTGCTGTTGGAAGGACTATCTACACACTCATGAGGCCCAACTAGAGCCAGCGGATTCCATCCATTGCTCAACATCCTTAACACAAAAGGGTATACACCACCCCAAAAGTATACCCCATGCAAGCACAAACAAAAGACTTACAATAAACATTTGACAACTACAAAAAGTGCATTCTGAATAGAGTGTAATATGCTTGGAATATAAATCAGCATATTAACCATATGCATGCATTACATATGTTCTGAATGTACATATCTACAACATGTGAAACATGTACTTACATTTTTTTCTGATTGTGCAAAAACATATTCAGAGAATGAAAATGCATATAAACTCCAAAAACCTCCCCATATACACACAACACACAAACCACTCACCCTGCCCCACTACACACACACACACGCAAAGGAATAGGCTTAGGTTATGCATACCTACATAGAAAACATTTGGAATACAATGAAGCAAAACACACAAGTATAATATACTTGTGAGTGAGCCCAGACTGTACAGATATGCAGAAACGTGTTTTCTGAATTAAAATGTGTACTCATCCCCACACACACCCAGCACAAGTACAGACAATGTGCATTAAACAATATACATTTGGGAGTAGGACATTACCAGCTGACAATGGTACTTGGAGCCAAGTTAGACACCTCAGTGAAGTGAGCGCCTTGCAATGCTTCCTCTGAAGTGTATATTGCTATTCACCTTGGGCAAGTGCAATAGGGTGCCAACACATTTTTCTTCATTTAAAGAAATTGGGCTTTGCACTAACCATACACACAAAATTCCCTTAACCTGCAAGCAAAGAAGATTGCCACGAGATTTAAAAAGAGTAGCTTTTCTATGTCCATGGCTGCTGCAACATTTCAAAAGTTAGCTGGGCCTGGGGGCTTTGATGTGAGGAAATAAGGTACCTGGATGCCAGGGGTGATGAGAAGTGCATATGTGGTCTAAGATGCAGCAAGGATTAGTGCTTGAGGCAGGTTCAACCAGATAAAAAGGGCAGTTAGAGAGAGGGGAGCTCTTTCTTGGGTGTATTTAGTTATGGGTCCTCTCACTTCCACACAATATCTTTGGTGAAATCATAGAATTCGTTTGGAAGTGCATCCTTTGTATAGGAATAGAAATGCTAAACTCCCTTACATTCCAACCTGTTTTTTTTAAATATCTACGGCTTTCACAGGTTTGTATTTATCCATGTTCTATTTAGGCTGTGAAGCCTGGCCACAGGTTCACAGCCCAAGTGTTTACAATAGCAGTGAACACCACAGGATTCTGATTTTTAAATTGTCATTTACAAAATGTTGAACTCTCGGCGCTGGAAATGTACTAATTTTAAAAAATATTGTTAATTATGAGGCTTTCTTACGAAAGCAATAACAACTAATAGTCAATACATTAGTAATTAATCATGTAGATTATTTATGAATGTTCTGCATAAATCATGTGTTTTCTGTCATGAACATATGAAAGATTGTGGCATAAGCCTCCTTTCACATGTGTCACTTCGAGTGAATTGGTAAATAAGTTGAGGCCATTCAAGACATTAAATCATAGTGGGCCTACTGTGGGTGTCCAATGTGTCCTGGCATTGGGGAACAATGCCCTCTGTAATGAGAGAGACTTATCCTACTTTCTTCTAGACTGTCCATCAGCAGTGCCAGCACACTACCTGACAGTGAGATCCTAAGCTGTTGAGCCTGCAAGCAGATGAAGAACCAGAGGTCTGCAGCATACCATGAACTAGGAAAGTTCATGGATTAGGTGAGAACATGTGGACAGAGGCTTGTATGCCTTTTCTGAATGTTGAAGAGAGACGGTAATTTTGTGTTCAGGCAGTGGTTTCAAAGGTAGGAAGATGGCAATCATAGAAAGCTATGCTAATGCTTCTCTTCGAGGGTTTGGGTAATGCTGGCAGTGTGTGCTGCATGTGGTTTAAGTGAACCCCTGATCTGTAGACTTATCTCCAGATATACTTTGGGGTGATCCTGTAGCGTCATTTCAAAGAAATGGTCCATGGTGTTCTCTTACAAGGTTTGATATTACTTGTTGTGATAGGCCCATACCCATTGTCCAACAGGAAGAATGCTCAAAGGCACGTGCAAAGGAGTGTGCATGGAGAGTGTGCATGCACAGTGAACGTTTTTGGTGATTACAAGGCTGAACATAGCGGACATGCACAAGTGTCTGCATCTTTTGTATACATGCCACCATGGAACCTGGCAGACGATCAGCCATCTCTTTTGTTCTTTGCATTCTGGGACTAGTAATTTTGCCTTTTCAATTACAAATCCAGGACAGCAAGTCAAAGAGGCAAAGATTAAAATGGGACTCAATGACCATGTTTGTCATGACATGGGCATGTTGGCATGTATGCTTTGATGGCTGCTCTAGTTTGAGCGTGTGCTATAAATAAATCACCTGATGCAAAACAACACAGGGCACAGCTTTTGTAGTGTCATCTGAATTTCTTTTGAACATTTAGTTTATTATGTACCTCTTGCAACAGCATTTTTGTGTTCCCCACCACAAAAGGTTTAGAACTTTTCTCATCATACAATAATTATATGTACAACGCAGCGATGGCACCTTCCTAAGATCTCCTCGAAGTTCAGTCTACTTGTACCAATCCTGCTCTACGTGGACAACTCCATAATCTTGTCTCATAAACATTTTGTTTTTAAAAGCAGGCTTGGTAATTAAATTCTCAAAGAAGTCAGACACTTCCCCTACATGAAGATTGACACAAATGCGCAAGGGCAACACATTAGAGGCAGGCCTTAATTCAATAGCCAGGTTCATTTTGAGACATCGAAAATCTCTTCCGTGCAAGCATTGACAATGGTCCCAGGAAAGAGTGATGGAATCATGGCCTATGAGGCTGAAAAGTAGGGCCTGGACAATAGCGTATCACAAAGACGGGATTGCGAGAGGAGCTTCTGGAGTAGGATCCTCCGTTTGCCAAAGTCTTTTTACACCACCACCTTGGAATTTGACTGCCTTGTAAGTCCATCAGGACAAGCCTGCACAATGGTTCAGTTTTGTATCCAATCAAAAGGATTGTGGTGCCTTGAAACCATTCGGTGGATCAAGCATTAAGGGAGCATTTTGGTTTGTCAAGCCCTTAAAGTGCAGACTCCTTCAAGACGTAGAGCTGAATAAACTTGTGCTGATACCGCTCTTGTTAGTGGAATAGAACAGGAGTTTATCACAAAAAAAGCCATTATCTAAGTGGCAAAAAATCTGTAGATTGCAACAAAGAAGGAGCAGGAGTGGGACAAGTTTGTAAACATTAAGCACCATCCCATGGAGCAGCATTTGAGATTGCAGATCAACCACACCCTTGCTTGGTGAGTCTTTCGAATCCTCAAGAAAGTAAGCTTTGTCTTGAACAGAGAAAATGTCCAGTTGCTGGCAACCCTGGTGGCTACCAGTTTGAGAGGAGCAAGCACAAGGAGTTGGAAGGGAAACCCAAGGCATTTTATCTTGTTGTGTCCAGTTCATAATGACATTCCCAGAAGGAGGACGTTCAATCTGTCGAGAAAGGTAGTCAGCAGAGATACAAAGACAGTGGCTTTCTACAAAGTTATCTTAAATCAAAAGGTCATCGGGTCAGCAGATCATCTTAAAGAAGTATGGACAGAAATAGAGTGTATATTATCTGCCAGGGAAGGCCAGGAGTTTAAAAGTGGGAGTCTCAATTATTAGATGGTTTTGCACATTTCGTTCAAAGTTTGTCAGTTTTCTGTCACGAAAGGTCACTCTGGCTAAATGTGTTAAACAATTCTAATCTTTATAAAGTACCTATGATTGCCATGGTCCAGCCAGGATGTTAACTTATAAGAAAATACAGATTCCAGGGCCTTGAATAGCGAATCTGCCCCAAAACATTCACTGTAGCAAATAACATTGCGAGGACCTGGAACCTTCTAGAAAAGTTATGAAGGACACCGAAGTTCAGACGCTGAATAAGGGAACTGAGAAAGCTTTAAGCTCTGGCGTTTCTTTCCCAAAAGTTCTCATTTCTATGGAATGTACTTACCTTATTTAAAGCATTTATTTGATGTCCATTTTATTTGTATACGAAACGGAGCTAATTATTACTTTGCTAATTGTATACTGAAGTTGTGCAGGTGCGTGTTAGCGTTTGCCTGCATATACTTGTATTAGACGCATCATCAATATTATATTTTACGTGTGACCATTTGCAAAGGCCACGCAAAGGAGAACTATGAATTGATGTTAATGTAGTCTCTGTAAACAATATCAGTTTCAGGGCTAATTGCATGCAACTGTCATGTTTAGCATTTGGTCTTCAGCAGTGACTTGACATGCATAGTCTTGAAAGCATGTTTTTAGTTTGCAGCACATTTTCAAAAACGGTAAATGCAGAATTAATGTTTGCCCAGGCTTATGTCACTTGCAGTTTTAACTAAAAATTGTAATGTTTCTTTTGCCTGAGTACGCTGAACTTTTCACCCTTATTTAAAAAAAATGTCAGCAGTCAAACCTAGTTTAGGTTTCTTGCCCTAAACCTGTTTAAAGGTTCCAGACGTTCAAGCTACAAAGGGAATTAGGGGTTTGACTTGAATAAATTCACCCACTAATAATCTGGCATTAAACCCCCATTCCAAAGGCTAGAACGGTTGGTACCAAACCGGCAGCCCAAGTTGATGGCCCGAACGAAGCGAGTGTGGTTAATCAGGGCTCTGTGCCATTACCCCCCCATTCCAGCCCTTGGAACAGGGGTTAAGGCATTAGCACCCCGGGTTACCAAAGTGGTTGCTAAAAAAAGTGTTTTCAATCATTGAACTGGAAGTCGCGCGCTTCCCATTCAATGAATGAATATACTGATCCAAAATGACCGCCATGGTCTTAGAAGGTGGTGTGTTCCATACTCAGCACCTCGTCCATCACCATGGCGGCAGGAAAGGGGAAGCTGCTGTGGTGGACGGCTGCCTCCACAATCAGGTAATTGGGAATGGGGGGGGGCGTGGTTGGGGATCTTGAAATAAAATAATAAAGATACGCGAGAGGGAGGAAGGAAGATGGCAGCCCGCAGCGGTGAGGCATCCTGCAGGTTCCATCAAATGAGGGCTGAGATTATAGGTTTCACCCCGCGATCCGCGGAACCTGATTGGCTGCATCCCGCGCCCTGGGTGCTAATGATTTTTATGTAATGGCGTTTAGCCCGCCTGTTTACATGATTTGATAACCTTTAATTAGCAAATTTTGTTTTTGCTAGATTAAACCCATAAAACGTAATTGCTGGTGTAAAAATCAGTCCTTATGTACATATCTTGACATGCTTAACGAGATGCTAATAGTATTCAAATCATCTCAAACTGCGAGAAAAGATACCATAAATATGACGAGCCGTAGAAAAAATGGCTAAAATAAGTAATTGTTATTTTCGTGGCTCTGATATTTGCTGATAAATTAAAAGGAAATGATTAACTGTTGTCAAGACCTCAAACACCAGTAATCAATAGCAGCAAAGATGGCTGATAATGACTCATGTCTGTGATGTATTTCACAGTATGTTGATCGTTTTCTGAGTAATGTGTACAGAGCACTCCCACATATAAGCCTAATGCAGAAATTGTAAGTGAGGTGGAACAGTTATCTTTTGCAAGGATGTTTGCATGTGAAGAGAAATGTCTAAACAAGAAACCTAGCATCTCATTAATTCTATGAGATTATGGGAGTCTGTTAGGAGAACACAGCTACAGATGTTTTGCTATATAAGTACTCGAACTGTTACTAAAGGCAATCCATACAAAGAGCTGAACAGGACTTAAACATTCCTAAAAGAGAAAACAGCATATTATATAGAACAATGATTTATGCACTCTCTCCCTAAACCCCTTCTCTTAATCGTACCACCACTTGAACTCTCACCCAGGAGGAAGTCACTATCAGTGCCTGATCTAACTGCTCTGTTTTGGGCTGCAACTCATGCCGGCCTTAGCCACCGGTTTTAATGTTGATGGAACATGGTGTCATAGTCCAAAACATCTGGGGAGCCAACTGGATGTGGTGCCACAGTTTCCCTAGTTATTGGCAGGTCTGTATTTGGAAAGGCAGTGTAGGGACTTAATACAAGCTGCACTTGATCTATGATGACACTACACTCCCAAACTACATATGGAGGCATCGTTTCTGGTATCCAGTGATGTTAACGAACTTCAAATAATGAGTAACATTTTTAACAAACCTACAATACCCAAAAACACTGAATATTTTGCTAAAAATATTTATGGGGGTGGGGTCAGGGATTACAACGGGTGGGGAAGGGGTTGGTGTGGGGTTATAGACCTAGGGAAAGAGAGGGTGTGGGTGAGGACTTTTAGGTAAGATCATATGGAACCATTGTTTCCTTATAAGCAAAATGGACAGAGAAAACCAAATCCCTTCTTCGTGTTTAAATTAATACTGATAAAAAACATACAACAAGAAGTTGACTTATTTCGTGTTAGGCTTCCTGGCCAATAGTCTGAAGGTCGTCTGCTAAAGATGTAGTCGAGCACTATATTGCAGCCTTTGTGAAATCAAGGTGTGCAAGTCTTCTACAATGGACAACACGATGGCTACAGAATGAGGTCACCCTTGGCCTTTTGCCTGGTAGCACATTTATTGCAAAACTTGTAGTCAGAAAATATAGGAAGGCACAACTGAATATATATCGGGCAACTTCAACGCAAAGTAAATACTGTGCCGAACATTAAATTTCTAGCAAACATGAATTTAGTAAAGCTAGAGCATTCAAGTCAGAGGAACACCCACACTGGACCCCTTTCTGACTCACTCTTAGCTAAGTCATTTAGATGAATTACACAGTAAAATAAGAAAAGTCAAACATTTATTTGAAGCTTCATGAGTGGGGCGGAGCTAATCAGTAGACCGATCAGAAGCAAACACCTAAAAAATTATAACGTCTTTTTCTTGTGGGAATGGATATTGATGGAAAAAACACACCAAAAAAGCCACCCATGCCTCTTTCTGCGCGCACCCCCCTATTGCCAAATCATTTCTAGCACGGTCTGGCAACCCAGGGAAAAAACTCAAAATGTAGATTCCCATCAGAAAATGATCAAGCTTCTCCTCAGCATCAATATTCCAATGCCCCTAAAAAAAAGTCCTGATCCACACACAGGCTCTTTTTGTAACTGGTAAAAATCTGGCATAGCCTATCGTGGCCGTCATTAATGTTGTCTGCCAAGTTTTTCATATGATGGCCATCATTAATGTACTGGATTCCCATTCCTGGCAATGTTTAATGCCAAAGTTTGGTAAAATCTGCGAGAGGAGCTGAATAGCACTGGTGGAAGCAGTCAGGTACGTTCTGCCAAGTTCTCCATCATCTTAGATGGTGGCTACCAAATTAAAACTTGACAGCCAGTGACCAAGATCATGCTGGTGTGTGCCCCAGATGTGTCCTGGCCACAAGAAATGTGACTATAGGTGTTGGGCCAATCCTCTTCCCTGCTCAAACCGATGGACACTGGACTTAATTTAGAACCCCACATATCATGAGTTCTGTAGTTTGGATTGTTTTGTCTGAAACCCTTGAGACACATCTTTCCTTTTTTCACAGCAGAACATAAAACTTAAGCAGCATTGGCGTTGGTTATCTCACGTACGAAGTACACAAATAGTATTAATTTAGGATTAGCATCTGACGTCACTTACTGTGACAGAGGCTGCAGATGGCAGCAACATAATTGATTACTTCTTCAGGGTTCAGTGATTCTTAATCATAATTGCTCCACACTGTACATAGTTTCAGGGTTACAAAAAGGATTGTTTTCCAGATCCTGTCTATCACTATTGTATCCTTTTATGGGTCGAGCCTAAATTCCGGAGAGGAAAGTTTATGCTATACCACAAAAATCACTGCTTAGGTTCAGAATATGCTCTTCTTTTCACACTGTGCAAATATGGAAAACGAAGAAGGCAAAGCATAGGCTTTGGAACATAGGCCTGCAGTTTGCAGAACTGCCTTCCCATGACCCTTAAAGCAGTTGCAGATGAATATGCTTTTAGGAGTCAGCTGAAAACCTAACTATGTGCAGCCTAGTACTCCCTTCCTCATCAGTATTTAACCTGAGTTTACCTACTTGATAGCACTCAGCTACTGTGCCGAGAAGATCACTGGAAGTTGGCGGACTTTACAGCAACATTTTATGTTGTGTTATAATGTCTTTTGTAAAGATTTGGGTGTGTAGTTATACTGCGCAAACAGACTTCTTGTTCCAGTATTCAATACTCTAAAATGAGTTTGAGTCCCAAAACATAATCAAAAATAGATGTAGCCATCCAATATGTGTATGGTGGTTTATTCTTTGCACAGCCGACACATGTTTCGACCAATCGGTCGTCGTCAAAGCTGTTATAAATATAGTTGCAAAAATTGAATCGTCATCAACAAGAAAGTATACAATTGTTGGTAGGTGATTGGTAAATTATGCACCTCTTATGATTTTGATGTTTATAATCTAAGTACAATTGTGCAGGTAGCAAGAGTATTCAGTTCAGATATGCATTGTAAGTAACAAAAAAAGGGTGTACATACCCATGATCAGGCAAGGACAATCAAGGAGGGTGGGAGCAGTTACTGGGGAACTCAATGTAAATCTCTTAGCATAATATCATAATTCAATTGACATCATGTTAATAAAATGCTCACTTTGTTATAGTAAATAATTATCAATATTCATGTTGTATGTTCTGATTACACCCAATAAGATTATTTAGGGTGATAGTGAGTTTGAAAATATCTGAATACTTGTTGATGATTTGTTTCAATAATCACCCTGAACAATAGGGCGGAAATGTTGTAGCGCCCACACAGTGGTTAATAGGGCCTTGTCACATTCATTGAATTTCATTTCAACTTGGGAAAATGCTTTACTTGCATATGCAATAGTTTGGTGATTCACATCATGTTTTTGTGATAACACTGCTGACATACAATGTTCAGAGAACCCTATTTCTACAAAGAAATCCCTACCCTTTATGGGATATGCTAAACATGGTGCCTTCACAAGACATTCCTTCAATTTAGCTACTGCCCCAGACTGCTCTTTTTCCCATATCCAGGGTGTATTCAGTTTAAGCAGTTTAGTCAATGGTTGAGTAATTTCAGCATAATTTTCAATGAACTTTCTGTTATAGCCTGTCATACCTAATAAACTGTTTACCTCTTTCACATTTTTAGGGTCCTTTAGTTTTTGTATGGCCTCTATTTTTTTCTTTTGTAGATTTAGCCCATGTTCAGTCACTTCATGGCCTAGGAAGTTCACTTTTTTCTTGCACTATTGTGCTTTTTGTAAAGACACTTTGGCGCCTGCTTTCTGCAATTGGTGAAGTACATGTCTTATTTCATCAAAATGGCTTTTCAGGCTTTCATTTTTTATCAGGACATCATCCACATAAACTATGGTTCCTCTTTCCGCTGCATCTGGCATGGCTTTTCTCAAAAATATGCCAAATTCACTTCCACTATTGATGAACCCGAACTGAGCTCTAAGCCAGGCGTATTGAGTCCTGTCCAATGTAAAGGAAAATAAATTCTGTATCTCCTCTGCCAATGGCACGCACCAATATCCAGAGGTGAGATCTAATGTGGTAAACACTTTTGAACCATGTACCTGACCTAAACCCTGATCAATGAATGGTAGTGGCCATCTGGACACTGATACTCTTTTATTTAACTCCCTCAAGTCTGCACATAGCCGCCATTGACCATTTGGCTTTAACACACCTAAAATAGGTGTATTGGATGTGCTATGAATGGGCCTGATGATTCCCCGAGCTTCCAAATTCTTTATAATCTCTGCTAATGATTCTAAACATGCCAGCGGTAGTCTATACTGGCGTACAAATACTGGACTTCTGCTAAACCCTTCTGGTAGTGTGGCCACATGTAAATCAGTTAAACCGCAATCATAAGCATCTTTTGCAAATACATCCTTAAACTCCATAAATATCTCCCTCAGATTGTTTCTAACCTCATCGCTGTCACACGCATCTGCTAAGGAGATCTGCTCTTCTACCATTTTGGAAAATTCTGGAAAATCTTCTGGTAAGGGAATCTCAGCGCTTTCCTCTAACTGTGTGGCTGTGACTTTTTGTAAAGCTGACACTTTTAAATATTTTGGCATATCAGCTTCCACTTCAATGGGCTGATTTTCTGTTTCATTTTCATTTAAATTAAATATTATGCAATCCTCTTGATGGCAGCACACTGTCCCATTTGAATCATAAGGATACACAGAATGAATTTTAAATATTCCTTTGGGCTGAGAGTCCACGTGTTCTGGCAACTCACCCTTGGCATCTACATACTTTTCAGGGATATTTCCAATCACCATGTTATTTAAATCTGCCGTATAATGTGATTTTTGTATGGCCATCCTTAATGGGGAGTTTTCCTCTAAATGAATATCCTGACAACCTTTATTATTTACCATAATTTTTACAGATCCTTCACCAATATCTACCAATGGAATGTATTCATAATCCAGGCCTTGCTGTTTTATGGATTCATTCAGGCATACAAATGCATCAGAGTCTTTCATCTGCTGTCCATTTTTGCATTTCAGTGTTATTGCAAACTGTTTTGTAAATGCAGGAATAATAGTATCTTTCCTCATTTGTAATTCAATTGCATAAGGAACCAGTTGTGCACAATGATAAACCCTTCTTTTGTCTTCAAATTCAGGTGCCGGACCACCTAGGCGTGACCATATTTTTTGATTAAGGAAGTCTAACACCATACACATTCTGTGCATGATGTCATTGCCCATGTAAAATTCATTTTGTGCTCCACTCACTATCCATACATTATGGTAAATTGTTTTCTGCCCAATGCTAATTTTAAGCATGCATCTGCCTGCAATTCGGTTTTCAAAGTCTGGACTGTCCAACCCAGAAACATATCGGTTTTTGATCCTAAATTTCGGGATTTCCTCCCTCTCCATTATTTTTTGCAACAATTTCTCATTAATGAAGCTCCTCTCCTGTTCAAGCGCTAAAGTGGCTTTTATTGTTTTAAAACAGTAATTTATACCAACATGAACCCATGGTTGCTCATCTTCCATGTGTATTTCAGCAAGAGTGGTAATGTGTTTTTCTGAATCTGTTTTAGGAGCAATATTCTGTTTGATTGTTTTCTCTTTTAAATAAAAACGTAATTTGTGCTCATCTATGGCAGTCTGCCAATTTTTCCTTGGGTCCAAGTATATTTGTACAGGTAGTCCTTCATTGTCGCTCTGCATTTTGTCTTGACACATTAATATAACAGTGACACTAGGTATGCAACTATTCTGGAGATATACCTCCACAGCATCATTTGTTTTGGCAACGGTGTGACATTCATTTATGTTGCTGTTTTGTGATTTTAGTTTCTTAGGTCTCAATGGTTTATTGGTTAAGGACCACATCACTCCATTCACCCCATCTATGACAGGAGACAATCTTTTCAGGCAATCTGTCCCCATCAGAAAGGGAATTTCACAAATAGATGTGATCAATACCTCTTGTTTCATTCTGTGCTTTCCTATTTTTATGTCAACCTCAGTTACACCTATGATGGGCACCTCCTCCCCATTAAAGTTATACACTGGACCTTGATTTTCCTTCACTGTGATCTGATTCTGTGGGGGTCTCCCTTCATTGATACTCTTTACCAGCTCCTTGGACATAATTGTGGCCTGTGCGCCAGTGTCAATCATAGCAAATGTTTGGCATTTTTCTTCTACAGTGATGGGTGCATAATATCTGTCCTCAACTTCCTCTAATACACATAAGAAGTGTGAATTCTTACTGATTTCAGGGCTCACCTTTCTCAGGCCTTTTTCACTTTTGGCTAAACCCATTGGTAAATGGAAAGACGTTTTTCCCTCCTTTTTACCCATTTCTGCGCGAGAGACTTTATTCATTTCTCCATGATCAGAGGTTTTTTGGAGTGTGGCCACTGTTCGCCCATCCATCTGGGTAACATCAGGGACCACATTACAACCTTCCAACTGAACATGTGTAACAACATCATTCAGCAATTTGTCATTGTTTAATTCTGTGCATTTGTGATCATTTAGTGTGATACCAGCCCTTTCAGCCTCTTCAAAAATATGTGGCTCAAAGAATTCTTCAGATGATTGACCTGTAATCTCCTTTTGAGTATTTCCTTTTTCTGCCTGTGTTTGGTCATTGTTTTGCTTGCCCAGGGAAGGAACTATAGCATCCCAACTTACTCCTTGTTCACTGGTATTCCCCATGCAAGAGTCATTTTTCTTAAATCTGTCTCTTTGTTCTTTTGGCATTTCCGGTGTTTCTTTTTTATTTGCACAAATCTTCAATGTTTGATTTAGTTCTAGGTTAAACCGTACCTCTTTTTTAGAAGTATTTGCATTTTCTGTTACATGTTCATTTATTGGTGCTTTCACTTTTAAATCATTATGCATCTCAGAGTCATTATGCAAAATTACATCAGGGCAATCTGTCTTTTTGGCACTGCAGGTGTCATAAGTACTTAGTCACTTCTCAGAAGCCCCCCGGTCATTTCTAGGGCCATCAGCCCCCTCTTTAGATGGTTGTTTTTGCACTGTATAGAGCTTTCCTATTTGCTCAGCTAACATTTTCACTTGGGCCTCAAGGCACTGGAACCTTTCCATCTCTCTAGAATCCTCTTTCTGTGGCCTAGGTCGATATTGGTTGTTTTCCACCTGATTGGATCTATTCTGATACCTCTCAGGTGATTGATGTCTGTTGGGATGGTTTCTGAACTCTTGATTCATTTGTGGAGGGGAGCGGGGTGCACCTATACTTTGATTATAGTCCCCTGGTGGGGAATCATTGTACTGACGTGGATTGTAGTTCATGTTTTGCCTCATGTCCCGTCTCTCAGATTGTGGGTACTGGCCCCTATGTTGATTTCCATTATCAGTAAATCGATCCACATATCGGGGTCTATCCTGATTACCATATATCATGGTGTTTGGATCAAATCTGCTCTGTGTCCCCAATGTCTGGTAGGGACCATCATTTCTTTGATATTGATTTTGTCTCTGGTTATTGTTCATACCTGACATATCAGGCCGATATCCTACCCGGGGTCTGTCCCCTAAATACCTAGGGCTGATGTAGCTCTCCCTATTACTAGGATCATGTGATTGGAACATTGGTACAGGAAAGGGCGATCTTTGTTGATTACCCCTTTGTTCAGGTGTCACATTATTTTTACCTGGGCTTTGAGCAGACTCAAGGGACATTTTGGCTGACCTGATTTCCAATACTGTGGCTGAGGGTTCTTTAGATTTAGGTCTAGTATCTTTCATTTTATCACTTTCTCTACCCTGACAATAGAGTACCTCATATAGTTTTGTGCTTTGATGTACAATCCATTCAAGGGACTTGTCACGGTCAAATTCACGGACCAATTGGGATATGATGTCTTTCTGTAGCTCATAGAAGTATGCAGTTTTAAACTCATTGGAATTTGGGTCAAAAGATACATCAAAGCGAGAAAATGCTCTTCTTAAGTCTTATAAAAATTGGCGAGGGGATGTATTAGGCCCAGCAGTGATTGTGTAAGCGACTTTCTTTGCCTCCTGCAATGACTGAAAAGGAGAAAAATGACGCCTAATTTCTTTTTCAAACTCCACCCATGTCATATTCTGCTGTTTATTTAATCCCCTTATGATGCTGGCTGTCGGGGCATCTAAAGTTAAATGAAAATATTGTCTGTACTGTTCCTTAGGTATCTCGAGTGCTTTAAAAATGTCATGAACCGCCTCTAAGTGATCCTCAATGCAGCATTCACCTCCCTTTTTAAATGGTTTGATCAGGGCTTTGATGGATTTCATTATTTTTATGGGGCTACTTGTTGCAATGCATGGAATTGCACTACTTTGTGATTCAATCCTGTTCTCAGGTGTATGGGATTGGTGGCTGCCCCCAATGGTAGTATCAAATCCCCCAAGGGCGGTGCAACCAAGTTCAGTCACCGGCCCAGTCACTGGAGCACTAGCTCTTTGGGCAGAACTAGAATTCACCTCCACTCCATTGAATATGGTACCCTGCCGCCTCTCCTGGGACCTGGGAATGCACATTTGTTGTTCTAAGTCTTTACACTTTTTAAGGAGCCTGCGTGCTTCATTTTGCAGATAGTTGTTTTCATCACACATTTTATCTATTACCTCCTGCATGTCGCACATTTGCATTTGGCATTCATTGAATTCTTTCTTTCTCTTGTCTTTTTCTTGAATCATTTTAACCATTTCTTGCTCTGCACCTTGGAGATCACTTTCTTTTTCAAAATTTTCTTTTAGTAAAATCTGCATTTCTGAAACAATCTCATCTTTATCCTGTCTAATGTGGTCCACTAAGGCTTTTAAGTGTACCAATTCTTGCTCACTATCCTCAAATTGTTTCTTGCTTTCGGATAACTGAGCATCAAAGTCTCTGCATTTTAATTGCATGTCTTTTTGGCATAGATCCAATTCTGCTCTTAACATTTCCTGATTTTTACTTGCCCCATCTAATTCAGTCTTTAACCTGTTAATTAGCTGGGTATCATTTTCCTGCATTCACAGGGACCTATTCAAAATAAACCATATTTTGCCGCATAGCCGTATTAAACAGTCTTTCTCTGCACTTTTATCGGCTGCATTCAATAATCTTGTAAGGCAGACCTGAATTATGCTGCCTGCTGCAAAAATATTGTCTAGTTTTTCTTTCTGCACCTCACCCTGAAAGCGGTCATGCCATTCTAAGGTACTGTTCGACGACCACGTCCCATGTGCAAACAACTTTGCCTCTAAATATTGCACTAGGTCTGAGAATGTGGTTTCCCTTTGTGACATTCTGAAATTCGTTTTTAGTAACACACTGCTATTATGAAATGGGTTCCCTTTAATGTACAGATGGCAGTGTGAGACACACTTGCCATGCCCAGTAGGTGCTCTGTGATCACTTTCCCGGCCAAGGCACCATAAATATGTTGGGTATTTTGTGTAGATTTGGGGCCTGGCGGTATTTTCTTACCGCCGAAAAATAATTTAGCAACAATTACTCCTTGTATTCAGATTGGGTTATGTATAATAATAATACAGTGGATATGCTTTATTTCAGTACACAGACATGCGTGGTTGGTATGCGTGGTTGGTATGCGTGGTTGGTGGTATTTTGGTGAGCATAATTCCTTTGTTTTATTTGTGGCCCCAATATCCAGAACCCCTTATTTTTGTTTAGATTTTTCGTGTAATCACTATAGAGACCTCAGGATTGCATTTCAGGAACACCACATTTTCATTTTTAGTGTGCCACCATGGGCAATTTCTCGCTGTCTTATCTACGGGAGCGAGCTATCATGTGATAATTTTCACTAATTTATATACGGTAGTGAACTATGTCCCGGGTCTCTATTTTTGCTGACTCATGTACCTTCAGCAAAAGGCTATAACACACACAGTTAGTTATAATTGCTCATACTGAATGATATTGTGCACACAGCTGCAGCTAAATCTTATTTTTATCTACCTTAAAAATGACAATTGCACTGTCTAAACATCTCCCCACATCATCAGCACTGTATTGGTAAATGCACAAATGAAAGAGAAAATAAAACATACCACCCGTCTGCTTTCAGATATTTTTGTGTATTATAAAAGTTGCATTTAAACACGATCTCACTCTATTACAGAAATAAATGAAATAGCACAGTAACAGCATTATTTGTGATACACTGAGAAGAAAGTGGCGGGGAACAAGAATTCAATTTGCAACATTAAACACGTGGGTACAGCACAGGAATCTCCTTTCCTACACTGACTGAATATTTTCGCACACTCGGCCCCCACACTTCAGCAAGATAATTACCTGGCTTATTCAGTATGTAACTTCTTTGGCTGGTCGCCTTCTGGAGGGGTTCACCCAGCAAGGACAAGCATCTGCTGTCACTCAAACTGGGACTTGTTGACTGGAAATCCCAGTCTCTGCAACCAAGTTGAATCTGCTTTAGGAATCAGGCATCCCCAGCTATCAACCCATTCCTTCTTCGAGCTGTGTCAAGATGTCTCTTCCTAGCTCCTTCCTCGAGATTATACAAGAAAACTCTGGTTACCTCCTACCAAAGGATCCTAACCAATAAAATTCTATCATGCCCTAACCACCCTGTGCACACAATGGCTTGGCTTATACAGTTGCAACTGTAACCAAACTGATTTCCTGCTTATTCGAGGTCTTTGCTTCCTGCAGTTACTGTGGACAGAAGAGCAGAGCAAAAAGAAAAAAAAACTGAATGTGCATTTAAATAATGACTTTCAGAGCCTGTCATTTTCCATTCATGTTGCACTGAAGAACACATTATTATTAGTGGGTTATGATCAGGTTAGTTGTTAATGAGGTTAGTTTATTAATTTTCAAATGTGTCTCTTGCAACATAGGCATTTCAGGTGAAAAATAGTGCGCATTTTGAATGTACAAATGTGTGCTTTTAACTGTGAAAAAAAATGATTTGCTTTTTATATGTACAAATCGTTTTTGACTGAATAACCTACCCTCACTTATATGTCCATGTTACACTGGCAACACATAGCTTGAAACAATTGCATCATAGCAATGCACCAAACCCATGCAATGGTACTGCATAAAAAAAAAACATGCTACACATTGATCCTGTGCAGTAGTGCTGTACTCTGTGTTGTAACACGCTAAATAACCTTACAGACCCTACCAGGTGCTGTTGGTCACCCAGACAGCAGTGAGGGTGGCTGGAAAGAAGCATTGGATCCACGCGACGCATGTCAAGAAACTTCCTCACCCGACGCCACACGTTACAGAAGAAGCAGAACCCTTTGCTGATGATACAATCTCAGATCCTGGAGTAGCAAATAGCGCTGTGAGTGTGTCGGAGAATCTCTCGGAGCCCGTGGAGCTTGGGGAACAGTCCATTTTGTCTCCACACTCTTTGGAAAGATCACTTCCGGAAAGCGTTGTTTCAAGTTCTGCGACTTCCGTCGCCTCTGATACGTTGCTTCCCTCAGGAAGTGACGTTACCTTATTTCCGGATCAAACAGTACCGGGAATCACCAGGAAGACCTTCGACGAAGAAAATAGAACTACGGCATGGGTTTTGCCTGTGCATCTGGAAAAGAAAAGAGTCATTGAGAGTTATGTTCTTGCAAAAGAAAGTTTTTGAAAAAGAAAGGGATTCTGCTGGCTAGGGTTGGGGAAGGACTAAGAAGTCGCGCGACCGTAGTGTCACCAGCAACGGACATTGGGGTCGTCGATTGAGAAACTACGATGCCTGCCACCTCCACCGCTACTGCTCGCATTGGACTTGTAAATAAGGGGGTGACCAACTCGGACAATGAACAATGTGCCTGGGCCCCGAAAACGTATTGCTGTGTTGTGATAATAGTAATTGGAATTTGTATAGTTACTGCCGTGGGACTCTGGTACTTCAAAGAAATTTATCCTCTAGAGCCTCTTCTGCCAATTGAAATTGTACCTACTGCTTTGACTCCCTCTGTACACCTTCATACTTTGTCACCTAGGGACTCCCAGCATAGACGAAAGTGCCATAATAACACTTTAATGATAATAATGAATTCAACGCATGCAATTTTTAATAAGAGTAATTGCTGGATCTGCACCCATTAACCGCAACATGGGAACAAGGGGCTAGGATGGTATATTCACCCTTTACCCTTAACGACTGCTTGCTATGCCTCTCTTAGAGCACTATTCTTTGGTCGTTGGAATGACAGCATCTCAAGGAACTTTGATCGAACTAATTTAAATAATTTTGAGAAACGTGAATTGACTCCCCTGGGATGCTCACTTTTTGCAAATAGAAGTAAGCCTAATGTTGCTTCTATTAGGCCATCTGATAAACTGTCTCTTCCTTTCCAAACTCTAATTTCCTTTAAAATGGCTCTTATAGGCAATAAGGACGCTGTGCCTCCTTCCTACTCCATTAACCATAGCCCCGATTCAGTGCCCTTTTGTGTACAAAGAAATGGCACTCGGTCAATGGGAGATTTTGAAGGTTGTGTGAACATTGTAAATTTGACCGGAGAGAACAGGCCTCTATATGTAGGGGGCCTGTCTATTTCGTTTGCGGTAGTACAGCATTTCCCTGGTTGCCCAAGGATTGGCAGGGAACCTGTTATTTAGGAATCCTGTTACCTGGGGTATTCATAGCTAGTACATTGGAAGTTTCTAAGGCTCGCCCACGGCAGGACGAGAATGGAGATACCCCAGGGCAAATATTGGGAGATATAACAAAATCAGTTGTGCCATTTTGGGGACAGATAGCAAATTCTGAAAATATTAGGGGAGTAGCAAGAGAACCATCAACCGGACCACGGATATACTCTATAATATGACACTGGAACAGAAAGCAATAAGATTGGTAGCGCTCCAAAATCGGATGGCATTAGATGTCATTCTGGCAGACCGTGGTGGAGTATGTAAATTAGTGGGGTCCGCTTGTTGTGTTTTCGTACCAGATTCCTCACCGACAATTTTCAAAGCAATACAGAACTTGCACATCCTTAGTTCAGAAGTGCATGTTCCCATGGGAGATTGGAGTATTAGTGCTTGGTTCTGGGATTCTCTACGATCTTGGGGTTGGAAGGTGCTTTCTGTCATACTGGTTATTTTGGGAATCCTGCTATTCCTTTGTTGCTGTATCCAATGTCTACCCAGTATATGTGCAATGCTAGGGGGATGTTGCGCTCAGGCAGTGAGCACGATAGGGCACAAAATGTATGCCCCAGATACAGCATCTAAAGAGTTTGTGTTGCAAGAGGTTCTGGTGAACGACCTAATGGCTATAGATATTACAGATAACGATTCAGGATGTATGGACGACAATGCATGGAGTTATTTACAAAGACATTAGAAATGGTATTAGCACTTGGCATAGGCCAAAAGGAGGGTTTGTCGGAATAGAAACAATATTATGCCTCCTATTGTAATAATTGTATGTGTATTGGCCTACGCCAAGTTTTCTAAACATCATGTGCGAACAAACTCCATGGCAAGGTCTTGACCTTATAGAAACCAATGTAAGCCGCCATCTTGGATTGAGCCACCATTTTACGTTCTCTTGTTATGTAGAAGTCACCCTGAACATCAAAATGGAGGCCAAATGACATTCTGAGTAAGATTCTGGCCGTTGTGACCTCCGTACAACTGAATAATGAATATGCCTGCAGGCCACTTGTCGGAGTCGCAAACAGGGACCTTGTCCTACTGTTGACCTATATGTAAATGTACTACTTATATCAGCGAAACTAATCGAAATGCATATATTAAAGGATTGACCTGGCAAGGAACCCTAACACCAGAATTAAATATTTCGCAGAATGGTTAACCCGCAAGAGGGTTGGCCAAGGGCTGGATAAATTGTATAAAAGGCCCTGGTATTCCAAAATGCGGTCTCTCACTAACACATCGAACCCTTGTTGAAGTTCGTTATGTTATACTGAGAGCCGAATAGCTATCTGTTTGTCAATTGACTTGGTAACTGTTGTAGCTTGAAATAAAGCACTTGTATGTTTCTTTGTAACCTGTGTTGGTGTGTTTCTTTTTGGGCTTGCCGGCCTCATATTATTTCTCTGTTTTCACAGGTAGACTTCCAGATCGATCTTTTAAATTCACCTGCAAACTAAGAAGTATTTTGCCACCCAGGTCAAACAGCATAAACCTAGAGACATTCCAGATGTGCCTAGTGCTTTTTCCATCACAGATATTGAGCATACCAACTTGCTTGTCTCATTCGCCTCTGATTCAGATATTCAACTCACAGAGACCTGTCAAGAATTGGGAGTAGAATCACTTAACCTTCCAGTACAGGAATTAAAGAAAAAGTCAAAATTCACCCTACAGGTATCTAATGAGAATATCATAGAAACATTCCAACATGCCGTCACCAAGGATATTCACAAGCATATGGATAAGATGACAAGGATCCCTTCCTATAGAGGGAAAAGTAACCTAACTAGACAGGAAAAAGAAGCCCTTGACAATTTGTGCACAGACACCAATTCAGTTGTCCGAGAAGCTGATAAAGGGGGCAACATTGTGCTGTTCAATATGAAAGACTATCTCCACATGGGACAACTGCACCTTCAAACACCAGGGTGCTACAGGAAACGTCCAAGTAATCCAACTAAGACCATCTTCCATAACTTGCATGTAATGATAGACAACTGGCACAGAAAAGGTGGCATTACGGATGATGAGAAATTCATTTTGAAAACATGTAATCCTGTGATCCCGGTCATGTATTTTTTACCCAAAATCCTCAAAACCTACAACACTCTGCCGGATCTAAGGCCAATAATGAGTGGGATAGGGTGGGTTACCGAAGGACTATCCAGTTACGTTGATAACATACTGAAGGACTTTGTAATACAGATGCCAACTTATCGGAGGTACAGCACATATGTGCAACAGATTCTATCAACCATTGAGTGGAAGGATGACTATATGCTTGCAACTATTGCTGTGACAGCTCTCTACAAGTCAATTAGTCACAAGCTGGCTATACGTACTATTGATTATGTGTTTACAGATCATTCTGCTTCATTTCTGAGACATGTGGAAATGTTGAAAGATTTTCTGAAGTTCACTTTAAACAACAATGTTTTTCTTTTTGATGAAGCATTCTACACTTAATTGAAAGGCATGGCAATGGGGGGCAAATATGCACCCTTCCTTACTAACCTTTTCATGTCTAATTTGGAGGACCAACACATCTTCAATAAAAACATATACCTTGAGAATGTGGTTTTGTGGAGACGTTTTATTGACGATGTGCTGATAATTTAGAAAGGCTTTGCTGCCGATTTTGACTCTTTTGAAAGGCATCTAAACAGTAATGCATTTGGCATTAAACTGAGTGGTGAGAGTGACAGCACATCAATCAATTTTCTGGATCTAACCATTTATATCTCTCAGGGGAAAATTGAGACCATGACATATCGTAAACCCACTAAGGTTAACGGCACACTACGTGCGGGTAGTTGCCATTGTAAAACTATTGTTATGAATATCCCGGCTGGGGCTGAAACTGTGGCAGGGCCAACAGCGTTGACCCCCTCAGCATCCATTGGGGGTCTGGCTAAAGTTAATGTGCATCTGCGCCTGCTCTCTTGGAATATTGCCAGCGCAACGCGGAAACTTAAATTGGGCCCAGAGATGGAACTTCTTCAAGCTAATTCTTTAATCCTACTTCAAGAAACCTGGGCTTTGGAACCTCCGCACCTTGTTGGTTTCATTTTGTTTGCTATTCCTGCTAACAAAAAACCGAGAGGTATATATTATGGTGGTCTGTGTATTTTGATTAAGGTTGCCTTGGATTGTAGGATTGAGGTGTAGGATTGAGGGGATTCAACAGAGCTGGATTTTTTGCAGGTGGTCTCTTTATCTTTTGGCAAGGGGAAGGAGATTTGTATTATTAATTTTTACAACAGTCCTCACATCTCCGACCTTGAGAGACTCGTCAAGGTTAAAAAGTACATTGAGACCTTGTTGTCTAAGGAAAGAAGGAAGTTTAACTCTTATATTTGGGGTGGGGATTTTAATATAAAAATGGGGGGGGCCTAGACATGGCTGTTCTAGACCCCCTTGAGGACAAGATAGAGATTTCCCGCCGAGGAGCATGCGATATGGAAGAGTCTGCCCAAAGGGCTTGCAGTTTAATTTATGGTTGCTGGAATGGGGTTTCCGTATTGTCAATGGCCGAAAGGCTCCAGATATACCAGGGGAGGGGACCTTTAAAAATCATCAAGGCTCTTCAACCATCGACTATTTTTGCATCTCAGTAAATCTCTGGGAATGTGTAGTAAGCTTCGAGGTGTTGGCGGATACCCATAGTGACCATATGCCCATTTGCCTAACACTCAAGGGTTTGATGGGGGAAAGGGCTTCGCAAGTTATAACCCCTAGCCCCCGGCTGGGAATACCTGCTGGTTCCAGAAGAAACAAGTGGGGTACTATCCTAGAGGAGGGGCTTCACTATATATCCTTAAATGAGAACAACTCGCTTGTGATGGACATTCTGGGTAACCATCTGCCTGCGCAAGTAATTGTAGAGAAATGTGTAGAATTGTTGGCTGCTTTAACATCTAAATTCTCTAAAACTATAAAGGCCAAGGGCACTGTATCGAGAAGGGGTGGTTAGATGAGGCTTGCAAAAAGGCAAAGAAGTCGTTGCTGAGTACTTTAAAGGACCCGACTAGTGGGAGATTGAAGATTGCCCTAGATAGAAAAATGTATCAACAAGAGTTAAAGAGAAGAAAATGGGAAATAGAACAGGCTGCCTGGGAAGGTTTTTTGAACTCCGCTATGCGGGGGGATCAGAAGGCTTTTTGGGCTTTTGTAAAAAGTGGCCCGGCGGGGTGTTGGTCCAATATGGGGAGTGGCACCCACGTGGAAGAAGGGCGCACTTTGGTAGCCTGTTTGGGTCTGAAAAATCAGATGTCGATTTAGATTATAGTGGCCCCTGCCTGAGGTTTGAGGTGGAGGAGATTGCTAAGGCAATTAAGCTCCAGGCGCATAACCGTGCCCCTGGTCCGGACATGATACCCTCGGATTTGTTCCAGGAACCAGTCGATCTGTGGGCCCCTCTGTTGACTGTGGTGTTTAACGCATGTCTTAAAGCAAGGAAATATCCTCCCTCGTGGAGGAGGGCGATAATTTTCCCTATATTTAAAAAGGGAGACCTGTCTAGCCCTGGTGCATATAGGCCCATTTCTTTATTAGACTCCTTGTTTAAAATTTTTGGCAGAATTCTGCTGGCCCGTATTGAGTCCTGGATTGAGGAACAGTCTGTTCTATCCGATATCCAATTTGGGTTTCGTCCCGGAGTGGGCACCTTAGAACAGAGCCTCAATCTATACTTGCTGGTGGCTAATTCTGTTTTCTGTCAGGGCAAATCAGTTTATTTGGCATTTATGGACCTAAGCACCACCTTTGATAAAGTAGATCGAGCTAAGCTCTGGGCAGTGCTTGGGTCCTTAGGGTGTCCAGGTGAAATTTTACAGGCCCTGGTAGATCTCTATATGGATAATGAGGCCTGTGTTCGCAGCGGTTCTGGCGGGCACTGCACGGCCTGCTTTCAGGTGGGGTGTGGTGTGAGGCAGGGCTGTGTATTGGCCCCCATTTGCTTCTGCCTTTATATCAATGCCCTCTCACAGGACTTCATAGGTGTATTGGCCGATTATCTAATTTTGGGTGGTAGGGGGTTCCCAGTATTGGCCTATGCTGACGACACTGTCCTTTTGGCAAGAACACCTTCGGCCTTACAGATTCTGATCAATGCCTATTCTTCGTTCATGGACAATTTGGGTCTAAAAATTAATTCTAAGAAATCTGCGGTAATGGCGTGCGTTGGTAGAAAACGTCCTGCGCCGATGAAACCCATGCTCTGTGCAGGAGAGATAATCCCCACAGTTAAGTCCTTTGACTACCTTGGAATACGGTTCTCTGAGGCATTAAATGGCAAAGATCATGTGGTAAAACAATCTGTCAAGATGAGTCAACAGCTTGGTGGTATTGCACGGTTTATGTCACAGTGTAGGGGTCAGCCATTGGACGTGATTCTCAAGATTTATGGTAACCAAACTGTGGCCTCTACCCTGTATGGTGCAGCTATCTGGGGCTTCCAGAATGCAGAGGAAATACAGAGAAAGGAGAGCAATTTTTTCAAAAATTTGCTCGGGCTTCCGCCCAGTGTTTCTGGTATAGCGGTCCACGGGGAGCTGGGTGTGGAGTTCTGGGAAGATCAGTGGGCACTGGCCCCTTTGCTTCTTTGAGTTAGGATATGGGCTAACGAGCACGCCACCTTGTGTCAAACCATCTTACGTACTGTGACGGACAAAAGTGGCTGGAAAAAAAATCCTTGATTAGCGTATGTTTTTTCATCTCTGGGGGAAGCTAATTTGGGTGCCCTTTTTCTGCCTGCTTCACTTATATCCAAGAGTGAGGGGACTGTTTATAAAGCCATGTTGGGTGAAGTGATAGTAAGGAAAAGAATTTTGCTGGAGCATGGCCATAGTAATGGCGAATTGCACTCCAGCATTAGCTGTTTAACGGGAATTCAACCGTATTTGCTCTGGAGTGCGTTGAAAAAAGACAGGTGGTTGATCTCTAGGGCACGGTTCAACTGCCTTCAGCTGAATGGTAATATTTATAAGTGGAGGAGTTCTCTCGTCACAGCTAGCTGCCCAGTTTGTGGTTATTGTAGAGAAGATCTCTCCCATTTGCTGTTCTTCTGTACTGGGTATGTCGGTATACGTAAACTGACTTTGATCCCTGCCCTTACGAAGACGGTGATCCGCACTCATAGGGCTGCTCTAGTGTTCCTTCTGAGTGCTGAAACAGTTTTTACAGCATGGGCTCTCCTGACGTTTTTGAAAAGAGCGATGTATTTCAGAAATAGTATTTTGAAAGTACAAGGTGGCGAAGTCCTGTAAATAAAGTATAAATGCATCTGCAATGGGACAAATGGTACGTGTATAGCTTGTGGTATGATCCTTCACTCAATGCTTTTAGAATATAGCCTCTGTTGAGATACATTATTTTTTTTTAATAATTAAATGTATTTTTATACTGCTTTTAGGAATTGTTTATTGATTGTATTCTCATGGACTGGTAATCTTATGAATTTGTAAATTGGAACTGTGTATCAATGTGTTTTATTTGTTGTTTAATGGTTGTTTTTACACATCCGAATAAACTTGATTGATTGATTGATTGATTGAATATCCCGGCTGGGGAATTCTACTGGGCATGACGCAACTGCAGTGCTGATATCTCATTCTCACAAGAGAGCAAACTCATAACCACAAGATTTAGAGATAGAGGCTTTTCTGACAATGTTATAGCCAAAGCACGCATCAGAACAGATAACAACTCAAGAGTTGACATGCTGAAACTCGACAATACCAACAAATTATACATTTCCTTGATGTCCGTACTAGATATTATCACACAATATTCCACTGATGTGCACAAGCTATACAATATTGTACAAAGACACTGGGATCTTTTAAAATTGGATAATGATATCTTGCCCTTTCTCAGTGACAAACCATCTTTTGTATATACGAGAGCACAAACTTTGAAAAACAGACTTTGTCTTTCACACATTACTACTTCTAAGTCCAAAGGATTGGAGTGGTTGAAAACAGTGAAGGGTTTTCATAAAAGTGGAACCTGCAATGTTTGCAAGCATGCATATTCGGACTGTGAAGAATTCACTACACAGCTAGGTATTAAAACAATGATCACTGACTTTATCAACTGTAGGAACAAGTTTGTGGTCTATGCAATTGTGTATGTCTGCCTGAAGGTATATGTAGGCAGCACCATCAGGCAGCTCTTCATCCAAATTCGAGAACACCTTAGTAGTCTCAAGAAACAAGATCACTTGCTACCATTGGCCACTCATTGGCAGGAATGCCATCAGATGGACAATGTTGATGACATAAGATTCATCGGCCTAAAGAAGGCCTCTATTAGGAAGAGAAGATGGGACTTGAAACTCAAATTGAGACAATTGGAAGCAAAACCCATCTGTAATTTACGATGTGTCCAACATGGTTTGAACACGAACCATGCAACATATGTTTTCTTGTGATTTAGATATGTATTTCCTATCTGCAATGTGTAACTTTAGAATTGTCTTGATGAGATCCATCCAAGTATCACCCAATACCTTTAATCATCAAATTTGACACCTCCTAGTGTTTTATCATAACCAATTAGTTATCAAGATTATATAATTATGACTGTCATATGGGACACTTACTCTATTTTACATAGTTCACGACATGAGACACGATCGAGAGACCTAAACAATACTCGCCTGACTAGCGCGGCATATTGTTTGGGATACATCCCGGATATACACATCAGAAGGTAGGGTGTATTCAACATTTAATTATATTGAACCATATTGGATACACTACTAAGGTTATCTGACCCTTCATTCTCTTGCCATTGTAGTTATTGGGACGTCACTAAATTGGAATCTTTGACTCAGGCAGGCCAACGTGCAACATTATAGCATACCCAGAGGTGAGAGAAAGGGAAATTCTAATGCGAATGTAATATACCATATAGATTATAAATCTCTCTCCATCACTCCTAGTGCATGGAGCTCACACAGCCAACTGGTTATTATATATATTTTCAGGCATCAAAGGCAAGAACCATGATGGTCTTGAATAATAGTAAATGAATGAGGCATCATAATTACCAACCTGACCAAGTGAATCATCACAAGAATTTTGCGAACAACTGGCTAGGGTAAGGTTCCCATTTTTCAATGAGCTATCTACTCTTGAGCTACTTATTGCTTGCATTTAAATGAATGTCGAGTCAAAATGTTTACATAGAATTCTTTCCCATTTTATGTCTAACTTTTGTAGGATTCATCCCCTGAACTATTTGGTGAGTTATCTGTTTTCCCAAACTGCATGACCTTTAACAAGCACAATTGGAACACTTGTGCATTGGTATACAGATATTTTCTAACTCACTATCACCCCAAAAAATTTTATTGGATGTAATCAGAACATAGAACATGAATATTGAAAATGAATTACTCTAACAAAGTGAGAATTTTATTAACATGATGTCAATTAAATTATGAGCTTATGCTAAGGGATTTACATCTTGTTACCCCGTAACTTCTCCCGCTCTCATGATTGTCTTTGCCTGATCATGGGTATGTACACCCTTTTGTTGTTACTTACAATGCATATCTGAACTGAATACTCTTGTTACCTGCACAATTGTACTTTGGTTAATTATGCACCACTTATGATTTTGATGTTTATAATCTATCAACTATCAACAATGGTATACTTTCTTGTTGATGATGATTCAATTGCTGCACCTATATCTATAACAGCCTTGAGGACGACCGATTGGTCGAAACACTTGTCGGCTGTGCAAAGAATAAATCATCATTCACATATTGGATGGCTACATCTATTTTTGATTATGTTTTGGGACTCAAACTAATTTTAGAGTTTTGAATACTGGAACAACGAGTCTGTTTGAGCAGTATAACTACACACCCGAATCTGTATTGCCTATTTCTCTATGAAGGACCAAGCGGAACCTCATGTGTAGTTTCTGCTGCATCTTGACAGCCACTTGAATTAAGGAAGTTGAGTGCACCGCATATTGTTAATCCCCTACATTTTTGTTTTTTCTATAAAATGTTGCTGTCATTGATCTCTTGCGACAGGTGGGTTTTAGTGACTGTCTGATTTATCATAGCCATACTGTGGGGTTAAGAATTTGATAATTTGTTAAGAGGCCCCATCTCGCATGAGCAGTGCAATGACAAGTCACACCACTGACTCACGAAAATTAGCTCATCGATTGCACAAAAGAGAGCAGTGTGGCAGGACCTTCATTTGAAAGTCACATCCATACTTTCCTTTATTAACATAGCAGTGGAGAGGGCAGGACAAGGCCGCAGTGTTGTGTGCCTCAGGTGTTTGGCAATGAAGGGGTAGCGACGCAGGGTGCAAGTACGCTGCCCAGCCGTCGACCAGCAGCATCTGGAAGGGGTAGCGGTGCAGAGTGTGAGTATGCTGCACCATCGTTGACCAGAAGTGACTGTAATGTAAGTAAGGTACGAGCAGTGAGACCAGCCACTACTGCTCACTACTGAACTCCCCAGCATTTCTGCATACATCCACTTATACATCTGATTTACCATTCTCCGTCCCTGCGCAACCTTAGGATTTCCCTCCCTTGCTGTTAGCCGTACATTGTGATTTCAGACTCCTTACTGTGTCCCTAGTCTGCAGTTGCTAACTGTTGTGTTCTAGGTCTTTTCCCCCCTTATGTTCCCACTCCTCTGACATTGTTTCTACTGTATTACTGTATTTACTAGGCTCTCTCCCACTCTCTAGGTTCCCGCCCCTCTGCTGTTACTGTTGGTACTGTGCCTCTGCTGTTCCACTAGGCTCCTATCCACTCTCTAGGTCCCCATTCTACTGTTGTTACTTTTCTTACTGTGTCTCAGCTATTCCACTAGGCTCTCTTCCACTCTCTAGGTCCCCATTCCATTCCACTGTGATTACTGCTGTTACTGTGTCTCTGATGTCCCACTATGCTCTCTCCCACTCTCTAGGTCCACATTCTACTGGTCACTGCTGTTACTGTGCCTCGCTCCACCTTGTTGTGTGCCCTGCCTCGCTTCTTGTTGTGTTTCCTTGTATGACTCCCCCTACCCTCCTCCTGTGCATCCTGTAGTGCGGGCACTGGGCTGTGCTACCCTCCTGCTCTCTCTCTCTCTCACTCTCTTTAACATGATATGATATGATAGGTTATTTATAACACACTTAATACCCAGAGGTTCCTAAGCGCAGACCTGGGGATCGAACCTGTGTTGCTCCACGTCGTCTTGCTTCCAAGGTGAGCGTGTTACCACTGAGCTATCCTCCCGAGACTTTCACCTCCCCCAACTCTCCCACCTCCTCCAACCTTCCTCCTCACACCACCTATGGTGCTCTCCATTTCTCCCATCTTCTCTAACTGCTACTCCATCGACTAGCCAATCCCTCTCACCAAATCTGGAAGGAAAAGGTTCAAGAGGGGTATTCTGGTCTCCAACCCAGGCCTCCTTATCACTGATACCTACATCAGTGCATCCTCCAGTCACACTCTCACCAACATCCTCTTTGTAGTTCCCTCTCATGACCTATGGACCCCCATATGCTCTCTGTTCTCTCTCCTATCTCCTCTTCTCCCATTAATGGTGGTACCCAGTGGGAGGCCCTGTTGGCCTCCTTTCTTTGCTCCCAATTCATCATTAATGTCTATCTGCATGAGACCGTCTTGGTCCAGGGCCTTCAGCCCAATCTCCTCCTTTCTCGATAGGTGCATCCTGCATCTTATCAACTTCCTCTCTTCAACTGCTATTCCTTCCAACACCTCTCTGGCTCCTTTGCCACTTCCATCTACTGCCTCTGTCCACTCTAGGGACCTTCTACAACCTCAGCTGAGTGCACCTGCCTCCTGTACCCCACCCCGGAAGTCTTTCAAATGTGGCAACCTGCTTATTACGCTCACCTGATTCCCACGGGGGCGTCGATCTGAACTGGCCCGCTGTTGCTTCCACCAGAGTAACATGTAGAGCCGAGATGACAGACTGGACAGACCCACTTAGCTTTGTTTGTTGGACTCGTACGAATATCTTTCTGCAATGGAGAAAGGGAATTAACCTCCCATAATCTGAGCGTTAACCCGCCTTCCCACTCCCCTTGTCTGCCCACAGAACACTCCTGAAGTTCCCTCTTAATCTCACCTGAAGATTTGGAAAGATGAGCTCTCCATCCTGCGTCGAGCGCAGGGGCACGTAGAAGACTGGTTACTTCACTGGCGTGGAGGAATTGGTGAGTTCCAGTATTGACTCTAAGTCCAATTGTTCGTAAGAGTTCAAAAGTCTGATCTTCACTCTGCCAGATTCCTTGCAGGTTGGGGATTTAAACCATCAGAAGAGTTCCAAGTGGCAATTGGTAAGATCCTGGTAAGTCTATTGTGGTTCTCCCCTTTGGGGCCGGGGTACAGCGATGATGCCGAATTAACTACGCCGACCCGAAATGAGGTGAGTACCCCCCTGTGGTAAATCAGGTAAGTCTTTGGGTTTAGGTTGTATTGTCCTTGTTTTTTCCCCTTAGGTGCCGGGGTGCGGCGGTGATGCGGAATTGACTGCCCCGACCCGAGATGAGGTGAGTACCCCCCTGTGGTAATGAGGTAAGTCTTTGGGAGTGATTTGTATTGTCCTTGTTTTTTCCCCTTAGGGGCCGGGGTGCGGCAGTGATGCAGAATTGACTACGCCGACCCGAGATGAGGTGAGTACCCCCCTATGGTAAATCAGGTAAGTCTTTGGGGGTGGTTTGTATTGCCCTTGCTCACCTATCTGTTCTTGTCTCCCCCATGTGTTGAAGAATGGCCTGGAGATGCTGGATTCGCGATGGAGTAAAGGAATGCAGCCTCGGTTGGTGAGTTCAGCGTGGCTCTGCGAGGTGCGTGGCAATGCACCTGAGAAGGCCTCTCTCTTCCAGATCGACGATGTGCTGGATCAAGGATTCAGATAAGGGTTTTGTTCTGACCTCTTCTCCTTCTCCTTTTCTTGTTTCAGGTGTTCCAGGGCTGAAGCAGGCGTGGCTGAAGACTGGAGCTGCTGAAGACACGGTGAGCGTTACGCTGCAGCAAGCAGAATACCGCGAAGCACGTGTGGCTGTCCGGGTGTGGCTTAAATAGCCTTGGAAGAAGTCCCAGGTAAGTATTCTTCCACAGCCCCACCCGAGAGGAAAGGAGTCCCTGAGGTAAAGTAGTCCCTTTAAGCCTCATTTGGCTTGTGGCTTCGTGCAGCATGGTCTGCATCAGGAAGGTATGCAGCATGGTCTGCAACAGGTAAGATTTCTGTAATGAGCCTGGCGCCCATGGCGCCAGGACTGACTTTATTCTTATGAGCCTGGCGCCATAGGCGCCAGGACTGTAGCCAAAGAGCCCCTAACTGGGGTTTTTTGGCATGCTTCAAGTGGCATGATGCCTGCTTCCGGGGTTGCTGGGCCTGGTCTGGCTTTCCGGGGGCAGGCATTGTGACACTGCTGCACGCCACTATTCTCAACTCTCACTCTGCTGTCAAACACTTTAACCTCCTTGAAGACCTTGACCTGGATGTCCTTGCCCTCACTGAGACATGGTTTACGGCCAGCACTTTCACAAGTTTTGACACTGTCCTCCCGGAGTGCTACAAGATCCTCTCTGAGCCCAGACCCTACTGGCCCGGAGGTGGAGTGTTCCTGATCTTTCCAGAGTGGGTCCCTGCTTCTGTCATTCCTATGCAGGCCTACTTCTCCTTTGAATGCCTGGTCTGCAGACTCTCCCTTGCTCCTGGGCTCTCTGACTGTGGCCACCATCTACAGGCCAGCTTGACAGGTTATCCTCTTCCTCTCAGAGTGAGCTGACCTCTCCTCTTCTCTCCATGCCTCTACCTCTCAACTTCTCCTCCTCAGAGACTTCAACATCCACCTGGATGCTTCTAATCCCTCCTCTGGGCTCTACTGCAACCTCTGTACTCTCTCTCTCTCTCTCTCTCTCTCTCTCTCCATTCAACCCTCTGGTCTGACACACTCTGAGGAGATGAGAACATCCAGTGTGTGTACGACAGACATTCTCGACTCTCAACCTCTCACAACGGATCAGCGTGAAATTACTGTGGCTAATTTTCCAGCAACCGAAATGTTCGCATGGGAAATGCACAAATACAAAATGTTCGTACATTTCCTATGTGAACATACAGGGGTGTCCCCCGCAACCCCTGTTTTTTTTCTCTGGCGGGGGCTGGCCGCCTTTTTTTCATTTTTTTTTAATACCGACACCACCAAAACACCTGAATAGATACCACGAAAAGTTCGAACTTTTGGTAGTTAGAACTTTTGTGGTGTGTGTTTTAGGTCTTTTGGTGGGGTCGGTAATTTTAATTTCGTCCTAACCCCTCACGACTCTCTACCCCTCTCTATTGGACTGACTGATTTCTGCTTTCCTCTCACCTGAAACTTTCTGTCCCTCAACCAAAGCCCACCCTAGCACTGCCACCTACCATCTTAGTCATTCGGCCCATGAAGCGTGTGTCAGTGGATGCCTTTGCCTCTACTTTCTCTTCTCCTCCTACTCCTGCGGCTGACTCACACTCTGAAACAGCCCACTTTAACCTGCATCTTTCTATCTCCAACACACTGCACACCCTTGCCCTGTCACGAGAATACGTCTAAAGTCCATCTCCAAGTGCGACTCTTGGAATGACTCGACCTCCCTGCCCTGAAACGCAAGTGCAGTGTGGCTGAGAGGAATTGAAGGGCTTCAGGCACATCCTCTGATAAACTGGCCTGCCGCCTGCTCCAAAGGCAATATAGACTCTCTGTCCTGCCCAAGAAGATAGTCCACATCCAAGCCCATGTCTCTGCGTCCTCTAACAGCACGGCCAAACCTTTTAAAATTTGCAAGGAGCTGGGCAATCCTTCTGCAGTCTCCACCTCTCCTGTTCCATCCCTGGCCCTCTGTACGGCTCTGGCTTCTCACTTCACCACTAAAACTCATGAAATCCTGTCCTTGATCTCCTCTTCCTCTCCCTCTACCTCTCTCTCTGCCCCAATCTGGCCGCCTCTTCCTCTCCTCCTCCTTTCTCCTTTTGTCAGTCCAGAAAAAGTAGATACCCCTTGAACGGTGAAGACAATGCATTTAGTTGGCAGAAGATCAACCGCCTCATGTGTTTAGTAGTAGAAATATATAGCCATAAGCTTGACTAAAGTGCGGCCATTTTAAGGTGACAGAACTCACCATTTTGTTTTCTCTAATGTTTGCCTTTTGTTTTCTGTTAAAACTGCTTTGCTGAAAACTTATTCTGCTCCACTAGTGCATAACGCAAGGCCACGAGAGACTTGTTGAAACATAACGCAGCAACCCAGACACAAATACCCAATCTCCTCCCTCTCATGTCCTTGGAAGTAAGCAGCAAGGCATTTTAATCAGTTCACAGGTGCCAGCTAGTCTCGGTAATACAGTAGAAATGTTAGAAGCAAACATTAAATGGCTTGAATTATGCTCTTTTTTGCGGCCCCCCTTTCCTGAGCCCTGTAGAGCCCTGGAGAGCAAGTTGACCCCCAGTACACGAATAGAAACTAGGAGATAGCAAGGCCTGGAATGTGTCTCTCCCCTGCACACAGCTTGCTTGCAGAGAACAGAAGCAGTGGGTGCTTATAACAAAGAATTGTGTCTACAGGCTCATGAAATTGCAAACTGTTGCTAAATAAATGTCTGAAGGTGTCATACTCGTCACCATTGTCAATCATCGTGCCCAATTCAAAGGAAATGTATTAAGGCGGTATTGGATGTGTCACTACTGATTGTATGATGCTTGCTTTGTATATATGTAACTGTTTTACGTTTCTCACTCTCTTGCGTCCCCCGGGGTCTAGAAACACATGTCGCGGGGCGTGGGACCCAGTTGGCCAACTGAGACTATTTGCTTTGCAATAAACTCTAGCTTTTGGGAATACAACCTTGTGTCTGGAAGTATCAGTTTGTGTGTGGTGATTGTGTCTTGTTTCCATATGCCAGGGTCCCCTAGGGGCCCCTTGAAGATGGCGCCCGAATAGGGACCCTTCCCCACTTGTTCCATCATGTACGTTGTAAAATAAGGAAGGCAGAGAGAACGGCGAGGAAGAGACGATCGAGCCGGGAACAAGAGGTGTTCGGGACGCCCCTGTGAAAGTGATGAGAGACTTTACAGATCTGCACACAACTGATCCCTGATTGATGTCCCCGGCCAGAGAACAAGGAGGCGAGGGTCCCGAAACGAGGCAGAGTGAACCAAGATACGCAGACACAACATCATTGGTTGCGTCAGTATATGGACGAATTGCGTCTTGGAAGACAATCTGACTGATCAGGTGAGTCGGGCCCCGATTCAAAGTAACCCTGATATTGGTTGTGAGTTGATTTTGCAAAATCAAACACCCACCGTAAGGTTGATTAGCCGAGGGTAAGGTTAAAACATGCCTGGGGTATTGTCCACTTTAGCAGGATTTTTCCGCTGTGGTAGACAATCTTTGGAAACTGGCCAGGTTGCGCTACCTGAAGGGTCGCCGGCTTATGAGATGTATGTGATGTATGGTGTGGGAGCGATAAGGTTTTGTGAGAATTGGCATAGGCAAACCAGAAAAGAGGAAGATCTTCAGTAGCCGAATCATGGGAGTGTTGAGATGACAAGGATAGATTACTTGGAGAAGGTGTTGATGAAAAAGAAAACACGTCCTGCAGCATTTGATATCCTTAGGGACTGGAGAAGGGAAGCTATGCTTCGTTGGAAAAGTAGAGTGAAGAGCGCACGTAGGCATAAGTCAAAAGCAGAAAGAGTGAAAGAAAAAGAGGAGGAGGAGTGGAATGATAGTTTGAGAAAATCAAATAGACGTGGTGTGATGATTCCAAATGTGTTTCTCATCCTCCACCCGACATCCAACATGGCCGCCGATTCTGTAGCCAGAAATCGCCCACTCCGTGATCCTGAGGAAACCAATTCCAAGATGGCCGCCGCAGCGGTAACCATCGCAAACGCACAGCACAGGCTAGTTGTTCTCTCCCAGGAAGCCTCTCAATCTTCCACCTTAACTTCCTGTTTACCTCCTTATAACCCAGCAACTTCAGAAGGAAGAGGCGTTGCTACTCTCACAGGAGCCGGCACACGCTTCGTAAGTCCGCTTGCTAGAATTACGAAAAGCTCTCTCTTCCAAACAATTCCTCTACTCCATACTCACGTTCTTGTTTTCCTCTCCTCCCTTTGATTTCAGAAGGTATTACGGAACCCTTCTTTTTCATTTCCGGGATCGGATTTTCATCTAAGCACGCTTAGAACCGGAATCCTCTTCATACCTCCTTCTAGTGAGTTCCTAGGTACAATCTGTGGTCCATCTTGTTTTCGGTGATCAGACTTCGGATCTTCATTCTTCATCCTTCCTTTCTAGCGATATCCTGTTGGAATTCTTTGGACGCTTCTTTTCTACTCAGGCTGGCTCAAAAAAGACTTGAAAGAGAAAGGGTAGGGTTACCTCCTTATCCATCCCGCTATTTCAGGACTATATTCATTTATCCTAATCTTATGGGTTCTCTCTTTCTACCATTATAGAATCACTTACCTTTTACTTTCCAACGGAGATCCTTTACCTCTCCGCACTCTTCCTGTTAGACGCATGGTAAGCTTCTAAAACCTTTCTATAGGTATTCCTTTTTTCACCAGACTATCAGGATTAACTGTGTTTCTTTTACTTACTACATGTAGCCCAGTAACTAAAACAACTCGCCTAAATCAGCAGGAAATCAGCCAGAAGAATACCCAGAGCAACTTTCCTCGCCTGGTCTTCACAGGGAAACAACGTACCCCAGCAGCTCTTCAAGGGTTTTATTCCCCACGAGGGTTTCCCTCAGGGTTTCACTGAGGACAAGCTCTTGCAGGTCCTTTGAGAAATCCTCAGGAGAATTTCTCTTATTCTTCAAAGGATCACACCTATTCGTAGAAACACCAGGGGTTCTTCGGGTACCTGTTCATCCTGCAAGATCCCAGGTAGGTGGTCTATGCTTCTTTTCCAGAGTATTTTGGAACAAATTTGTTGTCGATTCTTAAACAACCATAATAGTCATAACACGTGGTCAATTGAGTGTAGATAAAATATACCCACAACAAGAATTGCATTCATCAGATGAATTGATAAATAAAATATTGACTGATACAAAGCGAGGCCCAAGGGGAGAGACTAAAAAGACTGCGTCAGTTGCTATTGCTCAGCCCCCTCCAGTTGCTCAGCCCCTCCCTCCTGATCAAATCCCAGCACAGCCACAAACTACACAATCAGCGCCTCCCATTAACCAGCCAGTGCCGCAACAGTTACTTCATGTTCCTGTTGTCCCAACTGCACCTTCTTCCCAAGAGAGTATTTCTGTCCCATCTGCCCCTCCTATAATTGAACTTGAACTCATTGAGACGAGAGAGGGGACTGGAAAAAGTGGATGCGCAAGAGTGACCCGTAGTGCGATCAGCAAAGAGAGAAAACGAGAGCTGCAAGAACAGGCAGAGATGTATATAAACGGGATTGATGAAACGTCAACGCTAGCTTCGATGTATGATTTCAGGAGGAGCAATGAAAGACAGGTATTGTTGGAATGCATAGGGAATATTTAACGGCGAGATGGAAACAGTTAATTGGAAGGCTACTGCCACAACAGTTGTTGGATTTGAATACACTAGCACGTTGTATAGAGAGAGGTGAAGAAATAAGGGAGCATGTAGACCGACTTTTTGAATTCAAGAATGAACTTGATGATGAATATGCTGAAATGTTTGCCACACCGGGGTATAGGAGTAAAGATATTAAGAGAGATAGGAGGGAAGCGGTGGCACCATATATACAGCGGCGATTTTTGCCGTCATCAAGACAGACAAGTTATAAACTAAAAGTATGTATACGAGAGGCGTTAAAATGGATTTCAAATCCTAATATCCCCACAATGGAGATACATGAGATATTTGATGAATACCCCTTGCCAATGAAAAGAAAAGCACTGCAGACGATGGTTGAATATTTGATAGACAAAAATATAGATGAGAAGAAAGCCAGCCCCCCTGAAATAATGGCAGCATACAAGAGAGCATTAGAATGTGGAATAGGAGAAATGGCTATTTCACTTGATTTGGGAATATTATTGCATATGAGAGAAGGGGGAGGAACAGTGAGTGCGGTATTTCCCATGAGAGAAGTCCCACCTACTTTTTTACCAAAGGTAGATGTTCCTGCAACAGGAACCACACCAGCGCGGGTAACGGAAGCACATTAAACAGCACAATATGTGCACTTCCCTTTCTCCAGACAAGAAGTAAATAACATAAAACAGACAATTCCTGATATAAGAAATAATCCGGCGTGATTCTATAATGAAATAGAGTCCTATTTGAGATTGTCCATGTTCACTATGAGTGATATAGATCTAATATTCCCAGGAGTTCTGCCAGCAGACATATGGAAGCAAATAATAAAAGTGTATGATGAAACGGCCTATGGCGCCACTTGGGCGAATTTAGTAGTGGAGGATAGGAATAGAGAAGCGGGGGGAAAACCGGGGGCAAATATGGCAGCGTTATGAGCACGGATAATACAAAAATTTAAAGAAATTGTTCCAGAAAAAAGAATTCAATGGGACAAATTGACTGCATGCATTCAGGGCAAGGATGAGTTAGCTACAGATTATTTTAATAGATTCGAGGAAAGATTTACAGACATTAGTGGACAGGATGTAAGCACAGAAGCAGGAAAAAGACTATTTGTAGATAAGTATGTAAGAGGGTTAATACTTCCAATTCAAAACTTAATAATGACATTGGAAAGTGCATGGCAGGCAAAAATGTAGAGCGAAGTATTACATATGGCCCAATATTATGAGAACAGAGTGAACACGGAGAAAGAGAAAGAGGTGAAGGATAGGGCGAATTTGAAAACAACGGTGCTATTTCAGCAAGTGGCGGGACACAATAGAGGAAGAGGAAACGCACAGCAGAGAGGTAATTCAAACATGCATAGAGGGCCGCTGGGACTAAATCAGTGTGCATTCTGCAGAGAGGAAGGTCACTGGCGAGCGCAATGTCCACATTTACTAAATAGAAATGGGCATGGCCAGAGAAGACAGCATAGGGGGCATCCAGGAACAAATGGGCAGAATACAAGCAACATGCAGCAGCACCAAAATAGCCAAGGGAATGGTATCCAAAATCAGAACCAAGCTCAGAATCAAACTGCTTTTACCCAGAATCAGAGCCATCAGAACATGCAAAATGGAAATAGAGGAAGGGGCGGGAACATTTTTGACACCCAATCAAATGCGTACTATAATAACAGCAGCGATTACACATCGGATGATGTGTTGTTTCCTCAATAGCACAGCCCAAGACAGAGGTCGGAAACCAGTACATATTCCTGTGAATCAAAAAGGACCCTACGTAGAAATGAAAGTCGGGAATAGACAGCATAGCTTTCTCGTAGACACGGGGGAACAGAAGTGCTTGATAGACCATCACTTGGTTCCAGAAATACCACTGGCAGGGCAAAGAAATATTTCAGTAGGGTTCGCAGGTACCCCAGTGATCAATCCAGTGTCCCAACCAGTAGCAGTGACGTTAGGTCCATTCACTGAATATTGTCCATTTCTCTTAACAGAAAATTGTGGGGAAAATCCTTTGGGGTTAAATCTATTGAAAAAACTGAGTGCAGTTATTCACTGTACACCAGATGGAGTGTTCTTGACAATGTCACCACAGGATGTACCAGTAGCAGAATTTTTGTCCAAGCCTTTGCCAGGAGAATTGAGTGAAGTGCCAACTTGTATGTGGGCAGTGAATGACAATGATGTGGGATGCTTGAGCCAGTGAAATTGCTCTGAAAAAAGGAGTAATGTTACCGTGTATTCCACAGTACAAAATCTCAGCAGAAGGAGAGAAAGGATTGAAAAGTATTGTTTCTGATTTGGTAAAATTGGGGGTGATTGAAGAAATTACAGGCAGTACAGGTAACAGTCCCATTTTCCCGGAGCACGTAGCAAACTCAAAGTGCACTGTGCGGAAAACAAAGGTCAAATCCTCAGCAGAACCAAGCAATCTCACTATCCTAACGGCAACAAAGTCAATACATTCTTAGTAAGGAAACAAACGAAAGCCCACACCCGGAACTACATCACAGGCCTGAAGGACTCTGAAGCCTGGTATCTTCCGCATATTGAGTTACCCCTTCAAATAACAGTGGCACACTTACAAACCACTATGATGGCTTGCCAAAGATCATCAGACCAGCAAAAGCAATACGTTGCAGGAGCCGCCCTTCCCCACCTCTTAGAAACAAACAGACAAGCCCTAGACTTGCCGATCTCAACCGAGGAAGTAGACACAGTAATAAAGGCCTTGAAACCCAGAGCCCCTGGTCCGCATGGTTTTTCGCCCAAATTTCACACGTTTATTATGGCCCCCCTGCTAGAACCGCAAACAGATCTCTTTAACTCATGCCGAGAAATGTGAACAATGAACCCATCGATGCAAGAATCGACCACAATACTTTTACAGAAACCAGAAAAAGACCCAAGAAACTGCGCCCCCTGCAGACCTACATCGCTTCTGAACATAGATGTGAATATATACTCCAAGATTCTGGTGAACAGACTGGCAAAAACCCTCCTGGGCCTGATAGATACAGACCAGACGGGGTTCATTCTGGGGAGAGGGCCGGAGATAATATCCGCAAGCAATTAACCTGGTCGAAGTGACGTCAACGGGGCATAGAGAGATGGCGCTGCTGTTCTTAGATGCCACCAAGGTCTTCAACAAAATAGACTGGAATTTCGAGAAACTGGTCCTTTGAGCATTCTGCTTCGGCCCTCTATTCTGCAAAATGATACTAGCCAACTACAAATCCGAGAGAACATCTTGAAAGTGAACTAAAGGCGCTCAACCCCAATTCCTCTCACGTGTGGGACAAGGAAAGGATGCCCTCTCTCTCCTTTTATCTTTTCCATCATAATGGAACATTTTGCCCAAAGAATTCGCAATAACCCGGATATAAGAGGAGTGGACAGAAAAGGCGAACAATACAAGGTATCTTTATACGCAGATGACATAATGCTCTTCCTAACAGACAGTGTCTCCTCTCTACCGGAATCCTTGGCCGAAATGCATCGAGTCGAAAAGGTGGCAGGCTTCTCTTCAATTACCCCAAATTCAGGGGCCTTTAGCAATAGAGATGCCCAAGAGATAAATGACCTGCGTCAAATATGCCCTCTAGCACGGAACAAGAAAACAATAAAATACCTGGGAGTACAAATCACAGCAACCCCTAGAGACCTCTACGCAGAGAATTGTACTCCCCTGTTCAAAGACTTAAAAGCAGACCTCAACAGATGGGAAATCTAGAAAATCTCCCTACTAGGAAGTATCACGGCCTGCAAAATTAACCTTTGACTAGATTCTTATATGTTTGCTCGACCCTGCTGGTGGAAATGCCTGTCAAACCACTCCAGCACCTCCAAAAACTTCTCTTTCAGTTCATGTGGAAGAAAGGAAATGCCTGAGTCCCAATGGCAGTAATGACAAGAGAGGCGGAATGGGAGTGCCAAACCTGCACCATTACTATGTGTCAGCACAACTCACGAGCACAGTGACGTGATCACTCTCCACTCACACCCCAAAATGGGCAATTATAGAACAAGCCAGGAGCCCCTCTACGTTAAGCTCCCTGCTGCATGCCTCGGGCCAGCCCGCAGACACTAGACAGCCATACTTTCTTCAACAAGAACCTCTTGGGAGGTCTGGGAATCAGCCTTACGAAAGAAAGGGTACACTAAAAAGCTGAGCCAGCACTCCTCAGTCCTAAATAACCCAGACTTCACCCCAGGCCTAATACTGACCAACTTCAAAAACTGAAAGCAAGGATGGCTGAAACACATCTCACAATTATACGAGGGTGGCGGCCCCTTAACATTTGAGGAATGCAAGGCCAAATTCACCCTACTAGAAACGGACAGGTTCGCATACACACAGATACGCCACTGGATCTCCCAACCACACGTTAAAATTGAAGCGACCAGAACGTTGCACCCCATAAAGGCAACACTGCAGGAGAGCTCCAGAAGAGGCCTTATTTCAAGGCTATACAACCTGCTACAGGAAGACATGCTGGTCGTACCCCCCGCTATATGACCCAATGGGAAAAGGATTTGTGCCACCCGATAGCAGACGCCACATGGAAAGATATATGGACCTGGAACAGTAAAGCCACAAGATGCGTAACGAATAGAGAGTGTGCACTTAAACTACTTTATCTGTGGTACTGTGGTACTACCCCCCGGAGCGCCTCCATCACTTTAAGAGCTTGTGGAACCCTGAGTGCTGAGCATAATGTGGAGCGCGGGGTACATACCTCCACATGTGGTGGGACTGCCCAGTATCCGGAGCATTCTGGGAAGTGGTGCTCCAGACCATTGAAGAGATCACACACCGCCAATTACCAAGGGACCCAGAGGGGATCCTGCTGGTAGCCCCATTAGCAGACAGCTACCCAAAAAATGGTCGAACAGCGAAATTGATAATCCAGCTCCTGCAACATCTTGGTAGCAGAAAAGATCGCAGCTGTAAAAGAGTGAGCCCTACATCACTTCACAGACTGCTGGTCCCCCGTACTGGAAGCAATCACCTTTAAACCAAAGCTGGCGAAGCAGACCCTACAGTCCTGGTGAAGGAGAGCCCTGAGCTGCAGACTGACGGAAGGGCCATTGAGGGGAATAGGAGGGGGTCTGGTATTATGTCAAAATTAAATACTGTTTCATCACAAATTTCTGTAAACATTCTGTTGCAACCGATTTTAAATAAAGTTGTTAAAAAAAAGAAAGAGCTAAGATCAGTGATCAAGAAGCTGAGTATTTTACTTCGCAATCTAGTCATAGTGGGTCTTCTGGTAGCATCAATCCAGGTGATTTTCCCTACGCCTTTGCAATACAGGGCCCTGCAAAGATTAAACATAAGACATCTTCGAGAGGGTGTAGGTTACCACCAGTGAGTCCCGTTAAAAGAAGAAGCAAGGTCGGAACTAACTTGGTGACAGCAAAATATGGAAGTGTCGAAAGGTCGAGCTATCTTTGGTGATGTTCCAGAGCCAGCGTTAGAATCAGATGCCAGCAGAGCCGTTGGGGCGACAGATGCGGAGAGATGGAGACAGGATGTAAATGGTCCAAGGAGGAGTTGAAGTTACATATAAATTGTCTGGAATTGCTGGCGGTCTCATTCGCAGTGCGTACATTTGCCAGGGACAGAGTCAACTGTTGCATTATGCTGAAGATGGAAGACATCTCGCCAGTCCAGAATATAAATCGACTAGGTGGGGCACAAAGACCAGATTGCTGGCCGAAGTAGAGAAAGACTTTTGGTACCACTGCCTGGAGAGGACCATAGTAGTGACAGCGGAGTACCTGCCAGGAGAGCAAAACATGATAGCGCACTGGAACTTGTGTTATCTAGTGGATTCCAGTAACTAGAAGTTGCATCCAGCAGTCTTTACGAAGCTGCAAGAGATATGGGCTCCGTTCAACATTAACCTCTTTGTGTCCAGATTGAAAGCACACACTCCCACATGTTTCTGTGGAAGACTGGATCCGGGAGCTCTGGGAGCAGACGCCTTTCTCCAAAGTTGGTCAGGTGCAGTCCATTACTCCTATCTCCCATTCATTATGCTGACAAGAGTCTTAACGAAAGTACGAAGGGAAGTGGCAGAAATAGTGCTAGTAGTCCAGTTATGGAAGTCTCAAGTGTGGTTTCTAGCAGCGATGGATCTTTCCTCGGAATTTCCTCGGATGATTCCGTGCAGGCCAGATCTGCTGCTCAACCCAGCAGGCCAGACACACCCATTAGTGGACTAAAAGAGCCTGAAATTGTAAGCGTGCAGGGTTTCAGGCAGAGGTGGGAATTGCCAGGAATTTTGCAACTCGCTGCTGAGTTCATCAGAGACTCATGGAACCCATATATGCTTAGGAGCTACAGCACTGCATGGGACAAATGGGAAAGCTGATGCAGTCAACAGGGTTTTCATCCCGTTGTCACAGTCTAATATCTCTACCCCCTGAGTCTCCTCACCTGGGTCTTCTGTGGAACTGTCCTGAAGAGAGGCCTTCTGTCTTCTCTGCCTGTCTTTCTTTGTGTTCTCTGGTTCGTCCTCTGTCTTTGAATTCTTTTTCCCTTACTTGCGTTCGTAGAGATAGGGATGGTCTCCACCCGAGGCCACCCTGACTGTGGTTAGAACAAGCAGTCAGGAGAACCCAAGGGAGCCTGCCCCTTAAAACAGGGAAAAAGCCTATTGAGGCCATAGGATGTAATCACAGGACTGATCAAAAAGTAGAAGAGGCTGATTGACCATCAACACACTGGAGTCCAGATGGGGGATTCAAGGGAAGGGAACAAGGTCTACTGCTATACCCTTGTAGAAGCAGGAGTCCGAGCAGGTATGTATGGGATGAATTCAGTAGTTGGAGAGTACTGAAGAAGATGCAGCAACAAGTGAACCCTAACACAGAGCGGTACTGGCATAGAAATGGATCCAGTAAAGGAATAAGCCGAAAGGATAAAGGAATCCTGTTCCAAAGAAGGGGGAAAAGAAGACCTGAGTACCGTATAAGAAAAGTATAAGCGAGCGAGAGAAAGCAAAAAGGTTCAAAGCGTAGGAGTGAGCGAGTGAATGAGAGCGAGCAAGAGAAGGAGGGGGACTGAAAAAGAAATAGTGGGAGAGAGAGAGAGAGAGATGAAGAGAGAGAGAGAGAGAGAGAGAGAGAGAGAGAGAGAGAGAGAGAGAGAGAAAGAGAGAGAGAGAGCGAGAGAGAGAAAAAAAGGTAAGGCTGAGCATTGCGAGCGGTGCCAATGAGAAACCCGGTACACTGCAGCAAAAAAAGAAGGCAAAGTGAAAGTAAGCCCACAATCAGAATAATAAAGAACACAAAGATAGAACCACACCACAGACAGATATAGGCAAATAAACTAAAGAACGGTGCCCGACACCGGTAGCAACAGCGTAGAGGAGGCGGAGTCAAATATGATAACAAAGCCAGAAAGAGCGAGAGGGAGAGGACGGAGAAGGAGGAAGGCAGTAGAGGCTAAGCGAAAGAGGAGTCGGAGAAAAAGCCGAGCTGGGAAAATACACAACGGTAGCACTGCGACGCGAGTGAAAGTCTCGGAGACAAACAGTAGCAAGTTGCAACGCGACTCGCTGGGGGGCGTGGCCTCCCTAAATACCTGCAGCAGAGAAAGACTGGTGCGTTGCGCTGACCTGCCATACGGTCCTAAAAGAGTCTCCATCTTTTCCACAACTTCCACGGCCGCAGTGTGACACCCGTTTCTGCATCTGTAGTCCATGTTCATGAGCAGGTGGATGGACTACAAGTATGGTTGCAACCGGCAGTGGTGCGTCTGTTGCGAGGTGTAAAATTGTGCATACCTCTGGCACCGAGATACGGTGTGCTCTGGAATGTGGAGGACGTATTATGATTATTTCTTGGCTGGCCAGACAATAGTCAATTGCCAGTCTATAGGTTATCGGAAAAATTGGCCATGTTGCTCTGTTTAGTGACCTCCAGAAGAATTTCAGAAAATCTTTCTGTCTAGCTCCAGTGCCTTCATATATATCTGGAGGCAATAGCGTTCAGTATCGCCAAATGCATGAAGAATGCTTCCAAAGTAATCTCTTATACTTATTTTCCAAGCTCTGCATAGCACAATGTATCAAAGACTGTGAGAAAGATGTAGCTAACATCAGGCAAGTAGGAGTGACCCAGTTGCTGATAGCGCGTAGGAAGCCTTATCATGCTGTTGCCTCAGCTACGATAGCTACATGGCTCAGGGAAGTCATTCAGCTAGAAGCGCAATGGCATCTAGAGCATTTCAAGCAGGTGTGTCTTTGCAGGATATTATGAAATCTGCTGACGGTCTTCTGATACGACGTTTAAAACCTTCTATTTTAAGCCAGTATCAGAGATTGCTGCAACAGTCATAGGTAGCTTTGAACAAGCATAATGCTCATCTCCAGTCTTGACATAGAATGAAGATTGCCCAGGCTTACAGCTCAGGGGAGTTTTGATTCTATTAAAGACACAGAGGTGGGCATTCTCCCAAACATGGTACGCTGGGTGGTTTGCTATTTGTTACTGTAACTCTGTTTCATGTATTGGGTGATTGTTGGCGTATCCCCACCCTAATGGTGTAATTTTCTTCTTGCTTCCAAGGGGATGACCAGAAGAACTCATGAGTCCTCATGTACAGCCGTGTGACTGGTGTCTGGATTTTATTTGGGAGTATATGGCGTGGACAATCTGGTGTTAGCAGAGCCATTGCTCCATTCAGGTTTCATGGAGTTGCTTTTGTATGCGGCATTGACTGTTTTCCGATGAGTTGGCGTTCGTTCGTTCGTTCATTCGTTCGTTTGTTTGGTCATTGTCAAAAGAAAGAGGAAGGGAACCAGGTAGGATGTGGGTTATAAGAGGAGCTGAGACATGATTGATGGACTATGATGGACATAAGACTACAATGAACAAGGGACCAATGGGGATTTGTAGTCTCTTGAGTATTTGTTTTGTTTCCTAAAATATTACACAGCCACGGTAGTGGCTGTGTAGTTATGGTTAAGTTGCTGTTTCCATAGGAAGAGCACTTTTTGGGCAGCTTATAACTCCGCTCCCCTTGGACGAATCCACACCAAACTTTGCAAAAAAAAGTATATGGCCCACTGTCAATTTTTTCACAAACTTTGGTGATGTTTGGTCCCGGGGGGTAAAAGTTATAGGCGGGGTCCCAAAACGTCATTTTTTCCCATAGACTGAATGGGGGAAAAACGTTACGCACACCTACAGCCCAAACCGCTGGACGGATTTTCACCACATTTGCGGCAGGAGCATCGGCTCCAGAAAGCGTGCTTTTGTAAATGTGGTGCCAATCCATCCAGTAGTTTTCTTTAAAACAACCAGAAAGTGTGTCTCAAAAAATTAGTTATAGCTATGTCCGCTACCGCGGACACACTTCACTGTTCGCTCCGCGGACAAGACACAGATTGGCTAATCCGTAGCGTCATGTCCGCGGACATGTGGCGCCTTCACTGATTGGATGTTGAATGGCGTGAAGTGCGTCAGATTCTTTCGCTACGCCCGACATCTTTCATTGGTGTCTTGGTGTACGCGGACATCGCCGCTAACACATATAAAACAAGACACCATTCCACTTGTTAATCTTAGGAAATACTGTTTCAGAAGGTGAGGATTAATGAGGCTGGGATGGGGTGTGGCAGCAGGAAGTCAAAAAGTGGGGTTTATTGTCACCAAAGTCATACAGTAAATTGGAAGTTGCTGCTCCATATAGTGTCCACTAAGTACAGGCGAAGGATTACTGCGTCTGTGTTACAATGTATTTGAAATAATATTGCAGACAGACTGGCGTCCTAGAGTTTGAAATCTGAGGCAGCCACCAGCACTGTTTGATGGAAACAGCGGGTCTGCAGGTGTATGGGAGTACCAGTTCTCATCCATGCATTCAGAAATGTTGTTGCAAAAGCACAATGTATTTTCATTCTGAGTGAAGGTTCCTAGGTTTGCTTTTTTGGTTGCGAGCTCAGTAGGCCCACGCATGCAACTGAACCCATAAGGGTCAATTGTTTTCTGACCTTGAGCCAGAGGGAAAATTCAGTAAGAATGCAGGGAGTGAAAAAATACCATTTGATAAGGTTACGTATTGAAAATGTTTGTAAGACTCATGTAATATCAGTTTGAAAAAGATTCTTTGGTGCACATACATTGCTGTCTGGGTTTAACGAAGACAATGGAGACGGTGAATATCATGTAAGTTTATTTTTGATGACTCTACACCGGAGCGAGTTTTAATTTTTTATTACCACAACAATAATTTGGCATTGTAACAGAGGTACTATCTTTCTGTATAGTTGGCATTTTTTTTTGTTACTTATGGAGAGTGCAGATTCTCGCCCTTTGTAGACTATCACTAGGTTAACCCATGTTCACCACTTAAAATGTCATGTATGACAACATCGATTTGTGTAGCAGTTTCCATTTTATTTGTGTCTTTTTTTGCAATTGTATGATGAAGGTTGGGTATTGATACGCATTTTCTGTTACGTTTTCTGACCAGCTACATTCTGCCGTACTGTGATTGCCATGGATTCCAAATGCCAAGTGATGTTTTCTTTCTACGCCAGATGCACGTACTCGTGACCGGCTGCCTAACCGTTATGGTTTTGTGGGTCGACAGGCCCGGCCCCATTTGTCCATACGCTGCAGTGGCCATTAAGAGTAACATAACATGTTTTGTGGTGGTGTAGGCAGAACTTTGCGTATGCGAAAAGAACAACGTGTGCATCACGATTAACATTTTTGAAGACGACCCAAGAAACAAAGTTAATTGATTGAAAATGGGAATAGTCAAATGGTGTCGAACAGTTTATTGTGAAATAAAAGTACTTTACCAAATTTAAAATGTTAATGTTTTCTTTTCCAAAACAATTTATTATTTCAAAATGTAATGTGCTATGTTGTACGCTGCTGTTTTTTCATTTCCAGGTTGTGCGTCACAGCAAGTGGTTTTGCTTTTTGCAGGCTGCCATGGAAAGAGAAAAGGGCCATGTATGGAACAACCGCCTTCCCTTTCTATGGTGGCCATCTTGGAAAAGGATTTTGTTTTGTAATACGGGACGCCATAGGCTTCCCGAATTATAACGTGAAATCCTATTTCTTAGTAGCACATGTTACTGCTTTGCAAATCTAGATTGTTAATTACAAATCTTATTGCGTCTCTCTCCTTTACTGAGAAATATACAGTAGATGGAGTGTATGGGACTTTTTTTTTAAAAATATGTTTACACTATGAAAAGTGGTTCTTACAGGAAAATGTAGTTTGTTTACAAATGTTTTTTAATTTTTTTTTAAAGAACAGCTAATAAGAAATTTGCAAACGGAAATGAGGAAAGAGGCACCAAACAGTAATATGGGGGGGGAGTGGAGGGGGAAAAATGTAGTGTGTTTGTTATTTGTAAGGTAGGGGCAGTGTTTCTCATGCTCCTTCATTACAGCAGTGGTGCTGTTTTTTTGGGGAGGAGGGATGGGTTTAGCTCATGTCGTTTTCAGATAACTAGGACTTTTGCTAAAAGAATGTAATGTGTACAACATTGCTAAAGGCTGACTACGAATACGTGTTGGAGTGTGGAAGGGAAATGTTGAAGATGGACGTTCCTACATCAATATAAAATGTATTTCCACACTGTCCACGAAGCATACATCTTATTGTTAAGTGTGTACGGATTCTCAGACACGTCACCGTCCTGTACGCCAGCATATGGTCATGTGGCATTCTCCGCAAGGTGTGCAATTAAGTCAGAAGTTACTTTACATTATGGTTACGTGCCACTACTACAAAACGATGACCTTTAGCAAAAAAACGTTGTTAAAGGGATGGTATGGTTAAGTTGCCCTTCTAAAAACCTGTGAAATTCAGTAAAAAAACGTTGTTAAAGGGACGTTATGGTTAAATTGCACTACTAAAAACCTGTGAAATACTTTTCTGCCAATATTATAATGACAATCCCTTGTGGAGGCTGTGCATGAAAACTAAATGCACATGTGATGTCATCAGTGATGTCATCAATGACATTTGTGATGTCATCTTTGATGTCCTGGGTGTTAGTCTTAGCAGTGTACGGTGGTGGCGTGAGTTATGGTTTCTTAGCTTACCATAACTGGGGAATTTCAGGGGTTTTTCGGTTTTACTTGGAACCACAACGTCATTTAACAACGTTTATTTTACTGAATTTCACAGGTTTTTAGTAGTGCAACTTAACCATAACGTCCCTTTAACAAAGTTTTTTTTTACCTAATATATAAATAGTTATATAAAAAGTTTACATTTTGAAACGCTGCTGATGAGAGGAATTAAAGAAAGTTAAGCATACTGCTCGCCTCCATGCCTTTAATTTAATCAAGACTCTGCTGAGCTGTAAGCCTGGGTAAACTTCATTCTTTGCACTTTCAAACTGGCAAACAGTAGCTGAGCTTCATCTGAGAAGCAGCATTTCTAAAGAAGAGCGTACATTGTTCTTGTGTTGTGAGTATTATCACCATCATGCCCCCGTCCCAGAATAGCTTTTGACTTCAGCACGGTAGAGGTCCTACTCTTCCAAGTGTGAGAAAAGATTGTCTGTGGGTTATGCACGGACAGGCTTTCTTTTCCAGTGATGTGGCGCCGCTTATCAGCATTCAAAGGCAATGAATTGGAATCAGGATCCCTGTGAGAAACGGCGGAATTATTTCATAGAGGAGGACATCAATTCTCCATGGACGACAGCACAAAAAGGCGATTGATCCCAGCGCCGCACCAGTTGCCGCTGAGGGTTCATTTTGTCATGTGGGTCTGCATCTTTCAACTGTCCTATTCTTGTTTGGTTCTATATTTGAAAGGATTCAGAAGTGCTTAATCTAGAGCCACCGTGTGCTTTATCATTAGTATGATAATGCCACACAGAAACTCATTTTCCATGAACTATGGGTGGTGTTAATCTCTGTCGTTGATAAAGTGTGCTGTTTAGCATCACCTTTGTTGGGGGTGAACATAGAGGAAGAATTATATGAGCATTAAAGGGTCGCTACAGGCGCTTGATTGCTAACAGACTGAGCACCATAAAAGTCTGCCATTAAATTAAAACTTTTCAAAATAGTATTAACCCTGGTCGTATTTCTTATAAACACTTCTCCAACTACCTTTCTTAATATTGTTGTGGTTTTACAGGAAGCATATAACCCTCGGGCACTTGCAAATGGCTTTGCACACTAGGGCCTTTATTATAATGAATACATAAATAATCACCACCAGAATGGGTTTAAACATGGCTGCAATTTTTGAAATCGTGTATGATGAAATAGCCAACATTCTTCCATCTTTACCTTCACTGGCCATGCATTTCTAATTCTGATCTCCCAACCAGTTTTTTGGGAAACTGTCTCACACATAAGACACGTCCAAGTCTTCTTCTTTAATGCAAGGAGACCCCTCCTCTACAACCCTCCCACAGCTGTTTCTCTCTACAGTTGTGCCTCAAGCTACCATTTGGGCTTCCTCTTCCACCCCAAGCATCCTCTCATTGTTGCTGCTGTCAAGCCCCTGTGAGGAGGGAAAGAACAGTGCTTTTTGATTCCCACCAAAGAGATACTCTTTCTCCCTATGCTCTTCTTCTGGACTTTATTGGTTTCAACCAAGAGCCATAAAACTAATGTACTTACATGTTTGCATTGCTTAATATAACATATGTTAAGTTGCTGATTATGGCCAGCAAGGATATCCAACCAACCAGGGGGATTAATTTGATAGACAAGATTACCATAGTCAGGCCGCTAAGCAGATTTATGCCTACTGCATAGCAGAAAATGCACCCACTTGGGGTTATCAAGTCAAAGCACTCAGCTGATAAGGGACACCTAGAACCATCTGAGCATAGGCTAAAATTTGGCGCGTTCTTATCACTATTTATATGATGCAGCAATAGGCACACGTTACTCATTCTTTCACTTACTCTACTGCATGTGTTTACTGTATGAACACCAGGTCCAGCATTTGCATTTTCTGAGCTGAGTCCCGGGGCTTCCATTTCCAAGAGTTCCATAGTAAGCTAGTGGGATTCCCACGTTCAAGCAGGTCTTGACAAGAGAGCTCTCTAATCTTGACAACTTTAGAACAGCTGGCACACATATTTTAAAGTGCAGGCCTCAAGGGTTTTGGCCTGTTGGCATCTCGGTGCCAGTATTCTGGCCAATAAACCCTTTGGGGAAAATGTCTGTGCCCCAGAAGCCCACTTTCTTGGCTCCTCTAGCTGATGGTCTATGAGCAGGCTTACCTGGACTAAGAGTGACTGGTGGCATCCAAGTTATGTTCAACACAAACAGGGTGGGATTAATAAATCAGTCAGATCAGAAATCTATTTGACACAAGATATTTTTAGTGATAGATTAATGCAAGATGGAAAGAATAACAAATGGGAGTAAGGCAAACTAATGAGTTTGAGGTCATTCAATACACAACTCTAATGCCTTCTTTAGTCTAAGGCTTCCTTCACTATTTCTTGGGCCTCTCGATTGAGAGGGTTTATTTTAAGCTTTGGAGGTCACTTTAGGGTAGGGTACCCTCCAGGTTTGTTCTGCTAATCTCTGGAGTAAGAGTTCCCTGCACCTTTATCCGCCTACCCAGTCTTAAGGTTTCTGCCCACCCTTCATCTATGTATCTCTGGGCATAAATGGTTCCCACACCCTCATTCCCTAACCTTCTGGATTATAGGGGTTCACACACCTTTCTTCATAATGTCTCCATGCTTGTCATTCGCTACTGGGGCTATTCAACTAACAAATGATAGAGTGTGCATTTCTGCTCTTCAGATAGCTTAAGTCAATTGGGGTTGGCTTCTCTGGAGGCCAAAATGTCTCCCGCTCCCTCTAGCATCTCAGATGACTCATAGGCAGGTACCTGGTGATAGGCAGAGCTATAGAGGAGGGTTTCTTCTACTCTCTATGGAATGGATTCCCTGGACCTATTTATTCTTTGCTGGTATGTTCTCATCTCTGTCCCCTCTTTCATCTCCTTGTTTCTTATGTAGCCTCCTGCAGCATGCTTGTTTCTCCTCCGACCTTTAACACCTGCCTATGGCCTAACCAGCCCTCTTCTGTCTTCCTGATTTAACTATCTCTAAGGGTCTTTTCTATCCCTTCTTGGGGTTTTCCAACCTCCTCAAAATCTGCTGCAATGTCCTGATGTTCTCCCACTTCTGCCTTAATCTCTCCAACTGCCTCTTTCTGTTGTTCTTCAGAATATCTAGAACCACCTCCTTTACGTAAGCATTGTCTTCCTTACTGTCACCAACTACCTCCTGATATGTTCCGATTTCCTTATTAAACTCTTCACCAACCTCCTTCCTATAGAAAGCACCAAATAAGCTCCCTCAGCATTGATCTCTTGGTTGAGGTATTCAGGCATTGCAGGAAGTGAAGGTAAAGAAGGAATAGCAGGTGAAGTAGCCTATGAGTTGAAATGCCTATACAAACCGAATGTTCATCTGCAGTCCTTTAAATGGAGTAAAGCAGGATTAGGAGCGCAGGAAGGCCCATTAAAAGCCTGCAGTTTAATTGAGTATCATCTTAAGATCAGCCATCAATGCGTGTCGCCTTTATCAGGACATAGTGCCATCCCTGATAGATAGAAATCATCCATGTGAACAAGTGAAAGCACCATGCAGCAGGCCAAAGGCAGGACTGGGCATTCTGCAGGAGGCTCACATCACCACATCAGTAGGGTTTCCACCCTCTGTAACTCCACCCAAATTTCAGATACGGGGGATATGAAAGAAAGATGGAGAATATACAGAGGTCTTCCCACAAACGTACATGAGAAAGTCTCGCAATTATTCTCATTGGTTGCTTTCCATATTTAACAAATGTGGTCTAGTGCCAAATAATATATAAACATATAATTATGAAATACATATAAACATAATAAGTGTTCTTATGTGGCTAGACTGGACTGCTTTGCTGCAGCCAATATGGTTATGTTTTCTGCCTCTGGCATGGCATTTATTTAATATGCCTTAAATGTTTATTCATCAAACTCCCACCATTCATCACAACATGCTTCCCCCACACTTGGAGAGACACACAAACAGGTCAGCTACAGATAACACACTGAGAACAAATTCATACAACATTCTCAGACAGTGCACAATGCTCATGGAAAATAACAGTACATATATACGCTCGGAATCTACATTCACGTAAACCACACTCAAGCAAAGTACACTCGGTATGTACGTAATTACAGAGAATATTCTTTTTGCCTGCAAATACACACACATGTTCAAGAACACGCACATAAAATCCCAAAAATAATAGGACGAAGAAATCAGTGGAAGAAAATGTTTCGCAAACAGTTACGTTTTCGTTTTATGAAAAGGTGACCTCTATGCATTTTGGGAATTCCAATGTTTTGGTACACATGCTAGGTCCAAAGAAACTATTTTCATAATGCCAACGTAGCCCTCCAAGCTATAAATGAAACATTAACCCACACTAGACCACTACTCCAGAAAAACATGCTTTCAATATTGGGTACCTTACATCAGTGCTATCGTTAAAATGAGTCTTGTGAAGGAGTGTGATTTAAAGTTTATTTTCCAGTCTGGTGGTCCTTGTATTGGGGAAATATTACATTTAGACTAGGTGTTTGTCCCTCAAAGTACCAATCAAAAGAATTGTAGACTTTACTTTTTAGTTTTGTCTATTTGGTGCTGCTGAAAGCACTACCTTCAAGCCAAAAGCTTCAAATAGGGGTTTTGAATGGGGGTCTGTAATGCTTTTCAATGCAAATGACATATGAGGATGGATTTCTGTTGTTTGGCTATGTGTCCACCCATTTAATGCCCACCTCTAAGTCAAATCTATATTATTTTGCTCCCATTCCCACCCATCTCCACCCAAACCCAAACCCCTTTCGAACTCTTTACCTGCATTTGTATTGTGGGCTGAATTTGTCAGCCATTTTTACTTCCAAAATGGTGGCCGCCATATGATAATGTTTCTAAAATGTTATCTGACTTGTTTGATGCTTTAAAAAATATTTACTACAGCTTTTATGTTATGTTACATATGTATTTTGTATTACAGATAAACAAGTTACTGTTATAGATTTGTTTTGGTGCAAAATGTCTCTAAAATGTCCATGCACTTATCTGTGGGTGTTGTTCTAGTCTGTTGTGCTGTAAGCACTACCTGATTGGAGCAGCAGTTTTGTGATGTCACTAGGATGTGATCGGGTGTGCAGTATGTGTTTTTTTGGGCAAATCATTTTCGTTCATTAAATCATGGTTATTTTTGTTTATAGCCAAGTGCTTTAGACACTACCAATGCTATTTTGCTCTGACCACCTAGATAAGATGTTTTATTTGCTTTGCACTAGAACCTAAGCGTTGCCAGTGTACAGGGCTTGTATGTGAAAGAAAACATTGATCAGGGTTTGCTCAATTTGATGATCTCTTGGATGAAGCTGCAGTATGCAGCCACTAAGAGCAGTGTGCTCAGTGCATCAAAATTACCAGGTAAAGCAGTTTACAAGCGTCACACACCGGTCACCAACCCCAGGAACACTGATATCTGAACAGGAAGCTGGTGCTTGGCCGTTCAGTGTATTGAAATTACATTCTGAGGAAGGAGAGATGCACTGGTCAGTGGACGCACCAGTGTTGAATCTTGTACCTGATAATAAGGATTCTGCTTGGGATGATTTAATTACATGCCTACTTGTATTTACATTTGCATTGCGACTGATAGTGCTGTTGAGACTTCGGTTAAATTCTTCCCAGTTCACCTGGCTCAGCTTTCCATGTAATTATTTACAAAACTACAAGAGAGTTCGCCCTCTTCAAATACACCGCAAGTTCTGGTAAGCCAGGTGAGCAGAGAATTTGCAGGTGGGGGCTGCCCCGTGCACAGCAGAAGACTGGGGGAAATAAGCGCTTGAGTGACATTCGCCTCCTACTTCACGGGCGAAGCAACACAAACTTGGCACATGGTTTGCCAGCTTGCCTCCCGTTGCTGTCTCTGGAAATACGCCGGCTGCTCACCCTTTGCAGTTGAGAGAAAAATATATTATTTTTTTTAAAGCCCAAAGAAGCACCCTGCTGTCTGACCAGGTATGTGTCATGAATAATATTTGTGGACATTGTTATAACAGGACGCTTGCTGGTGTTACGTGAAATTGTGTGCCCTGGACGTGCCTGCTGTTGTTGCTGTTTCCAGCTCCTTCAAGTGAAGATCTTGCTAACGCCGGGAAATCGGATAATAGGCCTTTTACATATGTATCTATGAATCATATTCTGGTTGAAGGACACTTCAGTCAAAAAGGGGGCTTCACAACCAGCCCTCCTTGGAGAACTGCTGCACAGTACTTTAAGGGGATCTCGTGAAACAGACGTACAGTAGTACTTTGAAACTGCCCAACTCTGCTCTAAATTGCGGCGCGTCCATCACTCACAGCACAGAGCTGGAAGCATGGCGCAGTTTATTTATTCAAGGAATTGTAACTGCAGTATTTATCTGTAAACTGAGGAATGTTTTCCTTGAAATCATTTTCATAGTAATCCCTACTATTAGAACACTAACACTGGGTATTCACCAGAATGTATGTAATAGCGTCTGGATGCATGTTGTGCCAGAATCAAAATCGCAGAGTTTTTTACATCTGCTTTGCAGGCTGCCCGGGCGCCAAGGACAGCATAGAATGTAGTGTCCATCTGCTGCCCCAAATTAGAAACCGGAATCTAAGCAGCATCTGGTCTCCTCCCATGGTAGGGTGACCAGATTTCCCAAACCAAAAGCTGACAAACTTTAGCAACGTTTACTATAAAAACAAACTCCAATATCCCAGTTGCTGACAAAGTAAAAACATTGGGTGTGTATTTGGAACCTACGCTAGGAGCAAATGCCCACGTAGCTTACCTTAAGAAAAACTACAGATACTATCAAATCGTGCATATAAGACCAGTTCTAAACGAAAATAATGGTATCACAATTGCCAGAGCCATCATTCTTTTGAGGCTTGACTACGGAAATGTTACTGGGAGCTAGCAAAGGTTGCATAGCCCAATGTCAAGTCATTCAAAATGGCGCGGTGAGGGTCATCAAGAGAAAATCTAGAAGAGACCACGTCACAGGCGACAGAAAAGGTAAACACTGGCTCGCCATAGAAGATCGTATCACCTTCAAGTCAGTCTCAAAAGTTCATCACTGCCTCTATGGCGCTGCCCCAAGATACCTAAAGGCCTAGTGAAGACCACCCGCGTCAAAAAAGCCAATGGGCTGGGACGATCCTATCCAACAAAAGCTTCCTTAAAATGGAACCAAACTTCCAGTCACACTCAGACTAGAACCCAACTTTCTCGTATTCAAAAAAGAAACAAAAAACTTTACTCTTCAAGTAATTAACTTAGTGCTCTGACTTAGAAAAGGCCACCCCCTGTCTTGTCTCTACCTGATTTTGTTTGTGGTTGTTTTTTTGTTCGCTCCCAGATGCCTGCGGGCTGCGGCGTGCTAGAAATATATAAATAAAAATAAAATAAATAACGTAAGTACAATAGTCATAGAAGAAGGACAATGCAGCTGGGGATGTACCTGCACCAACCTCCTGGTTCTCAAACACCTGCAGGCAACTAATATCCAGGACAAAGGCTAACTAGTTCCATCTCACCTGCCATCTTGCGATTCCTGGATATGATCCGGTGCAACCACTGCTTAAGGGCATTCCACCACTTGTTGATCTTCTCCAGAGCCTTCAGAAGCGGGCAGTGACACATATGGCAGTGGTGCTGGATCCTGATGAATATGGCAGTCCACCTGCAAAGAGCTGTTTAGGCCATGAGCTTTTCCAAACACTTAGGCAACTTCTTGACCACCTGCGCTGGTGTAGTAAGCTACTGCTCTGTGAATGTAATGATTCGCTATTGCCCAACCTGCAAAGTAACAACTGCACCTGCCTTAATGCGTGACGAGTGCAGGAAGTGCTGGATTTTAAATGGTGCGAGAATGCGAAACAGCATCAACATGGGATGATACATCATGCAGTAGTGTGTGTTCTCGTGCAGTATTTTTTAGTTGCCACGTAGCTGCTCTATTCTCACCACCCTTGCAATGGTAACCCGATAACTGGTGATGCCCAGAATACAGCATGGAGTAACAGTAATTACTAGGCACAGTATTCTTCACAATGAACCTCACAGTCACTGCACTGCACTAAAGTCGGCACATGTATACAAGAGTGCAATACTGGGAGGAACACTTTAATTTATGGGACCTAATGGAGTGGAATGTGTAAACATGAATAGGTGTGTTTGCAGAAACATGACATGAACAGTGCTTCCTTCAAGTTCTTCTTTACTGCTGTCCATATTCCCAGACAGAATATCTAAATTGGGTTCCCCCATAGTCTACAGATACGGAGAAGGCAGTATTACAAAGGTGAGGGATTGCTCTGCAGTATGGCCTTTCAATCATGGGCAAATACAACGGAGCTGATTCATAAAACACGTATTTAACCCTAGAAAACGTAATTTAAGCATACAGCAATTAAGTACTGTACTATTCAGCAAAGGTGAAGAGAGAGAGAGAGAGAGAGAGAGAGAGAGAGAGAGAGAGAGAGAGAGAGAGAGAGAGAGAGAGAGAGAGAGAGAGAGAGAGAGAGAGAGAGAGAGAGAATATATATATAACTACTCTGGTATGACATTCCTCTATTTTTCAACAAATGAAGCCATTTATCCCTTACGTTTTAATTTTGGCTATTAGGTGGCAGCACCACCTATAAACCGAAGTTATTGTGTTAGAGTACATATAGGGAGAAATGGCCAATTGGGATGGACACAACGCTTGCACGTGTTGTTTGGTCATTTGCCCATCCATTGACTGTCCATGGCCATACTAATCCCTGTGGCCATTCCCGCCCACTTCCTGCCTCTCCCCGCCCAAAGCACATCATCCTAGGATCTCTTTGAGCTAGCTTTATCAAGCCTTATCATTAAACTGTGTCCTTGAAGTGCTTGCCAGTGCTTTTTCAAAACAGTCCTCTGAGAGTTAATGACGTATTTGGAGCTGCACATGGGCTACTAGTATAATTAGCTTGTCTTACCCAGGTCTGCCTTCAGCTACGCGATTTATAAGGACAATGGGTGTCCTTCACTAAATTCCTGCTAAAAACAAGCATTGGCAAAGCCAATAGTTTTGGCTTGTGTATAGTACTAGCCATTTGCCAGGCACTGCTATTAAATGCCCAGGTACTCGCATCAGTTTGTAGTTGTTACCATCGATGGCCAGTTCACACCACTACGTCACTGCTTGGCAAATGCCTTTCCCAGGTCTTCACAAGAGCCAACACTGTTGGCATTGCCCATGCTTGTTTGCCTTTGGCCTGAGGTGTTCTACCTTAACATCGGCATTCCCGCCTCTTTGAAGACTTCGCCTTTTGATAGATAGTATTTTTTAAGTGTTCCACTTCACAATAAATCTGACACTCTTAACATATGTCGATGTAACAATATCCCCATTGTGAGAAATATTGCACCAGACCATGATGGAATGTTCATTAACAATGACACTCACTCTTTATCTGCATTAACTCCCTTGCTATCATTCCCGTCACTGGGGATCTCGCGATAAGAAACCGACGTACAATGTGCGTGATTGCAATCATGGCATTGTCGAGAATAACAGTGTCACCTTAATTTCACGATGGTTGAAATTATCTGATTTCTATGATGATAAAGTAGCACTCGATACTGATCCCTAATTAAAATGAAGAGTCGGGAAAATGGCGCTGATGACGCTGCCTAACACCAGAGAGCAAATAGAAACCAATCAGACTTCCGGTAGTTTAGAGCAGAAAGCCTCAGTGGCTGATAAACGGTGTCTTAAAATACTAACAGATATCTCCTTTCTTCCTCTGCGCCAATGTATAGCATCGCACACAGTTGATTTGAATCCCAACTCAATAGGCAAGTAATTAGAAGTGTCCCTCCATACAGTAGGACTAGCAGAAAATGGGAGGGCAAGCTGGGTGCCAGCTTCTAGAAATGGTGTGTTGAGAGATAAGATGGTTGTGTTGAGCTGAATTAGGGTTGTATTTTCCGCCAGTTGTGTTAAACAACAACATGGTCGAATATTGAGCAGAGAGAAGTCTACTCTGTGACATACTCAATTGTTTCTGTGCATTTTTGATTCCCTAAAACTGTAGCCAATATATCCTTACATTGACGACACAATTAACAAAAAAAACATTGAAAACACGTAATTGATAGGTTGGCAGTGCAGAAGACTGAAAGAACGAAAAGGAGACTGGGCGCATGATGGCTTCGGGACAGTTAGAAGAAACCGGGACCGAAAGAAACGAGGAGGGGACATACAAAGAAAAAAGTGAGCAGAGTGAAGCAGGGGCCTGTCAATGGAAACATTAGAACGTTATACGGAGAAAGCGACACTGCAAGTGAAATTCAAAATATAACCAGCAAAGAGAGTAAGAAATAGAAGAGTGAGGGGGAATTCCGCAGAGTGAGAATGGCCGAGTTTTGGATGGAATGCAGAGGAGCAAGGTGGGAAGCAGGAAGACCAACAAAAAGACAGGAATGGTAATCAAGACGAGAGAAGACTAATGCACTGCTAAGAAGCTTGGTGGTATGGAATGTGAGAAAAGGACGAGCTTCATGAGCATGAAAAAGTGGAAACAAGCAGTATTAGAAATATGTAAGGAAACGGAAAGCTAAGAGTCAAAAAGGAGACCTAAATTACAGGCGGAAGTCGTGATGGGAAGAAAGGGAGAAGGAAGATTAATAGAGGAGGAATAGGAGAAGGATCACTAAAGGCAGGAAAGAAAAGAAATGATGTCTTTGAGGGATTCAGGTGTAAATAATGTGGGTGCATCCAAGTTTGAATTGGGAGAAGACAGTCAGAAATAGTAGTGTGCAGAGTATCAGAAAAGGCAGAGAAAGCGATGTAGAGTTGAGGCGTCAGCTTAGAAATGCGATGAAATCCCAAAGGAAGAAATACTAGTGGACAAGAACAAAAGAGGTCCCAGGAACTGAGCCTCGGCAAGCTCCATGAGCAAAAGGAAAGGAGAAGGTCTTTGAGCCACCCCAAGCAACAAAGAAAGACCAGTCAGACAGTTTAGAGCTAAACTAAGAAAGAACAGTACCAGAGAACCCTACAGAATGTAGAGTGGAAAGAAGTGTACAATGATCCGCCGTACCGAAATCAGATGATAGATGGAGGAAGATAGGAACAGAGCCGAGTTTCAAAGTCCCTGACAGAGAAAAGAGAACTAGAAACAGAGAGGAGAGCTGTTTTTGTAGAGTGAAATGGACGGAAGCCTGATAGAGTTGGAGGGAGGAAAGATTTGTGATCAAGGTAAGATGAGGCTTGAATATAGACCACACATTCCAAGATTTAAGAAAGATCGGAAAGAAAAGAGATGGGGCACTAGCTTCACGGTGCAGAAGTGTCCAAAGAAGGTTTGGTCAGGCATTGCAGAATGGCTGCATTCTTAAAACACAGTGGGAAATGTGACAGAAGATAGGGATAGATTGATAAGAGAAATTAGATAAGGCAACAAGAGAGGAAAGAGCTTAGCAATAAGAGGGGAAGGAATAGGATCAAGGGGGAAAAGCAATATAGTGAGCACAAGCAAGGTAAGAAGCAGTATCAGACATAGACATTGGAGAGAAGAAGGCAAAGGATGAAAAAAGATGAAGAGGGAGGAAGGATGACGCGCTGCTAATGGCTGATGAGGAGGAACATTGAGCGCAACTTTAGAGCTAAAGAAATGTGCAAAGTCAGTAGAAATAAGCAAAGGAGAAAGAGAGGGGTCAGGAGATGGGGGATATGATACAAAAGTTTTAAAATACGCCAAGTGTGATGAAAATATGAGACAGTAAGGTTAGTGACGTATCATTATTTTGGCAGCGACAAGGAGCCAAGTGTAGTAAGTGTGAATGGTAGAAAAGAAAGTAAGATCAGTGGGTGATCGAGTTTTTCCCCACTCTCACTCGACGCGCCTCAGTGAGGAGCATAGAGAACAGAGATCAGTAGTGAACGAGGGTTGAGGAGACTTGGATGAGGCACCAACGGGGTGGACAGGTTAAAGAGTCTCCATAGTAGAACAAAGGGAGGTATTGAGAGTAGAAAGTACAGTGTCAGTATAGAGAGAGAGGCAAAAGTGAGCGGAGACGGAATGGATGAAATAAGAGATGATAGGAGCAGTAGCGGAGGAAGCTTCTGGTGCCAGGGGCCGCTAATAGGGCACCAGCTGGAAGCTGGGGGGGCGCACTGGGCACCAGGCAGGAATGAGGTGGGGGAGCCCCCCAACCACTCCCAGGCTCTGCCACTGGGTATGAAGAGTGAGGTCTAAGGAGGGACAATAACAATGAAGGAAATTTGTGATCCACTTTCCCTCTTCAAGACTCAGTAAGTCCGATGTATCCCTTCCTGGAATTTCATTTCTGTAGAGAATAGAAAGTAGCTGCCTTGATCAAAAATCCATACAATTAATTTCTCATACTCAAAGTCTATGAACCACTCTTATACAGTCAGTGTTGCATGGCAGAAAGGTGACATTCTCCCTCATACGTTTCCAAGAAGCCATTCCAGATCTTCTTAGTCTACCATCATTCCACTTACATTGATACAGTAATTGATACACTTACATTGATACAGTAATCTGGCCTTCCACATTGATCTTGCTTTTGCCATTCCAGCATGGCTATAATTATTTTTTGTTATACAGGGCGCTCTTGTAATCATTTTATTGCATTAACACGTATTGCTTGAGTCCTTTTCATATCTCCCGGAATTAGCTGTCAGTTCTCTGATATTCCCGAGGAGGCCTGCACACTCATGGCACTGTGGGTAGCACCTACAACAGGGACTCTTACATCATGGCTCTGGCCAAACTTCATCTCCCAGTACTCTGTCTGTGGAACTCCACTAGTGTCATTGCTGATGTCCTCATGCTTCCTCCAGTGCCGGGTTGCTCGGACTATAGAACAGTCTTTCAAGCACCACCGCGCTCCTCAGCGTGTCTACCAGTACGAAAGTAGGGATTTGGGATCCAGATATATTGAACTTGATCCCTGCTACTGTTCACCACCTGAATTTGAACTCCTTCTGCTACGACATTCTTGGTTTTTTAATCAGTCTAGGCACTGGACCCTGGACGTTGTGTGGATTTCCTTTCTCGAAAGGTGCACTGCAACTGTTTTTAAGGTTTGAACTAATATTTTGCATTAAGGGACTTGGTCTTTAGGATTCCATGTGCTTGCAGACTTCTTCTTCCTCCCTCAGCAGAGTGTGGTGTTATCTACAATCTTTCTTCTGTGGGGACCAACCCTGTTACCAGGTACACTCTGGGTGTACGGGCTGGGATATTGATTCTGGGAAGGGATGAAAGGTCGAGCGTACTGGGGTATTTGCCATAAATGGGGATCTCAAGACTAACCTGCGTTCCTTTCTCTTTCAGCTTTTCAGAGAGACCCCTTCGAGATGGAATATTCTGCCTAAACATCTTGTGGATAGTGACTCCACGGCTCTTTTCAAGAGGCATTTGAAAACGTTCCTATTTGACGCTGGACATGGTTGAGGAATCTTTATGTTGGTACTCCTCCCATTAAACATGCCTGTCTTTTGACTACCTTTTTTTGCTAGTCTTGACAGTGTTTTTGGGACAGACCTTCCCCTCTTTCTGCGATTCGGGCCTTTCTCATTGTTTTGTATGTCTTTCTCCATGAGCTACCTGAGGCCTTCGGGTTAGTGGCACAATAGAAGGCATCTAGATAGATAGATAGATAGATAGGTAGATAGACAGACAGACAGACAGACAGACAGACAGACAGATAGATAGATAGATAGATAGGTAGGTAGGTAGGTAGGTAGATAGATAGATAGATAGATAGATAGATAGATAGATAGATAGATAGATAGATAGATAGATAGATAGATAGATAGATAGACAGACAGACAGACAGACAGACAGACAGATAGATAGATAGATTCCCCCGGTCTTTTTCCAATCACCAGAGCACCCATTGGTACAAGGTAACCTTGGGCGGTCTGGTGGGCGGGAAGATTTTTTCACACCCGGGATGGGACTGACCTAGGTTGGTGTGACATTTGCAAGTAGGACTACAGCAGAAATACATGTCTGATAACCAAGACTTTCCATGCCAACACTTTTCTCCACAAGTCCGTAATGACTGGAAATTTGGCAGACATGTGTTCATAACGTGTTTCCAGAAAGTCACATCTGCAGCTGAAAGTATGAGCCTTCTGGACTACTCTTCCCATTTTTAGAAGGTGTCTAGTATAACTTGAGGAGAATCTTCTGCTGTTTTTCTTATTTGTTTTCACAAGGTTGATAGGGTAATTGAAAGGACCGAGAACCCCATAGGCCTCCTTGTATATTATTATAACCACCATTTCATGCCATTATTTAAATAGAAAAGATGTTCCCGTGGGTGAACAATTTTTCGAAATTCTGCTCCAATCCTCCTCCCTGCTTCCTATGGTAGCCCTTGCTGCAGTATGCAAATGCACTGCCCTCCCGCACTCCCTTCTTCCTCCATAATTCTCTCCAATAGCTTCAGTGTGGCTAGCTGCTGCTCATCTTGCCCTCTCGCCCAGAGTGTGAGCAATAGCTCATAAGGGCTTAGATAGTCATTGCCATGTGTCCTGCTCCTGGGCTTGCAATTCTCCATGAATTGCGTTCTGGGTGGAGCAGTCAGCCAGGAAGGACTGTGAGCTATAGTATAAGTAGCAAGCATCACAGGAGCTAGGTTCAATCCTACACACTGATGTTCTCCTATTTTTTTAGGAATAGAATTATTTTGACTCTAAGAAATATTAAGAAGGCATATTAAATTTGTTTTGGATAGTTTGGTTTACAGAGTTTAAAGTTTAGTTTCTCTAGATAGCCATTGCTCTTTTCCCGTAGATGCATGTAAGCTGAAGTGTGCAGAAGCTGAGGCATGAGGTCAGGCAGGGCTTTGGTAGCATACTGGAAGTATTGAACAATGCTTTCCCAGCTTTGTACTCAACTATGAGGCTAGTGGGGACAGAGTGATCAATGCCACATTACGCAAGGTGCCCTGTGGTTTGGAAGGTGTAATTCCACCCAGCAAGGTGCGCTGTTGTGACACCTAGTTTCAGTGTCTTGAGCATTGCAGGAGGCCAACACGTGATGATTCAATGTCATGGGCAGTGCCTGTCTGAGATACAATAAGAAGTACAATAACATGCAAGAAAGACAACACCTCAAGACAAACCCTAAGAAATAAATCACACTGACCAGTCACACATGAAAGGGTGTCTGGCCTTATGAGAATAGTAGTAGAGCACTCGCAGAGAGGTTTTAACCCAACAGTAGAATCACTGTAACCTCCTCACCAGACCTACTACATTAGTCTATTTTAACGCTACCCAGTCCAGCCACAAAAAGACATGTAAACTGAATTAAAAGGTAGTGCGAATTTAGAAAGGTTGTCTGCTCCATTTTTTCATAGCAGTGTTTGGTCTGTTACCCTATCAATGCACTGTTTATGAATCACGTAAGAGCATTGTACCAGCAATGGTATTCAGAGACCACACTTCATGACAGCAGAAAATGTGATGTGTTGGCTATGGCTGAACCCCACACTTGGGCAGTGTGGTTTTCGTCTAGCGCCACACCATGGAGAGAGAGGGGAGGTACATGTAGTTTTCTTTTAGGGGTCTCAACAAAGGTGAAAAAAGAAATATGTGAGAGGTGGGTCATCAATTTGCATCCTTTTGCAGCTTATCAACCAAGATTACAAACGTTGATGGCAAATACTTTATCACACTTAACGAGTAGTTCCTCCAATTCCTAGGCAACGCAACAACAGATGCTATTATAACCCAATTAGATGGAACTCAATTCATCAACCTCAGAAGGATGAAGTGATTCCTGCTTGGATTCAAATATGTGACTGTAGATTGCATGCAGATATCAGAGATGATGCTTTAACTCGCTTTGCTACCTTACCGGCATAGCACAGGCATATGCATTAAGCTTTAGGACTGCTGGGTAATGATCAGTTGTTTCAGTTCTTTCTGCAGACCTAACCTAACTTGAAAATAATTTAACAGTAGATAATGCGCACCATTGGTAGACTAATAAAGCAATAGAACATGAGGGGGGGGGCATTACCGGTCGGATAATGCCCCATGGGCGATAATTGCCAGCCCAAGCAAAGGAAGGGCTTTAACATAGCCCTGTGGGCATTACCTAATAGGTAATGCCCCCCCCCTCCAAGGGTTCTATTGCTATTAGTACCCTGGCATGTTGTACCTGGGTACTAATTTTATTTTTACTCAAGTTCAGAAAACGGCGTGCCAACAGTTACTTGACTCGAGCAAAAAAGAAAAGGAGAAAATGGTTGCCATGGATTGGGGAGAACAGACTGCACTTTGTCCCTTCTCCATTTTCATGGCGGCCATAAAAACATATAGAGAAAAAGGAGAAAACAAAGAAAATGGCTGCCATGTCATGGGACGAAGGGACTGCACATAGTCCCTTCTCCCTTTCCATTGTGGTCAGTGAAGAAAGGAAAAGAACTCCACAGGACTCAGTGATGTGATCGGAGCACAGCAGGTGAGTCTTTGTCGGCCAGATAATGACCTGGTGAGGGCCAATCAGATAGTTTGTGAAGACTTGATTGTCCCTCGCTGGGTACTAATACCATTTCTGCAACCTTTGTGTTTTCACATGATAAAAATATTGTTTTGGAAATGTTTTTGTCTCAAGTTGTCCCTGGATCCCTCAGCCCGTAACACTTCACTTTAATGTGGCACGTTCTCTGCTTGATATTAAAGGCAATGAGGCGAGTACTATTTAGCACTCTTTTATTTTCGAGTGGTCTCCAAGCAATGGGATTTATACCGGACTAGACAAAAATATATCTGAGATCCTTTTACTGAAAGGCAAAAGAGCTCAACGTTAGATCATGTGACCCTCAGCTCCAATCACAGTGTAACAGTGTAAGACCCTAGCCAGAATACCTTTGGGAGCTGGTTATTAGCAGTAAGAATCGAGGAAGGACAATGAGGGGAGGAGCACTTTATCTATCCATAGTGATTGGAGGGGCGCATGATCTCGACTTTGGCTCTTGGAACTTGTAGTGAAAAGATCACAGATTTATTTGTGTTTATTCTGGGCTATTTCCTACTGCTGTGAGGACGTTAAAGAAAAGGGTCTGCATAATAGGATGCCTCCATGCTCTAGAATCTTGAAGTCACTTCTAGCAAATCATAAAATGGCATAATAGGGCATAACCTACTGGAGGGTCCCTCTTACCACTTCCTTTGCTGTCTCCGGTCTTCTGGCTTCATAAACTTCAAAAACAAAGCTCTGAGCTTGCAGGACACAACACTCACTGGCATTAATGTGGAAACGTGTTAACAGAGGATCAGCCTAGTTTAACTGCACAATTATTCAACGTGTAACTAAAATCAGGCTCTGTCGATAAGTGGTTTCATTTTTAAGTTAATGTAACAGCTCATCACCTCTTTAGATGTGTGGAGGTAGTGTCTAGTTGGACAAGTTTGGCATCTTGTACAATAGTAAAAGTATTATAGTAAAAGCAGTGCAAATAAAAAAAACTGAATTTTTTCCTTCCTAAAATTTTAGGTTGTAGTAAAAGCGGGAAAGATAGCTCCATGGTTTGAGCAGTGGCTGCTGCAATCTGTGTGTGATCTGTAGGTCTCAGGTTTGAAGGCTGGCAAGGAAAACTCTTCCTTTCATCCTTCTGAGGTCTTGGTTTATCAGATGTTTTGGTGCTTCAGATGTCAGCTTTATGGAAGAGCAGTGTTGCGCTCGAAACACATCTATGAAGAAAGTTCTCCATGTTGGTTCTAAAAGTAAAAAGGATATGGAAGATGTTCTGATCCATTTTCTTAAATATATAGTGCTGTGCCTTATATAGTACCAAGATGCTACTTGTGACATACTTGGAACTCCACAAATGTGTCGTGTTATCATTTATATTGTTCACGCTGTAAAACATATTGTCCATTAACTCAGTCATGGCAAAATCGCTTTTGTTCAAAAATTGAAATACATTGTATTAGCAGATGGAGATCAAAATTAACTTAGCTGCAGAAAATCATGATGTTTGGAGTGCAGTCAATAATGACTGTTATTGACTTCACTCTGAACATTTTCACTTCATTTGCAGCCTGGAAAACAACAAAGTAAAATCCTGGCAACATTTCTTTCAGCAAGATACCCCCTCTCAAGGAGGATCTTTATTTCAGTGCAGCATTCAATTTAACGCACCAAAGAGAAAGCTAAAATATGGGTAAATGGTTTAACTTTCTTCTAGCGAACTCATTTCCTTTTGCATTACACCTAATGGAAGTTTTCGTTAAACCTGTTCCAGTTCAACCACGTTTGGAATTAAAACATTTAACTTATAAAGGCAGTCTTGTCATTTAAATACTAGAAACTAAAACCTCATTTAATTTACTCGCACAGTTTGCTCTTTAGCTTGGTTACTATTGAACTCTTTTATGGCACATGCATTTTAGATGCATATGTACTGACATAGTTGGTGTCTGTGCCCCCCAGGTCTGCTTGTGCCCATAAAGGTAGTATGATGGTGAGGAAAGAGTAGAACCCCCAGCACATCCGGTGGAAAATACTCCATCATTATCTGTAGCTCTGCTTGACACCTTGAGAAGTAAGAAAAGGTTTAACAGAATGTGATGGTTATCGTGCCTGCCCTCCTGTAGGGATGCACCTAGAACATAAGAGGAAAAAATAAGTGTCAGGGTGAAGATATATATTGCATAGTGCATGTTGTGGAATATGGAATGTTCATGGGGGAAAGTTTGAGTATGCTGGGGGTTCTAGTAATGTCAGTTGATGGTGGTGGGGAAGGCTGCAGAAGGTTGGAGACTGGGGTTCGTATCATATGTTCTTATGTGCAAAATAACACAGCTAGAAACCTTTAGTGGAGAACTTGCTGTCATATCATTGGCGATGAGGATGGGGTCACTATAAAACAGATCCCCTTCCTCTACACTACACCCTTTTTGATCCTCACCTAAACACCCTTCCGGACCACAAGGCCCATCCAGCCCTTCCCCACATTCTCCTTCACCCACACCTGATTCTTTAAGTCCACCTTTCTTCTAACCTCCTCCACAACACGGTCTCCCTCACCCTCCCCAGGCACGAAAATGAGATTCTCGTATTACCCTTCCTACCCCTCATCATTTCGAATGGACTCACCCCTGTAGCAGCATTCATGGACATTCTGAGAGCATACCATCTCTCACTCACAGCCCCTTTATTATCCACACTACACACACCTGCCATCCTCACCACATCCATGATGCACCTGTTCAACCTCTCGCCCATCCCATTACACTCCAGATGATACAGAGCAGACCTTTTGTAGTCAATACAAAGAAGGGGGCAGCATTATTAGTTTGGTGGGAGCAAATGAAACTCAAGATACATCTAGATCCCAACACAGAGGAACAGGTGCTACATTTGGGTCGTTCTGTATGCAAGTGATAAAGAACAGTGTTTTCAAAAGGTGTGAGGAAGGTAAGGGGCATTATGCATCAAATTGTTCTAAAAGAGGGCAGTGTACCCGTTGCATCAAGATTGCGTTCAGTGCGGCTAGTTCTTTGGTAGGGGGTGAGAAATGAGCTCAGCAGGTTGTGTCAGATGAGTGCGACTGAGTGAGTGGGAATTGTTCAGTGCCTTTCACCATCGGTGGTTGCGAAAAAACAAAGTGCTGAGTTATGTTTGTGTGTGGACCTTAGAGAGCTGAACAGGTGTGTTGTGGTGGAGAGACACCCATTGCCAAATATGACAGAGATGTTGGCGATGATTGGTAAAGGAAGGGTTTTCTCCAAGTTGGACATGGTGTCAGCGTATCACCAGGTGGAACCGGAGGAGGAATCACGCAAGTTAACAGCATTCATATCACACAAACAGATATTCCAGTTCTGAACAATGCCGTTTGGTTTGGTGTCGACATCCTCTTTGTTTCAGAAAGCCATGGACAAATTGTTTAATGGATTGAGTGGGGTACGCTGCTTCCAGGATGATGTTATGATTTGTAATGAGACTATGGAGGCACATGAGAAGGTGCTGGAATGGATGTTAGAAATGTGGGAACAAAGGGGAATGACGTTGAGGGAGTAGAAATGTTTACTTCAGAAAGAATTGGTAGAGTAGGACATGAGATTTCAGCTGCAGGAGTGAGAGCCAAGAGAGAGATGGTGGACAGTATTAGGAAAGTGGAATTGCAGAGAACTAAAATACAATTGCGGTCATTTGTAGGAATAATTGAATTCTACCAGAAGTTTGTGAATAATTTCACGCACAAAGTGAGGGAAATGAGAAAACCGTTGAGGAAAGGCGTGGCATTCAGTGGAATAAGTGTTGTAAGGAGGAATTTCATGCTAATACCAGTGGATGCCAGCAATGTAGGAATTGGAGCAGTGATAGATGGAAAGGACAGTGATAAGGTGATTACACATGCATCAAGGGTGTTACAGGGTCCAGACAAGGGATACTCAGTGCTGGAGAAAGAAATGTTTGCCCTGTCACTGAGCTATGCAAAAATGTGCAATTTTGTGGGGTGCAAAGTTATTGCTACGGATGAATAAGAGGCCCCTGGATGCGATTTTTGAGTCAAAAGGGCTGGATAAGGTCTCTAGGAGGGTGGCGAGTTGTGTTACGAGGGTGCAAGGACATGTTTTCAGTGTGGAAATAATTCCAGGATGGGAGAATGTTTTGGTGGATCACTTGTCTAGGTTAGTTGGGTGTGAGGAAGAAAGGGAAGTTGATATATCGGAAGACACATGATGACATAATAGGGAAGGCAAAGTGGCAGGAATCGATGAAAGAAGACATAATTGTGGCACGCGCAGTGTAATTTGTGGAGTCAAATGGCCAATGAGATGGAGACTGGGGGAGGGGGTGATGAGAGATCCTATTGAAAGGTGAGGGAGGAGTTGAGTGTTGAAGGGGGTCTTCTATATAGGTGAGGTCAGGGGTTGGGGTCCCTGAACCGCTGAGGAAGAGGTTGGCAAAAAAAAGCCCATAACGGGCACATAGGGGTGACAAGGAGAAAGGCTGTTTTGAGAGGGGATTATTGGTGGGCTGGATTTGACCCAGAAGTAGAGCAGAGGTGAGGGTGAGATGGCTCGGGTTAAGCCTATTATAAAGGTGGATACACAGAGGAAGGTGTGGGATGAACTTGCCATGGATGTGTTGGGTCCGGTGGATATGGGAGGAAGCAAGTGAAATTTATCATGGGTGTAGTAAATTTACTATTACGGTAGATTGAGCTCAAGGTGGTGAGGGAAGCTGATGGTAAGGCGACAGTGGGATTTCTGCAGGAGATTTTTTAGAGAGGTGGCTAGCCAGGGAGTTTGTTCACGTATAATGGGAAGCAGTTTATGTGTGGCACCTTCGAAAATTATTTATGGAGATGTGGTATTGACCACAAAAGATCTGCTCTGTATCATCCAGAGTTTAATGGGATGGTGAGAGGATGAACAGGTGCATCATGGATGCAGTGAGGATGGCAGGTGTGTGGTGTAGCTAAGAAGGGTGCTGTTAGAGAGAGACTGTATGCTCTCATGATGTCCCTGCATGCTGCTTCTGGTGTGAGTCCATCAAAATGATGAGGGGTGGGGTAGGAAGTGTAATACAGAAATCTTACCTCTGTGATTGGGGAGGACGAGAATGCCTGATTGCATTATGGAGGAGGTTAGAAGAAGGGTGGAGCTAAAGAGTTGTGGGTAAAGGAGATTGAGAAGAAGGGCCACACGGGTCTTGTGGTACGGAAAGGTGACTAGGTGAGGATTAAAAAGGGTGTAGTGGAGAGGAAGGGGGAACTGTTGTACAGTCATCCCGTCCAGGTGGAAGAGGTGTTGAAAGGTGCTGTGGGAGTCAAAGTTGGACAGGTGTATAATTGAGGTAGGTTGGCATTAGTGAGAACATGTGGTGGTGTTGGTGATGTGGTATGAGGAAGCCGGGTTGATGTGTTGGGGTTCTAGCAATGTCAGTTGATGTTGGTGGGAATGCCGGAGAAGGTTGGAAGCTGGGAGTCACATCATAGTTCGTATGTGCAACATAAAGACATTGGAAACCATTGGTGCAGCACTTGCCTTTATATCAGTATAACGGACATGTGCAGAGACCTAATTTAAAAAGACCTGCAATACCAGCTGAAGTCCAATTTCCTGTTCTATCAAAAGACATGTTCAGCCCTATTCAGATGGCTATCTCCAGGTCACCTACAGCCACAGAGTGTTCATAATGCCTCATCAAACTTTGATGGCTACTCCTTGTGTTACTCTTGGGCTCAGGTATTAGGGCTCTCTGGCTGAAGATCACCTTCATAGGTTCCAGGGACATAGGCCAAGCTCAGGTTGTGCTTCTTTCTTTTCAGGGTCTCTATCTCCAGCCAGGCTCTCTGCTTTAGCCCCCCAGTAGGTTTGCAATCAACTTACCACTCCTGCATATCTCCTTTGGTCCTTTAATGATGTGGTTACAGCCCCTTCAGCTCTTGACAATGTGATTTATTCTCTTTCTATGTCTGCACAGGAACTGAGCTGCAATGCTCAGTAAAATGTTCCCCTTGGACTATTTCACTATCTCACCTACTGCACCACCTCTCCAGATCTGTGTCTGTAATCGCACACTGTACACCTCGACCTGTCTCTTTTTATACTGTTTGGTTTGTTGGTTGGTTCGAAATGCCCCACTAATGCATGGGATTCGTTTCTCCAGTTCCCTTTTAGACCTCATCACAGGATTGGTCAGGGCTTCCTGATTCCACCTCCTCCAGACATTTCTCCTCTCTTCATCACGGTAATCATGTGATGTGACTTGCCCTGCTGTTGTGCTCTCTATTTTCCTGATTGCAAGGGGGAGCACAAGCTCAGTGGTTGTAGACGGCCACCATCATATGAAGGTCAGGCAGCGGTGTTATGTCAGCTGTACTGCTCTGAAATCTGACTCCCTAAATCTCTGCAGTTGTTTCCCTACACCGCTCCTGTCTCAGTTTGGCCCTGTTCACTCATTTGTCTCTCACACGTCATAAGCAGAGGGAGGGAAGCATGAGTGGGTTTATGCTACTCATCCTCTCCACTGTGAACCTTCAGTGCGTGCTCCCTTGTATAATGCCACAGTAAAGTGTTTCTTGTTGCTGCAATCCTTAAACAACCCGGAGCCCCAGCAAAAATCTTCACTTTGTCTCCATACATGATCTGTAGGCAGCAATGGGGCTCTCTTGCATATCGGGCTAGGAAGGGAAGGGAGGCTCCAGGCATCTATCCTGTATTTAGCGGGTAGCGTCCCCTGGGCCCAGAACCCTCCTGGTCCCCCTCAACCTGCACCTCAAAGGTGACTATGTCACAATCATCTTTTTTTGTTTAATTTGAAATTGCAGAATCCCATCTCACTGTGCCAGCATTCCAGCATGCATATTGAAAGATGTTAATTTTCAGAATTATGAAATAAGGATGAAGGTCTTTCCTGCCCTCCTCCTCATTAGGAAAAAAACTAGATGTGCAATCCTTGTGTGGAGGAAAATCTGGAATTTAAAATTGTTGTACTCTCCTGGCATGGATCTACATTATACTAGTGAGTAGGTACCATGTTGAAAGAACTGTTTCTCAGCTGTGCAAGGTGAGGCTTTAGGCTTTTCAGCGCATTTCTTTGCAGTACAGGCTCTTTTCCTGGTGTGTAGGTATGCTCGCCTTCACATCTCTTGCTTCTGACGCGTTTCCCTTTTGGCACATGTAAGCAGGATTTAGGCTCCCACTTTTTTAGTAAAAGCATCCTTAGTAGACTGAAGTCATCATATTGTAAGCATGCCCATCCTCCTCAGACCATGTGTAAACCTCTGAGGAGTATCTTCAATTCCACTAAATGTATCACTTTATGCTGTTCATCCTGACAACACGGACTGCAGCTGGCATCAAAGTCTTGCATGCGGGTCTTTTATCAGTGCTCGCAACATTGTTTCAGTATGATACCTTGCCCTGTAGGGACCTACCCTTCCATTGAAATGCATGTGTTCCTTTGGGTATAAGAGAACAGTGCTTGGAGGGAGGGGGTTCTCACTTGTGTCAAAGCCTTTTACTGTTGTTGGTTTGTTTTGTCCTGCTATTTGTTTTCCTATTAAATTGTTCACAATCCACCAGAATCATCAATGATCCTTTTTTCCACAACAGTTTCATCTAAAAAAGGATATTTTGGTTGAAAAAGTATAATTCATTTTACAACACTGAGGAAGTCAGTCACAATTATTTCATCAATTGTGATGAATTGAGGTGATTCGTCCCTTTTCTCCAGAGGGGAGCCACCCGTTTTGAGGCTGGGGAGGTGAGCCTGCTCCACAAGACCCACCCTAGGGGTATAATCACGCCTCAATGAGCATGACACCCCCTTAGGGGACAAGATCTCGAATTCCGATGAGGAATTCCCTAGACCCAATACCATATCTGCATTTATGGGACTGTCTGTGATGAAGATCAATCTGTCATCCTTATGTTTGGCTTCAGACAATGTGGAAACTAAACAGCCATACCAAGAAAGAAGAGATGTCTCCATAAAAAGAGACGTGTACATAACTTGGATGAGTAGCTTTTGTCAGAAGAGAGAGTATGGTATGCAGAGGAAGGCCCTTGGAGAGGTGGAGCAGAATAGTGTCACGTGGCCCGTGACTTTTGGAAAGACGAGGAACTCCAGAGTGAGACAAACGAGAGCAAACGAATCCTGCAACCGGAGAACCATTGTCCGATCGGGACGCTAAGACACGTGCAAGGTGGTGGTGTGACCACGGCTGCCTCCTGGTTGGCGAGATGCCCAACTGACGACACAGAGACCACCAGACATGTGTAGGCGGCACCCGACTTCAGAGGAGCAGTGAACACTACAACGACGAAGCCAGTCACAGAGAAGAGCAAATGAAAAGACGACTACTTGAGTATTCTCCGAGCTCCACAAGGTTCCCCTATATCTGAAAAGGTACCAGGGAGAATGGGAGAGGCGGGATACCACCGGAAACCTTTCAAAGATACAAGCACAAAAGCTGAACATTAAATTAGTAGAATTGGAGTCATCTGACCATGACAAAGAACGCTATTTGGGAAATACGCGAAGAGTGGAAGCAAATATCCTGGGAGGAAGGGTGAAGACCCTAGGTACTGTGGCATGAAGAAACGAGAGCGCTCACGGCAAATAAGTGTAACAAGCATTGTGAAATCAAACTGTCAAGCAAACAGATTCATAAAAGTGAGAATCCAATACCAAGAACTCAGTAGAGGTAGACTCATAATTTGTATAACCTCATACAAATCCTAGATAATGTTAACCCTCAAGAAAATAGGAGATATATGAGTAAAGACCAGAGTGTGAGAAAATGTTTCAAGGAAAAGTGTCATAAAGCTGGTATTAAAAAGAATGCAAGGCCCGCACATATATGGGAAGAGCTACATGAGCTCATGAAGGAAACCACAAGAGACTATCAGGGAAGATAACTTAAAGAAGACTAGATTCTAAAGAGAGACATTTGTGTATCAATAACCATGGAGATATGATACAGACTTAAATTAGTGGTAGGATCAAGTAGAGTTGGGACTGAGGATAAATTATACTTTTTGACTTCCTGAAGACAGATGAGCACATTTAATTAATTTAGATAGGTAGGGTGATCGCTTTAGTAATTAGGAGCAAGAGTTGTTTTCCTTATACTTTCATTAAAGAAAGGTAACATGTCCTCAATGCATCCAGGACATTGCACCCAATAAGGTGAGAAACCTGTTTATTGCTAAATTGGCCCTTAAATGATAACACGTGTTTCGGCCCTCAGGCCTTTTTCAAATCAGGGCTAATATTTTCCTCGTACATTCAAAAGGGAATTTCTTGAACATCTAAAATCAACAATCAAACATACTTTGTATTTTTTGCATTAATGATTATTTTTGATGATATGTTCTTCACTTATCCCATTTTATCCATCCCAATGCCAACCCTTATTTCTCTGTCTGGTGCACTATTTGTTTTTTCTTTGGGTCCATACATGTATATGGAATCAAATCTATGTGTATCTGAATTGTCTACTATTATGGACAATTGTTTGGCATTTGATATGATACACATATGAATCACCATTTTGAACCTGTTTGGTGGTTGATTGTGTATGTTCAAGAAATTCCTTTTTGAATGTACAAGGGAAATACTAGCCCTGATTTGAAAAAGGCCAGAGGGCCGAAACACGTGTTATCATTTAAGGGCCAATTTAGCAATAAACATGTTTCTCCCCTTCTTGGGCGCAATGTCCTGGATTTTTTTCTCTTTTTTGAACTATTATTTTTGACAGCTTTCTTCCCGGCTTACCGTCAATCCAGTGACATGCGACTTGACTTTATGGGATCCAGTGATTGTAGGGGTCTCCTATCCCTATACCATATTGAATTCTGATACTTCAAACAACTCAAACTTGTTTAAACGAAAAGTGTTGAATTACGAGTCGCCGACCAGACCAGCTGTACCCATAAACCTGGCTTACTTTTAGAATGTCCTCAATGCATCCAACTGCTTCTGCCAACCGGCCACACACTAGTGATATCAAGTGAAAATGTTGCCAGCAAAAATGTAGTCAGTGAAAAAGCTGTGGCTAAAATAGCTCTTCAGTGAAACATTTGGCAAATAAACAGTAGTCAAATGATGCAGCGGACAAGTAGCCAAAAATGTAGTCCTGCTAGGGTCATTATTAGGGTAAAAGAGAATATTTTGGGCTTGTGATTGCATGATTTAGGTTTGAAATAGGGTTATGGTTAGAGTAAAGATTGTTGTTAGAATTAGGGTAAGAATTAGGGTCAGGGTGGGAGCTGTAGTGCTGGTGATGTTGGGGTTTGATTAGTTGTTAGGGTAGATTAATTGTCAGGGTAAGTGTTAGGGTAGGGGTTATGGTAAGGTTAGGCTAATAGAGTAATGGTCTGCTTAAGTGTTAAAGAAAGACATAGGGAAGCTGGGAGGGCTGGTGATGTTCACATAGGATAGGGGCTAGCAGAAACCTAGTGGTTAGAGGAAAGTAAGCATTTTGGTACGTGTTTGGGTTGCAGTTATGGTAAGGCTAAGGTAAGGATTAAAGCAAGGATTTGGGTTAGTGCAGCAAGGGCTATGTCATTTGTGGTGAGCTGGTGATGAGCTTGGAGTTTGATTCCCTGTTCATTTTCAGATTATTTTTTATTGAGTAAGGTGCAAATAAAATACTTCAATGTACTGAAGGATTAGTGTTCTGTACGAGTTCAGGGTAGTAGTTAGAATCAGTGGAAGATTTAGGATTGGAGTGAGGGTGATTGCAGGGGTTTTATTAAAGGCTTGGGTCATTTTTAGGGTTAGAGACATGTACTTTTGTGTAATTAAAAACCTTTTTGGCGACCTTTTTACTGGCAATATATTCACACTTTGCATTGATTGTATGGAATGACTACATTTTGAAAACGACTTTTTGCTGGCTTTATGGGTACCTGGCTTACATCTGGGCCATGATGAGTGAATGGGCGCTGCATTACCCACACGCATTAATTTGATTTATTTGACTTTCATTTTATTTTATTGTGCAGATTTTCATTTGTCTTCCTTGAACTCCTTGTTGAGGGTGCCTGGCCTCATCAGAGGCACACTGAGCCCTTGCTTGGTCTCTGCTTAATTTTTATTTTCTTACTGCACTCACTCCACTGACTTGGGTCAGTTTGTCTACATCGACAGTTGACAGCCACAGGAACTGGCCGAGGTTATACAATGTGCCTCCGTAAGGAATCGACCCCTCAACAGTGCATCGGGAATGAGTTTGTCACGGCGAAGTTGCGCCAATGTTAAGCCCATCTGTGCTCATCCATGCACAAATTGGGCCTTGGGCTGATTCTGGCCATTCTATAATTGTCCAACATCGCCGTAATTCTCTTTCAAGGGAGGAAATACTTTACCTCGCTCCTTCTGCCACAGTCCTTCCCCCTTTCTTTGATATTAATCGTCTATCCCTGCCCTCTAGCACCCGGCCTACAGATGATTCATATAAGTGTCTGCTACTGAATGCCCATTCTTTGGTGGCCCACTCTGCACTGTTGTGATCTTCTTTAAGAAACGTGCCCTGATATTCTCTGTATTACAGAGACATGTCTCAGGCAATCTCCTGCCTCAATTATTGTCCAAACTCTCCCTGAGAATTAGGACGTCATTCGCCTTGACCGCAATTCCGCCCCACCCTGGTGGAAGAATTGCTATGATTTGTAAATCTCAATACACGGTTTCTTCACTTCCCCTCCCTCGGAATATTAAGTGTGAAGCTTTGCTGCTACGCTTTACCATATCTGCCTCTGTGGTGATGCATATTCTGACAGTTTATTGGCCCCCCTGGGACTCAATCGTCCTTTTGTGAGCTCTTTCTTGACCTTATTGCGAGCCTCCACAACAGTCTCACCCAACTTCTGATTATCGGTGACTTTGATCTCAGATTCGATGCTCCTCACACCTTCTGTGCCTCCCAATGTTTTGAGGCTATGATGGATTTTGAGTTTGTGTAGTATATTTCCAAACCCACCTGCTCCTTGGGTAATATTCTTGACCTTGTATTTTCTGAAATATCCTTAACTACAACTTTTGCTCCTTTTCCTATTACCTAGTCAGATCGCCTGGTTGTTCCTTTCTTAATTCTCACTTCTGGTGTTCGTCTGGCCCCTACTGTAAAGCCTGTGCTCAAACGCTGTTTGGCATTCTGTGCCAAGTGTGAATATTTCTGCCGCCTTGCTTGACAAATGTAGACTGGTCCATCCTCTTGATCTCTCTATTCTCTCTCAGGCTTTTACTTCAGCGGCTGACCATCTGGCCCCACTGAAACCCTGTAAAGTTCGCCCCCAGCCCTCTGATCCTTGGTTTAATGACCACCTTTGATCCCTTTGGCTTAAGCAAAGGCAGGCTGAATGTAAGTGGCAGGAGTGCCTATACCACGAGGGCGAAGGGATTTTTCTGAATGCCTCTAAGCAATATCAACTTGCCATTAGAGAGGGAAAATGCCTATAACCATGCATTTGGTTCCCTATCTTCTTCCTACTCTTCTTCTCTTTGGACTTCTTCCTTCTGGCCCCCTGAACCTGGCCCTCTCCCCACTCCTTTGTCAGTGGTGAAAAACCTTGGCTTTAAAATATCTGGTTCATTGCTCATCACGCTGCAAGTCAGTGCTATCTGGCAGGCTAGTCCTTACCAGTTTAACGTTCTTCGTAGGATCCCCTGCTTTCTTCTGTCTCATCTTCTTACTCCATTGGTCGCTTCCCTTAAGTCGTACAGACTACTCCAACTCCCTTTCCTTGTCCAACCTCTTTACTTTATTCATCGTCTCCAACTGCTCCAAAACTTCTCTATCCATGTTGCCACAGGAGCCCCCTATGGTTCACAAATTTCCCCTTTGCGTTGCTCTATAAATTGGCTAACTGTCCCTAAATGCATATCATTCAAGTCCCTTTGCATTGTCCACAGGGCTTTTTATTGTCATGGCACTGAATAACTAGAGGCTAAGATCCCCCTTACCTCCTGCCACGACCACTTTGCTCACAAGAAGCTTGCTTGGTTTCATTTCCCTTTTTTCGCCTGGTGGGGGTGGTGGCAACTCCCTTTCATTCACAGCATCAAAACTTTGAAATTCTCTGCCTCTTCAGCGTGGGACTACAAAGACCATTTCCAGTTTTGTCATCTGCACAACACCTACCCTTTCTAGTTCTCAACCTCTATCCCCTTGCCTCTCTGTTCAATTCTCAGCACCAAGATGCCTTTGGTGTACTTGTGCTTAATAAATACCCCTAACATAACATAGCATACATGACTTTACTGTAGTAGGGAGGACCATAACCTGCATACAACTGATTCAAGGGTTCTCAAGAAAGCAATTTCTAGAATTGAATAGTGAGGAGAAACATCCCAACATCTCTCCCCACACAATCAATTAGGGTCTCACCTGAGTTCTGTAAACTCTTACCCAAAGAAGAGCTTCTATTAGATTTCTAAAGGTTGTGTTGGAGGATTTCCTAAAGGACTGGATGTAACTCAGCAGAGGATACCTATACAAAAAAGTATAATAGGGATGTTTTAGCCCAAAGGTCTGTGACAGAACACCTATTCTTCTTTTAAGGACTGAAGGATGTCACAGATGGCCTAAATAAGACACATAAAGTCTATGAGACAGTTCTAGGGATTTCGAATTTTTAAGGGAGTCCAACTAATGGCTGCCCTTCTTCCTCCTATCTTCCCGTGGGGTCCCTCCATCTATCCCAGGCTACCCTTATCCCCTAAATGATGATTGCTAGAGATCCTTAACCCTCTGTCTCAACTGAAAGCCTTGCTAGCTAGAAGTGAAGGCCTAAAGGTCAAACTCCTTATCTATCTCCACGTGGAGTTCTTCTAACGTGGAGAACTAACCTAGCAATTACCCTAGACAGGATGCGAAATAAAAGTGGTCTTATACTGGTGCCGATAGCAGACACCCTTATCCTTCCTCTCTCCCACCTGCTCCCCTCTCACCTTCCCCTCGGTCTTACTACAACTTCTCCTTCCTCTCTATCGCATATTCTCTCCCTCCTCTCTCTCTCTCTATTTCTCTCTCTCTCTCTCTTGCTCCTTTCCACCTTGCATCACACTCTAGCTTCTCCTAGATCCTCCATGCTACTACTTTTACCCCTACTCATTTGTTTATGTATTTATTGTTTGCTTGTTAAGCGCTTATACAATAAGAAAATACTGTTTCAAAGTGCCCACGGGGCCGGGGAGGGAGAAGGAGTGGGGGAATACATTAAAAACACAATATTTAATACAGTAATACATCAAAATGCATTAAAACACAATATTTAAGAGCAGTGTTGGAAAGAGATAGAGAACAAACCCACTATGCCTTGTGAGTATTCAGAATGTGCAGGTGCAGCAAGGAAGAGGGCAGAGTGGGTACGTGGTGGGGAGTCTGAGCTCAAGGGTGATCCACAGATGGAGTGCTTGGAATGGTGAGTGCTACACAGCCCAGAAACACGAGAGGTGTAAGTGTGAGACTCCAGGGTGGAGGGTGTAAGTGCAAGTGCAATGGAAAGACAGTAGCTGGGCCAATTGGGTGTCAGAGGTCAGGACCCCAAGTATTCATAAGGGCCCAGGACACCAGTCGAAGCAACTGTGGGATTAGCAGAGGAGAGAAGAAGGGAAGGAGGAGGTAAAGAGAAAGGTCTTAAGGATGTTCGGAATTTAAGAAGATCCTGCTCAAAGTGCAGAGGGAGGGGACGGCTGTTCCATAGGAGAGAGCTAGCTGTGGGGCGTGAATGACCCCCTACACTAGCAAAATGCTTTACACACAGAGAGTTGGTGCCAGAGGAATGTAGTGGTCTAGAGGCAGAGTATTTAGCGAGATAAAGTTGAAGATAGTGTGGTCCCTGGGCCCAGACAGCCTGGTGGATGATGCAAAGGTATTTGAATGTAATCTGTGTGAAGACTTTTTAGTGCAGGAGAGAGGCAATCCCTGGGCATAAGGCCAAAGATAAGTCTTGCTGCCCTATTCTGGATTAGCTGAACGGGTTGCAGAGTGGACGATGGAAGATTCAGCAGGAGGATAGTCAAGCCTAGAGAGAACCAGGGCTTGGATCACACTGAGCCTGTGGGGGAAAGTGAGAAAAAGGAGAATTCCTTCAAGAAGGAAGAGCTGAAAGTGGGACTTCTGGCAATGTCCTGAGTATGAGGGAGGAAGGAGAGAGAGGAGTCGAAGATGACTCCAAGGTGTCTGGCTTCAGAAGAGGGCACAGGGGGAGAGCCCAAAGAGGAAGGCCAGAGTGAGGGGAAGAAGGAGGGATTACTAATCCTCACTTCACTACTCATACATCTCCTCACTCTACTGATCTCTACCTTCCTCTCTCTATTATTCTGACTTCTCCTCACTCTGCTACTCTCACTGCCCTCCTAACACATTGTTTACTGTTCCCACACCCACTGACTTATCTCCTTCTCCTCAAACCCCTCTCTACTATCTTTACTCTGTCCCAGCACCCACTCCTTCTTAGTCTGCCTAGTACCCTTACTCCTCTACTGCGATCTCCCATGCTTCCCTTACTACTACACTTACTCTGCCCAACACTCTCTCACTCACTATTTCACTCTCGCAAACTGGTACCACTCTCTCTCACCATAAATACCGCCCAAACTAGCACCAGAAACTCCTCAGCACTCCGTTCTGCCATCCATACTACCTGTGGTCATCAGTACACGTTCACACATTCTGACCTACCCCTATAGCCCACACTCTGACTTTCTCTTGCTTCCCTTTTTTACCATGTGCCTTCTGCTTCTAACCCCCTGAGCCTTGCCCATGTATTACAGTGATCAGATTACTCTCTGGGCTAATCTGTGCCTGTGTTTTCCCCAGGGACTGGGTTACACAGGTGAACATCCTGAAGAGAGTGAGACCCTTTTCCCACTCTCTCATGCATTTTTATTTGGGAATACTGTGTTTCTTTTGGTTTTGGAGTCTGAAAAACTCCATAGGAATCACCTTTTTACAGCACCCTCAGTGCAGTGTCACAGATGAATCCTTTAGATCTCTGCTAAGGTTTAAATACCTTCTCTTGGATAACTAATGTTTCCAAGAGTAGTAAAGTGAAATTGACTTTACTTACATGTTCCTCTTTATAGACCCAGCACACACTAACTTATAATAGGGTGCTGGAGGGGTTACTTAGAATCCTCTTTGTCTAACTTCTCGTGCAACATGTTTACCCTTTCTACAATTAATGGCTGGTGGCAGTGGTCTACTTTTTCCTACCATTGTGTGATGTTACCGCGGGCTGCGTTTGCAGCTGCAGTATAGCACCCGTGGGTGCCCATTTTGTCAAAATGGCCTGGTCTTCTTTTTTCACCATTTCTCGTTGGAAAGATCTATCTTGAGATTTACTCTGCGTGCCAAACCAGGTTTGGTCCCTTTGTTCATTTTGTCTTTGACGGGATTCACTGGTGAAGCCCGCCCCTGGCTCCAGCGTGTCTGGCAGGGCAAGAAGCAAGGGAGGTGCGCAAAACTCCCTGTGCTCAGTCTCCCTGGTTACAGGAATGCACCCAAAGGTGACTGGCCTGCTGTGAGTGTGACAGCTAAACTGCGAATTATTGGGAATGACTTGCATAAAAGGCGAGGTATTTTGCAAGGAAGGCTTAGTCGGACACTGGACGTAGGAACCAAAGAAAGAAACTGGAAGACAGACTTGCTGCACCTCCTGGACCGTTGGGTTGGCCAGTGAAGCCCTGATGGAGTGCTGAAGGTCCAATTTCTGCATCGACTAGAGAAGCCCGGAATGGACAACTTCTCCCCTTGGGTTGGTGGGGCCAATCGACCCCAAGCCGAATTCAACTGAAACCCCTCTCTCTGCTGGCTGTACTTCCATTGCTGCTGCAGGAACCGAGTGCGAGGGGAGAAGAACACCAGAATCGAGTGTATCATTTTTAAGCCAGACTCGAGCTCCAGGAAGATCCTCCGGACTCCCTCCAAGCAGGGCTGAGCCACCTCAACAGATTGCTGGAACAGAGAATCAAGGAAAGCCGACAAGGTGTCCAAGTACTGCAGTGATGCTATTTGCGAGTAGGTGAAACCGTGAAGTGCTGCTGATCTGAATTGCGCCCATTGCTGCAGCCGACCTTCAAATCGTAGTGCAGGAGTCCCCAGATGTCTTCCCTCTTGCTCCCATGACTGAGACCCAGAAAAGCATGATCTGCAGGAACTACAACAGGAATAGAAGCCAGATGGAACCTTTTCTTCAGACCCCTATTAGATACTGTGACCTAAGGGGTACCTACCTCTTGTGTGTGTAGCTTGCTTGTTCTTACTGGAGACTGGAACTGGCCGCTCTTTGCAGCGTTGCTTGCAGCTTTGCCCTTCACAAGCCTCCCAGCTTGTGGCCCAACAGTGATTTCTTTTTACAACAAAACTCTCTTTAACATTGTGCAAGACTTTTACCTACTTTCAAGAGGTGCATCAGATCCCCTAGACTTTGCTCAAGTGTCATTGGCTGCCCTGGCTCCCTGAAGACTCTTCTTACCCTCTGACCTTGTGTTTAACTGCCCCTCCAAAAAGTCATAAATACCTTAATTATACAGCTGGGAAAGGGTTAACCTACATTGCATTGGGGGTTCAAATGTGCTTACCTGTTTTCGAAACGTGTTAACCATTGTTTCCTTCCCTAACCTTTTCCTTTTTGCCACAACTTCAGAATTACCATTTAATTGTGAAAAGTGATATAGTAATGTCCACAGTGTCCTAGCAATTGAAGTCACCTCATGGTGTAGGAATATCTGTGTGCCATCCCAAAAGCGTATCTACTTACTTTATTGAACTTAAGGAGTGCATTTTGAAGTGAATTTGTATTGTTGCCAATTCCTCCCTTCTAAAGAAGGCTTATTATAAAACTGATTGGTAAAGTAATAAATAATTATTTAATCGAGAAACCTTGAGTATAGGTGTTATTCAAATACTTGTCACTGTGAAACTCAATGTTGCAACCCTACAGCTCACATTGACCCCTCTTGAGATAAGCCTGGCTGCTCAGTCACACTACCAACTTGTGTAGTACAGGTCTATACCAAAGGTTGGGTTACCTATTGCCAAGAGGAAAAGGCTGGTTTAGTCTCCCACAGGGTTACTACATACAATCTTGCCTACCACTTGCAAATGTTTTGTAACAGTGTCTGATAGCTTCTCTGCTGTTTCTCTGGCATGCCGCGGATCTGAAACTTCTTTGTTTTCCAATGCAGTGAGTTGTTTGATTGGTTGGCAGGCTGGAAACTGGTTGATGTTAAGGTTCAAAATTCATGTCAGTTGCAGTGTCCCGGGTTTCCCATTCCTCAGTCCAGGTTTTCTTAGTTGCTCTGAGGTGTATTCTGGGAGTTGGGGTCTTAAAATAGAAAATAGAGAACACTGGCCAAAAACAGTACTGGAAGCAAGGGATTGAGTGGCATAAAATGACAGGGTCATGTCCCTGAAACTTAATAAGGTCAATTGTCCATCTACACACTACAACAAAGCAAAGTTTGATATAAAGGCATAGGGACTCCCTTTTACTTTCAAAAGATCACTCTTGACTGTGATATTATTTACAGAATGTGCTTTTAAAGTTTTAATGACATTATTCCCTGTATTCCTGGCTTCTATTCACCATTTAAGGTCGCATGGTGACTTACATCTCAGGTTATTACATCTCCTTTGGCGCAGCTTGTTTCGGTGTAAGTCACAACGCAGTTTCAAGTGGTGTATCCCAAAAAAAAGGAATCCTGTGAAAATAGAAGTGAGTGCAAGATCAGAGGGAGTCTCTAAACCAATAGCTTCCAACATATGGCCCTCCAGATGTTTTGGCCTACGACGTCCATGATCCCTCACTTTTGACTTTGATGACTGGAGCTGATGGCAGTTATAGGTGAAAATATCTGGAGGGCCCACCACCACTGTAGAACCTCACATCCTTTAAGTCAATTAGCTACATTTCTCACTTTAGGAATCTCATTGGTTGCTTCTTTACCAGTCCCTGTGATCAGGTCATCGGGTGTCTCCAGCTAATCCTGCTCCTCCAGAGTCTCTTAAACAAAGGCTCCACTGGCGCGGCCTGCACCCTTTTTCCCTCTCGCTGTCCACCTAGCCCTCTTGGCTTTCTCCTTCACCTAACTTGCCCCTTCTATCAGAACTCTCACTTTGGAACACCCTCTTTTGTTTATGTAGTCATGAAGGTTACGTCTCCTTTTATACCCCCAAATGAATAGGAAATTAGGGAAGTGCAGGTCCTGATTTGTGGGTCCACTTCAAGCTCATGCTAATGGATGGAATCAAGCTGTCTATATTGGACAGAAAGCCATATACAGACGGGAAGTGCTGTAGGCCCATTCAACCCAGCACATCTATCTCTTAATGAAGCTGGGGACACAGGGCCTAATTACGAGTTTTCTAGTATTTCCAATCGAAACACCACCAAATTCATTTACCATTAACACAACTCATTTTAGTGATAACTCATCCAAAAATGCAATTTGCTGTATCATGGTGTTAGTACACATTCAAGGCGACTGAAGAACTGGGCAGTGATTCTACCTTCAGTAAATCCCACCTTTTTTTGCTGTCAAGTGGAGGAAAAACCCACAGCCAAGTGCTGAAGGATAATCATTTACATTGCCCGCCAAACTCGAATTTGATAGTGTGGTAAGAATGGCGGTAATTCCATCAATGCCACTTTTTCAAACATTGGCAAACTCATAAGAAGGCTTTTAATGTCTTCTGCATTTTAGTTCATCTGGGTTTAAATTCTCTTCAACTGTCTTAGAAGATCAACGACGTTGATTTGATGTATATTCAAAATGGAGCATGCCCAAATGCCACTGTGATTCTTCAATGCCCCCTAAAATGTATAGTTATACATTGAAACTATTATGACAGTACATAGCAATTGAGTATCATATGAATACCATTCACTTACAGTGAACAGGAAGAGCAATGTGACATTCTGTCAAATGTGTGAAATGATAAATGACAACATTATTTTGCAGGGAAGATAAATCAGCCAGTAAGAGTGTTGCCGGCACATCTCTATCACTGCAATGGCTACCATGGAAAAGGAGAAGAGACTAGGTGTTCAACTTGAAGAAAAAAACTATTAGCATCCCGGTTTAACATGTTGGGATATCACATTCGTGATTATTGTACGTTGCAGGATACTACAATAAAAGAACATTTGTCATTACAAAATTAAATAGTAAATGTTAAGTGCAATCTTTGAAAATTGCAGACACTTTTAACTTAATTCACGATTGTTTTAAGGAAATATTTTGAGAATTTTTTTATTTTATTAAAATGGCATACTTTTTGGTGAATGGCTTTGCTTAGCATTTTGGCATCTCGATAGCATATCTCCAATCTCTACCTTGTTATCGCTGTAGTTACTGAAAAAGATTAAATGTAGAATGTTTTCAAGCTACTCATTAGCATCGATGTGTTCAAAATTGCAAAACCTGTTCAAGCTTCATTTGCACAATAAATTAATGACCTCACACATTTATGGATGCCTGGTAATAGCACATGTGATATTAGCGAATGTATAAGTGAATATATAATATTAGATTAGGTGTTCAAGCATACACAGTTAGTGCCTGTGTAATAAAGCAAGCACACATTTGCACAAAAATGATGATCAACTTAAACCTGGCAATACACACATGCTGTGTGCAACAGTAAGGGTGGGAGTGAGGTGAAACTGGGGGCTGTGGACTGCCACCCACTCTAAGATGTAGTCATGGGGTTCATTAACGCTGGATTGCCCAGGATCCCTAACCCTTATACAGGAGACCCCCATGTTCCCCATCCGATGTATGTACGTGTTTGCAGGTGATCCTCTGTGCCCCTGAAATCCCTGTTGTCCCCCAAGAAGCTTATAAGACAATGTTATGGAACACCTGCTCACTGAGCTAAATCCTCAAGTATCACTTGTAATTATCATCAGATGAGGTATTTTCATAGACATGATATTGCACACAATGTGCACAGGATGTATTCCGAGGCCAGATCACCTCAAACTGCGGAGGCCCCTGTGTGCCAGGACGGGGTCAAAAATGGAAAGAAACTGTACAGCGGAGACCCACTGACCAAAGCACTGAATGGGCAGACTGAATCCAAAATGGCAACCTACCACTTTATCATCCCTCCGTGTGACCGTCAACCACTCGATGTCGATGAGCTGGGGATATTGTAGTTCATTCTGCACTTACACAGGTGCCATGCCCCCTCATAAGAAACATGCAGCGGAAGCCAATGTCGCACCCACATGCCTTGGTCCTGTCCCAGCGCATGTATGAAAACTTGTCTCAATCACCGGGAGATGTGGAGTTTAGAAGCCAGAGTTGTGACAGGTCATCAGGACGACTGGCACTGTGTTCTAGATTCGAGAACAGGCACAGAACACAGTTTCATGGGTTTTAATTAGCCCTTCTTTACAAACTAAAGAGTAAGATGTTAGGTTGTTAATAGTGATCATAAACCAAAATGTCAGGGTCTAATGTGAGGCGAGGGCGAGTGCAGCTCCCAATAAAGAATGTCCTATCAGAGGTTGGTAAGAGGGGGAAGTCTGGTTCCTCTCTAGCTTGTGAGCAGTCCTTGGCTGAAAACCCATGGTTCATGGACATACAGATATTTATTTGGGGTCCTACTGAGTGTTAACTTCTATGTCTCCTTCTTGGAGTACTTGGTGGTAGAGCGATGGAAGCTTAACACAAGGTTAAGGATTGCTGGTTTTCTGAGTGCACCCTGATGAGCCTCGGAGGTTCAGCATGTTATTATTTTTTCTTTCCACCCACTTCCCCTCTCGGTGTTCTGTGTTGGGCTGTTCTCTTCCCAATCTAATCCTGGGCTGTCCTCCCAGTTCCCCAGCATAGTGGGTGCATCGCCTCCTTCACCTGCCTCTGCCATGGATCTGCGTGATTTTTCCGTCACGGAAAAGTCTGTGACGGAAAAGTTGGCATGAGAAATGTACGCACCTCAAAAGGTTTCCCATGCGAACATACACTGCAAACCACTACATACCCACAGCCCCAACCACACCCATGACACCCCCCCACCCACACCCTCAAAACACCCCCACCCACACCCCAACATAACCAAACCCTACTTACCTTTTCTTCACGCTGTGTCCCTGCGGCGCCAGTTCCCTTTCACTTCCGTGATCGGGAACCGGTGCCGCAGGGTCCTTTTCTTTTCTTTTTTTTTTAGAGGCAGCTGCAGTGGATTCACCCCTGCAGCTCCCGTTATTTTTTTTGTTCTTTTTTTCCTTGGGTGTGCTGAAGGGGCCCCGCAGCACTGCACTCACTATACCACACAGTATAGTGAGCGGGGTGTTGCGGGGGACACTTTCAAACCCTTGTTGGTATGCATTTTCCAGACTTTTGGTAAAGTCTGACCTTTTTATTCAGTCCTTTCGCACAGTTCCTCTGCGATCTCCCTGGGACAGCTAGATCGTCTGGAGCCTCTCTTATCACTGTATCTAAGTTGGTGGTCTCCTCTTCTCCTTCTTTTGTATGTGTGTAAAGCTTTATCCCCCTCTCAAGAAGATCAGTTGCTTCCTCTCTCTCCAGCTGATACCCCCCCTTCTCACAAAACCTCCTTTCCAAATTTCAGTCTTCCTTCTCTTCACAACAGTACTCTTCACCTTTCCCTTGACTCCTACTACTTAACCCAGAACTCCAAACAAATATCTCCCTCCTTGTGTCATGACTACTCTAGACGAAGTAAGGGCCCTGAGTGTACTAATCTAAGGGCCTTTGAAAAGATGCGGGACACAGACTTGGAGGTAAGATTATTTACTGCAGTTTATTTGCGTGCCCACCGGTTCATCAACACAGTCTCTTCAACGGTCGTTCTCTCTGCATTTTTCTCTTTGTATTCCATACTCCCCATTCCACATTCCACGCTCACCTCTGCATGGAATGTGATGTATGAAGCATGAAATACGACACATCTCCCTTTCTTACATTAGATAATACAAAATATAGCAAAACAGTTCAACAAGAAATACAACTAATTTGACATAGTATATGACAAGAAAACAACTACAGGGTACATTTTCTATATCTGTACTTATCTAGTAGTATAAAACCAAACCACTAAAGGACAACTTCACTTTGTTGATTAACAAAATTCATCCTAGTGATGATTGATTAACATTAAAATGGACAGCTTAATAGTTGCATAAACGCATTCCTTGTTGGTTATGTATTGTTGGTTATGTAACCAATTCAAAACGTAATATTTGCATATATGCATTCCTTGATGGTTATGTAACAATTTCCTTTGAAATGTATCCAATATCCAACTCAGATAGTCTCTCAGGTACAAGTCTACCACACCCACATATGGCACAAGTTAGACAACTCCCTTCTCCACCTCACTCTTCCTTCCCAGAGTTGATATATTTATTTCCCCTGTTAACGTTTTGACCTGTGGTACCCATGTTATTATGTTTACTCCACATTCCATATTCCACACTTACCTCAGCATGGAATGATATGATATGATAGGTTATTTATAACACGCTTAATACCCAGAGGTTTCTAAGCGCGGACTTGGGGATCGAACCTGCGTGGGTCCATGTCTTCTTGCTTCCAAGGGCAGCTATCCTCCTGAGGCAATGTGATGTGTGAAGCATGAAATACTGCAGTCTTATTCCTCCAAGGTGGATTGGGGACCCAGCATCCACAGATTGCAGTTCATTCTGCAGAAATCTCTCTACAATAGCCAGAGGCTCTCCAAATTCTGCACGACTTCCAGATTCCTGAGACTTGAGAGCAAAAAATATAAAAAATACTCAGAGCTGCTTGCAGGTCGTTCCCAGAATACCAACCTGGATATTCCAGAGCCATTTGCACTGTCCTCATCAGAACCCAGAGAAAATGAAGTGTCAGCCGAACAACAGCTCAGTAGACACTTACCTTATGATTCTCTATTGGGATGTGCCTTCAGCTCCTGGGTTCTTCCATTCAACCCAGGACCTTCATAAATACCAGTATCTACAAGAATGATAAAAAGAGGAAATTAGAGGTTGCAGATCATAAGGAGGTAAAATTGCAGGGGAACAACACAGGCTTTCAATTAAAGCAATACAGCTGAATTGACTCCAACGAATGGTGGTGCTCTACTAGTACATGCCAGAAGAGAAGCTAGGTTATAAATGGGAATAACACATATCCTTGAATAGACCATTCAAATACAGCACTTTATCCTCATAAACAAGATGGAAGCAAGAGAGGACTTTGTTTCTTTTAACCATTCTCCCAAGGACATTTTGTTGGAACTCCAGTTGATGCAGTCCATAGCTGGAGAGTTCACCAGAACCAGTCTCGGAACTCAAGACCTCCTTCCATCATATCACTTGGTAGAATCAACGTCACAAGACCACAGGTGCACATTCACATACTAGGGAAGGGAGTGATATGGGATGGTGGGGTGCTCCTAAGGAAATAGCTATTCCCAACCTCTCATTGCAAGGAAACCTCGAGGGCACCTAGAGTGACAGCAAGCCAGCAAGACCTGAGACAACTTTCTTATACCCTTTCCCTCATTGCAATTCCCGACTGTCTATCTAATTTCAGCCTTTTTGGAATTTTGGCATGGGCGGCAGTGTGGAGGCAACATGCAAAAAGCAACATGCAAGATGTTCTTGATCTACAGTGTCTACAGAATCAACTTTTTCCAGGTACCTTTACACACATTTTTCAAGATGACAACTTCCTTCTTCATCCAAAAATAATATCTCCGTGTCCTGTTCTAAAAGTATCTCCCACCTTCTTCTCCAAGATAATATCTCCCTTCTTTGCTTCCAATATGGTATCTCCCTATTTCCCTTCTAAGAGGGTGTCTCCCTTTTGCCTCTCTTCGGGAAGGACCACGCTAAAAAAATAATTCTTGTTTTCTTTCTTTGATGCAACATCTTGCTTCTTTCCCTCCTGTGTGATGCCTCTTTCCAAAACATTTCCCTCTCCTCCCTTTATCTCCATGCGAGAATCTCCCTCCTTCAAGCAAGACAGGAACACCATCACCAATCCAACAGGATATCTCTGCACCACACTACTACATGCCTCTTCTTTAACCTCACAGAGTTTCCTACTCCAAAAATATCTCCTACCACACTAGCACATACTTCCTCCTCCTTACTACTCACAAGGGTCTCTACCTTCAAGGTCTCACTCTCAAAGCCCCAACATCAGGGACGGGTTATTCCAGGATGTGGTGCTCTCCTCCTGTCATTGCTCCCAAACAATGACATTGACTGACTGAGCTGACTGCTTTTCAAAGGCCGGTCCCTCCTTGTGTTAGGGGACACATTTTTAAAATATCAGGTAGGCTAAGCCTGGCTGTTTTATGTTGTGCAAGTGATAAACTGCTGGAGATAAGGGTCGCTATCAAAGAGGAACCTCCCTCTGGGGACAATGGGGAAATGATTGAATTCAAATCCAAGTAGTATAGCAGAGGGGTGACAGGTTGGAAGATAAAAGTAAGATAACTTCTGTGTTGGATGTGGGCCACATTAAGGAGCACAATGTTTGGACTAGTTAATTTGCCTCCCCACATCACTTTCAGGGGTGGGTAATACTTGCGATGTCACTGGCCCCAGGAGGGGATGACAAAAGTGGTTGGTGAAACCTGCCACCACCTCAAATGTAGCTTCCATCTTGTGCTGCTCAACTGAAGACAGGAGCCTATCTAAGGCTATCAAGCGTGAAAGTGATTTCACTAGCATAGGAATGAAGGAGCACCACCTCCAGCCACCTGTAAATCAGGAAGGCATTAGGCAGAGGCATCCCTTGTGGGTGGAGGCTACAATATCCTCCCACATAGTCCAAATTAGTACACAAAAACATGGTTGTGCTTCTGAAGAATTCACAAACAATTTGATGACACTGAGAACTTACTTTCCAGAAGACAAAGGCATTTGTCAAAAAATGTAATATCATAGACACATACTTGTTTGGAAAGCATGATATTTGTAGTTTCAAGCTCCCTGCCCAATCTGCTGTGTTCTTGATATGCTCAGGAAATGGCACTGAGTTAGTTGGGTGGAGTATTAGTTGGGTAGAGTAGGTGGTTGGACCCCCTGTCGATTTGCAAATATGCTTGCTCTTTCTTGCTGAGTTAAGCTCTCTACGGTTCTTACCAACCTCTCTTATGGCCTAAGACACTTGGAAAAAACTTGAAGAAATTGTTGCACACTCTATACTTCTTCCGATTTTGAGGACAATGCTAATTCTGTACCACCTGAAAGACCCAATTATAAAGTCCTCCTTGTTACCTTGACTTGATCTGGATAAACACGTAGGAGTCAGGTTATTCCATTTTTTAGAATAAACCATTTGGCATTCTGGAAGTGTGTTAACTATGATCAGCCCACTCATTTGGCATTGCTGCATGGCTGAAAGCATCAGGCCAAAAGAATATGTGCTCATTAATTATCAAAGACACTCTTTTCTTTATTTCGAGATTAATTTGGTCTTCAAAAGAGTTGATAATTCATATATTTTCAATTCAGAGCTAATATTTGTAATGCTTCGTTTCTATCAGATACTGCTTTCACTACTTAATTTCAGAGGACATGGCCATCCACGTCCTTCACATATAGGTCCTAGCGCCATCCACTAGTTAAACGGGCCCGTGCTGTCATAGGAACTCCTGCCACAGTTAAGCGGTTATTACTGTGGAACTATTTTCAGTCATTAATTATATTTTTATTTTTATTTTCTTTGTATTTAAAATGATTTAGTTTGTTACAAACTTTTCAGTTGTTACAATTTACAGTTCGAAAGATTGAAAAAATATGCATTGGGATATTAAGAAAAGAGAAAGAAGAAGAAAATAAAAAGGTATATCAACAAGTAAAAGCAATGGAAGGTTTTCTCACTCTAGGCGCGCCACAAATAGTCAGCAGCAGCTTCACTTCTGCTCCTTTTGGTGTCTGGCGTCTAATCCTAGAACATGTTGTAAGAATTGAACTATCGTGAAGATTTGTTTATTTTCATGTCCATTCAATATTAATGACCATCGCGTGTCCTTGTCCTTCTGCTGAGCCGATATATAAAAGTATTTGCAGAAGATCAGTCTCTTATCCATTCATTCTGGACAGATCATTACTAAATGATGAATTGTTTCTGGGACTTCACTGTCTTTGCAGAAACGGCAACATCTATCGGTTTTCGGAATTTTCCGTATCATCGCAAGTGTGTCTCTTGTGGGCAAATTATTCAGACAGATCTCCATATAGACATTACGGACCTTGTGGTCAGGAAGTAGTTCCATATACTTCAGAATTTCATTTAGCGCCCTCGGATATCTGCTTGGCATTGAAGATTTCTGGAATATAAAGTTTTGGCATGGCAGGTTCTAATCCAATTGTTGTTTGCCAATTTGAGTTTTGCATGCTGAGGTCTTTTCATGAGGGTTTCAAGCGATATTTCTTCATCTTTTAATTGTCAAAGTAGTTGTTCTTTCCATTTCCATAGAGCTGTGTTGTGCAAAGCAGTTGGGTTGTTTTTCAGGATTGTTATAGCTGCTATTTTGTCTCTTATCAAAATTTTTCTTAGGAGGTCGAGTTGCTTCCATATCACTATTGAGGATAGTGATTGAGTTGGGACTTCATAGCAAATTCTGGCATTGGATATGAATCTGGTAGTCTTAAGATCTTCCTCCAGAACATTGCTTCAAATTCTGTCCAGTTTTTAGGCTGTGAGTGGATCATTGCGTCGCTACCGTATGTAATTACCAGAATTACTTTCTGTCTATAGAATGTTATGATAGTTTTAAATGAAAATGTACCGTATTTCCGATGTAGGAAACATCCTTGTCTGGCTAATGATTTATTTTTCATTTCCACAGTATTAAGCCATTGTTTTTCTATTTTTGACTGGTTTAGCATGATGCCAAGGTATTTGAAGCTTGATACTTCTTCCAAACAGATGTTGTCAATAAGCAGTTTCAATGATGGTTGCTTCTTAAATGGCAGTTTTACTAAAGCCGTGACTTTGGTCTTTGTGGTGTTGATACGTAGTTTGGTGGTCTTCACATAGATTCCCATGAGGTGTAAACTCCGTTGTAAGCCAGAGGTAGTTTTATCTAGTAGGATAATATCGTCGGCGTAGAACAATGCTGGAATTGGAACGGAGTTCAGTTTCGGAGGGTTTAGAGCCAAGTCGTTTAGATGTTCTTCACAATCTGCTGTGTATAAATTGTATAAGGTGGCTGCAAGGGGGCAGCCCTGCTTTAGACCTTTCGTTGTATTTATCAGGGGGGGTAGTGGTGCCATTCTTCGAGAATCTCACAGCAATTGTGGTGTTGGAATATAGTAACTTTATTGGTTCTAGAATCTCCGTTGGGCAATTCCACGCCGATAGTTTTTCCCATAGTCGTGTTCTCGATATAGAATCAAATGCCATATGTAGATCCAAAAAAGCAGCGTAGATCTGTGTTTTCTTTTCTATGGCTTCATTCTTGATCAGGTTCATTATAAAGAGATTTACGTTTGTACCAACATTAGGAGTGAATCCAATCTGTCTCGCTGCAAATCGATTTGTATTCGTAGCCCATTCCTTGAATTTTTTGAGGAGCAATGCTGCAAAAATCTTACCAAGTGGATCTAGTAATGCGATCGGTCTAAAGTCCTGAGGATTATCTCGAGCACCTTGTTTGTATATAGAGACGATAGTCGCTGTTCTCCATAATGGGGACATTTTATTCAGTTTATTGATGGTTTCTAGAAGTTGTATCATAAAAAGAATCCATAGCTCCGCATTTTGTTTTAGGATTAAATTTGAAAGACCATCAGGTTCCGGGGCTCGTGAGGTGTTCAGTTTGCCAAAAATCTGGATCAAATCTTCCTTGTCATAGCGAATTTTCCATATTTTGTTCGGAGTCTGTGTGGCAGGGAGCGTGGCAATAACGGAATCTTTATATACGTCTATCCAATTTTGTTTGGTCACATTTGCTATCAAAAGTTGTTGGTTACTGTCATTGTTGTTCAACAGATTCCACCATGGACTTGGACTGTGGTTCTTGTATGCCTTCATCATGGCTTCTGCATCGTTTTGTAACAATGTTGCCTGATATGATTTCCTCCAGTTTTCATGCACTTGTTTTATTTTTTTCTACTGTGAAATGGTTGAAATTCCGTTTGTTGGTTTTAGATTGCAAATGTCCTTACCCATCTCTTTTTTTTCTGAGCAACTACGGTATTATAGTGATGGTTATTTAGTTTCATTTGGTTCTTCCTTGGCTTTAAGAAAGGAATCAAGAAGGCGTCATAATTAAGTTTATCATTATTTGGCATTGATGTTAATTGGATACGATTTGTGAGGTCTCTTATTTGCTCATAGGTCAGTCGCAGTCTATCATTTTTGCCAGTGATTTCTGTCTTTGTGTGGAAATTGATCTTTCTAGGTTGTGCGAGACCGGAACCTTTAACTATTAGTTGATGATGGTCACTTCTTGTCTTAGTCTTGATTAGGGTCTCTGTGATGGATTCCATTAAATCTGTTGACAAGTATACATAGTCTATTATGGCTGTTGCTTTACCACTACCACTATCCCATGTAGGTAAGGCTCTGTTCATAATGTCTTTGGGTTGGTCAACTTGGTTAAGATTCCGAATGGATATTTCTTTTCTGCCATTGTTTTGCACGTATTGACAGATCGACGTACTCCATTCGTTGGCCAAGTTTATTATATAAGTGTATGTTTAGATCACCATATAGGATGAATTCCGTATACTGGTGTTCTACAAGGGTTTCATCGATGGTTAAAAAAACACCGTATAGGAATATGCTGTCGTTCAAAGTCGCTGGATTCCAATATAAATTCATAATGGATATGAGTCGATCGTGGTTGTTAGGGCCAGTTGCTTGTATTCGGATGATGGTGTTCTGTATCCATGGATTAATGTTGTTACTGCTTATGATTGTCCATTGTGGTAAGATTTTGATTAATATCAAAAGGCCTGCTGCTGGTCTACCGTGAGTGCCTTTTATTGCAGGATTGAGGAGAGTAATAAAGCCGTCGCAGCTTGGTGATTTCATCAGCCAAGTTTCTTGTAGGCAGACTCTGGTTGTTATTTCACATTCCACTGCTGGCTGATTAAATAGATGAATATTGCCCTTGTATTCCAGCTACATAATGACCATTGGAAATCATTTATTGTTGGTGGTTATGATACAGATGATATATCTGGAGTAGTGTCGTAATCTGCTTTGTCATAATCACGATAGAACGGATAATTCTCATTACTTTGATAAGAATTATTTTCTGGTGTCGTTTCTTGCGATTCTTGGTGAGCAGATGGCCTGTAATGTGGACCATATCTTGTTTGTTTCGATCGCTCAATATCCAGGGTCACAGCTGGTAGTGGATTTGTGTATTTATTCCATTTTCCTGATGTGTCAAATATTGTCTCTATTACTGCTTGATTGCAGCTGAAGCCAGGTTTCATAGGGTTTCACTTTGGGAGAGTATTTTGTCCATTTTTGCCCGATCCCATAGTTCCAGTAACACTCTGTCAAGTTGGGTGTGATCCTGGAATGTTATAAGTTTAATATCTCGGGACGAGATCGTTTTGAGATAAGGTATTGCCTTTAGCAGTAGGAGCATATTGGTTCGGTTCAGTATCAGTCGTTCATTTTTGATGGTTTGATTTTCTATCTGCAATATATGTTGGGTTCGATCACTGATTGGGTTGATGAACTCTGGAGAGCAGATCTGGTTCTCATTACGTGAATTATCCTTTTTTGCTTCTCTTTGTGAATGTCGTGCTGTCCGATCGTAATCAGGCGCGTACATATTTTCGTTGGAGCTCCTCAAGTTATTTTTGTGGGGTTCTCTAGGCGGTAGTGAGACATCTACAAATTCTTCTTCAATCGAGTGTTTGGTGGATAAGGAGATTTCATCTACCATTGATTCGTCTGATACGTCCTCACATGTCAGATCAAAGCTCTGGTGTGTAATTGCTGCATAATCATCCACAATGATAAGGCTAGAGTCCTTAAATGAGATGTGATCAGTATCAGCATCTTCTCGGTGGTCTGTGTGCGTTGTGAGGTTTAGTAAGTCATCTGTGATGATTGAAATGTCCTCGTCAGTACCATTTGGGGGTGCAAGCGTCTGTCTTGGAAATTTCCTTTCCGATGGTGGTACATTGGGTTTCTTTACTCGGCCTTCAAGAAGTATAGATTGAGTGGTTGAGTGTTTCACTGGTTGATTTACTGTGTGTAGGAAAACCCTTGAGGCGTTTTGTTTGGCGCTTACAGTTTTTTTTTTCATTGGTGGCTTTCCTGTTTGTGTGTTTATGGATTTAGCTCCAGACGTGGAGATTTGAAAAATTTCCGCACCTGATTGAGCTTCCTTATTTGACCTTATAGGTAATATAGTAGGTTCCAAGATTGAAAAATTGTCAATACATCCAGTTGGAGGTTGTAATTCTCTAGACGGTGCGGGCGTGATAGGTGTGTTGTGTGTGTCAGGTATCATTCTGACATCAGCCTCTGGCTGTGTCTGTTGTTGCTGTGATGCTTGCATCCAAGCCATAACGTTAGTGGTGAGTCTGTTTTTCTCTTCTCTATCTCCTCTTGCAATTTCGCATAGTCCCTGTTGCCATCTCAATGATTGGTCTGCTTCAGAGTCCAATCTTTTTTCAAGTGTGGTTAGGAAATTCTCCATGTAGACCTGTTTTGTGTGGATTAAAGCTAACAATGTAGCTTGGTCACGAATGGCATCTTTAGAGTCTTCTTGTAATTTGAGAAAAGGAATCATTGATTGAGATACCACTGCTATCAACATGTTTTGTAGGTTGATCACGGTTGTTGGAATTCTTGGCTGGTTTGTTTGATCGTAGTTCAGATTTTCTGTGTGCAGATATAGGTTGTCATTTTTCCTATTTTGATTTGATGTACTTGATTTCTGAGTTTCTTGTTCTACCAATGGTGTATAGAAGGACTCTTCAAAATCATATGAGAAATGGTTTGAAGGACTTCTTTTCTCACATTTGAATGGAATTCGTGTTGGGGTCTTTGGTAGTGGTAATTTCTCATTTGTACAGTTTGCAACTTTGATAGCGATGACGTTGTTTCTTGGAATTTCTTTTCCTTTGTTGTAGTGATGGGATGTAGATTTTGGGTTATCGTTGGAGTGGAAGTAGCTTCAGGACATTTGATGGATGTGATGTTACCAAATATTTATTTTCGATTTTCCATGCTATTCATTATTGACTCAATCTCTGTGATATCAAGTGAGAGTCTGGCGGCTTTGGCGGTCGCTTTAAATAGCTGATCAGTATCTGGATCTTTTCTTTGCGCTGTGTTAGCATGAGTATTCAGCCATTTTAGCTTTGCTAGTCTTGCTTGCTCTTTTTTGGCTGTTGTTCGCTGTGCGTTTTGTGATAATGAGCATTGGGGGGTGGATATGAGTGAAACTTGATTGGGACATTCCACAAGTTGGTGCGTGGTAGATGGAACTAAGGATTACACTTCAACAATGTCTAAATTCTCTTTGGATGTGGGAATGGAATCAGTCTGTGTAGTGTCTACTTGTATTAGAGCATGTTGCTCTTGCACTTCTGTATTTATATCTGAGACAAAGTTTCCATGCAGGGATGGCCTGAGTGGGGGAAGGTTGATCTGGACATTTCCAGTATCGTTGAGATAGGTTTGGTGGGTGACCACTATCTGTTGCTTCAATTCTTCATTTCCAGATTTTATAAAGTGATCCTTGTTGCTGGCTAAGGTAGCCAAGAGCACCTCTGGCTCTTTATTGCTGGTTTTTATGGAGCCATCTTTGGTGGTGGCTGTAGTGACCAAGGTTGCTCTGGTCTCACAAGTATGGGCCTTTGTGGGAGACATTAGTCGCGGAAGGATATCCGTATGTGTGTCTTGGCCGCGTGGTAGTTCTTGTTTCCGGGTTTGCCGGTTCAGGCTCTACATGTTGGTGCAGCTGATCATTGGGGTTGTTCATCCTATGACTTTGGACTAAGGGGCTTGTTTGATGATGCTCTCGGTCAATTGTTCCCTCTATCTTGAGTTGATTAGAGGGCAATCATTTGTGTTTCTTGGATATAGTCTGTTCCAGGGTCAGCTGTTTTAGTTCATTCAGAATGGGCGCAGGAGAAGAAGAACCTAGTTTGCAACGTAACTTTGTCTTAGGCCTAGGAATAGTTTTAGGTGACTTAGTGGTCATACTGTCAGTTGGCAGATTGGCGTGGCCCACTAGGAACTATCCGCGGCAGGGAGTCTCGACGTGTGGACTCTTGTCACAGTGGAAGGAGCTAAATGGTCAAATAGCGAGCGAGATCAAAGGGCACATGCCCTGCAGTTTCTCACACCCTGTGTATGTATCACCTTCAGCTCTGATTATTGTGTATAAGGAGGCGGTTAGCTGATATGCAAGATCTAAAGTAGCTGAGTGGTTGGTTAAAGAGTGTGCAAGATCAAAGGGCAGATGCCCCGCAGTCTCTCACATGCTAAGCATATGTCACTGTTAGTTCCAATAGTTTAGATGTGAGGAACCATTTGGCTGGTTTGCAGATTCTAGAGAAGTCAAGGGTTTGATTGAAAAGTGTGCAAGATCAAAGGGTGGTTGCCCCGCAGTCTCTCGCACGCGATTTACATATGACTCTCACGTCACGTTGATAGATGAAGACAGTTTTTTGACTGGTTTGCAAATTCGAAAGTGTCAAGGCGTGTAGCTAAGAGGGGGTGCAAGATCCAAAGGCAGATGTCCCGCGGTCTCACACACGTTATACACAAGTCCCCTTCAGAACAAGTGGATGAGTGAAACCAGCCGTGTGAATCGTGCGTGAGATCAAAATCGCCAAGAGACCTGACCGAGATACATGCAGGCACAAAGGGTGGATGTCGCGCGACCTCTCTCACATCCAATGAGTCACCCTAAGATCCGGTCACATACTAAGAGTGAGCGGCTGACTAATGCAGAAGAAAATACAACGGGTCTGTCAGCGATTGCACTGTCAGTACAATCCACGCCGCTGATCGTGTAATCCCCGGCTCGCTGGTCTCTAGGCTCCACCCGACTTACGAGGCAGTGCACCGGGGAGTTGCCAGATCAGGTGAGTTCAGTGCACCATGGGAGACACAATGGGAAGGGACCGAGGGTCCGTATTGCCGGAAACCAAAGAATTCTGGCGGGCAGTATACACTTTCTGTTACAATGTGCAAGGCGGAATGTGCGCAAAAGTGTTCAATCAATAAATGGGCTAATTTAGGTGAAAAACATGCGCATATGAAGAATGATGTCTTCAACAGTAGTATCAGAAAGGAGGGATTGTACCACTGCTCACCTTTAATTGCAGTCCAGGAATAGTCAGTTGGAATCATGGGGTAGCGTAGGTGATCGCAACGATCCGCAGGAGTCCCGCAGAGCCCGAAGACCCAAAGACTCTGCAACTGACCCTGCGGCCCGCTCTGCGGCCCGCTCTGCAGCGAAAAATATCTTTTGAAATGGTGCAGGCTGCGTTCCCTGGGCAATAGAGACAGAAAGAGGACTGAAGTTTCTGTCGTAGGTAGTGAAAATTGAAGGCAATCACAGGCAGGCAATCTGATAGCAAGTTGAGACAGACACAGACCCAAAGACTCTGTGACCGACTCCGCGGGCCGCTCCGCAGTGAAAAGTGTCTTTTGAAATGGTGCAGGCTGGGTTTCCTGGGCAATAGAGACAGAAAGAGGACTGAATATTCTGTCGTAGGTAGTGAAAATTGAAGGCAATCACAGGCAGGCAATCTGATGGCAAGTTGAGACAGACACAGACCCAAAGACTCTGCGACCGACTCTGCGACCGACTCCATGGCGAAAACTGTCTTTTGAAATGGTGCAGGCTGGGTTTCCTGGGAAATAGAGACAGAAAGAGGACTGAAGTTTCTGTCGTAGGTATAGAAAATTGAAGGCAATCACAGGCAGGCAATCTGATAGCAAGTTGAGACAGACATAGACCCAAAGACTCTGCGACCTGCTTTGCGGCGAAAAGTGTCTTTTGAAATGGTGCAGGCTGGTTTTCTTTAGCAAAATGTTGGAAATTCCTTGTCGGCAAGCTGCACTCGACCTGACACCACCAATGACTACAGACGGACCACACCAGCTGCGAAACCGCACAACCAACAACCAGGAATGCAACGGGAAAAGCCACAAAACTTCCTCCCAAGAATTCAGGAGCATGCGGGACATAGCGACGGTGAATCAAGAGTTAATGATATTTAAATAGGTCACAATAAGATGTAATGATTCATAACTGTAAACTGCAGTGAACGGATTTGAAGCAATTTCTATCCATTTAGCATTTGAAAACTCTCACAAAATGTGCACGGCTCAACGGGACATGCCACCTTTCCCAAACATTGTTCTTTATTTGGTGTAGACCTTTGTGGATTATGTCGAATATGCTTTAGTGTTTCCCTTTTAGTGTTGATAGCAATTGCTGACTGCACAAGCAGGACCTTGGGACATGACCACATTCATTATACTCGCGTCCAAGTGTTGTTCTCTTCTTACACAAGGGCGGTCTCAATGTGCGACCCACATCCTATGCCCAAATGTCCCTGAAATGTATCATTCTAATAGGTCTTCTGGATCTGTTGGCCAGTCATTCACACAGATTACTCTGAACACAATGTTTATTCCTATGGCCACATACCACCCTCAGACGAAGGAACGGTCAGAAACACAAGGAAGCTTATTTTAGAGTCGGTTGTGGGTTTTTCGACGGATCACACTCATGCGAACCAAATTGCAGAGGTAGACTTTTCATTGTTTAAATAACAGGGCCACTTGTAATTTGTTGGAGCAGCAGTGGTAACAGTGCTTCAGTTAACCTTTTGGGAGACAATGTCCTAAGACTCCAAGTCAAAAAAAAGTTTAAGTCATTACATTCTGGGCAAATGGAAGTATATTGCTGCTTAATTTTTTGTGGGGAGTAAATGTCTTCCATGAAGAATATAGATGTCAGTAGATAGGTAAGAACACAGGTTCTCTTGCATTCTGTTTTTCAAGTTGGGTTGGGGTGCATCGCGTGGTAAGCAAATTCATTTGTTGAGCCCTCAAAAACATCCAGAAAGACCCTCTGGTGTAGAGTTAGTTGTGCACCAGTAGATGTGTAGTGCTTGTTTCTGTTGTCTCGGACACCCCAACCCTCCATTATGTTAGGCGGCAGCAGGGTTAGACGGTGGTTTCAAGCACCCGGGTAGCGGCAAATTACCATGATGAATGATGCTGTATTTGCAGATATGTGTTCACAAGAACCCCACGCAGAGCAGTGGAGTCTTACTCTTGAGCTTTTCTTCATAAACATATTTCCCAATTATAATTTCCAGTGAATTAGTCATTATGCAAGAATTCCGGCTTAGCGCGGTTAATGTCACACAGAACACGCCACGTTGTAAAGTTAAAGAACCCATGCAGCCCATTATAACATTGTTAATGAATGAGTTCTTAACATGGTGGGGGCGTTAATCCTCACATATCCATAATGAGTTTGCTCACCAGTCTGCTCCTCTAGTCATTAAAAAGGCATTTTCTTTGATAGCCCTGCAGTACAGGGTGAAGTGGAGGGTCCTCTAACCCTGGGATATGTCTGCAAGGGTCAATTATAATGTTTTCCAAATCAGCCTATACAAGTGTAATGGCTTGCTGTTAGGAGAGGTGCAATAATGCTATTAAAGCATGCCATAACCAGGCTAATGTGCAAATCGGCATTTTCGTGAATGATTATTCCTCCGCTTCGGCAGATCAACAAGAAGAAGACTTCGCGTGCACAGGCAATATGCCAGCTTCAAAAATTAAAGGCTGGTATCCATGCATAGAAAGGGAATTTACCAAGGACATGCTCAAGTGGCTGTCACTACATCAGGCAGCCAATGTCCTGCTCCTTAGCGCAAGGTTTCGTTGCAATTACATAGACCAGTCATTTCACATGGTTCATATGAGTAAGCAGCAGCCCTCACACCGAAATCCTGTCATGTTTTGCTTCATCCCTGAATGTCCGGGTACTTTTTGTTTACAACCTCTAATCCCAGGCTCACCAAAGGTGCAAATGCCAATGTGTCCCCAGAAACTGAACACTAGGATCACCAATTGCCCCAGGTGCCACATTTTCCTCTTTCTGAGTAATGGTGCATAATTGCCAGCGAGTAGTCCACTAATCCACAGTTGGTGGTAGGCTTTTTTCATTTCAGGAAACTCAGAATGGTTGCCCTCAGGGAGAAGAGACTATCGCTCTTCAAAAAACACAATGCTTGCTCCTACAGAAGTATATAATGCAACAGGGACATGGGTATGTCCGTGTCAAGGGAGAGGAAGAAGTTGAGGGGGGCTCTATGCCTAGAGCCGTGTAAGCACATCTGTGCACCTGGAACAGGTGGAATGCCCTGGTTACCCAAATGGGAAAAGACTATGCATATCCATTAAGGAGCCAATTTGGAGACCCAATAACTATCCCACAAAACAACCTGAGACTAGCAAGAGACTGCCCAAAAATAGGCCAGGTCTAGAAACACTCCATACATCCTGTTGGACCACTGACTTGGCCAATGAAACAAAGAAATGTAGAAAAAACAACCACAGTGACCGCATGGGCCACATAGCAAAGTGGAGGATGAAAAGGGGCAGGACTAGAGGGACATTTGAAGAATTCCAGAGGCGGTCACACCCCTGAAGGGTACAGCTTAGACAGAGATTGTGCAGGGGAGCAGCTGACGGGGGGGGGGGTTACCAATGGGAGCAGAGTGAAACTTGTAGACAGGAAGGGCAGGGCTATAACAAGCCAGCAGTCAGTTGACAGTGAGATGACAGTTCACCAATAGTACACAGGTGCATTATAAAAAAAAATGATGTGGTGCAGGTGCCCGCAATATAATAAAACTCATACACACGCTCACTCAGTTGAACACACGCAATCAATCTCATGGGCACATCAACACACATTGCATAACATTAAAAACACGCACACATACACTTTAAAAAAAAGTACCCTTACATGCAGAGATTGGTCTTTTCTCCTGCCTGGGCAGCATGGTCCAGGAAGACTGGCGCAGGTGGCAGACGTAAAAACACACGTGTGGGCCCGACCCTGATCTGCACTTGGTTGCCTAGCAACCAGTGAGTTGCAGTGAGCAGAGCTGGTGTGGAGCCACTCATATCAGGGAGGGGAATCCAGCACCATTTTAACTGAAAACATTTTTTTTAAATCTGCCTCAGAAGCAAGGAATATGAAGAGGGACCGCCCTCCGTTCCATCCTGGCTCACCACTATACTCGTCTAATTATGTGAGCAGGGACATAGCTAGGGAAGAGGACAGGGGGAAAAAGAACTGTGGGAAGTGGGTCAGGAAAACCCAAGGCCTTACTCCCACTTTGTGACCCAGAGCTGCAGGTGAGTATTTACATGCTCAAGTGAGTGGTATCCTCTAAGCCTGTTTAAATCTATTTTGGAATTATAGTCTCCTTTAGCGACTAGCGTGTGTTCAGTGCCCCTTCTCCTGAACCGTGCTTCCTCGTTCCTCCCAGCGCCCGCCTCCCATCCCTCCCCACTCTGCTGACTGACAGCAAAGAGCAAAGGCCTTACCCCCGCGATTTCAGCCTGCACGCCACTGTGTGACCCAGCGCTGCAGGTGAGTGTTTGCACCCTCGAGTGAACCTATCCCCCTGGGCCTGTTTAAATCAATTTTGGATTGATAGTCTCATTTAGCGCCTAGGGCACGCTCAGTGCCTCATCTCCCCTCTCCTCCATGGTACTTCCTCGTTCCACCCGCCTGGTCTGCCTCCCATCCCTCCCACCTCCCCTGATTGGGCATCCAAGACCAGCAAACAGCAAGGACCTTACCCCTGCAATTTCCGTGGCTCACATACTCTCCTACACATGCCCCACAGCAGCCAGAATGCGGACCCGGAATCCACCCTCCTTTCTGCGCACATAACACTGACCACCGACATCCACCGCACAGCACTTAACTTTAGAGACCAAACAACCTGCGCAAACCACTCTGGCTGCTCACATACCAAGTGCACCCAAGCACTAATATGCTACACTACTCTCTCAACGGATATGGGCCACAATCCCCCAGGGCGTTTAACTCACAGCGCTTTGAGATCATACCAATGATACATAAAGCGCTATACAAATGCAGTATAACAGAACATCTTCAAATTAACTATTTGCTTTTCTCACGTTATTGTCTCCCGAACTACACAGCACACTTACATGCTGGTTGGCCAAACATGGAAACACATGTATAGGACAATTACACTCAACCCCAGCAGCATGTTGCCCACTCTGCATCACTGCTACTGCTAACACATTTCCCCTGAATAGAACACAGCTAGCGCAACTGCAAACATTTAAACATGACATTTAATGTATAACGCATCCAAGTAAATGTTTCTCTTAAAACAAAGTAAACGTGAAAAAAGTGATTTTAGAAAAATGCAACTCCATTTGTTTTCTGAGGCAATCACATAGGAATGACGTATGCAGAACCCAGGGTGCCCCACATCAGTTGTGTCGGTAGACAACCCATTCCTGCTTCTCTCCCGCATCCTGAAACAGTTATAAATAAAGTACTACAATACCTGGAATGCAAAGCAAAGACAAGGACTGAATGAGCCAATAATCCGACATGGAAGAGTTTGAGAATTCTGAACATAGACAATACTCTCTGAAAGTAAGCATCCAAGGCTAGGAGTGCTGAAAGTGAGCATCCTGGGCTAAGAGTGTTGAAAGTAAGCATCCAAGGCTAGGAGTGCTGAAAGTGAGCATCCTGGGCTAAGAGTGTTGAAAGTAAGCATCCAAGGCTAGGAGTGCTGAAAGTGAGCATCCTGGGCTAAGAGTGTTGAAAGTAAGCATCCAAGGCTAGGAGTGTTGAAAGTGAGCATCCTAGTGTAGAAGTGTTGAAAGTGAATATACAAGGATACGAGTGCTGAAAGTGAGCATCCTGGGCTAAGAGTGTTGAAAGTAAGCATCCAAGGCTAGGAGTGTTGAAAGTGAGCATCCTAGTGTAGAAGTGTTGAAAGTGAATATCCAAGGATACGAGTGCTGAAAGTGAGCATCCTGGGCTAAGAGTGTTGAAAGTAAGCATCCAAGGCTAGGAGTGTTGAAAGTGAGCATCCTAGTGTAGAAGTGTTGAAAGTGAATATCCAAGGATACGAGTGCTGAAAGTGAGCATCCTGGGCTAAGAGTGTTGAAAGTAAGCATCCAAGGCTAGGAGTGTTGAAAGTGAGCATCCTAGTGTAGAAGTGTTGAAAGTCAATATCCAAGGATACGAGTGCTGAAAGTGAGCCTCCTGGGCTAAGAGTGTTGAAAGTAAGCATCCAAGGCTAGGAGTGTTGAAAGTGAGCATCCTAGTGTAGAAGTGTTGAAAGTGAATATCCAGGGATACGAGTGCTGAAAGTGAGCATCCTGGGCTAAGAGTGTTGAAAGTAAGCAGCCAAGGCTAGGAGTGTTGAAAGTGAGCATCTGTCATGCTGCACCCGCAGCGAGGTGCCTCCCACCCGGCTCCACACACCTGTCAGGGGCTCCCCTCTTGTGCTTCTGTCTTCCTTGCTCCTCGAAGGGTCAGTGGCACCTCTGTCCATGTTGGTGCTCTCCTTGCCGGGGGCCCTTCCCTCCAGCCTTTTGACTTGATGCCTTGCTCCTGCCTTTCTCCATGCCTTCTTGGTACATCTTCTTTCCTTTCGCCTTTTCTCTTACTTCCCTGCCTGTGCCTTCTGCACAGGCTTTCCTTTTCTTGCATCCATTTGCCTTGCCTGTACTGCTTGCTCGTCCTAGCCTGTTATCCATCCCAGATCTTCTGGTTGGGACCCCAACACACCTTTTGGATCAGCGTCTGCTCTCTACTGCCACCTGTGAGACCTGAACCTGGGACTGTGTCTTCCCAGTCAGTGCTTGCACTGTTACTGAGCCATGATAATCTGGGAAGAGCTGTCCCGTGGCATGGGGAACTGATTCAGGACTCCCTAGTCGCACTCTGGCAGATCTTAGGTTGGTTTATCAGGTTGCCTAATCTTCTCAAGACAGCCTGGCGTCAACATCGCATTCTCCAGGAACATCAGGTAATAAGAGCCAGCAAGATGCTCTGCTTAATAGATTAAGATGCCTGTCCACCGGATCCAACATGGACCCTGACCAAGAAATACAAGATGAACTCTGAGCCCTCCTTCAGGAAATGTCACCTCTCCAACAGGAAAACATTGCCTTATGCCAATTGGTGGTCACCCAAGGAACTTCGGTCGTACCCAAAGCTGAGGCAGACATAGCACACACGACTCCCATGAAGTTCAACAGGGAGCCCAGACGCTTTGCGGAATTCTGTAATCATTGCAAGATCCACTTTTTGTTTCAGCCATCCCATTTAATCCAGGAGAAAGACAAGATTGGATAAATCCTTGGGAACCTGACTAGAAGTGCTTTGCTGTTTTTCTAACAGACCTTTATGGTGGTTTTCCAATCTCCTAAATTGGCTTCTGCAACCCAGAACCAGTTGACTGAGATATATCAAGGTGGAAGCAATTTTATCTCCTATCTGAGCCGATTCAAACAGTTAGCAACGGGTTCCCAATGGCCAGAAATAACCCAGAAAACCTTGTTTCACCAGGGATTAAGATGAGAATATAAGGACAAACTGTTACATATTCCACAACCCAGAACTCTGGCTGCCTTGATTGAACAGGTGTTGAAGATCAATCACTGTATTACTAAAAGAAGAGGGGAGAGACGGAGAACCGAGCAGATGTACACAAGACCTTTGACCACTCCTTTAGAACCAGTCAATCATGCAGATTCATCTCCAGAACCCATGCAATTAGGGGCTATACATGGTCCATTGTCTGAGTCTAAAAAGAGTCGCCAATGTAAAAATCACCTCTGCCTGTATTGTGGAGCAGCTGGACATTACTTGCGTACTTGTCCTTTACGTCGCCCAAGGTGGTCAGAAAAATAGAAGGCTTGCTGTTAGTAAGGAAGGCAACAACAAGCCCACTGTTCCCACCAGCCCTTCTTCTTTTCGCACCCATGAAACCTGTGACTCTACTTGTTCTAAAGGTCCAGATATCTTGGGGCGAGAAACATGAAGAAACCATAGCCCTGCTAGATTGTGGTGCATCAGGAAACTACATAGACACAACATTCCGGTACATCAAACAAGAGACAGCAACTCAAGTGGAAGTTATTGATGGGACACCACTATGTTCTGGACCAATCCGTCAACATACTGGATGACTCAATGTTCGTATCAATGACCAGATGGAACAGATCTCGTTCAATGTTATAAAGACACCATCTTAGCCAGTGTTCTTGGGTTTGCCCTGGTTGGTGTTTCATAAGCCTCACAGAAACTGCGAATCCCGGACTTCAAACTTTGGGTCCAGTCACTGTATTTGGAATTGTTGTGGTGAACCGGTCTCTGATTCCATCTCAACCGCTTTGGAATCATCTCCTACCAACATGACACATCGATTTTGTTCCCGGGAGACCATACCAGCAGTGTATCATCAGTATTACCACGTGTTTTCTGGGCCAGAGCCGATTTCTCTACGCACTAATAGGGCTTTTGATTGTGCCATTGACCTATTGCCTAACAAAGTAATACTGCATGGAAAGATTTACTCCTTGACTCAACCAGAAAAAGAACCATTACAGTCATATATCAACGAATGCTTGACCAGGGGATACATTGTACCTTCGAAGTCATCGGCTGTCTTTCCTCTGTTTTTTGTACAGAAGAAGGAGGGTACCCAGTGTCCCTGCATCGATTGTTTGTTTAATGAAATAACTTGCAAAAATCAGTACCCCCAACCCTTGATTCGTCACATTATTGTGTCTCTTCATACTGACAAGTTTGTTAGCAAACCGAACCTCAGAGTGGCGTATCATCTATTTCGGATAAAAGCTGGCGATGAATGGAAAATAGCCTTCAAGACACCCAGTGGGCTCTATGAATATTGAGTGATGCCTTTTGGTCTTTGTAATGCTCCCTCAGTCTCTCAATGCTTTATGGATTCCATCTTTTCTGATTTGATTGGCCTTAACGTATGGATCTATCTGGATGACATCCTTATTTTTTCCACCACCCAAGATGGTCATGTACTCCACGTGCAAGAGATATTGTCTCGTCTGGCCAGAAATCATCTTTACACCAAGGCTGAGAAGTGCCTTTTTCACCAGGAAAGCATAGAGTTTCTTGGATATGTGATTAGCGGCTCTGGCATACAAATGGTTCCTGCCAAGGTGAAGGCAGTTCTACTTTGGACACAACATCATGATCTCAAGTCCTTACAATGTTTTGCGGATTCACCAGCACCATTTTATCCCAGACTTCTCTCATCTGACATCCGTTTTAACATGACTCACCAGCACCAATGTGCCATATGTATGGGATTCTGATGCTGGGATGGCATTCAAAGAATTGTAGAAAGCATTTGCTTCCGTGCCCATTCGATTACATCCTACGGAAGAGTCACCATTTATTTTTGAAGCTGATGCTTCTGATTTTGCTATTGGAGCTGTACTTCTGCAGAAGGAGTCTAGCTCTGGCATAGAACATTCTGTGGCTCAAAACTATCATCGAGCAAATGGTATTACACTGTCATCGAGATGGAACTGCTAGCGATCAAGGCGGCCTTTGAAGAATGGAGCCATCATCTCCTGACGGGTCTCGGTTGAGGTTCATACAGACTACAGAATTCTCTAGTTCTTGCGCTCCCTTCAATGTCAGAACACCAGACAGGCTTGATGGGCCTTTTTCTTTTCCCATTTTGACTTTACCATCTCCTATATTCCAGGGGTTCAGCATCGGAAAGCTGATGCCTTGTCTCGATCCGTGGAATGTGGGACAACACCCCATGGTATGGCTATGCCGGTCATTGCTACTAGGCACTTTCTATCTGCTTTGCAGCCTCATCTGGGAATCCTGCTTCATGACACCTTGTTCGATCCGGCTAGGACTTGCCTGTTGGGTAAGAAAGTCATCAAAGAGAGAGATGGTCTGTATGTGCCCACAACAGATCTGCGCGTGACTATACTGCAAGGGTTTCATGATTCCGGAGTCGGTTGGCATCGTGGTGCGAAGGCTACCCAAGAACGACAATTCTGGTGGCCAGGATGAGCTCGTCAAGTAAAAGAGTATGTGGAGGTGTGCCATGTTTGTGCTCAAACCAAGATTGTGCGCAGGAGACCCCTGGGGTGGTTGCGGCTTACTGAACTACCACTTTTTCCTTGGCATACCATGGCCATGGACTTCATTGTAGAGTTGCAACCCTCTGAAGGACAGACGTGTATCATAGTTGTGGTTGACTGTTTCTCGAAGATGGCGCACTTCATTCCTTTTCCCGGGATAACATCAGCTGTCCAGGTGGCTAAGGCTTTTCTACATAACGCAGTCTCAGTTTCTTTCCTTTTTCTGGTCTCAGTTTTGTAAGTATCTGGAGGTGCATCGTACTCTGAGCTCTGGATATCATCTGCAGACCAACGGCCAAATGGAGAGGCCAAACCAGACCTTCGAACAGTACCTACGTTGCTTTGCCAATGCTTCACAAGACAATTGGTCTTCAAGCCTAGACGTGGCAGAGGTGGCATACAACAATTCCATGCATTCTTCCATCAGTTGCAGCCCGTACTATACTACCTATGGAAGTCATCCTAAAGTGGTTCCCTTTCGTCCTGCCCTACCTAGTCCTGTTCCAACGGTGGATGACTTGATTCCCAGGATACAGGCTCAATGCTGGCTCGCCATGGGGTTTCTAGAGGTGGCTAAGGATTGTATGAAGAACCAGGCAGACAAGCATTGCACCCCAGAACCGAAGCTCATGATTGGGAACAGGATGTGGTTATCTTCTAAAAATCTGCCACTTCGTAAGCTGCCCACTAAGTTTGCTCCCTGTTTCTTGGGTCCATTTCGGATTGTCCAGCGACTGTCCGCTGTGGTTTACAGGCTGCAGCTTCCTCCCTCTTGGCACATACATCCTGTCTTCCATGTTTCTCTATTGAAACCCAATGTGCCTGATTCTTTTGGGACAGCCTGTCCTCACCCGGCTCCGGTTTACCTTCAAGGGACCCATTAGTTTGAGGTGCAGAAGATTTTGCGACTCTCGGATCAGACGCGGGGTTCTCCAGTTTTTGATCAATTGGAAAGGCGACCTGGCTAGTGACCACACTTGGGAACCTCATTTTCATGTCCATGCCCTGTGTCTGGTACGGGAGATGTATGTTTGGCATCCAGGGAAACCCTGGGTGTATGGCCTTCCAGGGAGGGGGCATAGTGTCACACTGTGCCTGCGGCGAGGTACCTCACACCCGACTCCACTTACCTGTCGGGGTTTTACCTCTCATGCATCCCAGCTTCCTTGCTCCTCGTTGGGTCAGTGGTGCCTCTATCCACATTGGCGCTGTGCTCGGCTGCACAGTGCGGGGTCATGGCACTTACTCGGCTTGGCCAGTGTGGGTTCACCACGCATTCACGGACTGCCATGTTCTTCGTTCCGCGCATGCGCAGTGTTTAGGGCGCTAGGCAATGATGGCTGGCGTTTCAAGCCTGGTTGTGGTGCCAGCTCCATAAAAGCTTGAGTCTTAGCGTGTGTTGCTCACCCGTGTTATGCTTCAGGATTTTCCTGCCCCAGCCTTGCTAGCCCTGGTCCCTTGCCTTGTTGTGCCCTTGGCTTCTGTTCCTTGCCTGGGGCCCTGCCCACCAGCCTTTTGCCTTGCGGCCTTTCTTTTCTCCTGGCCTTGGTACATCTCTTTCAAATCTCCTTTTCTCTTACTTCCCTGCCTGTGCCTTTTGCACAGCCTTACCTTTTCTTGTAGCCATTTGCTCTGCCTGTACTGTCTGCGCCTTCTTGCCTGCCTCTGGAAGTCCTAGCCTGTTATCCATCCCTGAGCGCCAGGTTGGGACCTCAACAAACCTTTTAGATCAGCGTCTGCTGTCTGCTACGAACTGTGAGACCTCAACCTCGGACTGGGTCATCGCTTGCCTTCCCAGTCAGTGCTTGCACTGTTCCTCTGCCATGATAATCTGAGAAGAGCCGTCCCGTAGCTGAGAACTGATTCAGGACTCCGTAGTTGCAATCTGGCGGGTCTTGGGTTGGTTTCCCGCGTTGCCGAATATACTCAAGACAGCCTGGCGTCAACATTGCATTCTCCAGGAACATCAGGTACAAAGCGCCAGCGAGACGCCCTGCTTACCAGCATCCAAGACCGGAGTGTTGAAGTTAAGCATCCAAGACTGGGAGTGTTGAAAGTAAGCATCCAAGGCTAGGAGGGTAGAAAGTAAGCATCCAAGGATAGAAGCGTTTTTATGTTTACAACATAGTTGTCAAGCTTTGTGAAAAAGAGCACATTCTAGCTTTATTATTATATGTATTTGTAACTGAATAAATACGTTCCCTTCCACTTAAACAACCTTGAATGCATCACCACTGAGCAGCATTGTCCCAGTAAAAGAAATACTCTGTACCCAAAGATCAAATGGCTTTCTCAGGAGGTAATGGATTAATGATCCCATGCAGCAAGGCAGACCTAAACCAGCAGGAGCCAGCCCTCGAGGCTTTCATACTGCAGGGCAGCCTGCTCTGTTTAATGGCCACTCTGCCTGTTCCATCCCTTTGCACTTAACCCCTGGCAACCTTACACTCCCACTGGATGCCTTTACCCACCTTCTGGGCAAGAGTAATTAGGGCTACCCTCTCAGTGGCGAAAAAGTATCCAAAACCCAGACTGTGGTGTGTGCCCTCATGGGAAGAATTGGATTATTTTGTATAGATTTACACTTTTTTCAAAGTTGTCTATTTTATTTATTTATTGGAGAAAATATATCTTTGACAAAAGAAATCTACACATAATACATAGGGGCACAAGGCAGTCCCTGGGGAGGGAGCCTTACAGCAACTTAGGTTAAGTTGTGGCTGAAAAAATATCCACTACTATTAGTAAGTGATGGTGCAAAGAGGAGGGATATAACATGTGGTACATTACATATATGAGGTAAGGGACAAAAAGGGAGTATGTACCGTTTATGCAGTAGATACGATAAATATAGCACAGTGGAGAGTACATCAGGGGAATGGGCGATAATGGGTGTCAGAGGAGGGGCACTAGAGGAGGGGACTGCTGCTTCAAGGGAAAGAAGGTGCTTCTTAAGCCCAGTTTGAAGGCTGTCGGGGAGGAGGTGGATTTCATTTCTAGTGGTAGCGTTTCCCACTGGTGTGGACCAGTTAGAGAGAAAGCGCAGAAGTGAGTGATAGCACTGGAAGGGTGGGGAACTGGGACGTTAAGGATAGGTCTGGACACAGCGTAGAACCCCAAGATATTGAGGCAGACTAGGGAGGTGCTACAGCGGGTGTTCAATTTGTAGACCGGCGTGAGTTCAAAGATGGAGTGGTTATGCATAGACATTCTCGCTGAAGTTGGTACTTGGAGTTAGGAGCCGGAAGAGGATGAGAATGGCTAAGTTAATGATCTCGTTCAGTCAGGTGAAGCAGTAAAGGAGGAGGCCGACAAGTAGCCTGGAGCAGAAATCTAGGCGGCTAAGTTTGAAGATGGAGACAAGAGTCTTAGTGGTAAGGAAGGTTAAATGGGGTTGTCTTCTACGGATCTTCAGATGGTTGAGCCTAGCAGCCGTGGGAGTGGAGATGCAGAACTGTTCAAGTTTTGGGGTTACTGTCGAAGGGGACGCCAAGGTCGCAAGCAATGGGGATGGAGTGAGTGTACCCGGGAGGAAGGATTGAGGAGTATGGGGCTGGGAGAGACAGGAAAAGAACAGAGGTAGTGTCATGAAAGAAGTGATAGGAGTAGTGATTCAATCAGGGTGTGTCTGACTTTGCCTGTGAGGGACAACCCTAATTGGGTGAATACTCTACATGAAGGAAACAAAAATACGAAGTAGGATGTATCCTTACACAAATCCGAAAGCACTCACTTCATCCGCACATTTTAGCCAAGTTGGTGTAGACAGCCAGATCTAAAAAACATGCAGGATTTCCATAGATTTTGGCATGTTGTAATTAACTATTTAAATGGACATACAAGAAATTCTGTGACTGGCATATGTATGATTTTGAAATGTGTTAATATATTTTTCTGTACATAGTATTACTTGTTCCATATTTATGTTGCTTGATTTGTATTTTGCCAAATGTTTCTAAGTAACAAAAAAACAATACAATTGTAGGCGACATGCCAGCAAGCTAGTTCAGTGAGATATACACGCTTGTCTCGGCATCTGTAGTCAGCCTGCAGGACACAGTTTTGAGCCTTGGCAGTGCCGACTCAGCCCTTCATGTTCAAATAAATTGAGTACCAATTCATTGGATAACCAGAACACCTGTTATTCACAGTGCTTTAAAAAGGGATAAAATCAGCATGAAGAACTAGATAAACAAGTTATTTCATGTTATTTCTTCCTGGTCAGTTTATCTCAGCTGGATTAGAAAATGTTTTTGCATGGGTTTCAGCCCTACACGGTTCAAAGTGACTTGGCACTGCTGAAAAGTGGCTTTGCACCAATTCATGGAACTGTGCAAAGTGTATTTTTGCCATGCAAAGTCATTTTGTAATGCAAAAATGACTTTGTGCAGACTTTGCACTGAGTTTGCACTAATTCATGGAACTGTGCAAAGTGTATTTTTGCAGTGCAAAGTCACTTTTCAGCAGTGCCAAGTCAATTTGAACCGTGCAAACAATTCCACGAATCGGGTATTTATCTTTTTTCTTTTAAATGTTATTTTAGTTCAAACTATATACAAAATACCAAACAATAAACAAACATATACATTGAATACATCTTATAATTGTAATACAACGAAATTAAAACCTCCCCTCCCCTTCGGTGTTCAAAGTTCACATTTGTTATCTTCAGCCAATTAAAAATAAGACATTTTCCCCAAATCTTTTCAAACAATGCAATTTTCTTTTCTCTGCTGTAGCTTATGCATCTCTGCGAGCCACACAGCAATATCAACATTTTCTGCTGTCTTCCATCCTCTCATAATAATTTTTTTGCCCACCATTGCACTTCTGAGGATCCATTTATTCTCACTATTAGTCGGACAGACCCTCTGACATCAAGTCACTACCCATAATAAGAGTCTTGAAATTATACTGTAGTCTTCAACCTAGAACCTTGGCACAGATGTTATCATATTCAAACCAAAATCCTCTCACTCGTGTGCAGCCCCATAACATATGCTCCAGGGTTACGGGCTCCTGTACACAAGCCCAACAGTCCGAATTGTCACTCATACCCCTCCTTAGCATTCGCTCTGGCGTCCAAAAAACCTGGTTCAAAATCTTGATCTGACTAATCTCTCTGTTAACCCCAAAGAGCACAGTTTGACATTTTCACACATTCGAGATCACTCCTTCTCATCAATCTCGCTTCCAATTCTCCTGCTCCATTCCTCTCTTAATAAATCATTTCCTTTGTATGCAGCCACAACCATTCCATAAACACGGCTGGCTAAACCACTCTCTTCCGGTTTCAGAGTTCTTCTAAACAGGTCTAAGTTGAATCCCTCTTTCACCTCAGTCTGCCCAATAGCTTTCCTTATTTTGCGATAGTCTGCTACCTTGAAATTAGGAATATTAAAGAAAGCTTGAATTTCTTTCCCTGTCATCCAATGCCCATTTTTGTAAAGGTCTCCAAGCCATTTCACTCGGCAGTGGAACCATTCATGACAGAAAACAACCTTACCTTCTATTTTGATTTTCGGATTCATCCAGATCGAGGCGTGTCTCATAGCATAATTTCCGAGGTAATTATTCAATTTTTCCTAGCAATCGTTATTTATCTTATTTTATTTTTTATCTTATTTGAATTGTTGTTCAGTGCTGGCCCTACCGAGAGGGTGATATAAAAATGCAACTAGAATATTTTTAAAATGCACAGAGACGATTTGGAATGTAGGTAAAGCAACTTCATTAAACATCTGCAAAAATGCCTTTTCTCTGTTCGTTGGCGTTTACCGGGAGAAATAGGATAGAAAAAAGGGAGCTAATGTCAGAAACTAGTTAAATATCTTCCCCCTCATTGCTTTTATTCATTTTTATGTAATTTCTTGCTTCGATGTTATCACATTTCACGCATGATAGCTCCTGGAATCATTCATCGGCTGTTATTGAACTAAAGTTTCAGACTAAGTTGTAAGTCATTAAGCTATCAAGGCTACATGACAGGAGTCTAATAAACGCGAGCAGCCACTTTGCATGAAGTGTCTGCTCAGTAATTGCACTGCAAGAGTCGTGCAACTTCCAGCTTCGCACACCCAGCCGGGTGAACACATGGGCTATTTAAGAAGCCATTGCATGGCGCGCTGCTGTGAGTTCCGTGTCATCATACATCCAGCAGAATGAAGCTGATGCGCCTGGCCCCGTGTTCTGAAAAGCAGAGGATTCAGACCAGAGGATTTGTGCAGGGCTGGTCGAGCGTGTGTAGTTTACGCTGGTGTAGGTGTATGTGTTCTTCCTACAAGCATTTGCCCATCGAGAACAGTCCTCATCAGTCGCCTGGTGCTGCACAGCTGTATTTCTGCACAGCTATCTTGAGAGGGTTTTTTCTTCTGTCTTGAAAAGTGGCTGTTCACAGACATCACCAGCTCATGGAGCAGACGGATTGAAGGTCCAGGGTTTCCCCTTAGTGGCATGGCAATCTGCTAAGCAATAGGCTCGGAAAGAGCTAAAGGGCAATAGGCCCATGGCTGAAGCAAAAACACAAAATGCTGGTGTGGGGCAGTTTTTTGGGTCAAATTGGGCCACTTTTTTGGCCAATTTGGGCCAGTTTGATGAGTTAATTCACTCTGCTGCAAGTAGCTTTAACCAGTGTTGGTGCATACATATTCTTAAAGTGTGATGCAAATTGGGCACTTAATCAAACCACTCCCCCTTGGTTACTATTCAATCAGTGTCACAAAAGGAATGAATTGCCATTTGCAACTGTGAGCCACTTTTTCATTGGTGCCCAAGACAATTGTATGGCTAGTCCGACCCTGCTAAGCAAACACTTCCCAAGCTTTGGTTGGTATGATTAATGTATGTACATATGTTCTTTTTAATTTTTTTATTATACGTCTCAGTTTGAAAACAAACTTTTACATTATGGTTCATGTGATCCAGAGAATCGGAAAAAAACATTCTTTAAGTTAGTTCGACTTCATGATAGATGTCCACAATTGAATTATCATGATAATCAATTTAATATTTTTGCCAGAGATTATTTGAAGCCACATTTGTTCATCTCCAGAAGGTGTTCTAGGATATTTCATCGTGCTGACAAAAAGGATCCTGCGCTCTCTTAAAGTGGGGCACCCCATAACAATGTGGTGCATATGTTCTATGCACAGTGCTTGGGCGTAAGCGTTATATAAATAACACAGCACTCTCATCATTATCATTATAGTTCACATTTTCTTGGCATTTTCAGACAAGCATGAGATTTCAAGAACATGCACATGGCTGAACAGCTGCAATCCGGGAACCAGTGCCTATTTTAATCCGAATGTTGCCCTTTGATTTATACAGGATACTTTCAATGTATACCATAAGAAAATGTACGTAATTTTCTTTTTCATGTTTATTTGGAGAGGGTTTGTTTACGTGTTTAAAACGTTATCAAGAAAGAAATCATGAAAGTACATTCCATTTCACGCGTTCTGTCCGAATCTATTAATGCTGTGATATTAAGTTACTGTTGAACAAGAAGCTGAACCCCCAAAAATGTGAACTTCTTTGATGTATGCTCTTCGGGTAGACTATAGCCCTTGCTTCTACTCTCTGAAGAACCCCACCTTCCTCTCATTACTTCAGACCTTAAGATTCCCTTTTGAATAATTGTCCTGTCTCAAACTAAAGTGTATCTGACCGACCCAAAATAATGTCGCATTGTAGCCCCCGGGGAAAGGGCCCTTCGCCTCAGGTCACAAGTTAGGGAAGTGTCATTACCACACACCATAATGGCCTCTCTCGATGTCTATACAGCTGCTAGAGCGTTGCCCTTTGGAGCGCTGGTAGTGAAGTAAACAACATTAGTTTAATAGTGAGCAAACAGATAAAGCGTGTTGCTATATTAAATGTGGTTTTGTTGTGTAGTACTTACATAACAAGGTGTTGTCCATAAAGTAAGCAGTTTAATCATAATCATGGGGTTGAACTGAGCATGGATTAGATTGGTTCTTAGTCATTGCAGCGACTGCCAAACCATTGAATGCCATACCATTGAAAAAAAAGCATCGAGAAAAAAAAGCATTGGGTCGTTGGGCAACTTTCAGTAAATACTTTATACAACAGGAGATCAGGTGTTTGTCTTCTGAATGAGAGGTAATGTATTTCTCAAATGAGGTGAGCTGTCCGGATGCCGCTTACTTGTTTTGTGGGTGAGAAAGCCAATGACGCAGCTGATAATATCTTAGCCTTTCGAATTTCCAACCTCAAAGGTCTGCTTACACATGTTGTAAGACTTCACCTCCTGGCTGTGCATAAGACCTCTCATCTTTAAACACCCAGCCTCATTCCAATGATAGAATTCCCCCCCTTTCCAACCCTGGTGTCAACTGAAGGTTTCTAGATAATGAAGTGAACCAGGTGGGCATCAGAGAAATTTCATTCCAGTCTATCAATGTGTCCTATATTTCCTCCACCAGTACCGTAATCTGGCTTGCATGCATAATTCTAGGTCTTCATTTGTGTCCACTGAGAACTATTCTCTGATGATCCTCAGTTGCAATGCCTCGAAATACTTGGCAACATTCAGGAGTGTGAACGGCACTTCCATCTGGCAGCCATCAGTGTGTCTAGGGCTACTCGTGGTCTTTTGTTATTCCAAACAAAGGCTACTACCATTTTTTCACAGCTTTAAAATAATTAATTGGGGAGGGAGAGGGGCTGTGCGTGGAAGAAATAGAGGCACCTGGGGAGGGTAACCGTTTTTCTAGTGACCATCCTACCTAACCTGGAAATATTGAGGGGCCCCCATTTGCCCAGATCTGCTATCATGGTTTTTAATAAAGACTTGTAATTTGCTTTAGAATCTTTGTAATGGTCACCACAAGGTAGTTGATTCACGCATGAGCACGTCTGAATGTGGAGCATCTTCGAGAATCCTCCAGCTGATCTCCTTCTATTGACAGGTTGAGAATTTCTGATTTGTTTAGGTTAATCTTAAATCCAGCTACTAACCCAAATGCCTTAATTTCATAGGCTACTACTTCTAAAGAGTGAACATGATATGTCATAGTGAGCAGCATGTCATCGGCAAATGCCATAATTTTATGCTCCTCCCCTCCAAACGTAATTCCCTTGACCTGAGCTGATCCCCTAAATCTTGCAAAAAAAGGGTTCCAAGTAAATCGCAAACAATGGAGGAGAAAAGAGGACATCATCATTTGGTGACTCTTTCGTAATGAATCTGCTGAGATAGTTGACCATTGACTGCAAGCCATATGTTGGGGGTGCTATAGTGCACATGCACCCTTTGTATAAACTTGGGGCACAGCCCCATTCGTTCTAGAGTGTGAAAGAGGAATGGACATTCCACTCTATTGAATGCCTTCTCGGCATCAAGGGACAAAAAGAGTGTTAGGGTTTTCACCTTGGCTATTTTCTTGACTAGATGGCAAACTCTTTGGGTGTTATCAAAGGTTTGGTGTTTTTTGATGGAACTAGTCTGATCTGGACCTATCAACTCAGGGAGAATTGATTCCAGTCTATTCAGAAAAATCTTGGTGTAGATTTTCGCATCTAGATTTATCAGTGCAATAGGGTGATAGGAGCCACAGAGCATGGGATCTTTATTCGACTTAGGGAACAATAACACTCTCGCTTGATCCATGGAGGGGGTAACTCCACTCGGTGTCCCGATGGAGTTGAAAAGTACTGTTAACTTCAGTGCCAGTTCGGACTGATTTGTCTGGTAGAATACTACTGGGAATCCATCCGGACCCAGTGCTTTATTCAAAGGAAGTTTTTTAATCTCACTGTTTACCTCTTCTACAGCCATGTACCCTTCCAAATATTCTTTCTCTAAGATATACCTGGAAACCCTTCCTTCGCATTAAGTGTCTGTTGTTTGAGGCCCTTCCAATGGGTGTTCAGATGAATGCATGTTTAAATAATAGTCTACAAAAAGGGCTGTTATTTCCAAATTTTCAGTGGCAAAGTCTCCCCCTTCTTGCTTAACTTTTAATATCATTTGCGCCGCTATATTTTACCTCAATTGTCTAGCTAATAGTCAGTCCGCCCCACTGTCTGAAACATAGAAATGCTGCCTGATGTTCAGTAGGCTGTTCTGCACACATTTACTACACAAAAGGTCAATCTGTCCACTTATGTTTCTGTAGGTTCTCATATTGGCTCTACTAGGGTGCACTGCCATATCTTGCAACGTAAAAACTTTAGCAGCCTTTATTGACAACGTATGGCGAGTATTTTGTATTCTGTTATCATTTTTCAAAATTATTAATTTGTTGGTGCTGCTTACAGTTGTGTTTGTTGCTCTAAGAGCTGAACAAAGCTAATATATACATTAGAGGATACAAACACTGCTGATAAGTGCTCCAAAATGAAGTTTTTATTCTTTCTTATGCCTCCAAAGTATGTTTTGCATCATTTTCCTTAGATTCAAACATTGCTGCTAGCCCCTGACACGTGTTTCCCAATTTCCTATTAGTGGCTCCTCAGGAGGGTTATGCAATATAAACATTTGATAATCTGCAAAAAAAAGTGAACTAAAACTCTTCATTAGTGTGCTTAATTCTCTATTGCAAGGTGCTAGAAACTAAAAACAAAATACCATTGTGAAAATAATGTTGTTGTCAAAGTTAGAAATCCGCTCTTTCTATTGCGTTATTATTTATAAATTAACTGAAATATTACTTACTTTTATTTACTTTCTGACCATGTTAGTTTTGGTTTTATTTTTTCAAATTTTCGGTTTTGATGAGAACCGTTATTCTTAATGTTAAAGATCAGTTTCCAATTTCATATTTGGTTGCCTTTTTGGTTCACAGTTCCTAAAATAATTAACAAAAATTAGATCGTATATCTTGATTTAAGTCTGTATGCAACTATGGGATTCCTGCTCTCCCCTAATTTGGTTCCCCTTACCTGGATTTCTCCTTTCTTACGTTCTGAATTCATCTGTTTGCACGTTTGTTACTCCTGCGGTTTTGGAACTGCGTTGCATTGTTCCAAAATGGCCGACTCTTATTGTGACATTGCACCGTGATGACACGTGATCGCCACGTTCACGTCAACACGTTGCAACCTCCATTTTGGATCGGGTTAAAGCTCAAGATTCATTCCTACCTCAATTCGGAAAAGCAGATTTCTTAAACTTATAGCGCTGATGAATTTCTATATTTGTAACTTAAAAAACTAATATTCATAAGCTTCCTTTATGCAAAAACACTGTGTAATCCCAATAAGTTTTTCCATCTTGAATAAAGGTGGTTGTCCCATACAAAAATCAAATATATGTAAAGAGGTGACAAATATTCATGCACAATTACTACCATTGCTTCTGATTAGGACAAAAGCTTTGATGAAATGACCCAGTTCATGATCTGAATTTAAACCTGATATACAGCGGTCCATTAAATAAATCCAAGTGGCCTCTTTTGGCCACAAGCGTTTTTCTCTATTGCCTCCTCTTTTAGGATTTGTCACATGTTCTAAACCGAAAAATTTGATGTTTTTGTCTGATCTTCTGTATGTTCTGAAATAAAATGTTTCCTTCAGGGATAACGTTCAGCTTTCTGTCTTATTGTTCTGATATGTTCTGCAAGCCTGATTTTGAGAGATCCTATAGTGCTTCCTATGTATTTCTTGGAACATACACATTGAATTGCATAAATAACAAATTTGGTGTTGCAATTTATGAAGTCTTCAATAATATATTTTGTGCCATTTGGTTTAGTGATTGGTTTTAGACCATTTTCTGAATAAGGACACATGCTGCAGTTTCCACATCTGTAATATCCTTTCAGCTTTTCTGTTTGCCAAAGTTGTTCCATGCCTCTGGTTGTTCTAGATTTCAAAAAATGAGAAGGGCAAAGAATATTTTTGAGATTAGCTGCTCTCCGATAGGTGCTGCTTGGAGTGTTGGTGAGAAAAGGTGTTAAGTCTTGGACCATTGTTAACAGATTCCAATGTTTATTTAGAATTGACCTTAAAGTGTTGGCTTCCGTATTGTATGTTGTGATAAATCTGATTTTTGATATTGAGTTTTTCTCTTCTTCTTTCTTTTTCAAAGGTTTGTTTTTCAAAAGGTCTTGTCTAGTCCGTTCTTTACTTTAATTTTTTTCTTGATTTAAGTGTTGATGTTTGTACCCTCTCATTAGGAATTATTCTTTGTCAAAATTGAGATGTTTGTTCATGTCGTCTTCTTGTGTACAGTTTCTTTTGATCCTTACAATATCCCCTATTGGGAGTATTTGTCTAATATGCTGTGGATGGTGACTTGCAACATGTAAGATGCTGTTTCCTATGGTAGGTTTAATGTATAGCATTGAATTAATTTGAGTATTATAAATGTACAGTTCAAGATCTAAGAAATGAATCCTCTCAGTACTTTCCTCCATGGTGACTTTTAAATTGTATTGATTATTGTTTTAAATATTTATGATCTTCTATTAGAGATTTTCTACTACCTTTCCATATTATTAAAATATCATCAATAAACCTACTCCAGTAGATGATCTGGTTTTCTTCAGAAAAAGCTGGATGTTGCCATGCATGGTGTAATTCATATGAGCCCATATACAAAATGTGCGTATTCGGGGGAAAACTTTGCCCCCATTGCAGTACCTTGTTTCTGCTTGTACACATTTTCATTAAAGAGAAAGATGTTATTATTTAAAGTGAAATTAAACATTTCAATGATCATTTCATTTTGTTTTTGATACGAAATTGATCTTGACCATAGAAATTCTTGAGTTGTTTCCAGTCCTTTGTTGTGTAAAATACTAGTGTAAAGACTAGTGACATCAAATGTGACTAATCTGTAATCTGTTTCCCAGTCTATCAATTCCAATTGATTAATCACATCCTTTGTATCTTTAATAAATGAGGCTAAATTGGTAGCCAAAGGGTGAAGGTGTTTGGTCAATATATGCAGACATTGGTTCAGTCAATGAGCCAATGCTATTTATTATAGGTCTACTGGATGGTAATTGCTCATATTCCTTGGGAATTTGGGGTAAACAGTAAATACTTGCTATGGGAAAAGGATTACTCATGAAGTTTAATTCATCTTCTATAATTAGTTCTTGTTGCAACCAACGTGTATTCATGTTGTTCCATTCCTTTATAAGTTCTGGTAAAGGATTAGTCACTAGTTTTACATAGGTATCCTTGTTGTTGAGATGTTCTTCTGCCATTTGTATGTAATCTGTTGTGTTCAGCAGCACAATCTTCCCCCTTTGTCAGCTTGTTTGATTGTGATTGAATCATCATTTTTAAGTTCTTTAAGGGATTCTCTTTCCAACTTGGTTAAATTATAATTGTTAGTCCTTAACCTGTGTTTGTTTAGATCAAGTTTTCTTAAGTCCTGTGAAACTGATTTTTCAAATATGTCTAGGACAATTTCTGCATATAAATGCGGATCGAAGGTAGATTTTCGTTTTAAGTTGGTGGGTTCACTTTAATCCAAAATTACAACCAACATCAGTTGCAATTGACTCCAGCATATGAATGTCTCTCTCTTCTTGAATATTAAGAAGATCCACTGTAGCCAGTGAGTGTGTTATAGATAATTCTGACGGTTTTGATGGAATCTCAGTCTTTTGTGTGTTTGTAATGGCTGTTGTAAAAAACTTCTTTAGTTTCAGGTTTCTGCTGAATTTGAATAACTCAATTCTTGTTTTGACAAAATCCATGCTGTTGGTAGGACAAAAGGATACAACTTTATTGAGTACAGCTGTAAGAGAAGGAGGACATTGCTTGTTTGATAGATAAAGTACTAGGTCCTCTTTGACCTTTGTTCTTTTGATCTGGTTTTGACTCCTCTTGAGTTTGCGTCTTCTTGTGATGCTACTTCTGCCTCTCCTGCCCCTTTTGATGGAACAACACTTGTGGTGGTGCATGATACCACGTGATAAGGTAAATTTGTTTTCCATTGTTTGTGTTTTGTGTATTCTTCTAAAAAAGAATATGGGGTAGTGGATTCTGTGCTTTCTTCATTTATGAGGTTTGAGATTTCTTGTTCTCCTTCACTGGTTGATTCAATTTCTGATGACAATGGTGAAGCATTGAATGACTTTGTTTTGGGATTTGTCTCTTTAAGTGCAAACCCTTTTTGTTTTCTGTTTGTTTGTTTTGAAAAGTGTAAACACTTTTGAATTCATAGTCCATCTCATCTCTGTGGAAGGTCTGTTGTTTGCAAATTTTAATTTCCTGTTCATATTTGGCTAAATATTCGTCCAAAATTTGATAGTTTTTAAACATTGCTTCCGTAATATTTAGATCTTTAATTTTGCTTTTAATTTCTTCAATCTCTTGTGTTATTCTGTCATGAAAGTTTTTAGTATTGTTTATTATTATGGGCATCATCTCTTGTGAACAACTTCGGCAAACAGAAAAGCTGAAAGGATATTACAGATGTGGAAACTGCAGCATGTGTCCTTATTCAGAAAATGGTCTAAAACAAATCAATAAACCAAATGGACTAAAATATATTATTGAAGACTTCATAAATTGCAACACCAAATTTGTTATTCATGCAATTCAATGTGTATGTTCCAAGATATACATAGGAAGCACTATAAGATCTCTCAAAATCAGGATTGCAGAACATATCAGAACAATAAAACAGAAAGATGAACATTGTCCCTTAAGGAAACATTTTCTTTCTGAACATACTGAAGATCAGACCAAAAATATCAAATTTTTTGGTGTAGAACATGTGACAAATCCTAAAAGAGGAGGCAATAGAGAAAAACGTTTATGGCAAAAAGATGCCACTTGGATTTATTTAATGGACAGCTGCATATCAGTTTTAAATTCAGATCATGAACTGGGTCCATTTCATCTAAGCTTTTGTCCTAATTAGAAGCAATGGTAGTAACTGTGCATGAATATTTGTCACCTCTTTACATATATTTGATTTTTGTATGGGACAACCAACTTTATTCAAGATCAAAAAACTCATTGGGATCACACAGTGTTTTTTGCATAAAGGAAGCTTATGAATATTAGTTTCTGAAGTTACAAATATAGCGCTGATGAATTTCTAGAAGTTTAAGAAATCTGCTTTTCCGAATTGAGGTAGGAATGAATCTTGAGCTTTGACCGATCCAAAATGGAGATTGCAACGTGTTTATGGGAATGTGGCGATCACATGTCATCACTTTGCAATGTTTCAATAAGAGTCAGCCATTTTGGAACAATACAATGCATTTCCAAAACCGCGGGAATAACAAACGCGCAAACAGACGAATTCAGAACGTAAGAAAGGAAAAATCCCCTATTTTGGTTCCCCTCACCTGGATAACAAGAATCCCATAGTTGCATACAGACTTAGATCAAGATATAAGAGCTAATTTTGGTTAAAATATTTTAGGAACTGTGAACCAAAAAGGCAACCAAAGATGAAATTGGAAACTGATCTTTAACATTAAAAATAACGGTTCTCATCAAAACGAACATTTTAAAAAATAAAACCCAAAGTAAGATGGTCAGAAAGTAAATAAAAGTAAGTAATATTTCAGTTAATTTATAAATAATACCGCAATAGAAAAAGCGGATTTCTAACTTTGACAACAGCATTATTTTGACAATGGTATTTTGTTTTTACTAGCACCTTGCAATAGAGAACCAAGCACATTAATGGAGAGTTTTTGTTCACTTTATTTTGCAGATTATCAAATGTTTATATTGTATAACCCTCCTGAGGAACCATTTATAGGAAATGGGGAAACATGTGTCGGGGGCTATCAGTAATGTTTGAATCTAAGAAAAATTATGCAAAACATACTTTGGAGGCATAAGAAAGAATATCTTGCAAAGTAGCCTTCAATTGCTCTTCCAGTTGCCATTCTAGTTCTTTCCTTTGTTTATCTGTCCGTACTTTAGCTGCTATTAATTCCCCCCCTAATGACTGCTTTAAACACGTACCATAAGGTACTAGGTGTTATTTCCGAGGCTGCATTATCTTCAAAGTACACCTGAATTTCCCCAATCATTTCGCTTAAGACCGGATCTTTGATTAACACATTTGGAAAGGGCCATTGCCAAAGCCCGTTTCTAATTTTCAGCGTTTTTATTGTTGCAGTAATAGGATCTATGGCTCCATCTGATCATGCCCCTATTTCCACCGCCTCAAGTCTCCCTACCAGCTGAGCAGAGTCCCAGATGTAACCGACATGTGGGAATGTTCAGTGGACATGAGAATAAAATGTGAACCCCTCTTTGCTTCCCCTAACCAGCTGCCAGGCATCTCTGAGGGAAATTAAGTCTAAGTATTGTTTGAGATCTTTAGAGGGGCCTGTTGCATCTTGATGGCCAAGATGCATCTTGATGCATCTTGGCCTGTTGATATCCCCTACTGCAGCAACATCTAACACTGTTAGGACTCATCTTAAGAACCCATTGTTAAGAACCCATCCTGTCCTTTATTATGAGCATAGACCATGGCTATTGCGTATTTATGTGTGCCGTAACGGTATCTTAACAAACAAATATTGCCCTTGTTTATCTCCTTGTCAGCTTCTAATTTTTATATTCGGAATGTTCTTGATAGCTATGAAGACACCCCCATTTTGTCATAAGCATTAAAAATTGAAATAAATGAGACCGCAAGCAGACCATCTTATTGTCCAGCTTGCGAATGTGGGTTTCCTGCATCTTCACTATCTCTGGGTTCTCCTTTTTTTAAAAGTGTTATATCTTGCGTCTTTTGGTTGGGAAATTCAAACCCCTGATGTTATTTGTTAGAACCTTAAATAGACCTTCACTAAAGTTGCTTCCAGTTTGCCCCCCTGCTTGATCATCCTCATGTTTTGACTTATCCTGTGCTGGAATACCCAAACGGAAGCCATTGAATGACCCCCACTGCCCAATGCTTGTCCCTTTTGGAGTGCCTCAATCCCAAGGTCCCCTCTGCCTTCCAGCCTCTACTGCAACTCTCCCTAGCCCAACATCCCACAACTTGTACACAGGTCGAATCAAAGGTCCTAGTGACCCCATAAGCTAGCAACCAATGAAATTGATCTGATAAATTGGCCTGAGACTAGAACTGTCGGGGGTACTCTAAGACCCACCATGCGATTTCAAGAGGTGCCCTGGGCATTCGAGTCACTGTGTGGGCCTCGCTCAGTGACTCTCGTTGACAAAAGCCAACCACTTGCACCCATAATTAGTATGTAATTTGCCACATTCCTCCTAAGGTGTATGCCTACCGTGCATTGTACTGTGCCCTGAGAAGATTCAGTCATGGGAAGCAACCGCCTATGGACGGCATCCCCCTTACTTTGATTCTATATCATTTCATCAACGGATTTCTTTCAATCCGTTTTTTAATTCATATTTTTTAATGAAAAAACTCAATGAATTTTATTTATTTTTATTTGTGGGGGGGTTCCACCCCAATCCCCTATTGTTTATTCTATATTCCCGACCACCCACCATTATATGCACTTTCAAACCCCTCCCCCTCAATTTGTTTTTACATTGAACATTTTTCAGAAAAAAGTCTGTCGATGAAAGGGCGGTGTACCCTCATTTCATCTCTGCCCCCTAGTTTTCAAAGCTCCTTTGGGGTATCTTCCACTTTTCCCCCACAAGGGTATCTTTGACCCTTCCCATGTCTTATTCCTGTGAGGTGTTATCCTGGTATCTGGGGACGTAGCTTCTGCTGCTTCTTCACTGACGTTTAGAATGTTTAGGCCTTCACTGCACATAGAGATCCTCTGTTACTTACTCTCCCATGGGAAAAGAAGACCAAAAGGGAAGATCCGTTTATATCTAATTTGTTATTGTATTAATATGTTCACTACTCGGCTCATCATCCTTCATTTAAGAAGGGTAGATCAGGCCAGTTTTTGAAATTCCGAACCTCTGCACCACCGTTAATTCTAGTGGGGCTAGCCTATCGAGCTGCTTTTAGGACATTTTCTTTCTGATGGTTGGATGTCATTGTTGCTAGCACGTCTCTTGGGCTTAACCCTAGTCCTAGTCGTTTTGGCCACACCCAATGAATTCTATCAATGTGGACATCCCCAGGGGGTATATCTTCCAGCAGATCGCTGAAAAGCTGTTGTGCCGTCTCCTTAAGAGCTTTATCCCCAACATCTTCGAGCAGATTTTTCAGACCAATGTTAGAAAGTCTAAATCTATTCTCAAGCTCTTCTTACTGGATATCCAGGTTTTGGGAAAGTCTTGCTAGTTGGTGCAGCAGCTTATCATCTTTGAAAGTTTATTTTGGCAAAGGAGCCATAAAAGTACTTTTAAACTCAATAACATATAATAAAACATTGCCTCAACGGTTATAGTCCAGTCACAATTTCACTTTGGGTGACCTAGTAAGAGGAGGAAAATATACAACAGCAGTACAATGGACCTTTTAAAAAACAATCAAGCTAAAATCAGAATTCATTTTAAATTAAATGGAATTCATATAAACCACTACAGCAATATCAAATACATGCACCTATACAAAACCTCAGGGGGAGCGTCACTCAAAAAGTGACAAGTAGCACTGTGGGACGAGGAAATAGAATCTTGCAGCCTCGCCCCCATCAGCTAATTACACTATTTCTTCCTGTCATCCCCAGACCCCCTCCTTCTTACCAGGCACTGTGTATAAAACATGCAATTGTAAAAATTACAGGCAGGTTGGCACTTTGGCTCAGAAATCTTTCAGCCACTGCTGTCTGCTGAACCCCCGCCTCTCTCAGGATCGACTTTATATACTTTTTTCTCAAATTAGTAAGACTATTGCAAATCAACAGGAAGTGAATTCTTGTCTCATTTGCAGCCCCACAGAGGGGACATACAATTGTGCTGGAGGCCTGCCAGTTTGTGGTGAAAGTGGCGCTAGGAAAAACATCAAGTTAAAATTTGAAGCCTGGGACCATCCTGTACTCGATAAAATCCAAACCTTTCTTTAGGGTACGCTTAAGTTCAGCATAGAAGCCCTTGTGGAGAACATCAGGGTTAGCCAGAGAACTGTGGCATCATGATCCTTGATAACATTCTTTGCATTAGAGATCCATTTTACACTTTTTCCTCCCTTTAAAGACAGGAAGTGCAACAATGCCGCCTGATTGGATTCCAAGCCACGTTGATTCGATAATCTGGCCCAGAAGAAAGCTGGTCTTGCACAAATCAATAGAGAGGTCGGGACTATGTCAAGTTCTAAATAAACCAAAGCTGAGGGAGCACTGGGAGGTAACATTAAAAACCTCTTTAAGAACCTGTGCTCATAAGTACTGATTTTAGAGATTTCACAGTAGCCTCAGCACTCTGAGCCATAGGTGGCAGCAGGAAAGGCCTGTTTAAGGAAGATTTGTTCAGACCAACCAGTAGGTCTTGAAATCTCAGCCCTAAGTAGTCATAATGCTTAACCTGCTCTAACACCTGACCTTTTGCTTCTAATTTTAATTGATGAGATTTAGAAATAGTGGGTTTAAACACCATGGTCTTGGATTTATTGATTTTTAGGTCAAGGTTAAGCTCCTTACACTTTTTAAAAATAAATAGAGAGTGATTTTTTTAGGCCTTGGGAAGTTGTAGATATGACGACAGCACCGACTTTATAAAACAGAGCTGGGTACTTCTCTTGGCCCATTTTAGGACAGTCCTGGCAATCTCAAAGCAAACCTTCTATAATTTCTTGGATATAGAGATTGAATAAGAAGGGGGTCAAGACACATCCTTGTCTGATCCCTCGCTCTACAGAAAATGGGCATGTTAGCTCACCGCCCGCCCCAAATCAAACGCTCTCCCCATTTTCAGAATATAGCTGATGCATTATAAGACTCAGATTGGGGGGGCTTTACATGCAGTAAGGATTTGCCACAAGGTTGTTCTACAAACTGAGTCGAACGCCGTCCTAAGATCTAAAAATGCCACATATGAGCTCATCTTTTTTAAAACAGTATATTTCTGGATCAATAAAAAAAACATAAAACATTGGTCGATTGTGCCTCGATTCTCTCTAAACCCTGCCGGTAAATTATGTGTTTCCCCCATTCGCCCAGTCTTGAAGATGTTTTAGAATAACTTTACCAAATAGTTTCCCTATGCTTTCTAGGAGTAGGACGGTAATTGCCTGGGAAATCTCTACCACCTTTCTGATAAATTGGTAGTATAACAGCTTTCTGCCATGATGGGGGAATAACACCTTTATGTAGTATGGCATTGCAAACCTTTGGTAAGACTGGTGCCCAAATCACTACCTCCTCCTTTAACAAGCTTATATTTTTTTTTGTTGTCTTTTCTGATATCCTGTCGTGCCCTGTTGTTCGTGTCAACCCCTTCTTCCAATTTCGTGATTTATCCCTTCTTTTTGTGCATTGATTCTATTTTTGAGATATAGGGCTTCATTACGAGTAACCCGGTCTGGAAACAATTATGGTAAAAAGGCTGGTACTACCGCCTTCTGCATTTTTTCTGGACCTCGTTACTCTAAGTCTGCTGATCGGGGCAGTGAACAGCCGGCAGGCCTGACCTGCTCGTAGTTCAGGCCCCTAACGGGAGACAAATCACTGAAGCACCGGCACCGTTATAAACGATGCCGGTGCTTCAGTGGTTCCCATTCCATGGGAACTTACCACCATTGCCAGAGCCCGTAATATCCCGGTAGCACTGGGATATTGGGTGCCAGTAACAGTAAGGCGAGACTGCCGGTAACCCGCCTTTGCTACAGGCAGGTTACAGGCAGTCACGTTATGAGGCCCATAGACTAGATGAGACAAAACAAATGCAGGTAAAGGCATCTAAGATGGAGATTATACCCTGCCCTCTTTTCTAGGTGTGGATTCCACTCATGTTTGAGGAAAACCAATCTATAATCCAGAGTATGGTGCTCAGGACATTCTTTCCACTACGCTTTCCGCAAAGGGATGTTGAATTTCATGACCTTCAAAGTAGAGTTAATGGTATCCCCATCCCAGCACAGCTGCTTTGCTGCATTTGGCAGTGGGGCATTTGACTGCATTTTACCATGGCAGATGTGGGGTGTGAAGAGGCAAAAAGTGTTGTACATAAAGAGTGGGGGCTAAGGGTGATTGGGACAGAAAAACATGTGGTATGGGAGTTCTGGTCTCTGTGAGACAGACATGGTCTCAAGAGAGACACATACTCAAAAGTGTTTGTTTCAAAACCTTTATTTGCTAAGGTTCCTGAGTTGGTGTGATGCCTGACTGGCCCTAACTCTAAGGGGATGGTTATCTTAACTGATGTTTCTAAAGTCTGTTAATGTCTAATAGTCCAAAATAAAAGTATGTCTGTGTCTAAACCTATGATTGCCCTCACTCGTTACAAAAATGTGATAGGTAGTCTTTAAAAGGGAAACTAGTGGTTCAACAGAAAATAGGAAATCAAGGTTGGTTTCAGGTGGTCTTCTCACCAGGTGTAGTTTAATCAATGTCACAAAAATGAGCTCAATCAAAAAGGACTGTTTGTAAGACTTTCTCCACAGTGCCCTTGCAATATTCTCACATACCTTCAGTGTCTTTGGATTTCGTTTGGCCATCCCCAAGCTTCAACTCATTCAAGTTCCAAACACCACAAGTTCCTCAGTGTTCCCTTCCTCAAGATTCAATCCATTCAACACTACAAAACAATAAGTCTCCAACTAGGTTAGGCCTCTCAGGGTTCCCTACCCGAAGCTCATGCCCCTTTCAGTTTCCAACACACATTCAGTTTTGTCAGGATGCTCTTTGCTTTCTTCATTAGGCCTCTCAGGGTTCCCTTCCCCAAGCATAGGCCCCTTTATGTTTTCAAATACAAGTTCAACTTGTCAGGATGTACCTTTCCCTTCAAACACAGTTCTTTCACACACATTTCTGTTGTGGGGCACAATCAGAGACATTTGAAACGGCTTGGTTCTTTGCTCCTCCTAGGCATGACCACTCTGATCTGTAACTCCTCTCTTTATTCCTTGATCTTCTTTTTAAACCTTTCACTTTCAGGTGCTTCCTGCACCCCTTCTTGTTTTCCTTGGCTTCTTGCTCATGCACACTTGCACCTTTCCTTGGTTGTTCCTTTTCTTCCGCTGTGCACTCTTGCACTTTTCTTGTCTTTTGTACTGGGCCTTTTGCACACCTCACTTTCTTTTGTTTCACTGTGTTGTCCATTTCTTTGTCATGCTTCCTGCACGCTTAACACACTGTCCTCTCTTCACCGTATACACTTTGCATTTCTCTTCATCGTACACACTTTGCACTCTGTAAACTCTTCACATGCCTTTCTTTCACTTTTTCTTTTCTTCCGTGCTGCTAGCACCCCTCTTTTCCTTCTATTCCTCTTTGTCTGGTTATTTCTTATACTTTCTCTCCTTCACACACTTACAAACATTTCCAGCTACATGCTGTTTTAAAACTACATCTTTCTCCCGTCCTGCTTCAGTCAAACCTGTGTCTCCCTCTCTCATCGGGTAACGTCGCATTGACAAGCGGTTTCTCTGGACGCACAGGGTTGAGGCCAGGGTCTCACCACCTGCCCATCAGATACCCTTAAAACTGTCACACATCCCAACGGAACAAGAATTTTTCCAAACGCCCCCAGCAGGATACAGGCTGCCTTACTTCGGCTCCTTGGAGGCATGGCTCCCATGCTACATTGCAGCCTCTCATGAACAATGGGCCAGTGTCTCTGCACGCCATTCTCCTCCAGGCTTTTACTACTGCTGCTCTCTGCTCCTTGGCTTCTTGAATCCTGACAGCATCCCCAGCTCGCTCTCTTCCTTGTGAAAAACCACACCGTTTATAGTTGAAAAAACAGTCAAGTGGAGTCAGGTGTGAGTTATCATTATTGAATGCCTGACCCTGCCTGACCCCATTAGTGGGACAACTTGAGTTCTTTCCACATTAAGTTTCCCTTAATGCCCCCATGTTGTTCATATGTATAATTGTTACTGCTCCCAGATGCCTCTTCCTTCTATGGGAAGTTGAGAGGGGTGATGGAAAGGTTTTGGAGAATAGATATATAGTGGAGTCAGTTGTGAATTATCATTATTGAATGCCTGACCCTGCCTGACCCTATTAGTGGGACAACTTGAGTTCTTTCCACATTAGGTTTCCCTTAATTTCCCCATGTTGTTCATATGGATAATCGTTACTGCTCCCAGTTGTCTCTTCCTTCTATGGGAAGTGGAGAGGGGGGTGATGGAAGGGTTTTGGAGAATAGATATATTTCCAACTATTCTATCACGGAATCAACAATGGACATAGTGAACTCCTGTAGCCTGCTTTTCCCTCAAGGGGATGGTTACCCCCTTCCATATTCCTGTGGGTTGATTATACAAACATGAGTTTTGATGATACTTCCTGTGATTTAAATTGGCAGAGGATGGATGGATATTAACATCAGACTTCTGGCTTTGTTGTAGTTGCTCCCCCCCCCCTTGGGTCATTTATGACAGGCTTGGAATCAGGAGAATGAGACCTGGATTAGCGTGATGGGAATTAGTGCATCCCATAAAGGGGTCCGGGACTCCATCCTCCTCTTTTGTCGCCTCATCAGAATACCTCAATTCGCCTGGGGTATTCCCACAAAGGCAACCGCAGACTCCCCTACCCAGGTGATTCTCCCTCGCTCATCCACCCCCAGGGTTGGGATCCAAGAGTTATGGCCCTCCCCATGCCACATGAATAGAGGGCTATCGGGGTCTTAATAGGATAATACCCCTAGATTTCTTCCACCTCCCATAGAAAAACCATGGTAATTGACAATGGGCCTCATTACGACCCTGGCGGAAAGTGACTGACCGGACCGAAACAGCGTAAATAGCGTTTCCGCCATTGCACGAAGGAGCAAAGTGCGGCTAATTACGACCCATCGGGCACGAGCATTACGCCATGGCGGAATCCGAAAGGCTGCGATGGCGGAAATGACCCCAAAACGGCCCTTACCGCCGCCGTACGCTGCACCAGGTGCAATACCGCCACCCATCTTAGCGGTCACCGTAATGAGCGGTCACCGTAACGAGCGGGCACCGCAAATTACGGGCACCGTAAATATACGGAAACGGAAGTAAAAGCATGTGGCCGGAACGGGAAACAGCACGCCGCACAACTATAAAATCCGAATCCCAACACAACCATTAAAAATCCGACCCTGACACACATCCCAACCCGTTAGCAACCCCAGTTAAAAAAATAAATATGGGAAAGGTAGCCAAGAAAGCGTGTGACCGCAAGCGGCAGGTACACTTCTCCCGAGAGGAACTGACCGTGCTCACCGAGACCCTCCAGGAAAATGCCGCCGTCGTCTTCTCCAGTCAAATGACCAGGACGGCCCTTGCCAACAAGAAGGCCATATGGGCCCTGGTGGCACAGCGCGTAAGTGCGGTGGGGACAACACCCCGCACGCCACAGCAATGTCGCAAGCGGTGGGACGACCTGCGGATCCGCGTACGCAGCATACTTTCTGCGAACAGGAACATCGCCACAGCTACCGGGGGGGGTTCAGAGTCGCCCATCAAGTTGACCCCCTGGGAGGATATCTGCGCCTCCACCATAGGAATGGAGAGCATAGAGGGAGTCGGAGGGATGGAGAAAGGAGTGCCGACATCCGGAGAATCAGGTAGGTTGGCCAAGAGAAACAATGCGAAATCCACAAACCACGAACATGTGCAGTACCATGTGACCCCATAGTGCAATACATACTTTGCCCTGACAGCGCCCTCTAAAAGTCAGAATGAATAAACAAATCAATCAAGATGCCATAAACAACCCCTACATGTGCAGCATGCACCCCCTAACTGCAGGCAGCCAAATGAATGCATCCTCAATCCACACGAAAATGAGACCACCTCCAAGGCCCAGTCCCAAATCAGCCTCATGTACCACCCCAATGCATTTGATACGTTGCCATTCCAAATCCGACAGACCCATAACTAACGCTCGCCCCTCTTTACTCCACCACAGGGTCCGATACCAACGACGAGCTGCAGGACACCCCTACCAGCACGCCTGCAAAGAGGGCCAGGACCAACGTCCCAAGAGCCTCCACCTCAGGTGCAAGGATCAAGACACGGCAGCAGCAGGAATCAAGTGGCAGCACACTGGAGGGGACTGCAACAGGCACCCCAGCAGCCAGCAAGTCCACAACCCCAGCACCACAGGTCCCCCCAAAGAACGTATCTGATGGCACTGCCTCTGGTGGTAGCAGCACCATAGGTGACACAGCTGTCATGCCAGCATGCTCCGACACGGAAAACAGTGCTGGCGACGTAGGTACCATCCATGACCTTTCCCAATCCCCCTGCATGTTCCATCCCCTACACCATGACGAAACCACGCAGGGGCACCCTGAAGACGACGACTGGCCAACCCCCACAAGTCCTGTGCCAAGGCAACATGTGTTGAGCAGCCCCCCTGTCACACCACCGCAAATGTCCATGGCCCAGCAGAGGCAACAGTCCCTCGACCTGCTGATCGAGCAACAGCAGGAAGTGTCCACGCTACTCAAGGACCATGCAAATGAATGCGGGGGTTCCAGGGCAGCCATGGAAACATCCACCGAGACACTCAGGGCACAAATAGAGAAAAGTAGTGAGAGCCTCAGGGGAGAAATGGAGAAAAGCACCGAGAGCCTGAGAGCACAAATGGAGAAAAGCACCGAGAGCCTGAGAGCACAAATGGAGAAAAGCACCGAGAGCCTGAGAGCACAAATGGAGAAAAGCACCGAGAGCCTGAGGGGGGAACTGCATGCGACGTCCAAAGACGTTTGTGCTGAACTCGCTGCTGTGCGCCGTGTGCTCTCGGAGCTCTCACAAACCCTCAGAGACATGCATGGACGCGAGCAGGCAGAGACATCATCCGTGGCAAGTTCCGTCCAGGGCAGCCCCCAACGCAGATCTGGCAGGAACCTGCGCTCCACGGGCAGGGGTGCCCCTGATACCCGTAGAGGGGGCTTGCAATAGCGTCCAACCACGGACAGCATGCATATTTGGACACTGGTGTTGGGGGGGAGGTAGTAGGGTGGAGGGGGTGTGTTGGGCTTCACTGGGTGGCGGGTCCATAGGGTGTATAAATCAAATCACATTAACAATACAGCATCTCATTATCATCCAATGACATGTGTGGACATTGATATTTGCGTACGAGGCCTTCATAGGCGTACAGTCCACAATGTGCCTGTACTACACACACACAGTGCCACAGGTCCCCTTTCCGTGTAATAGGCACCATGCGTGGTTGCTAGAAGCATGCATCTATGATGCTCTGTCGGATTGCACGTGCATCCTGTGCCTCATGGACTCCTTGAGGTGCCTCCACATCCCCACCCTCATCATCATCATCATCTTCAGGTGCATGCAGTACAGCGTCAGGGGGCATGGGCACATTCCTACGTATGCACATGTTGTGCAGCATGACACATGCCATGACCATCTTAGAAACCTTCTCATGGCTGTACATGAGTGCCCCGCCAGACCTGCTGAGGCTGCGGAAACGAGCCTTCAGTAGGCCGAATGCCTGTTCAATGACCACACGGGTACGTGAGTGGGCATGGTTGTAGTCCTCCTCATGCTCGTTCTGTGGGTTCCGGATTGGTGTAAGGAGCCATCTCTTCAGTGGATACCCGGCATCACCTGTATGAGACGAATAAAGGGTGTCAGTGGAATGATAGTGCTAAGTAGCCCCCCCCCCTCCTGCAAGGTCATTGACGCATCAAATGGGCCACGATGTCATGCATGGAATGAGACTCACCGAGTAGCCAGGATCTGTGCCCTGCGTGTCGCTCCATGTAGCGTGGTATTCTTGTGTTCCTCAGGACCATAGAATCATGGGTAGATCCTGGAAATCTGGCACAACAATGCGTAAATATCTTGTTGGAGTCACACACCATTTGCACATTGATTGAATGAAACTGTTTCCGGTTGCGGTACTGGACCTCCATGGCATGTGGGACAACCAATTCAACATGGGTGCAGTCGATGGCACCAATGCAACCCGGGATGCCGCCAAGTGCATGGAATCCCACTTTTGCGTTGGTAATCTCCTGGTACGTGCGTGGTAGTGTGATGTGGTCGTCGGCGTGCTTCAGGAGGGCATCGTGCACTTGGAAGAGTGTCCGTGAGAACAGTGGCTGTGAAATGCCATGCAACTGTCCCACTGTGTGCTGGTAGGTGCCTGTGGCCAGGAAGTGGAGTGCAGACACCACCTTCAGTAGGGGTGGGATGGCGGTTGGGCTATCTATCATGCTCACGAGGTCAGCATGTGTCATGTCCACAATGGCGATTATGGTGTCCCGGTCCAAACGGTAGAGGGTGTGGATCTGCTCAGCAGTGAGGTTGAACGGATCGGCTCGGAGGCGTGGGATTGCGGGCCGCCTGCGTGGTGGTAGTGGCAGTGCTTGTGGGCCTTGCTGACCCTGCCTTGCCCTCCTCCTCCTCCTTCTCCTCCGTCTCCCCTGTGCGCCCGGTTGTTGTACCTGTTGTTGTTCGTCGTCTTCTTGTAGTTGTAGCACTTGCAGTGCTATCTGGTCCCCCAGGCCCAACATCGCTAGTCCTGCCGGTAGCATTTTGGAGTGGGAGTGGTTGTGGGAGGGGTTTGGGTCTGCTATATATGTGCTGTCGGCCTGTATGGCCTCCACCTGTGCTGATTGAATGAATCTGTGGCAGATGCAATCCCTTCTGGCCGAGCACGTCCCGCACGTAAGGCTGCATTTGGCCGCATGGCATCTTGGGATTGGAATCATGTATCAAATCCCGATGGCAGTGTGATGTACTTTGACTGATTTTCATGCTATGCTCCCATTGTTACACATGCTATGATTGCAGCCGCTTACATACCTGTGAAGAGTCAGTGGTATGTAGGGCTCGATCGATGGCCGACCCTCATGCAGCACAGTAACGTACTTCACCGACGGGCGTGGCGTCCCATTTGTGATTGCAGCCAGTTAGCATTATGACACACAGCCGCACTACATTGATGTAATTGTGAATGCAAGCGTTCACAGAAGCCTTTTCGACGTAATGTTGCAAGTGAGGAATTCGAAGGCCAGCATTTTTGGTTTTGAAGTAGCGGCGAGGATACGCCCACAGGTCTGGCTGGAAATGTAACGTTCTATTGTAGAATGTCCTTGGGACATGGCCCATAACGAGCAGGCAATGAATGATATGAATTGAATGGGATGCGCAATAGCGTAGTGGACGATAAGGCAGGACGTTCCCAAATCCATCTTGCTTCACAACACTACAGATCCGGCCAGGAGCACAGTGGTTTTTGCAGACTGCATTACGCACAGACGCGATGGAAGTTTCACATATTATGTGAGTGAATATTCATGCGTTTTCATTGCGGGATGAGGGAATGATGAATGGATGCATGGACAGATGATTCCGTTTAGGGTCTGCCATGTACATGGGTTTTTTGAATCACTCCCCTTCCCCTGCGCTATGTGATGCAAGGCTGCCATAGTGGGACTTACGTCTATCTGCCCTTGTCGGATCCTCCCTGTCTCGACGCGCCTTCATACACTTGTGTCTAGGCACGTTACTAATCCCATGTCATGGGTTCTATCTTGACGGACGCATGCACAGTAACCGACGTTGCCAATGGTGTATTTACCTCGATTGATTTCGTTATGATTCGATACTGATTTAGGGGTCTGTTTATTCCTTTGGAGTGGGCTAGCATGCATATGGGTGTGGAATTGGTGTGTTGAATGAAGATTGTAATGCATCATGAGTCCCGTAATGCAATCGGTTAATTTGTGTTTCTTTTGGGTGACAGGTATCTCCTGCCCTATTGCAGATGCCATCTCTACGCCACTCCTCCAGATGGTTTTTACTCTCGACTCCTGCAGCTTCGGGTGAATCAGTGGAGCACCATTTCGATCTTATGGGACGATCGCCAATGGGCCACATGCCCTTACGCTGTACTGGTGGCTAGGTGCAACATTTCGGCCTTTCAGCTCGACTAGTGCCTGCCTCATGGGACGGACCTGCGGTTCTTGCCGCTTCCATGTTGCCTTTTGGAACGTTGATGTAGGCCCTGTGTGCCATGATGGTACAGGGCGTCACACAAGTGGAAGCTGGTCAATTATTGCAGATGCAGCCCTCGGTGATGATGGTTGTTTTGGTGTTATTTTGCAAATTGCTGTGGGGCCTTTGTCATTTGGATGTGCATTTAAATTGTATTCCGATATTTGTCGTGTTGCGTTGTTCTTTGCAGGTGATGTGGCGATTTTCGATTTGTGGCGGTATGTATTGCGAGATGATCTGCATTGTGTTCCGCCTTCTGAGTTGAGTTGTGTGGTACAGTACTGGCCGCGTTTGCCTACGTAGCACAGTATGGTCACGGATAGGGGCTGCCATTGTGACTGTTTACATGATGTGCTGTTCAGGGGCGGGGGATTGGCTTTTGGCCGACTGGTGCCTGTCAGCCAGGTCGATTGGTGGAATGATGGGATGTTCAGAATGTGGCTGGTCACAGGTGACTGTGTTTGCGTGCGTTTGTTGGAGGGGGACTGGGGTCATGTCCATTGGAATAGCTTCTGTATTGATGCCATCTGTGCCCTGCAGCTCCCATCGGCCCCTCTTGGGATGAGCCTGGCTGCTCAGTCACTCTGCCAACTTGTGTGGTACATGCTTCTGCTGATGGTTGGTTTGTTTACTGGCAAGAGTACAGGGCTGGTGCAATCCCCCTCAGGATGCTGTTTTGGATGTTGCCTTGCGCTGGTGGCAAGCGATGGGGGACTACTGTTGTTTTGTGTCATGTGTTCTTGATTTTCATTTTGATGTATTGTACCTTCACATGCCTGTGCTGCATCAGTACGGCTATGGTGACATGCCGTACATGGATGCCCACTCACGGGGCGCTTTGAGCCCCTGCATGCTTTTCTACGTTGGCATGCATGGGTGAATTGTAGATTTCACTGGTTGCATAGTGTGAGTACATTGCGCCTGCCAGGAGTTGTGCAATGTGGCCAGGGAGTGGAGTACAGGCACTCAGTGGGCCATTTACGGTTGGTTCACGATGCCGTATTTCTCGCCATGGCGGAATGGTACTTTACGACGTGCTTGATGGCGTTCAGTACATGTCCGCTAGGGTCAGAATTCGCGTACCGTTGCGCCATGGCGGTGATTCCGGTTTTGCAAGGCGCGCGTGCGCGTACTTGGTGCAGTTAGCGTTGCCGTTCACTGCGGTGTCGCTAATGGCATCGTACTTTACGGTGACGGGTCATAATCGCAACGAGCGGTGTTCGATGGCGGTATTGCATTTCCGCCATCATTTTTCCATTCCCGCCAGGGTCGTAATGAGGCCCAATGAAATGTTCAAAGCAATGAAATGGGGTAGAAGAAAGTTATAGCAGTCAGCACTTTGATTTCAGGTAGAAATACTGCAATTCTTTACTGTTCTTTATTAGGTGAACATCCCTGCACAAACCTTGAATCACGCACATTTTCAAGTGATTCGACTAGTTTGCACCTCTGACAAACGTTTTGGAAAGTATTTTGACAGGATGGCTTAAAGGAGTACATGTGTTTGGAGCCACCTTTGAGTCTAAGGCAGCTGTAAGAGAGGCAGGAGATTCTTTCTTGTGGCTGGCATAGGGGATTTAGGGAGTGAATTATTATCTGGAGTGCATTTAAAATAGTTAAGTTGGATGAAGTGCAGGGTGAGGTAATGATTGCCTGGGGGCCCAGTTAGAGCAACACAGCACTATGTACACAAAACCAACTGCATTTGTAACTCTCTGCCAGTGGTTTCAAGTGGACAAACAAAATAAGTGCCATAACTAGGCACTCAGTGAGGTGGGTGACACAACCAGTCAGGGTCTGACTTTTAAAATAGTGGACGACACATGTGGCATTAGGGGACACCTAGGAGAAAGAGTGGCCAGAAATACCTGAGTGCAGGTTGTGGGAGAGACACAATCACTTGATTTTGTTGAGAGCAAGCAGCTGAGATTCAGGGGGGTTAGTGACACACCGGTCAGTGAGTTCATGATACATTTGTATCAGCATGTCATCACCCAAATGAGAGAGACCCTTGCTCTGTGCTCTGGGGAGACGAGAATTGCATGTGTTCAGTTGAGGGTCGATCAAATACACGATCCACATCCCCATCACAAGCCACTCTGGCGTTCATGCACCAGAATAAGTAAAGGCATATGACTTATACTATGACGGTGAACATGCACCAAAGCCATCAGTTGAAGTTGCACATTCAGTTCCAGCCTCTGGCAGATGGGGAGCTATCAAGATCTTATCTACTGAAGATCGGGGAAGAACAACACATAAAATAGTTGAACCGCATGAGAAGTCTGAAAATCCCAGTTCTCTATCTGCCCTCTCTGATCTACTAATAAGTCAGAAAATAAGGCTGACAACGAGTTGGATGATGATCAAGACAAAAACTATAATGGATCATAGACCAGACGAGAATGAGCATTGCTGTGGGAAACGCTGGATACAGAGGATGAAAATGACCCCACAGATGCAAAGGCTGTGGTATTAATAGACGGCTACCCTGATCTGTGTACAGCCTCTTTGAGAAACAGCCTTCCTATCACAGATCAGAAAGCACATCAAATTGCATGGCATTCAGAACACCACCACTATCACACCCACGAGTACAGCATGTGTGCTAGCTAATAACACAAGTCAAAAGTGTGGCAGTAACTTCACATTGAATTAATAGAATTTGGTCACTTGCACATTCTTGCACAAATGATGTTCCGAGGGACAGCAGGGATCAACCACTGCACTAAATGTCTACGCATAAACATGGGGAAGTCAAAAGATCTGATGTGCATCCCTCCCTATAGTATCTGGCAAGTAACATACCTCCATCATTCCACACCTTTACCCCTATAACACTGCAGCAGTCTTAGTGCTTCTGATAGGTACCCCTGCTCCCCACGGATGCACAGCAGCGATCCCCCATTGTATCAGGCAGGTTTTGTGGAAGTGATTGAGCCTGTTCGAAAATATCACAAGCTCCATGACAAAACGTCCCTCTTTGATGCTAACCTGGTTATAATGTTGGCAATAGATCTCTTGCCCTACTCTTTTGTGGGAAATCCTGGATTCCAACCGCTTATGGGAAAATCCCATCACCACTTGGAAGTTTCCAGGTGACATTTGTTTGTCTCACAAAGCAGCACTGGAAATGTACTAGAGTGGGGTAGGCACTACAGCAGTCGATGGGACCAAATGTCCACTTCATCGTGGACATGTGGACCTGTGGTTAGAACATTGACTACATGGTCATCACAGCACACAGGGTAGCCTTTCCTTTCTCTACCAGCTACAATGAAGTCCCCAGCCCAGATTTGGGGACAATGAGTGGGCTGGTCAAAGGGCAAGCCTGTTTTGGTGGATGTTGTGTCTGGAGGAGGAACCCTGGCACTCCCTAACCATCCCCACTTAATCTGCTCATTAAAGCAGGAGGAAGTCACAGAAGCACAAAGACCAACTCAAATGACCACCATAGAAAGATAGTCATGCCAAACCCCCTTGAGGATTCCTCTAAACCACTTTCATCCCCCTAGCCAGACCCAAACATCAAGTATGGAAACAGAGTATCAAAACGAGTCAGACTAGCGTACACCACAGGACTGTGAAAGTCTGCAGGAGTACTGCAGATTCAGAGTTGCATTCGGCATGCAAACATAATCAAAGGAAACATATGAGCACTGTCCATGCATGGGAGAAGACAAGCAAGTGTTGTTCTCTGTAAGGGTGCAGAAGTATGACTCTAACACTGGGGGGTCACAGTGGTTGGCATACACCTTTATTCAAGTGAAAAAATGTAGAAAAAAAACTATCCTGCGCTAAATCTAAGAGGTGTTTCCCTGCCTCAACTATAATAACTAGTGTCGCAGTCAGGATGTCGGAAGCAAAACGAAAAGGTCTTCCCCAGCCCAGAGAGAGGAATGGCTTCCTTCCCCTGCATAAATAAACAGTACTGAGTTTCTCATTCCCTCAAGTGTTGGGGAAATATCTCTTTTCCCCAGCCTTCCTCAGGCTTCAGATATAGTTCATCAATTGTTGGGGAATATCTCCCTTTCCCACAACTGACCCTTCTCATGTTCCTTCTGTCTCATCCAGAGTGGGAAGCGAGCCACAGAGCCACACTGCAGAAGCACAAGCAGGACTGGAGATGCTGGAGAGAACCAGTGAGTCGTCTCAAAGCAAGTGGGGACCCGTGAGCATTCTGGCAACTGCATCAACGACAGTTTGAATGTTTTGTTATAACGGATACAGAATATACAAGAAGTTTATTTGAATGCAAGCTCCAATGAGATAAAAATTCATGAGATGCAAGTGCGGGGCAAAGTTTGAACAAAAATGATCGCAGACAGATATACCGAGCTCACCACAATATATACAGTTTTGGTGATACAGAGGAACTATGAAAAGCATATAAAGTCCTGGCAAGAGAAAGATACCAGGCAATTCAAACGCATAGGTCCTGGTAAGAGAAAGATATCAGGCAATTGAAACGCCTAGGTCCTTGTAAGAGAAAGATATCAGGCAATTGAAATGCATAACATATCCTGGCCAGGGGAGTATACCAGGCAAGTGAAACAGCAAAAGAAGTCTTGGCAGGAAAGTGCACTTGACGCTTGCAATTGCATGAAGAGTTCTGGCAGGGGAGTAAAGCAGGCGAGTTGCAAAGCTACAAGGAATACTAAAGAAGAACAGTATTTGGATAGTTCAAGGATATACTTGTGTTGAAGAAAGACTGTTGCAGAACGTGTTGCCTAAAAGGAACATTGCGAATTCAGGAGAGACACAAAAGGAACTGTTAGTAAAAGAGGAATTGGGCCTCATTATGATACTGGCGGTAGCCGTGCCGGTAAAACCGTCATGGCTGCCGCCGGTATCATTTATTTTTTGGCGCCTGCGAATGGGCAATTACTGGGTCATTACGGCCTTGCCGGACGGGGTAGTTGCCAATTTGCAGGCGCCGGAAAATATTCTTCCCCATTCCCATTGAGCCCCATAGGGATAATGGGAATGGGGAAGCCAGGTGCGCCGGCACCATTCGTGAAGGGTGCCAGTGCATCTGACATGCTCTGCTCGTGGGTGCCGGTACGCCCGCCAGGTCAGCTTACCGGCGCCATTACTAGTGGACCAGCAAACTTATAATGAGGCCCATTGTCATTCATTTCAAATCCAGGGGAAGGGAACCACCCTCTGGGTCCAAGGTTTTTCACCTTGGAGAACATTTCATCCATTGCAAATCAAGGTGAAGGGAACCACCCTCTGTGTCCAAGGTGTTTCACCTTGGAGAACATTCCTGTTGGAGTTATACTAATCTTCCATTGTGAACACTTTTTTGCCATTACCAGGTTTATAAGAGAGGAAGGGTCTGTATGCCCCCCTATACATTCCGCACAAAATAAGTCTATTTGCTCATCCCATCATGGGGAGACGTCCCCTTTATAGAACCATGGGACGATACACAAAGACTCAATTTTGTGCCACATCAGACTCCATATTTGTATTAGGCCGCACAATGATCTCTAAAAGGCCTCCTCTCCCCACACCCAGCGCCGCGCACAGCCAGCTCCAACAGCCGCCACCACCTCCTGCCCTGTCTGCGCCGCGCCAGTCCAGTTCTCACGGAAGCCCAGGCACGTATTGTTGCAAATAAGAGAATGTATTATTTTTCTTCCTCTGAGCTCATTGACCTGTGTGTGACCGGGGCAGATCCTGACTTGTGTATTCATCCATTTCCACAAACCTTCTCCTGCTCCTTGGCCCCCACCTTTAGGAATTATTGCCTGGACAACCTTTTACCCCTCCACTCTCCTTTCATGTAGCAGTTGGTAAAGACCATTCCCCAATGACCACCCTAGATTGCCCCCATATAACTAATCTTGTTTGATCATATATTCCCCCTGGGTTAACACCTCTCCATTCATTCGTTCGTTTGAACCATGGGGCACCAGGGTGAATACATCTCTGATCGAAACCCTCAGATAAGCCACCTGATAAAATAGGACACAACGTCCCTGCCCCACGAAGGCCTAGGCCAAAAATGTGTTTGTATTTGTTTACAATTTATAGCCAACCCTGCATTCTGGTATATGTTTTATGTGTTACATTAGTTATGGCATGTCAAAGATACTCTGTAGTTTAGATTAGTTAGAACAAGCGCGTCCTGTGGACCCAACTGGACCTTCACCCCGTGGAGATGAGCCCAGCTGACCCACGTGACCACAGGCCACCCCAGCCACAACAACCAATCAGAGCCTGATGCAGTATATTGCTACATACTGGGCCATAGGTGCCCACCAATGAACAATGTTATGTTTCACTGCATGTTATGAAGTTTTTTGGCTTTATATTGTACTGTTCATGTATTATTTGGCAGAGCGCTCTCAGAGCAGCAGAGTCCTCTGCATGCATCATTTTTACATTATAAACCTTTACTTAACTTGCAATCCTTCTCCTAGTCTCATTCCCTACTGGGGTGTGTCCTTTTATTCAGAGTTTGGGTTTGTATTTCGGGGAATGACCACCTTCAGGTTGAAGACATTTCCTTGCACACTTTATTGTTTTATTTGTAGTGTGAGGGTCAGGATAGGACGTTTTGGAGACAAGGATGCTTTTCAGTTACTGACATGCTAACATCGACAGATGCTTACTTTTTGGTTTGTAGGTAGGGAAACTCCTCTTTAGCAAAGGGTCAGAGAGGCATTTTCCCAACTCACTTTAATTTCGATAAAAGTCTTTAAACAAAAACATGGCAACTTTGTGTCCGGCTTTCATTTCTGACCCCTCACAATACTTCCTGGTTTCTCTCCTCTATATCAACTACTGTCCAACCAACAGGTAGTCGGTAACCACTTGAATTTTCAATGTGATTCCCATAGATAATCTTCATGCTTTTGCACTTTTCACTTGTCACAGTACTGATCTTGCAGTTTCCTTGTGAGTCACAGTACTTGGGAAGGGATTTTCACTTAGTTAATTCCTATTGTTCCTCCTCCGAGTACTCTTTAGGGGAATCATAGGGTGATAATAACTCATGATGGCTGCGGTTTATTATGCGGTCACACCCAACTCAAGGATTTCCTTTCTCCACAATGAATGTGGCACACAATAAAGCACTTTTAATTATTTTTGTTTGGTTCACTGTGGAAAGGTCTCCAACCCGCCTCGCACCCAAACCCAACAAGTACCTGGTGCCACAACAGACTAGGAACCAGGCTGGTGAGTTTTCAAAATATATATATTTATTAATTTATTTCAATCAAATATCACAAATCGAGTAACATCAGTCACCAATGCTGTGGCAACACAAGAACAAAATTACTTCCGTAAAGCACCAACAAAGAGATATGCAGTCACAATTATTTCCTTTTAACCCACCAATACGAAAAAGAACAATTCAACACACACAGGGTAATTCATAGAATTTCGCAGAAAAGTGTCGCAAGCGGCTGGCGCAGAGTGTCCGCGTGCGATTGTCTGCGCCAGGCACGTGCGCTAAAACCGATTTCCGCGCACAGCGTATTCATGGATTTTAGGCTCCCAAACCAGCCGTGGCGCAGAGTATCGCAGCGACCCTGCAGCAGCGCCAGTAACGCCCCCAAGAACGCCCTCGCGCAAGGAAAAGCCATCAAAATCGCTAAATCATCGCAAAGGGCTGCGCTAACCCTGGACCAGTCTACAGGGCTGCCAAACAAGGAACGCAAAGCGGGTAACGTGCATAACAGGGGTACGCGTGAAGTTATACATGCGATTAGCCAGGGTACGTGTATTACAGGGGTACGCGTGAAGTTCTACACGCGATTAGCCAGGGCACGTGTATCACAGGGGTACGCAGGAATTATCACACGCGATTTGGCTGGGTATGTGTATTACAGGGGTACACGGGAAGTTCTACACGCGATTTGGCCAGGTACGTGTATTACAGGGGTGCGCGGGAATTATCACACGCGATTTGGCTTGGTACGTGTATTACAGGGGTGCGTGGAAGTTCTACACGCGATTGGCCAGGGTACGTGTATTACAGGGGTACGTGGGAACTATCACACGCGATTTGGCTGGGTACGTGTATTACAGGGGTACACGGGAAGTTCTACACGCGATTCGGCTGGGTACGTGTATTACAGGGGTGTGCGGGAATTATCACACGCAATTAGGCTGGGTGGGTCCTCACAGGTGTTCCCTGTACACCCTCCACGGCCCCTGCAGGCAGCCCACAAAACAGGGGACTACCCTGCACACCTGCTCATGTCCCCCTGCACCCCCACCCCCCAGCAGTGCAGGGGCAGCCTCCACCAGGCCCCCACTCATGTCTCCCACCACCACCACCCCCCAGCATCCAGGGGCACCCTCCACCAGGCCCCCACCCATGTCTCCCACCACCCCCACCCCCCAGCCACCAGGGGCACCCTCCACCAGGCCCCCACTCATGTCTCCCACCACCCCCACCCCCCAGCAGTGCAGGGGCAGCCTCCACCAGGCCCCCACTCATGTCCCCTATCACCCCCACCCCCCAGCAGTGCAGGGGCACCCTCCACCAGGCCCCCACTCATGTCCCCTATCACCCCCACCCCCCCGCCACCAGGGGCACCCTCCACCAGGCCCCATCCATGTCTCCCACCACCCCCACCCCCCAGCCACCAGGGGCAACCTCCACCAGGCCCCCACTCATGTCTCCCACCACCCCCACCCCCCAGCAGTGCAGGGGCACCCTCCACCAGGCCCCCACCCATGTCTCCCACCACCCCCACCCCCCAGCCACCAGGGGCACCCTCCACCAGGCCCCCACTCATGTCTCCCACCACCCCCACCCCCCAGCAGTGCAGGGGCAGCCTCCACCAGGCCCCCTCTCATATCCCCTATCACCCCCACCCCCCCGCCACCAGGGGCACCCTCCACCAGGCCCCCACTCATGTCTCCCACCACCCCCACCCCCCAGCAGTGCAGGGGCACCCTCCACCAGGCCCCCACTCATGTCCCCTATCACCCCCACCCCCCAGCAGTGCAGGGGCACCCTCCACCAGGCCCCCACTCATGTCCCCTATCACCCCCACCCCCCCGCCACCAGGGGCACCCTCCACCAGGCCCCCATCCATGTCGACCACCACCCCCACCCCCCAGCCACCAGGGGCACCCTCCACCAGGCCCCCACTCATGTCTCCCACCACCCCCACCCCCCAGCAGTGCAGGGGCACCCTCCACCAGGCCCCCACTCATGTCCCCTATCACCCCCACCCCCCAGCAGTGCAGGGGCACCCTCCACCAGGCCCCCACTCATGTCTCCCACCACCCCCACCCCCCAGCAGTGCAGGGGCAGCCTCCACCAGGCCCCCACTCATGTCCCCTATCACCCCCACCCCCCCGCCACCAGGGGCACCCTCCACCAGGCCCCCATCCATGTCTTCCACCACCCCCACCCCCCAGCCACCAGGGGCACCCTCCACCAGGCCCCCACCCATGTCTCCCACCACCCCCACCCCCCAGCAGTGCAGGGGCACCCTCCACCAGGCCCCCACCCATGTCTCCCACCACCCCCACCCCCCAGCCACCAGGGGCACCCTCCACCAGGCCCCCACTCATGTCTCCCACCACCCCCAGCCCCCAGCAGTGCAGGGGCAGCCTCCACCAGGCCCCCACTCATGTCCCCTATCACCCCCACCCCCCAGCAGTGCAGGGGCACCCTCCACCACGCCCCCACTCATGTCCCCTATCACCCCCACCCCCCCGCCACCAGGGGCACCCTCCACCAGGCCCCCACCCATGTCTCGCACCACCCCCACCCCCGAGCAGTGCAGGGGCAGCCTCCACCAGGCCCCCACTCATGTCTCCTACCACCCCCACCCCCCAGCGCTGTGGGGCACCTGCCAGCAGGCCCCCACCCATGTCCAACCCATGTCTCGCACCACCCCCACCCCCCAGCCACCAGGGGCATCCTCCACCAGGCCCCCACCCATGTCTCGCACCACCCCCACCCCCCAGCAGTGCAGGGGCAGCCTCCACCAGGCCCCCACTCATGTCTCCTACCACCCCCACCCCCCAGTGCTGTGGGGCACCTGCCAGCAGGCCCCCACCCATGTCCAACCCATGTCTCGCACCACCCCCACCCCCCAGCCACCAGGGGCATCCTCCACCAGGACACCAACTTCCCTGGCACTGAAGCTGGTGCCCCTCTGCCTCCTTGGCCGAGGGTTGCCACTGGTGCCAGATGTTGTAGTGCCCGACATGGCAACCCCAGAGGCAGGAGTGGGTGGGCAACTGGGTCCTGGGGCTGGGCTGTGGTGCGACGGAAAAGCATTCGGGAGCCTTTGGTTCCAGCAGGGGTGGTCACAGCAACAGCACCCCTGGCTGATGTGCGGGCAGCAAATGGCAGGGCACGTGGGCAGCAGGCAGTCAGGCAGCAGCAGATGGCAGGTGGGAGCGTGCTCAGGGCTCTTGGGGGCAGTAATTTGGCCTCCTGGGCAGGAGCGTGGTCTTTCGTGTGTGAACGCGTGGACAGCTTGATACGTAGTGAGTGATTTTGCACGTGAAAATCCCACACGTCTGCGTGTAAATCGATGAAAGGCCCTTAGCGCGTAAACGCGTATGCGCGTCTATGAAGTCACGTGCACGCGTAGGAAAAAGTTGCGTGACACGTCCGAGTGTCAAAGCGTGTTATTGGTGGAAACAGCCCTACACGCAGAAGTGTCAAAGCGTGTAATTGGTGCAAATGGACCTACACGCAGAAGTGACAAAGCGTGTAATTGGTGGGAATGGGCCTAGCACGTACACGCCGCGTAAGTGACGCTGTACGTGTGGGCCTGCATATAAGGTACGTGTAGAACACCAATTCCTTGTACTGCTTTTCGTGGAGAGCGAGTGGGTGAATTCTGTACTTCTTGTCGTTTCACACGCGATTTACTTCACGGCGTTTCAAGTTCGTACTCCCTGTTACCTCTGACAGCTTTTTCTATTTTTTCTCTTGTACTGGTTTACCTGGGCCTGTTCCCTCAAACAGTGTTCCCTTCTACTGTTGTCCTGTCTCCTCAGACAGCGTACATATCTTCTTTTGGCGGGGGTGTTGCCAACCAAACGCGCTCATTTTTCACGCTCTTTTACCTGGCAGACGGTGAGTCACGCACGTATCTAACATCTGTGCTTGCCCCGTGTGTAGCCTACCCCTTCAGAGGTCATTCTAGGCTGCGTGTGACACGCATACGTTCATTCTTGTGTTACTGGGTGCCACAGCGTAGTGCAGGTTTTTCTTTCTGCACACGTGGTCTAGGAGGGGTTGCGTGCACGTCATCTCCCTTTTTTGGGCCTCCTGTGCGTTGCGTGACCCGTCATCTTTCCCCAGGGTTTACATTCAGCCTTGCTAGAGCACTAGGGTACAATTACCATCTGGTACCCAACCCCTTTGACCCCCAATTGCCCAGGACAATAGTCTACATCCACTCCCATACGCACATTAACATCAGTGCCATGGCTGGGAGGCGAGGATTCCGTAAGGGTGGCAAAGGTGGAAGAGCCACAAGTGGTGGCCGTGGTGGATCCGGTAGGGGACGTGGTCGTAACTTGCAGGGTGAGCCTGTCCCCCCATGTGTGGAGGACCAGTCACGGGCACCCATAATCCCCCCCCCTCCCGTTGAGGCTGATGTGGCTGACACCATCCATGCTCAGCCCTTGTTGGACCAGCCCATTGTGGCACCAGACCTGGCTGACTCCATGGCTGACTTCCAGGTCAGCAGGGCTATGACACGTGCGCTGGTGCATGTTGATGCCATCATGCCACGTGGATCTGGGGCAGCAAGGTCATCTGCTGCACCAAGGAGGCAGGGCGGAGAGGCTGCAGGGGCAGCTGCGGCTCCATCCACCCCAGCCCTCACACACCCAGCCAGGACAGTGTCGGTCCTAGTCCATGCTGCTGACATTCCCCCTGACACCATCACACTAGAGCCAATGCCTGCACCAACTCCCATGCTGAGTGTGCAATCCCACACTCCTGATACAGAGTCCACCAGGGCTCCTGCCCCTAGTGTCCAGAGCGGCGCAGGACACTCAGGATCACCACCACCTTCCAAGCGGAAGAGGAAGAGTGCTCGTCCGGCACAGGCTGATGCCCCAGACACGGCTACACAGTCCGGCCCGTCCAGGAAGCCCAGCTTCACGGATGACGAACTGAATGCACTTGTCGAGTATGTGTCCGGACATGACAACGAGATGGTCATTGTTGCAGGATCCAAGACCACACCTGCACAACGCCAGGCACACTGGCAGACCGTTGCGGACATCGTAAGTGCCCTTGGAATCGTGAGGCGCACAGCCAATGATTGCTATAAGCGCTGGAATGACCTAAAGCGCAGGGCAAAGAGTAAGCTGGCCTCAAGTCATGCCGCAACTCTAGTGACTGGAGGTGGGTCTCCAGTAGTAGACATGGAACTCACTCCACATGAGTCAGTCGCTGGGACCTACGTCACGGAGGAACAGATCCAAGGCGTGGGAGATCTGGCTGATTACGAGGCATTGTCCGGTGAGTGCACATGCATGTGTGTGTCATCCATGTGCATGGTGTGTGTGTGAGGGCTTCTGTTTGTGTGCCAGGTGAGAGTGTGTGCGCCTGAGTCGTATGGGTCAGCCATGTGCTTCATGCAATACTTCCTGCGCAGCTGCATTTGGCCATAGCAGTATCCCTTCTGCCCACAGTAGACATCTAGCCCAACTGCACGCCAGTTGCCCTTGAAGTGTCACCTTGCCACAACATAGTTGCTTATTTTTCACTGTTCATTCAGTCAGATTGTTTGCATTCCCCCACTTTTACTAGCCATGTCGCTGTCCACTAGTCACATGTCTGACATGGCTATGGTAAAGTGGAGTGACTTTGTTACCTGGATATCATTTGTACACACATGTCCCTGTGCAATTGGACCATTTCAGACTGGCAGCTCCAGGTGAAAAATCTGACCTGTTAGAATTAGAAAAGCAATTACATGCGGGAACTGGACTGAATGAATAGGTGCTACCCTCCTCTCCATCTTCACTCAATAGCAATGGTACATGCCATCTGTGTGATGGCATGTGTGTTTCACCTGGCAATCACAGGCCAATGTGTGATGCCACTGCCAGGTAGCATGCAGAAAATGTGTTCATCTTCCATCTTGGTGTCATCAGTGTGTGCCATTTGCCTGGACTTCATACGCAGTGAGGGTGCATGCATGTGAGGGTTTTAGTCATGTGGGACATGTGTCAATCAAGTACTGGTTCTCTTGCTTCTCAGCCCTCATTGTGTGCCATGGTGCTAATGCCTGTTTCCATTTCTTTGTTTTCATGTCTTTGCAGGGGAAGACGCACCTGATACTGCTGGGGTTGTGGAGATGGTGCAGACCCAGGAGGTGTCTGAGGGCCGACCAACCACCAGTGAGGGACGTGGTGTGGTGGTGGGGAGAACCCACAAGTGCTGCAGGTCGTGCTCTCAAGGGGTGTCTCTGGCTGCACCTCCCCCGAGCTGTACTCAGGTGTTGATTCGGATGAGACCTACGTGCCGTCGCAGGTGAGTTGTCCAGGGAGGGATTCTGTTCTGTCTCACCCACCTGCACCAGGGTCAGAACCCTCCATGGGGATGTCAGTGTTGGCAGCTACGCCTTTGGTGGTTACGGATGCAGGGTCACACTCTGCGACATCTGATCCTGTTCCTGGGCCAGCAGATCAGAGGGGGAATGCAGTCCTGCAGCCTCAGGCAGTGCCGGCACAGCAAGGTGCAGTTCGCCTTGCCCCAGACAGGTGTGGTGCCCGCCAACGTGGTGGCCGTACGCCACCTGGCAATACCGCATGGGAGCAATCCATTTACGGTATGGCAACCCAACAGGCTGCATCATCCGAGATGATGGCTCAGGCCATGGATAGGGTGGCCACTTCCATTGTCCCCCCAGAAAGGCTGATGGAGCGACTAGAGCAGGCAACCGACTCCATCTGCCAGTCACACAGGGAGGACATGTTGGGATCCAACAGGGACAGGCGGGCGGCACTGGCGACTCTGCAGGAGGCCATCTCCATTGAGTCCCAGGGCCACAGGGAAGCCCTGAGGCAGGAGCTCCTTCACCTCAGGACGACTCTTGTTGAGCTTGAGGCTTCAACACACCAAAGGACAGAACAGCAGCTGGAGCGTCTCACCCGTACGCTCTCAGCTGAGATGCAGGCAACGAGGGCGGAGGTCCGGCATCCCGTGAGTTGTTGCATGGGGACCTCCGCACACTCATCCTCCAGAACCAGACCTACCACACCCGCATGCTTGCAGCCATGGAGGAGCAGACTAGGGCCTTGCGTGGGCTGCCTCCCATAGTGCAACCACCTCCGGATGCAGCTGCACAGGGTGATAATAACGACAGCAGTGATACTCCCACAACAGGGTAGCCGTGTGGGCCATGAGCCCATGGAGGTGTTTTATTTTCCCAGGATCCACGCAGGTGGGTTCTGGTGTGCATGCTGTCCTCGGACCTCCTGGGTGGCCTCCCCAACCCCCCCGGGCCCATCAATGGCCATTTTTGATTGTTTCTTATTTTTATTTTTATTTTTATTTATTTTATTCCCTATTTTTTAGGGACGATTTGTTGGCTTCCGTGGTTCCTGTGGGCATACGCTGCATTGTGGCTGGGCACATGCAGGCTTGTAATGTATTTGGTTCAGATGCTTGGGTTTGAGTCACACACACCCCTCCTGCTTCCCGTTTCCATGGGCTTGCAAAGGGTGTGCCCAAGTGACAGTGAATTACACAGTGAGATTGGACTCCCATGAGCTGTGTGGGCAGTCTGTAGTCAATACTGTGTATACATTCCTAGTGCATATTGCTGTTGTGTTGTACACTGCATGTTGCATTGATGTGTAACTCATCTTCTGTGTCTACCTCCCATTTTGCAGGTCCCTTCCTCATGTCTACACAAGGACCTCTAGTCTGGAGATGGGGTCCATGTTGGCAGCAGTGCACCTACAACTCTACATGGCGCCAACACTGCACAGTTGGTAATGGTGGGAGTGCAGGCATTTCCAGGTGGTGAGACTACTAATATGTAACATTTGTGATGTCATGTTAATGGTAGTACGTGCTCAAGTATGTTGTTGGTCCGGCATTGCTGTGAGCATTTCAGGTGTTGCAGGTTTCTAATAGGGACACTGTACATAGTGACACTAGTGGCATGTTGTGGGGATTACTTTGTTTACCTGCAAATAGCATGACATGGCACGGTGTGTCGTGTGGCGGTGCTGGGGTTGGGTTGGCTGACATGGCACTGTCCTCTTGTTGCATTTTGCAAGTGGGTATTCATTTTAGCTGCTTGAATGTGTAACTTCACAAAACTGCATTGGTGGTGTCTGTGTGGGTAGGGATGCACACATTGTGACACTTCCAGGTGAACAATCTCAGGCTGATATGGTATTATAGGTTCATTCTCCAGACATTCAGGATCAGTGTCAGGTTGAGTCATCATTGATTGTCAGATGGAATGTGCCAGGGCAGTGTGCACTCCACAGGGGTGTGATTTCTATGTGAAGTAATTAGCCACTAGCTGTGTACGGGCTGCCTCCCCCCGTGCCCTTTCCCCTCCCATGCGCAGCGGCTGTGCATGTGGTTGGGGATGTGGGGCCACCACCATGTCCACGGCCAGGCCCCGGCGTGTTGCAACGTTGTGCAGGACACATGCTGCCACTATGATCCTGCACACTACTGGGGGAGCGTATAACAGCTGGCCGCCAGAACGGTCAAGGGAGCGAAAGCGTGACTTTAGCACTCCAAATGTGCGCTCCACTATGCCCCGGGTCGTAATGTGGGCTGTGTTATATCTTACCTCGGGTGGCGTGGTGGGGTTCCGAATTGGCGTCATCATGTGGGGGCTGAGAGGGTAGGCACTGTCCCCTGTGGAGGTGGTGATTGGTATCATTGGTGGGGTTGTGACCTTGCTCAGTATCCAACATGCATGCATGTGTAGTGGCATACATACTCACCAAGCAGCCATGTATCGCCATGCCGCCCAGCTTCTAGGTCCCGGCTTAGGGTGGACATTCGGTAAATGAAGCTGTCGTGGGTGGACCCGGGATAGTTGGCATATACTGAGGTGATGATTCCCTTGGCATTACATGCTACCTGCACGTTGATGGAATGCCAGTGCTTGCGGTTCCTATAGATGTGCTCAGATGCCCTGGGGGGACGTAGAGCCACATGGGTGCAGTCGATGGCACCTAGCACTTTGGGGAATCGTGCCACACCGTAAAAATCCAGGGCGGCAGCATGCCTTTCTGCAGGTGTTCTGGGCAGGTATATGTGCCTGCGGACTGATGGGCATGCAGTGATGATGTTCAAGACCTGGTGTAGGCAGCGTGACTGGGTGGCCTGTGACACCCCACCCACTATGGCACTTGTCCGCTGAAATGATCCAGTGGCTAAGAAGTGCAGTACATTGAGGACCTTCTCCAGGGGGCTGAGTGCTTGGGAGCACAGGGTGGGTGATGTGAGGTCATCCTCCCACTCACTCACCAGGTCCAGTATTATGTGTGGTGGAAACCTGTACCTCCCATACACCTGGTCATCAGGCATCCCGAAAAGGCTGGTTCTGGGTGTGAATATTCTGGCCCTGACTATCCTCCTCCTCCTCCTTTGGTAGCCCACTGCCACTGCTGCTAGGAACGGTATGTTCATCCTGGCGTCTGAGCTTGTTATTGTTAAAGTGCGCAAATTTATGCTTTGCGCGTGTTCTAGGCGAGCGTGTGACCCGCGCACCCCTGGAATCCAGTTCCCGGTCCAATAGCGTGTGGAAATTCCCACGCACCACGGGATACAGGTGCGCTGACGTACTTGCGTGTGTAAGTGCCCGCGCACCCATGAAATACACGTACATAGGCCAATCGCGTGTACGCGCACTTTTGTCCAATTACACGCTGACGTGCAGTATTTCCACGTGTGCTCCGTCATCACGTGCTGAGTGGGGAACACCCGTGCGGGTCATGTCACAGACGCGCTTACGCGCTGAGGGACTCTGGTCCAATAGAATCGCGTATGCGTGCTGACACGCTTACGCGCTAAGGGCCTTTCCTCGGATTTCACGCTGACGTGCAGGATTTTCACGTGCCAAATCACTCCGTATCAAGCTGGCCACGCGAAAACACACGGAAGACCACGCTCCTGCCCAGAAGGCCGAGTTACTGCCCCCCAGTGCCCCGAGCAGCCTCCCACGTGCCATCTGCTGCTGCCTGCCTGCTGCCACCGTGCCCTGCCATTTGGTGCCTGCACATCAGCCATCTGCAGGGGTCCAGTTGCTGTGTCCACCCCTGCTGGAACTGAAGACTCCCGACTGGGATTACATCGCTCCACAGCCCAGCCCCAGGACCCAGTTGCCCACCCACACCTGCCTCTGGGGTTGCCATGTCGGGCACTTCCACATCTGGCACCAGTGGCAACCCCAGGCCAGAGGGGCAGAGGGGCACCAGCTTCACTGCCACCGAAGTTGGTGTCCTGGTGGAGCATGTCCTGGGGCAGTATGATGCCCTCTTTGGATCGTCCCGCGCCAGCAAGGAAGGACGGGAGAGGATCTGGGCCGACTGTGTGGTTGCCATCAACGCGGAGGGGGTGGCAACCCGCAACGTCCTGAAGATCAAGAAGCGCTGGGAGGACTTGAGGTCCAGGACCCTTGTGAAGGCCCGGCGCCTCGTGGAGGGGGGCCGGGGCCGCATGAGTTCCATCCAGATGAGGGTCCTGGAACGCGTACGCCCAGCGCTCCACGCCCAGATCCTTGAGAGGGAGGCCCGTCTGGAGTTGAGCGGTAAGTGTCCAAGCATTACTGTGTGAGACAGGGCATGTTGCGGTGTGCTGGTTCTATGATACTTGCCTGTATGTGTGCCATAGGCCATGTATGCATGTATGTGTGCAGGGACATCATAGTAATGTATGTGCGACCAGTGATGTATGACCCACATGGTTGTTGCATGTGTTCAAATGCCGCATGGGGAGCCCTATGCAGATTTTGAACATGAGAGCATGCCAGTCTCTGTACCTGGACATGGGTGGGGGTGAGGGATGGGTGCTGATGCCAGGTACATATATGGTAGCCATGTCTGTGTGCCTGACCTGCGTGTCTGTGACTTGTGCATGCCATGGATGCATGACACATGTGTGTGACAATGCACAGATTCAGTGAAGCAGCCAAATTACCCTTGTATCCGCTGTGTTTGGTGTGTTTGGGGCCAGATGGATGTGACTGAGGTGAAGTGTGTGCATGTGATAGGCATGAGCCATGATGCATGTGAGTTACATATCATTGAATATTTCAAGAGTCCATTGGACATGCATGGAAATGTCCATGGCATGCACCATGCCTGTTACTGTGTGTGTTTTGCCTGGACTGACCCATGTGTTGTGGAGGGACATGATGGAAGTGTACTTTGACAGTGCTGCTCATCTGCTATTGCTTCCTGTCTAGGGGACCATTGTACAGTACCCTGATGCTTGTGTTCTTTGTCTCCCTCTACGCAGCGGTTAGTGAAGAAGAGGGCGGAGACGGCGCTGTGGAGCAAGGCGGCGGGGATGCCCCCACGGCTGCAGCGGAAGGGGTGGGTGAGCCCCCACAGGGGCCTGCTACGGTGGGAGACGGTGAGGAGCCATCCAGGTTGGTGGTTTGCACAGAGGAGGAGGAGGCCGCCACTGGGGCACACATGGGGCCTGGTGGGGGCATCCCTGCTGGTGCAAGTGGTGCAGTCCAGGGCCAGGGGCAGGAGGCAGCACAGGTCACCGTGGAGGGGCCTGTGCATGTCGCTGTCCCTGACCCTGTGAGTGCACCACCATGCACCAGCAGGGATGCCCCGTCCCAGGCCCGTCCGCAGGTAGAGGGGATGTCCATGTCACCTGACTCCCCTCCACCTGCGGACGTGGGAACCCCTTGTCGTGTGGAGAAGGTCCTGATTGGGGTCGCGATGCGCACGGCTGTGATTCGTGATGCCGTGCATGCTTCCCGGGAGGAGCACGCACGTCATCACGAAGTGCACCGTGCCGACGTGGCCCAATTGGGATCGGCCATGTTCGGGGGTTTGCTGCATGTGTTGGCCAATCTGGCGGCCCTCTACTCCTCTGTGCAGGCTATACACCAGTCGTTCTCCTTGCCGTCTTCCGGCCCAGATGACACCAGGGCCCCCTGTGGACCTGCCCCGAACAATGCAGCCAGCTCGGTGGGGATCCCATCCCTGCCACAGTTGGGAGTCGGAGGTCCAGCAGGGGTGGACAACACAGCAACTGGACCCCAGCAGATGGAAGATGTGACAGCATCATCGGGCAGGGCACGTGCACGACGGCGTCGGTGGTTTCCATCAGCATGGATGCCGTCGTGCTGGCAGAGGCAGTGGCGTCGGAGGCAGCAGCAGGCTCGACGTGGGAGGCATCATGGCTCGGGGCCATCAAGATCAGAGGGGCAGGCATCGGCCGGAGGGCAGGGCAACCCTGGGATGGTGGTGTCTTCCGTGTGGGAGCAGTTGGTCCAGCGGATAGGTGCGGAGCGGCAGCGGGCGGAAGAGGAGCGGCTCACCATGGTCAGGGCGGAGTTCTCCATGCGTCGGGCGTTGAGGCGGGCTAAGTGCCTCGAGGAAGCTCGCAGGGAGTTTGAGCTGAACATGGGGTTATCCCTGTGAGACCTCGGGGCCAGGACAGAGTCCCGCCTCCAGGACATCGACATGGAGTTCGATGATGCCCTGGCCAGCAACATCACCGAGTGAGCCGCAGGACTTGCCCGCTGCCTTTGTATATAGTTATTTAGTTATTTAGTGTTAGGTTTCCTTTATTCATTTTTATCTTTTTTGGACCGCTCGGACAATGGCCACTTTTTTGTAGATATTTTTTTCATTAGGTAGTAGTAGGTTTCATTTATGGTGTTGGGCTCATGGAACCGGGAATATTCGTGTATATAGTTTGCTTTTTGAAGAATAATTTTTTTTATTGATTATTGTGTTCACCATGAGGAAATGTTTTTTCATTATTTTCCTTCCACATGACATTGCTTTGGACTACATTTGTTTTTGGATTACTTTTTTTTTTTTATTTTTACATTTGTTCTCGGACATGGACCATTTATTTTGTTATCCCCATTGTTGTATGTTTGATTTGTTTACTTATTTTTCATCTTTAATACATGTTTTTTTAACTTTCACTTGTGGTATTTTCTCATTGGTTTCATACATGTCATGATATGGGTATTGACATTCACTTGCACCCGTTGTGTATGTGTGTGTGACGGACATGTGTTCATTTACATACTTGCCATTGGGGTTGTATCATGTAATTGCATTCACTATGTGGGTGGATGCAATCCTTGCCTGGGTGTTTGTGCTGGGTATGCTGCCCATTACTGCCATGATTGAGTATCGTCAGGACCTGGGGGCAGGGGGACATGTGTGGGTGCCTGGTGGAGGCTGCCCCTGCACTGCTGGGGGGTGGGGGTGGTGGGAGACATGAGTGGGGGCCTGGTGGAGGCTGCCCCTGGATGGTGGGGGGTGGGGGTAGACATGAGTGGGGGCCTGGTGGAGGGTGCCCCTGGTGACTGGGGGGGTGGGGGTGGTGGGAGACATGAGTGGGGGCCTGGTGGAGGCTGCCCCTGGATGGTGGGGGGTGGGGGTGGTGGGAGACATGAGTGGGGGCCTGGTGGAGGCTGCCCCTGGTGACTGGGGTGGTGGGGGTGGTGGGAGACATGAGTGGGGGCCTGGTGGAGGGTGCCCCTGGATGGTGGGGGGTGGGGGTGGTGGGAGACATGAGTGGGGGCCTGGTGGAGGCTGCCCCTGGATGGTGGGGGGTGGGGGTGGTGGGAGACATGACTGGGGGCGTGGTGGAGGCTGCCCCTGGATGGTGGGGGGTGGGGGTGATAGGGGACATGAGTGGGGGCCTGCTGGAGGCTGCCCCTGCACTGCTGGGGGGTGGGGGTGGTGGGAGACATGAGTGGGGGCCTGGTGGAGGGTGCCCCTGGATGGTGGGGGGTGGGGGTGATAGGGGACATGAGTGGGGGCCTGCTGGAGGGCGCCCCTGCACTGCTGGGGGGTGGGGGTGGTGGGAGACATGAGTGGGGGCCTGGTGGAGGGTGCCCCTGGTGACTGGGGGGATGGGGGTGGTGGGAGACATGAGTGGGGGCCTGGTGGAGGGTGCCCCTGGATGGTGGGGGGTGGGGGTGATAGGGGACATGAGTGGGGGCCTGGTGGAGGCTGCCCCTGCACTGCTGGGGGGTGGGGGTGGTGGGAGACATGAGTGGGGGCCTGGTGGAGGGTGCCCCTGGTGACTGGGGGGGGTGGGGGTGGTGGGAGACATGAGTGGGGGCGTGGTGGAGGCTGCCCCTGGATGGTGGGGGGTGGGGGTGATAGGGGACATGAGTGGGGGCCTGCTGGAGGCTGCCCCTGCACTGCTGGGGGGTGGGGGTGGTGGGAGACATGAGTGGGGGCCTGGTGGAGGGTGCCCCTGGATGGTGGGGGGTGGGGGTGGTGGGAGACATGAGTGGGGGCCTGGTGGAGGCTGCCCCTGGATGGTGGGGGGTGGGGGTGGTGGGAGACATGAGTGGGGGCCTGGTGGAGGGTGCCCCTGGTGACTGGGGGGTGGGGGTGGTGGGAGACAAAGTGGGGGCCTGGTGGAGGGTGCCCCTGCACTGCTGGGGGGTGGGGGTGGTGGGAGACATGAGTGGGGGCCTGGTGGAGGGTGCCCCTGGTGGCGGGGGGGTGGGGGTGATAGGGGACATGAGTGGGGGCCTGGTGGAGGGTGCCCCTGGTGGCTGGGGGGTGGGGGTGGTGGGAGACATGGATGGGGGCCTGGTAGAGGGTGCCCCTGGTGGCGGGGGGGGGTGGGGGTGATAGGGGACATGAGTGGGGGCCTGGTGGAGGGTGCCCCTGCACTGCTGGGGGGTGGGGGTGGTGGGAGACATGAGTGGGGGCCTGGTGGAGGGTGCCCCTGGATGGTGGGGGGTGGGGGTGGTGGGAGACATGAGTGGGGGCCTGGTGGAGGGTGCCCCTGGTGACTGGAGGGGTGGGGGTGGTGGGAGACATGAGTGGGGGCCTGGTGGAGGCTGCCCCTGCACTGCTGGGGGGTGGGGGTGGTGGGAGACATGAGTGGGGGTCTGGTGGAGGGTGCCCCTGGATGGTGGGGGGTGGGGGTGATAGGGGACATGAGTGGGGGCCTGCTGGAGGCTGCCCCTGCACTGCTGGGGGGTGGGGGTGGTGGGAGACATGAGTGGGGGCCTGGTGAGGGTGCCCCTGGTGACTGGGGGTGGGGGTGGTGGGAGACATGAGTGGGGGCGTGGTGGAGGCTGCCCCTGGATGGTGGGGGGTGGGGGTGATAGGGGACATGAGTGGGGGCCTGCTGGAGGCTGCCCCTGCACTGCTGGGGGGTGGGGGTGGTGGGAGACATGAGTGGGGGCCTGGTGGAGGCTGCCCCTGGATGGTGGGGGGTGGGGGTGGTGGGAGACATGAGTGGGGGCCTGGTGGAGGCTGCCCCTGGATGGTGGGGGGTGGGGGTGGGGGGAGACATGAGTGGGGGCCTGGTGGAGGGTGCCCCTGGTGACTGGGGGGGTGGGGGTGGTGGGAGACATGAGTGGGGGCCTGGTGGAGGCTGCCCCTGGATGGTGGGGGGTGGGGGTGGTGGGAGACATGAGTGGGGGCCTGGTGGAGGGTGCCCCTGGTGACTGGGGGGGTGGGGGTGGTGGGAGACATGAGTGGGGGCCTGGTGGAGGGCGCCCCTGGATGGTGGGGGGTGGGGGTGGTGGGAGACATGAGTGGGGGCCTGGTGGAGGCTGCCCCTGGATGGTGGGGGGTGGGGGTGGTGGGAGACATGAGTGGGGGCCTGGTGGAGGGTGCCCCTGGTGACTGGGGGGGTGGGGGTGGTGGGAGACATGAGTGGGGGCCTGGTGGAGGGTGCCCCTGCACTGCTGGGGGGTGGGGGTGGTGGGAGACATGAGTGGGGGCCTGGTGGAGGGTGCCCCTGGTGGTGGGGGGGGGGTGGGGGTGATAGGGGACATGAGTGGGGGCCTGGTGGAGGGTGCCCCTGGTGGCTGGGGGGTGGGGGTGGTGGGAGACATGGATGGGGGCCTGGTGGAGGGTGCCCCTGGTGGCGGGGGGATGGGGGTGATAGGGGACATGAGTGGGGGCCTGGTGGAGGGTGCCCCTGCACTGCTGGGGGGTGGGGGTGGTGGGAGACATGAGTGGGGGCCTGGTGGAGGGTGCCCCTGGTGGCGGGGGGGGTGGGGGTGATAGGGGACATGAGTGGGGGCCTGGTGGAGGGTGCCCCTGGTGGCTGGGGGGTGGGGGTGGTGGGAGACATGGATGGGGGCCTGGTGGAGGGTGCCCCTGGTGGCGGGGGGGTGGGGGTGATAGGGGACATGAGTGGGGGCCTTTTGGAGGGTGCCCCTGCACTGCTGAGGGGTGGGGGTGGTGGGAGACATGAGTGGGGGCCTGGTGGAGGGTGCCCCTGGATGGTGGGGGGTGGGGGTGGTGGGAGACATGAGTGGGGGCCTGGTGGAGGGTGCCCCTGGTGACTGGGGGGGTGGGGGTGGTGGGAGACATGAGTGGGGGCCTGGTGGAGGGTGCCCCTGGTGGCGGGGGGGTGATAGGGGACATGAGTGGGGGCCTGGTGGAGGCTGCCCCTGCACTGCTGGGGGGGGGTGGTGGGAGACATGAGTGGGGGCCTGGTGGAGGGTGCCCCTGGATGGTGGGGGGTGGGGGTTGTGGGAGACATGAGCAGGTGTGCAGGGTAGTCCCCTGTTTTGTGGGCTGCCTGCAGGGGCCGTCGAGGGTGTACAGGGAACACCTGTGAGGACCCACCCAGCCTAATCGCGTGTGTAACTTCCCACGCACCCCTGTAATACACGTACCAAGCCAAATCGCGTGTGATAATTCCCGCGCACCCCTGAAATACACGCGCCCAGGCTATTCGCGTGTGGAAATTCCCGCGCACCCCTGGGATACACGTACCCTGCTGAAATCGCGTGTTAAACTTCCCGCGCACCCCTGAAATACACGCGCCCAGGCTATTCGCGTGTGGAACTTCCCGCGCACCCCTGAAATACATGCGCCCAGGCTATTCGCGTGTGGAACTTCCCGCGCACCCCTGAAATACACGCGCCAAGGCTATTCGCGTGTGGAACTTCCCGCGCACCCCTGAAATACACGTACCCTGCTGTAATCGCGTGTGGGACTTCCCGCGCACCCCTGAAATACACGCGCCCAGGCTATTCGCGTGTGGTACTTCCCGCGCACCCCTGAAATACACGCGCCCAGGCTATTCGCGTGTGGAACTTCCCGCGCACCCCTGAAATACACGCGCCCAGGCTATTCGCGTGTGGAACTTCCCGCGCACCCCTGAAATACACGCGCCCAGGCTATTCGCGTGTGGAACTTCCCGCGCACCCCTGAAATACACGTACCCTGCTGTAATCGCGTGTGGGACTTCCCGCGCACCCCTGAAATACACGCGCCCAGGCTATTCGCGTGTGGGACTTCCCGCGCACCCCTGAAATACACGCGCCCAGGCTATTCGCGTGTGGAACTTCCCGCGCACCCCTGAAATACACGCGCCCAGGCTATTCGCGTGTGGAACTTCCTGCGCACCCCTGAAATACACGCGCCCAGGCTATTCGCATGTGGAACTTCCCGCGCACCCCTGAAATACACGTACCCTGCTGTAATCGCGTGTGGGACTTCCCGTGCACCCCTGAAATACACGTACCCTGCTGTAATCGCGTGTGGGACTTCCCGCGCACCCCTGAAATACACCTACCCTGATGGAATCGCGTGTGGAACTTCCCGCGCACCCCTGAAATCCACGTACCCGGCCAAATCGCGTGTGAGACTTCCCGCGCACCCCGGTATACACGCACACGTATTTTTTGTCAGCGTGTCCGTGTTTGTGGGTACCCCTTTGCACGTCATTTGTCCTGGAGGGCCACAGTATAGGACATTCATCATGGCAGTATATGGGTGCTATTTGTTGGCGCACCTTTTGGCGCACATTTCTTACAGCCGCAGAGACGCTACCGCCTGCTTTCTTGTGGCGGTCGTGTTTGTGCCTGTGCGCTGGTTTGAGCGTGCGCTTTTTTGCCCTATTCTATTCCATGAATACGTGTTGTAGGCGAGCGTGTGGGCGTTCCGCGCACTTGTGCCCTGTACTTCCCCCGTGACGCCCACGTTTTTGCAAGTTGTTCCCCATTCCGAGTGTTACGCCCGTGTTCCGCCTACTTTTGTTGCGTGCGCCGCGCTATGTGCGAATTTCGCTGTGGCCTGTGCGATTTTCGCTGTGACCTGGCGCACGCTGTTAGATGGCCTGTGCGCCAACATGCGCGGCGCACTTTTTATCGCACATCCGCTGGTTTTCTCGCGCACGGACTTCCATGAATCGACGTGCGCTGCTTTTCGTGCGATTTTCGCACTTGCACTGCGATTTTCGCTATTCCACTGCGATTTGCACGTTTTTGCCCACTTGCGCCGCACTAATTATTCCATGAATCGGCCTGACAGTGATTATTGATTTGGGTTAGAGTACTGTTCTCCCCGTAACCTTCACCCTCCAAACATCAATTAGACTTAACTCCTCTGAACCGAAGGTCAGTGGCAGAGAGTGGGAGCACAATGGGAAAAATCGGTTTAGGGTTTTAGTAACAGAGACAACATGAAAGAAAGAAAATCAATGAGAGATTCGTTTTTCTACACCTAAAAAGAACAGGCAGGCGTTTGTGATTTTGATCAGAGCACAGTGGGAAAATCGGTTTTGGGATTTTTAGCACAGATGCAATGTGAGAAAGAAAAGCAAATGGGGAAATTCGTTTTGCCACACCTAAAAATAACAGGCAGGGCTTTGGGGTTTTGGTCAGAGCACAATGGGGAATTTTGTTTTGCACCCTGCAGACTCATGTGGAAACAGGATTCAGGGATTCATTCTTTTGGTAAGTCTTTATGTCTATACCGGCTCAAAACACACTGGGAAAAGATGGTTGGTTTTGAATGCCAAAAATACCCATCCCGTGATCACTATAGGGGAATTAATTGATTTACTTTGATTAAATATGCTAGGGATCTACAAAGCCAACCAGAATATTGTTTCAATCGGGAAATAACTAAAACAATGCTGGAAAAATATAGGGCATTCACAATCTATGGGTTTGGGATAGTTCTACTTACAGGAGAGGCCTTGAACTGGGCATCAGGGAACATCAGTGCACCGCTCGGGATAGCAGAGGGAAGGACCTCAAGGTTAATTTCATATTGGGAGAAATGACCATTCATGTACCCAGGTGCAAATGGCCTTTTAAATTCACACACAATTACAATTTTAAATGACATCTTATAAGGCACACGGTTTAAGTACATAAGTATCACTTCTGTATTGTCTATATATATATAAGGCTGTATCTGAGAACACCAGGTTATAGCTTGAAAGCCTAGTTGGCATTTCTCTTAGCATGCAGTCAATTTGAATGAGAGAAAAACAAAAATGACATTTTATTTATTTTACATGCAATGGGCTCCATTTCACTTTAGCTGCTTAGTGCCCATTCTGGTATTCCATTGAAGATACTGGGCCTCATTACAACCCTGGCGTTAAGGGGTTAACTGCGCCGTAAAAGGCTGCGGCGCCGTTAAACCCTTAACGCCGTATTCACACTTTAACGCCTGCTTTTTGCAGGCGTTAAAGTCCAACCCGCTAAGGGACCTTGGTGCTAATTACGGCACCGTAGTTTACGGTGCCGTAATTAGCGCCTTCCCCATTCCCATTGAGCCCTATGGGCCAAGAATGGGGAAGGGGCCATGGTGAATGGGGATTTACCGCCCCGCCAACCTTGGAATGGGGCAGTAAATCCGCCATCCACCATGGCGGAATCCGGCATGGACCATGGTGCTAATAGCACCATGGTCCAACGCCAGGGTTGTAATGAGGCCCACTGTATGCACTGCTGTTTCACATGTCTATCTTTTCCTTCCTGAAATGCATTGCGCATATCTTTGCACTTTGATTTTATAGCCTACTTTCTTTCCTCTTACATTCAGGGGCTACATTTCACCCCACATAACCCTATTAGGGAAGGGGTTGTTGTGAGTGTTGTATGAAGGGAGTCTAGGGTCAGGTGATTGGCAGGATGCTGCATTCTCTCAACAATAGTCATCACTGATCCCATAGAGGGTTTCCCTCCCTATGAAATCCTCCCACTCAATACCACCCCCTGGGGGACTATAGGGTAGCAGCCTCACCTCCCTGGCCTCATGGAAAGGGGCTCCCCCTATGGAAGCAGTGACGATACCCTGGGATTTGTCACATCTCCATTTCCCACTAGCATTCAGGAGATTACAAAGTTACCACTGTGGTGCAACAAAAATGTTATATCCACACCAAACACAGCTTCCCTTGCTCGCCAAATGTTTTTTGGACTTTTCATTCACATACTGGAAATACAGAGGAACCCAGTTCAAAGCAGGCTATGTCAGAGTAGCTGTGAGGATTTATTTGGGAGAACCTACTCAATAAAAGTGGAGAATAAGATGTTGCAGAGTAATAACTTGTTTTAATAATAATTTGTTACATTATATAGTACTTAGTCCAAAGCGCTTTACCTAGAACATATTTACATACATTATTATCACCCAATCGAAATTGAGAACAGGGCAGACTCTGCGGATGGCTCGGAGAAGGGCAGTTGGCTTAGGTCATTACCTGCATGTTGGGCTTGTGCTGAGGCCCTATTCCACAAGATGGATGATGTAGATTGCTCACTAGAAACTAAGCACCCAATCCAGGCATTCAGATTAGCTAGTAGATCTTTTTTGTGACTTATGCCTGACTCAAAACCTTCCACTAAACATATAGACCTGATCACCTTTGATTATCACACATTCCTAATTTGGAAGAAGTGCATCCATCACAGACCTTTTCCCGAAACCAGGACCCACATTATATTCTGCAGCCTACTTTGAAACTCATGGTATCTGCTTCAAGCCTGAATTTCCCCGCCTGCACTTATGTTACCAATATAACTAACCTCTTCTTCAAAAATGCCAAAAAGAGTTTCAGAACCACAATTCCTGCATAATCACCTAGATTGTCTCTTCTCATACAGGTATCTCTGCAACAGTTCTGGCCTAAAGATAACTGAACTACTCATATTCACCCAGGACACACCTACATGGCTTTTAAGCATAAAGATATTATACATCATAACCTCCATAACTCTTCCAGCCAATGTTAATGGTAGGTCCATGATAAGTTCTTAAAAGAGTGGGACACTGATGATCCTGGCAAATATTGGGATTGCAAATACCTCTGCCCACCTTCCACTCTATCCATAATCCTCACATCAGTACTCCAGCTCCACACTGCTCCACCAGTAATGGAAGATGGGCCATCACAAACCCTTGTTATTCTCCTGAGGCAATTCTCAGTGGTGACATCCTGCTCCAGGCCCCAAGCCAACACCCATTCTTTGAGCAAGCAGCCCATCTCCACTCCATTTACCACCACTCCATAGGCACAAGTGTTGTTTCTGTTCTTTATAATAAAACCTTTAGACTATGGCTTATATTTTCCAATCAAGAGAGGAATACTATTACATGCTTCTCTCTATTTCTGCCATCTCCCAACTGGCAATCCTCAACGTCAATGACGTAAAAATTGCTCTGATTAATGCCTGAACAACCATAATGAATGCCTCTGTAATCTTGTCATTTTTAGAAACTCACAATTTTGACTTAACTACCATCACTGAGACTTGATATACTCGGAACATTTTTCAACTACCTTAACAGATAGACGAAAGACACATTATGTCTGAGTTTGATCACTGTGGACATCTTGTGATGCACCCTTATCCCACCCAACAATTACCATTATTTCAAACACCTTATAATCAAATTATTATCCAATGAAAACAAATATATCACTTTAGACAATACCCATTGGCCAGATGAATGTGACAAGACGTTTGTGGATGACTGGTCTGCACTAAGGCCCTACAGGCACTTTATTTACAAGAAATTGCTAATGCTTTGCAACATCAATATGTAGGTATATGAACCCCCTAGTGCACCTGGCTAAGACCTCATGAGCAATATGACCATCTAGCATTCCATCACAATGTTTGCAATAATAGAATGTAGTGTGTTCCCATTGGCCCTTGTATGGATAGTATCTTGCTTGGGAGTATGTCCCCTCTATTCAGGACAGGTCTCAATCTCCTTTCCTGATTGCTACCTAACACTGGGGCACACCTATCATAAAGAAAAAAAACACTTCCTATGACAGACTTCAAACTCCTAAAGATTGTCTCCTTGGAAGCCTATGCCAAGTGATAAACCTACCCAGCATGCCCCGTGAAAAAGAAATCCCATGCAGACGTCTCTAGAACAAAAGTAATTAAAGGGAAAACTGGTTCAAAAGAGAACTATCAGATTTAAAGAGAGCTGGTAAAAATCTCAAAAGGAAATTGTGCACATCCCTCACTGACACAAACAAGCTTGGATGCAAACTGCATACACGTAGTCAGTAAGAAGCCATAAGATATTGAAGATGCAAACAGGGAATCATGACAGCCCCAACTCACTGTACTTTTCACAAAGGAGGAATATCCCTGTGCATATCAGTCTTTGTCCCGGCCACAAGGGCAGTCCAGCACCGAAATGCCCAGCAAACCTCTTTTGAACAAGAGTACCAACAGTAACCCCATACACGTGTTTCAGCCTTGTTGGGCCTCATCAGTGAGGTGGAGCTGTGCCTCTCTGAGCACAGTGAGCAAGGGTCCACGTCTGGGTTTCTCCTGGTAACTTAGGGTGACCAACCCCAAGTTCTTTACAAAAATGCAAAAAAGGTAGCAGGTGCCCCTCTCTCGAAAGAACATGGCATGATAACCTGTTCTGTGGTTTTTACCCACTGTGAGAATTTGCGGTCATCGCTTTTAGCTCACTGAACTTTTGACAAAGGAGGACTATCCATTTGCTTATCAGTCTTTGTCCTGCCCACAAGGGCAGTCCAGCACCGAAATGCCAGGCAAACCTCCTTTGAACAAGAGTACCAACAGCAACCCCATACACGTGTTTCAGCATTGTTGGGCCTCATCAGTGAGGTGGAGCTGTGCCTCTCTGTGCACAGTGAGCAAGGGGTCCACGTCTGGGATCCCCAAGGTAACTTAGGGTGACCAAATCCAAGTTCCTTATAAAAATGCAAAAAAGGTAGCAGGCGCCCCTCTCTCGAAAGAACATGGCATGATAACCTGTTCTGTGGTTTTTACCCACTGTGAGAATCCGCGGTCATCGCTTTTAGCTCACTGAACTTTTGACAAAGGAGGACTATCCATTTGCTTATCAGTCTTTGTCCTGCCCACAAGAGCAGTCCAGCACCGAAATACTAGGCAAACCTCCTTTGAACAAGAGTACCGACAGCAACCCCATACACGTGTTTCAGCCTTGTTGTGCCTCATCAGTGAGGAGGAGCTGTGCCTCTCTGAACACAGTGATCAAGTGATCTTAACACCTTCTGAAATAACATCTATATATATAAAACAAAGTCATGTTTGCTTGTAGGTTTGTATGTGGCATTCTTGGAGACAGACGTGACTCCTCATGAATGGTGAGGTCTGGTGTCATGAATTTTGCATGGAATATTCTGTATTTCATTCATTGCCGAATTAATACAACTATGTCTGGCTCGATAGGTCATCGTGTTCCCGAGATAATTAATATTTTTGTTTTTCGGGTATGTTTTATTTTCGGCATTACATTTTGTGGTGTTACACCACTAGGTCATTTTTTAGTATAAAGTGCTCATCATTGTGCATCGAAGCTGAAACATGATCAACACCTGATGAATTTCTATCGCAAAATTTTGAAAGGACAGATACTTCACCCTCATGACATCAAATGGAATTTTGCTACAATTTGAAGATGACATAGTTAAATCAGTTGATTTGACTCAGGTTCCATGTTTAACCAAAATACTTCTTTCTTCTGTAGGCTCTCCTTTCATTAATGCTTTACTCCCACAAATATATGTTTACAGAAATGCCATGAAAAAATAGAGCAGTTTTTAATCCCACCCGAATTAAAACAAAACATCGAAAGGTGAAACATGATCAACATTCTGAAGAAGGAAGATCTCAAGACCATGAAGCTCATAGAATTCAACATGCTCTTGAGACAGAACAATGAAAGGACTCAAGAACCTGAAGCAAGACTTACTAATAAGGGAATTTGTGCTGCTAAAAAACAAAGCAACGAAACTGCTGGAGAAACTGAAACACAACTTGCTCTTAAGAGAATTAGTGCTGCTGAACAACGAAGGAAACTGCTGAAGAAACTTAAGCAAGATTCACTGGTCTAAGAATTTGTGCTGCCGAAAAAATGAAGAAATGAAACAGCTGAAGAAACTGAAGTGAGATTTACCAATCAGAGATTTAGAAATCTGAGAGTGGACATCCGGGTGAAGCCAAATACTTAGGCTAGTCATTTCTTAAAACAAATAACACTTCCTCCACCCAAATCTACCATCTTGATGAAAGTCAACAACACTGAGCCATCTTCCACCAATGACTCCTTCCATCCATTACAGAAGGATGAACACTTTCTCTGCCCAAAAATACAAGTACCTTGTAAGCTGCTTAAAAGGCATATCCACATTCTGGCATTAATTATCACCACCCTTTGCAGTGCTGTATTGTCAACTGCTGCATTACCACCTGAGTGAAAAAGAGTTATAATTATGCTGCATGAAGCCAAGCTTTGAGAAAGAACAGTAATTCTTCAGATCTAGAAATTAATTATGCTCCACTCTATGCCTTGATAATCAATCGGGCTGCATACCATTCAAGGTACACATACTATCATTTTTGATATGGGAGACCCTTCTCCAATTCTTGTAGAACAACTAGGCCTCCACACTCATCCAAGTGTGACACAGCATGTGACACAGTTGACCATTCCATACTCCTTAATTGCCTCCATCTAGAGTTGGGAACAGAGGAACAACCATATTATATGTCCACTCTTTCCTCAAAGAAAGAACCTACCAAATTAAAGTTGGTCACGTCTGTCAAAAATCAGAACTCACACATGTTGATTGCCTTAGGAGCCAGCATCAACCCTGTGACCATCAACACCCACATACAGCATTTGGCCTCCCTCCTAGGTACTTTTATGTTGATAAAACAGTGATCTGGTAATGATATTCAGATGATGATCCAAATGGGCACTGATAGCAAGCACTGTGACATATTCATAGTTTCCATCACAAGAATCCAAGATTGGATGAAGGAGAGAAGTCTCGCTTAACTGTAACAAAATGGAGATCATTATATATTGTAATTCCTCCATCTCTAATACCCAGCATTTCTCATGGCCCACTACACTTGCAGACCGTAGGCATTCCAAACATTGCAAAAAATCATGGCTTCATTTTTTATACAACTCTCTCCATCCTGTCCCCATCTCAATGTAGCTTCATAAAATGCCAACTTTGAACTTCCCTTACTATGGAACATCCTTCCTTTTACGTAATTGCACCAAAAGTGGATCTAGTCAGTGCAATGTTTCCATCTAAAGCATGCTCAGTGTCTCGCCTGAAACAGTCATGAACTGGCCGCAGCTCACCCAAACCCGAGCAGTGCGAGAGATCCTGAGCATCACTGTACTGGTGGCTCCCAATGTAGGACATACTCCCCTCTTCAAGGTCCTTTGCATCATTCTGAAGTTAGTGTGTACACCCTCTGCGCTACACCACAAACACTTGCCCCAAAGGGTCAACCTGTATACTCCGGTTTCAAATCTCATATCAGCACAGATGCCATTGATACATTGTTAATTGTGAATTATTCATGGCGAATGTATGGTTGTACATGTTCCTTGATGTTCATTAAGGTGACTCTTGGCTTAGCTATGAGCAGGGCCCGGCCCTTTCTCCACCCTTAACCTTCACCTTTTTCCTCTTGGTGCTCTGAAGCAGCTTCTCACAATGCGACACACTACAAAATGCTAATAATAAATAATAAATAAAATTAGATAGGCAATCTATGACTGATAAGTAGTCACATCCCTAGGCTCCTGCAGCTGCGGTCGGCTTTTGAAACTTCATAGATAAGAGAGAACATATTATAAGAGGGCTGTGGGGGCAGATCAGATAAAGCCATCTTTCCCACACAGAATCCTCTTGGAAAAGCTCCCCTTAACACTCGGCCACACCTTCCTTTTTGCAGCACAGGTGCTTTTTTCATAGAATCCCACAGCACCCCAAGATAAGGTGGTGCTCGTAATCTACCAAACCTCATTGTAATGTGGGCTTAAGTCTATAGTCCAAACTGGGCCAACCCCATTCATTCACCAGTACATTGCGCCAGCCAGGCCCCTATTAGCATATTAGTGTGATTCTGCTGATACATCTGTCTATCACAGAAGACCACCCGTGACGAGCTATGAAGAGAAAGAAGAGAAAACATTAAGAAATGTGCCACATTTGGGAGACCAAACAACAAACAAGCTCAGCCTCGTGGAAACAGATGATGCAGGCAAGAGCATACCTCACATAGGTTGGACAGCTCCATACCTGGGGTAATCATACTAGAAAGGGGAAATTAGCGATCACAGAGACCAGCGTGTGCCTTCAGAGGGGAAGTAACCCATCAAGATAAGAATTGAAAAAGCAATCCCCTATAAAAGGGGACAAGGTTCTGTAGGGTTTGTCACAGATCAGGCTTTTTCATCCAGAAGGCAAAGGAAGAAGAGAAGGACACAATGAGAAGGATCATGAGGGGAATTCTAAAGGGGAAATCCAAGAACCCGCTAAGGGCTGCATCTCAGTAACTGGCAGACAGCAGTAAATAATTCAAGTGCTACACACTCATCATTAATCTGTGGGTATCTTTCTTTTTTTAAGTTTCTTAATGAAAAGTATTTCTGACAAGCCAACGTATTTTGCACCAATGGGTGCTTTTTCCAAGGCTTATAGTACTGCAGCTGTATAATTTAGCAAATGTTCTTGGCACAGTCTTACTACAGTGATTCTTACATGGCAGGCAAGCAAGGCATACTGGAGTAAGACTGCATCAATGTTGCCTACATACAGATCCTAACAGAGAAATATAACTGAAGAATATTTGCTAAATTATACAGATATGCTACCATAAGGCTTGAAACGAGACCTGTTGGTGTGAAACACATTGGTTATCAATAATAATTTTGATTAAAAACTGTCAAAAAATCGACCTACCTCTTAATTTGTGAAGTCTGTCCAATTCGATGTCTGATTTCTATTGAAGAGCAGATTTAGAAAGTGATGTATTGATATATGACCTTGATAAAGGAATTTTGTGGCAAGTAAATTAACTTAAAATGGAGCGCGTCAGAGAAGTGTCAAGGGATACTGTCGCGTGTTCTGTTTCTATGCGGGAAATGGTGAATTGCCCACTGCCATCCAGCCAAGGCAGAAGCAACATGCATTGTGCACCTGTTAATAACTGAGCAGATGAGGAAGCCATCCTCATCACCTTCTTAACTTTTATCTTCCTTCCTCTTTGTGGCACTATACCAGAGACTGGGCAGTAGACTAGATAATCTGTGAGAAATTAGTATCCTTAGTAGTTTAGGAACCGCAACACATAATATTTTAACCCCATTTTTATCACTGTTTTCTTTTATTTATCTCAGGTAATCTTATACTGCTTTCTTGTGAAAAGACCAATTTTTCTTCTCAGGAGTTTATCCTGGACTCCTACTGACAAAGCTAATAAAAATGTTTAACGTACTTCGTTGGTGATCTTGCCAGGGTACGATAAAACGAAAATGTTTCTGTGCCCTAGGCCAGTATGGGTCTACTGCCTTGGTTCATAGTACTGAGTGCCATCTTTTTGGCAAATGCCATCTCATGCGCTGAAGGGAATGGTAAATGCTTAGCCAAAGTGACTGAAAGGTAGATTGTTGACTTGTGCGTCTTCTTGTGTAAAGTCTTTTCTGAGTCCATCTTGGTAACTCAGCAAGCCCAACAGAGGGGCATTGACTGTCATGTTATGATTTTTTTGCTCTCTCTCCCTGGCTGAGCATGTCCAGGCAAACCTGACAAGTGAAAGTGACCATTGCATTGTATGTTGACCTCTTCAGAAGCTAGGGTAAATTTCCTGTTCTCTTGATTGTTTTAGGTCCCTGAAGTGAAAGAGGGTGTCTAGGTGAGCTACTCTATTGCGTACGCGAGCTATGATTTTTTGGAGGTTCTCTCTGAAGAGAGAGCTTTGTTTGCTGCTTGGTGGAGGTAAGTCCACCCAAGGTTCGGCGGGTGCCACCTTGTTGGTGAATACCATCCCATGCGCTGAAGGACACAATAAATGCTTAGCCAAAGTGACTGAATAGTGTACTTTTGACTTACACGGCTTCTTACGTAAAGTCTTTTCTGAGCCCATCTTGGTAACTCAGCTAAAAATCACAACATGACACAGTCAATGCCCCTCTGTTGAGCTTGCTAACTCCCCCTGGCTGGGCATGTCCAGGCAAACCTGTCAGGTGAAAGTGACCATTCCATTGAATGTTGAGCTCTTTCCTGTTCTCTTGATTGTTTTCAGTCCATGGCGTGAAAGAGGGTGTCTAGTAGAGCTACTCTGCTGAGTACCCCAGTCATGCCCTTCTGGAGGTCCTTTCTGAGGAGAGTGCTTTGGTTGCTGTTTGGTGTACATTAGTCCACCCAAGGCTCAGCGGTTTCCCTGAAAGTATTGTGTGCTCAGAGTCAACAGTAACTCGATAGTTTAACTGTTTGATGACATTTTAATTACCTCATGCACTGACTTGTGTTTTTTATGTTGCTTATCCTGTGTTGGTAATACAGAGTATATTGTTTATATAATCTCTGCCTCATTGTCTGTTCTTTTGCAAATTGTTTAAGTTCATTAACCTTAAGGTAGACTCATGGGTGCTGGTGGTGTAGCGTCAAAGGCCCATCTATTCCTCGCAATCTTCATCAACATCTTCACACAAAAATGTAACTTAATAATGGTCAAAATTGTATTATCCAAGGAGCGAAGGGCTTAGCAATGTCAAACATTGTGACAAAAGCTGATTTTGGGTCAGATATTTAAGTCAACTAATTTGACATGTTTGTGTGTTTAGTTCATCCATCAAAAATCAATGTTTTTTGGGGGACTTATTAAAGACTGGATTTGATTGCAATGAGACAGTGCTTTGTGTGTGGTTGCTGGTGATTGTGTAGAGCTACACAGCTGTCCTAGCCCAACGAGTGACAATTGTAAGCAGGTCTGACGTGCAATTAACCACATTGTTAATTCTGAGAAGCTTATAAAAAAGATTATTTTTTTCTACGATTAAGCACCAAGACCGATGTATATTTTTAAGAATAGGTTCAAAACCCTTATCTGCGTAAGGCCTATTTGCCAGTATTCATGTAATGTTTTCCAAACATCCATATTACTGTGTCTCTTACAGTTTGTCAACCTGCATCTATAAATCAAGAAAGAGATTATGGAGCTTTTACATGTGTGTTGATGTTCTGCCATTGAGGTTTTCTGCTGATCTTTTTCCTTTATCAATTAGTGACTTATAAGATGCTGCACACCGCCAAAGATGGCTTCAGAATAAAGCAAGTATGTTCAAGAGATTTAACATTATATAAAGTTACTCATTTTGAAGATTCTGGTAATAATCCCTGCGACTATACTTGACCCATCACTTATTTTTTTTTGGATAACTTTATTAGATTTTCAACAATGAAAACAAGGCAAATGGTAATCAATAAGGTATCACAATCATGGATCTAGTGCTTTACCTCCCCCCCCTTCCCTCCCACTCCCAAGACCACGGGCAGTTCATCAATGTCCTTCGTGTCAGTTTACGAGCTAGGGCTATCGCTTTCATCTGAAGTGCTGTCCACCGCCGTGAGGTGAAGTAACAGTGTTGTTAGCGCCACCCATCATTTTCGTTCTTCACTGGAGTCTAGTCTCTGTTCCTGAATTGCTCTTTCCCATGCTCCGGTCTCAGCAATTATCCACCTTCTGAGGTCTCCCACTGTGCCTCGCTAGGGCTCTTTGGGCTTTTCCAACCCATGGCTATGCACCTTTTCGCTGTGATGTATATCAAGTCTTTGAATCTGTTGAGAGGCTTATTTTTACAGCTGCGTTTATAGTTGCCCAAGATACAAGCCACAGGCCTATGGGCTTCCACTTCGATGTCTGCCATGGCAACCCTTTCTTTTACTTGTGTCCAGAAACCCTGTATGAGTGGACAGCCCCAGAACATATGAGTCATTCCAGCCTCCGGTTCATTGCATTTGGGGCACACCTGAATTCCCGCACCTTTGAACTTCGATATGGCTTCTGGCGTGAGGTAGGCCCTTTTGGTAATGTATAGTTGGATGAGTTGTAGGCGGGCATTACTTGAAGTTTTTTTGTGGTATTGAGTTATCTTTCCCCATTCTTTGTCCTCGACTTCGAGGCCCAGTTCGCTTTCCCATTTCACCTTGCATTTGAGTTTGTTTCTAGTCGTACCTTGAAACAAGGCCTCGTATAGTCGTGAAGTTTCATGGCCACCCTCGGCGGTGTTCAACATGGTTTCTATGGTCTCAAGTTCCGTTGCAGGATTAGCAGCCTCGGGCCATCTGTCCTCCATGGCTCGCATTACTGCTCCATGGAGCAAGAACTGTCCTGCAGGAAGCCCTGTGGCCTCACAGAGCTCAGTGAACGTTAAGATCTCATGTTCTGGAGCCAGGTCTCCCAATGTGGCCACGCCATATGGCTCCCATTTGGCGCGCACCTCCTGATGTCCCCATGCACGTTTCGCCATGATTGCCGCTATGGGGATTTGTGGGGAGTAAGGGTCTGCTGTTCCGACTGTTTTGTAGGCCCGTTTCCAAAGCCGGATCCCCAATTTGGCTATGTATGGGTAGTGTCGTGTAATACTCTCCCCGGCCCACAGCAGGTCTCTGAGTAATGGGCGCGGCAGGGCAGGTTGGAGGAGTTGGGTGTCCGCCGTACTTTCGACAGCCATCCATCGCAGCTGGCTAGCAAGGTAAGACAGTTCAAAGTTGGGAACTTTCAGTCCTCCCTTCTCGTAGGGCCTTTGAAGTGTTTCTAGCACCACCCTATGTCTACCGCCCTGCCAGAGAAATCTCCTGCATAGTTTATTTAGATTTCTGAAGAATGAGGAGGGGATGTAGAAAGAGACTTTGGTAAAGTAGTGTAGGAGGCGGGGGAGTGCGGCCATCTTAAGGAGGCCTGCCCTACCGGCCACTGAGAGCGGAAGTCTGCTCCAGAATTCCATAGATTTCTCGAGGGAGTCTCTAGCCCTCACCGTGTTGAGTATGTATTCAGTGTGTGGGTTCCGGTGTATGGTGATTCCTAAATATCTGAAGGATGTCATTTGCCATTGGAGGTCTAGGGGGGCAGAGAGCTGTATTCTACTTTATGTAGTGCAGCGAAGGGGTAGAGGCAAGATTTATCTCTATTGATCCGAATCCCTGTGCATTTGTGGAATCCGTACAGGGTCTCGAGGATATAGGGCAGGAGGTGTTCTGGATTATATGGATATAATAATGTGTCATCAGCGTACATGGAGACAAGATGGGTCACTCCGTCTATTTCAATGCCCCCATCTCTGTATTCCCGTCTAAGGTAGGCAGCCACAGGTTCGGTGGCGATGATGTATAACATGGGGGATAGTGGGCATCCCTGCCGGGTGCCTCTACAGAGGGGCAACTTGCCAGAGTATGTCTTGTTGGTGTGCACCCTGACGATCGGGTTGGTGTAGACCAACTGGGTCCATTTCAAAAAGACCGGTCCTATCCCCATTTTTACCATGGTGGCATACAGCCACTCCCAGCGCACCAAGTCGAAAGCTTTGGTGGCATCTAATGAAGCCACAGCGTACTTTTGAGGTCTAAGTTCAGTGCTATAGATGACGTGGTGTAACCTACGCAGGTTCTCAGTGATGGAGCGCCCCGGGACATAACCCGTTTGATCTCTATGGATTAATTGGGGAATTACCCTACTCAGTCTATTCGCTAATAGGGCTGTTAAGATTTGACTGTCTACATTAAGCATGGAGAGGGGCCTGTATGAGCCACAGTTGGCTCCGTCCTTACTAGGTTTGAGTAGGCGGATAATTACGGCTTCCCTCATGGATTCGGGGAGGATGCCGCGTTCGTAGGCCTCATTGAACACCTGTGTCAGCAGGGGGGCTAGGGTCTCCTCATACGACTTGTAGAACTCTCCAGGGAGGCCATCCATGCCTGGGGTTTTACCTGATGGTAGGGATCTAATAACAACCTTTACTTCGTCCGCTGTAATCGGCTCCTCTAGGGCCTCTGCCAACTGTGAATCTAATTTGGGTAGCTCGATGATGTCTAGGACATCATCGATTTTGGTGTCAGTGGGGGGCAAGGTCTCAGAGTAAAGGTTGCAATAAAAGTTGGAGAAAACAGAGTTAATCTCATTTTGGGTATGCACTGTGGTGCCATCGGGCTTGAGTATATGACAGATGGGGGGTTCGGGGGTTCTCCCTCTTATAGAGCCAGGCCAAGAGTTTACCGTGTTTGTCACCTAGGGCATGAGTTCTTTCGATATACTTGGCGTAGCTCAATTTACCCAGGGATTCCCAGTGTGTTAGACAGGTTTGTTTCAGTTCCGTTATTTTCCGCAAGTGTTCAGGGGACGAGTCAGCTCTGTTCTCCAGATTCCCCATCTCCCTTTCAGAGCTTTCCAACGAGGCTACGATGGATCTCTGGGCCCCTTCTATAGCTGCAATCATCTGCTGCAATCATCTCTCCCCTCATAACCACCTTGTATGCCTCCCATGCCGTGCTCACATATTCTACGCTATTCAAGTTCCTCTACCAATATTCCTCGGTGCATTCCCTTATGCGCTCACGAAAAGCTGTGTCTAGTAGGGCCTCGGCTCTGAACCTCCAGGTACGCACTGGGGGTCTGGGTGGGGACACTTCCCAAGTGGCCATTAGTGGAGAGTGGTCAGACAGCACCCGCGGCTGGTACTGTGTGTCGCTGAACATGGCTTGGTGCTCTTGGCTTGTAAAGAGATAATCTAGCCTGGTGTGAACGGAGTGGGGTGGGGAGTAGAAGGAATATTCTCGCTGTTCGGGCTGTAAATCCCTCCACAAGTCACGGAGTAGTAGCTGATGTGTTAATTTGGATAGTATTTTGGCAGGAGGGGATGGACGAGTGTGCTTGCTGTCTGATCTATCCTTCAGTGGGTCTAGGGTGCAGTTGTGCCCCCCCCCCAAATCATGATATTGTCTCTGTAAGGGGTAAGTCGTGGATATAGGGAATGGAAAAAAGTTGTTGCGTCGTGATTAGGTGCAAAGGTGCTAACTAGGCATAACTCCCTGTTTTCAATGGTGCCATGTATGAGCACCATTCTACCCTCGTCATCGATTTTGGTGCTCATTAGCCTGAAGGGGATGGTCGGATCAATCCATATCAAGATCCCTCTGGCATAGGAGGAGTAAGTGGGTCCTATCAGGGTGCCTCGCCATGTCTTGGTTAATGCCTCCATTTTGTTCCGGGTTAGATGTGTCTCTTGGAGCACGGCAATCCCAACCTTGCACCTTCTCAGGTAGGCGTGAATGCGGCGCTGTTTAAGAACGCTATTCATACCCCTGAAGTTCCAAGTCATGATTTTAATCCTGTAAGCCATGGGAATGAGACGGTCTGGCGATAGTTCTTGATGACATTTGAGGTCTAGCTGATAGCTCGTTTGTATGTGTAATTTCCCCGTGGTCTTGGTGTTTCGCGAGTTAGGTTCCCAACTTTGGGGCCAACGGCCCGTTACCCTCCCCCCGATAACTGTAAACTCCCCCAACTTTGAACAAGTCCAGTGGGGTTTCCCCCATTATGACAGTCCTGTTTCCGCTCCGTTCGACCACACAGTGGTCTCCAGGTGCCCTACGGGTGGGTATATATACCCTAAAGGGAATGCCTGGAGGTAGAGGGATATTTGCGTCCGGTGTCTCCTTGCGGGGGATCATTTCAGCTATGTCTGAGCACCATCATCCTGCTGTTGGGCTATTGCAGGTAGAAGGACCTTGCTGTTCTTCGTGGGTACAGACTTAGCGCGGCCTTCGTTTCTTGTCTTCGATGTCTGGAAGATGCTGACCATCCATCCAGTCTTGGGCCTGGGCTGGCGTGTCGAACAGGAGGGTCTTGTTGTCATGTATTACTTTCAATCTGGAGGGGTACAGTAGCATGTAGCGCAATCCCGCTGCCTTCAGTCTAGCTTTCGTGTATATGAAATGCACTCTTTTCATCTGAACCTGGAAGGTATAGTGTGGGTAGATGGCAATGTTTGCGGCGTTTCTCTAGATCTGACCCCCTGACCGTGAAAAAGCCAAGATTATCTCCTGGTCCCTATAATTGAGCACCATCGCTATCATTGGCCTGGGCGGGGCGCCCGGTTGTGGTCGTTTGGCGAGGGACCTACGGGCCCTTTCGATGGAGAAGTCTTCGGAGAGATTCCCTGCCCCTATTTCCTGCAATAGGAGGTTCTCAGCAAAGTTTGTGGGATCAGGCCCCTCGATGCCTTCCGGCAATCCCAGGAGGCGGATGTAATTCCTGCGAGCCTGCCCTTCTGCCTCCTCGGCCCGATCCTCCAGGTTCTTGACTCTTTGTCGGAGCTCGTCCACGTTGTGTAGGAGTTGAGTTTTGGCTTCTGTATTTTCACGGACCTGGGTCTCCAATGTTTCAGTTCTACTGGCTAGAGAGCGAACATCCTGGCGGAGGAGGCCCAGATCAGTGGCTACAGCGTCTATTTTATTTTCCATTGTAGCTTGTAACAATTTAATAGCTTCAAGGATCTGGGTAATGCTGGGTTCGGCTGTCACTCCAGCGGAGTCAGGTTGTATGGTGTCTGCAGTGGGGCGTTCATGGCTCACGTGGCCCCCATTTGCGAAAGTATCCATGGTGGTTTGGCGCTGCTTGGACCGTGCGCCCCTCCCAGACTTCTCGCCTGGCATGGGCGCCTCAAGCACAGGGCACCAACAGTGAGACCCGGGGGCAGTAGGCAGGTGCACCGGCGCAGTTGAATATATCAGCAGTTAAAGTGCAGATCTGGTTGTAATGGCACATATGTTGAGCGAGGTTGACATAGGGGTCTCAGCAAATAGCCGTGAGATACATGCGCTGGGGGCCCCAGAGTATCAGGCGCTTCTCCTCCCACAGCTTGCACAGGAGTCAGGTTGCTTGGCAGGCTGACCTGTGTTAGCTTGTGCGTAGCAACTGCTGTCGTTCAAAGCGAAAAAAACCTGCTAGTGCCCTTTTTCTGTTTCTGTGTCAAATTGAGTGCGCTGGAAGGGAGTATCATGTAGGCCGGGCTGCAGGTCTGCTAATATGTGCAAATGGCGTTTACTGTGCCGACAATACCCAGTGTGCTGTGTAAAGACAGACAGGCGAGTCCAGGGTGTAGGGCACTGGGGGGCAACAGCCGGAGGTCCTTGATGTGTGCCTCAATCCAGGTGTCTAGTGCCAGGTTCGTCCTTCTTTTCAAGTCGTACAAGAGGCCCAGAAGAGGGGGGAGGGGCCGCAGCTTCACCGAGGCCCGTTCAGGTTCCGATGCACCAGGATGGTGCAGCGGGTATTAAGACGGCTTTCTCCTCAGGGGCTGTGTGGATGATGAGGCTGGGCGGGCCGCGCTCCCGTCAGCCGTAGTTAGCCAGGGCGGCCCACACGCTTGTGCGGGGGTTCGTTACAGCACCCGGCGGGAGTGGCAGCCTCCAACCTCGGCCGCTGGTGTCCTGCACAGTCCCCAGGCACCCCGTGTGGTCCCCCCTCTCCCACTCACCTCCCCAACGCTGATCTGCGTCGGACTCACTGCTCAGCAGTCACCGTATTCGCGAGCGGGGCGGCTGCTCCGCCCTCGTAGCCTCTGGGCTCGGATGCACATGGGCGGCGAGTCCGTAGCAGGCAGGGGGCGCGAGCCGCCGTTGCTTCTTCGTCCGGCAGTGCGCCCAGCCCGACAGGATTCAGCCAGGACAGGACTCTGGGGGCTCGCCGCTCCCGCCCCCAGTTCAGCAGATCCGCTCTTTGCTCCGTCTCCGGTGCAGTTCCGCCCGTGTGGAATCCGTCTCCAATGCTGGGCCGGGGCTACCACACTGCTTGAGTGCCTCGGTCTCCCGACGGGATCAAGGCGCCGGGGCCGCCATCTTGGTCCTGCACAGATGGACCGCGGCAGGCAGCGTCGCAGGGCCAGCGGGCGTTCTCAGACTCGAAAAGGAGGTTGTTCAGCTTCAGGTAGGTGTCTGGAGCCGGTGCAGTAGATCATAGTGTTGAAAAATGGCCTCAAAAACATTAAAAGACAGCTTATAGTGGTTACAGCAGGCGGAGCACCCCAGAAGCATCTCTCCCTCACATGGCAGTTAGCCACGCCCCCTATAATTGACCCATCACAATCCTGTGGTTTTGGGCAGATCACTTTGGGCCTCATTACGACCCAGGCGCTGGACCATGGTGCTATTAGCACCATGGTCCATGCCGGTCTCCTGCATGGTGGATGGCGGAATTACCGCCCCCATCACAAGGTTGGCGGGGGCGGTAATTCCCCATTCACCATTTGCCCTTCCCCATTCCCATTTTGCCCCATAGGGCATAATGGGGATGGGGAAGGCGCTAATTACGGCACATTAATTACAGTTGCCGTAATTAGCTCCAAGGTCCCTTAGCGGGTTGGATTTTAACGCCTGCGTTAAAGCCTCCAACCCGCTAAGGGACCTTGTAATCAGGCGCTAATGGTTTAACGGCGCCGACGCTCTTTACGGCGCCGTTAAACCATTAGCGCCAGGGTCGTAATGAGGCCCATCTAAATTGGTGTTCGGTAAAAAATTCAAAGTGACTACACAAAATTTGTCTTTTGCTATTGCCTTAAACCCGTTTTACGCCACACACTCATTACATGATGTTTTCTGTAGTCCAGTCTCAGGCTGGCCTCACGCTCCTCATCTTCATATTGCTCCTGATGCAGTAAACGCTCAGTGCAAAACACTCCTTGGAGAAAGACCCCCTTCCCACTTTATCACATAAATAAAATAAAACATTTTGCCTGAAATTTACAGGAATGACATTGCACCTGAAAGTTATGAGTATGACATGATAAGCATGAATATTCTGAAAACAATTTTTTGTGTGAAATAAAACCAATTAAACCGTTTGTCTACAATTCATGCCTTTGTTAATTTAATAACAAGTTTTTATATAGTGTTTCATAATGGCTTCCTCACACACTTGATGCTATATAATTTGTATCTTTACCTAACTCAATGGTACTCAATTTACCAACCTCGGAATGATAAAGGATTGAGTCAGCCTTGCCAGGATTCCAACATGTGACTGCAGGTTGCACACACATGTTCGACTCTAGCGCGTAACTCAATGAGCTATGTTTGCAAAAACATCAAATGCTCGTGTCTTAAACCGCCAAACCTTTTCTAATAAGAAAAAAAAATCTTTGCAGTCTTAAAGTCTACTAAAATTGTGTGTACTGTTGCTTTCATGGTACTGCACCTATCACCAATGTCATCTAGCAAATTTTGTACGCAAAATAATAGGTTTCTTTGAAGGTGTGATGCATTCTGATTTGAATAGCTAAATATTTAGCAACAAAGTTAAATAAGAAGACTACCTCATTTTCCACAGCTTCTTGGAAAAATACGCCCCTGGCGCACACATAAAAGGTTCAGCTCCACGAAGATGCAATTTCCCTTCAGTTCAGCGCTAGGTCCTTCTATAGGCGATTTACGCATGAATATTCAGGTGCACATCCGTGTAACACTTCAGCCCCTCTGCATTCATGTGTGTTCTCGCCAGATTTCAAAGTCAAACGCACATAGTTTTTTATAGACATGAGTTTCAACACATCTTTCACATTTTATTTAAATGAAATGTCAAAATGATGGACAACTTGTATTGCTGTGGAAACACGTGAAGGGAATGTTAAATAGTGTGAATATACAATGCGGCATTGCTGCTAAACATCATTTATGGAGCAGCATAGTAGCAGCCATTCATTCTAAACTCGTCTAAGTCCTGATGCCCGTCTCTGAGATAATTGGCTCATTTCGCAACAGTACTGCCAATCATTGTTTATATTATGCATCGCAGTGTTCCCTCCCCCCATCTACCTTGGCAGCCAGTCTGTGGGGACATGGATGTGAAAGTGGGGAACATATTCTTAGGAGACCCAGACGGCCACTGTACTGACATGGAAATTACATCATGATACTCGCTTTATGGCACTGAGTCGTGGTTCGATGAATGAACTGTATATAGAGTGGGCCATGGGATTTGTAGGGATTGAAGGGGGTGTATTTGCATATTCAATGACGTCACCAAATGCGCCTGTAAAACTCGATGTGTTCATGTAAACTTTCATTAAAAAAAATTGACAGGAGTAAGCCAATTGACAAATGAACTATGATGTCCATTTTATGAATTGCCACGGCCAGCTATTACATATCTTGCAATGTGAGGAGTGAATCTTTTTTCAAGTAGCAGGCAACATGAGCTAAATTATTTCTAGAGACTTCTACTTTGGCAGACGAGGAGAGGTGAAAACGTGATTTGGCCAGGAGTACACACTTTGGTTAACTGGAAAAAGCAGATTTGGGAACAGAATGACAGACTGTAACTCACACTTAGACATACCCCCTTTTTAAAAAAAAGTGTGCACATGGTTTTAAACCTTACACAAATATTCCATCTTTACAAATATAATGATCACAATCCATTTTTACAAATCAAAACAATTCCTAACAAATCGTCAAAACTATAAACTATAAAATCCTTGGACTAAATGATCACACTAACAAGATAAAACCTAAGACATCGTTGTAAAAGTCGATAAAATACATATTTACAAACAAGTGCAAAAGTGATCAAAAACGAAAAGGAAATTTAAACGAATTATACAAGATTTACATCCATTAGGGATTGATAAAGTGCATTTCTGCGTGCAGCTGAAGTAGAGTTTAGGGGGCTGCTCCACAAAAAATCCTGCAAGTTCAACCTAAAGTCCTGCATAAATCGATCAAAGTTCTTCATTCGAAGACTAAACAACAACTCACAAAGAATAAAAGATGTTTAAGGCTTTCAACGTGTTTACCACAATAGCCACAAAAGGAACTCTCGAGCTCCGCCTCCCCAAAGCGATTCGACCTTCCTTGTAGGCAAAACATTTAATCAAAATCTTAGACTTGCCCTACCAATCTTCCAATCGGGAAATCTTCCCATGTAAGGGGCAACTTCCGCCAATACTTTTAACAAGATCGGGGAACCTCTTACATCTGGTCACAGCTTCACAAGTTGGGCCCTAATCCAGCCTCCACAATTGACACTTAAATGTATGTAAGTTACTCATGGCCACATACACATCATAACCCATTTTACTCAGTTGTTCTTTGCAAATTTTAAGGCAGTGATATCTGTTTACATCGTTCTTTGTTTAAATATGTCATACAATGAACCTTCGGGAAGCTCTAGAAAATGTTTACACACCAGGAGCCTTTTCTACAGCACTCTCACGTTTATGGAAACAATGCCCAGCTCAAGCCTAAATGCTGCCACTGGGATTGACTTTTGTAATCCAAATATGGTTTTATAATAGTGGAGGGTAAGTTTTGGAAATGCCTAAGTATACAACTGATGATAGGTTTTTATTCCATAGATAATAGAGGGAATGGTTTTCACATTATAACATTTTTAAATCGGAAGTAGTGAAAAATGTACCATGGTGTGAATTAAAATGGCCCATTTGTGATGTCAATAACTGAGCCTTTTCTTTCACTTAATCAATTAAGGCAGATTTATTGGGTCGGGCATACATTTTCATCCTCAAATATTTCATCTTTTTTCTAGTTTCTACCTTATGCCCAGGAATCTCACAGCTGTATCTAATATTCCACCGCCCTACTGTAAACTTCAATACCTTTGTTTTTTGGGGGTTTACCACCAGTTTATTTTGCCTCTTTAGGTCTCAAAAGTTGCCAACAGATGCTGCAGACCTTTTCTTGTACAATCAAGAAGAACCGTGTTGTCTGCATATGTCATCCAAAAATCAACATATCTATTTATTTTTGGTAGCACACAACTGGCACTTTTTAACTATTCCCCCAAAACAGAAAGGTACAGATTAAAGAGCAGCGGGGCAAATATTCAGCCCTGCCCAAGTCACCGATGTTTGGAGACTGCTCAAGAAAATTCTCCAGTAAAGTTAAGTCATACCTTAAGTACAGTATCCAAATGGAAGAGTATCAAAGCATTCAGTAATGTAGTCGGGATACCCTAGGCAGATAACTTCCTCCATAATATTCTACGAATTATTGTGTCGAAGGCAAGTGAAAGATCCAGGCTTCCTAAAAAGACTGGAAGGGACCCAGATTGCCAGGAATGTTTTTGAAGATGATCAATAACCATACCCTCCAGTGTAGTTGCCACCATAAATCGAAACCCAACCTGATTTTTTTTAAAGATACCCATAACATACCCATAATTCAATTCTTCTAAAACCAAGGAAGCAAATATTTTTAAATGCGCGGATCAGTACTATCTACCTTCTTGAATATGGCACAATAATGGTTTCTTTACAGGATAAAGGTAACTTTTGTTCATCCATCAGTGCCCTAAAAGCATGCACAGAATTCCAGCCCACAAAGGAGGATCCCCTTCAGGACAATATTGGATAGTCCATTTGGCCGGGGTGTGTGAGACCTACCTGACTTATTTATCAAACTGTCAATGTCATGCTGGTCAAACTTGAGTGACAGTTTCCTACTGACAGGAATGGACATCCTTAATAAGATGAATGGAATAAAGCTCCAAGAAGTAGCCTATACACACTGTTTCCGCAATAGGATTATTTTGACATTGAATTTGGCCAATTGTACTGGAATTGACCAATCTCCAATAATTAACATCATATTTATATATAATCATAGCAAGCATAGCTTCTCCTTCATTCTAGTGTTTTATGAATCATAAATCTCTTATCTTATTTTTAGTTGGTAGAAATATTGTTTGCTAAGTGACCTTTTGCAAATTTGGTTTGAAAACTCGACCTGACTGTGGAATGCAGTGCAAAAAATGTTTTTATTCACAATTTTACTGAACAAACAATTATCAGAATACAAAACATAACAAGTTTTAGCATATAAATACAACTCACTCTCCCACACAAGAATGGTGAACATAAATTACTGTATTAATACTGCCAACATAAATCATAAACTCACATTTGATCCAGACATTCCATTTCTAACTCCATAAACCTCTCCCAGATTTTCTCATAATGGTTGCCCTTCTTATTTCTGTACAATAACACCCTTTCCATTATGAACATCCTCCTTAAGTCCTCCATCCAAGCTGACGAGAAAAGTATTCAATCACTTTTCCAGTCACGCAAAATAATGTTCTTGGCAGACAATGAAGCCCTGACAAACTAACACCTCTGTGGCTAAGACAAATTCACAATCAAATCCTTCTCACTTTGGACAATCTTGGTAAAATCATAGTCAATAATATCAAGTAGCATAACTTTGTTCATAGTTAATGCAACCTCTTGCCAGAACCCCCTCAACCCAGTGCATTCCCACATCACATGTTCAGATGAACCCACCCTATATTTGCATATCCAACACATTTTAGAGTCAATCAAACCCCTTTCATACATTTTATGATTGTTTGTCTTATTACTTGTATTGCACTCCAGACCCGTATGTATTAGGGCCCATGGCATAAGAATACTCACAGCTTAGTTACAACATAGGAAGTACAAGTACAAATGCCAGTTGGTTACATGCAGGCACATTAAAATCAGAGGATATATAAATACATAACTACACATTATAGACCAAAAGCAGACCTGGTTCATGCAGGGGTCATATCAAGTGTAGGACACAATCAATGCAGTGACTAGTGGTTGACTATATACAGATGAGTCCATAGGTCTCATGAAAGTTAGGCAGGCCTAGATGTCAACGTCTTTGAACCAGCTTGTTATGCTCCGACTGAAAATGAGAGCTCTGGCCAGGGTAATGCAGCTAGAGTGTGAAAGGAAAGCTTTGCCTGCTCTAATCAGTTTGCATGTGTATGCCGTGGCCGAGGCCATGGCATTGACTCGTTTGTTAAAGGAGAGAGTAGAATCCAAGTAGAAACCCAAAGTTTTTACCTCCTTGGCGACAGTAATAATATTATGGTCTATGTTGAAGGCCGAATATTTGGGGCTTAGTTTTTTTAGGGTCGATGGTGTACCCAGGATGATGATCTCTGTTTTGTCATCATTCAGGCATAGACCATGGGTGGCCATCCATGCCTGAATGATGAGATGTATCCTGTTTACCAAGGGTAAATCCTTGTCATAATCACTGGTAAGCGATAGGAGGATCAGAGTATCATCTGCATAATTAGTGTAGGTGACACCCAGATGATCCAGATCATCAAAAAGGGGCTTAGTAAAGATATTGTAAAGGGTAGGTGAGACACAAGATCCCTGGGGCACTCCACATTTGATGGGAATGGGGTTGGCCACTGCCATAGGTGAGAAAACTCTCATCGTCCGATTATTTAGAAAGGATTGTATCCACGCTATGGCTTCTGTTGAGAAGTGTGCTGCCGAATCCAGGTGATTGCATAGGACCCTGTATAAATCCAAGATAAAAGAAGGGCTGATTCCCCTTTATCCCTAGGTTTTTCTATCTGTCACTTGAGGTCTATTAGTGCTGTTTCGGTCCCGTGTCGGGGTCGAAAGCCTGATTGCCTAGTTCCTACTAGGGAGTTAGATTCCAAGTGTTTTTGTATTTGGGAGTATGCCATTTTGTCTAAGATCTTCAGAAGAAAAGGCACTGTGGTAATTGGATGGTAGTTAATGGGTATTGTATGGGAGCGAGGGGTCCTCAGGCTCCCTCGCGTCGTACACTCCTCAGTACAAGGCTTGGAAAACGTGCCTCCGGTAGTGGGATTGCCCCTTGCCCTTATGTAAAGTTAACCATGGTTGACTGCTGCATAGATGGGACTACTGAGCAGGACACGGGGCATCCATCTTTTGTGCCCCCTTTCAACTCTTGGGTAAACAGGCCTCACTGCGATGGTACAGCAATGCTCAGCTTCCTTTCCACCGCAGCAGCCAAGGACAGAGACACACACACACAAGGCGCGCAGGCAGCTGGCTGCCCCCCACCCTTGCACTCCCCCTGCGAAGGAAAGCTCTTCGCTTCCATTCTCACGCTGAAGCTGGAGAAAGTTGCAACAATCAATATGCTACAGTTTTCTTCCTCTGAGATCACTGTTCGTCTGAGAACCGGCATGTGAACCAGGATGAACTAAGCACTTTCTGCTCGATTCGTCCTCATAAACGTGCAAGCCACCCACCCGCATTAGAACAATTTATTAACATCCTGACCCTGCACCCCCTGTAAGGTATTTATTTCAAGTGCCAGACCCTCGCCTGTGCTGCGAAACCCACCCAATACACTCCTTACTAACCTTAAGCATTTTTACTACTATATATGTTTTTATTTGTACTAATGAGTTTTGAAACCTAGGAAAAGATGTGAAACACGGCCTGATTCTTCTACATGCACAATAAGGTCAAGGCCTCCAATTAAAGCCACAAATGACCCAATTGTACTAACAATAATCATTGTGTGTGACTTATGTAGAAATGTGACAAGTAGCATAAAATGTTTTAAATAATTTGTTATTTAGTGTGTAACATATTAGCTTAGGTAGTGACCACAGTGACCGGACCCTGACCTGCGTGGAGCACACGATGTTTGACGTCGTCATCTCGTCAGCCACTCAGCCAACCAGGAGGAAGAGATGCCACCCACACCTACAGCACCACACCGCCTGGCCAATAGGGTCCATTTAGCATTTTTTGTTAGAGTTACTTTAATTAATATAAATATAAGTGTGATGTAATGAGGGACTGGAGGGTTTTATGGGTTATTTCCTAGCTGGAGAAATAAACCATCCTTTGAACTCTTGCAGCCGGGTCTCAGTGCCTCTTTCCCCGACAAGGGGTTGTGTCGGCTATTTTATTTTCTCTCACACGTAGTAGGCCGGGGAAAGGCACCTACAGTATCAATGGGTCTAGAGTCTGCTTCTTCAATAAAGGTAGCACCCATGATTCCTTGAGGTTGGATGGGATGGTATTAGATGAAAATGATGAGTTGATGAGTTTCGTAATAAAGGGGGACAGGTATCTCGCTGCGTCCTTTATAAGTTGAGCAGGACATAGATCACCCTGACAATTGGAAGGTTTGAGTGATAGTATAATCTTTTCCATTTCTTTTATGGTGACTTTAGAAAACTTAAATCGGGAGTGATTGGCAATGTTATTAGGTGGCTCTGGGGCAGTTCTAGTGGGCTTAGTGCCAGATAGTGTGGCTTTTTTCTTGGCAATTTTTGCTTGTAAAGTTGTGACTTTGTTAGCTAGAGCTTGCTCTATGTTGGAACATCAGAGTTTGTCCTTGATACAATTGTCTGGCACTGGGATAGGAGCTTCTAGCTCTTTGAGAATGACAAAGAGTTCCTTCATGATGGGATTGGCTTGAGATATTCTGGTGTTATAAGTTTTGCGTTTATTTAGCTAGGAGCATTTCTTTTTTGTATAAGGCTGTGATTGCGCTGAGATTGGACTTATTTTCCTCAGACGGTTGTGATCACCAGGATGTCTCACATTGCCTTTTTTTGGTGCATAATGATTTTAGGTATGGAGTGTACCAGGAATTGAGATGGGCTTTGGGTTTGCTTTGTCTTAGTTTAAGTGGCACTATTGAGTCTAAAGCAGTGGTCATGATATGGTTAAATTCCTTAACCAATACTTCGGACCCAGGTTTTCAGGGATCGCATTGAGTGTAGGGAGGATAAGGGGGAGTAGGTTATCGCAAGTAATATTCTTTTTATTCCGGGTAAGAATGGATGGAGCTGGAGGTACAGGTACAGAGAAAGGTTTGGTAGTGGTTAAGGTAAATGTTGTGAGGTAATTATCTGTCCAGCTCTGAGGAGATATGGAGGATATCAAGGCATTGGAGTTGTAGTCTGCTACCCAATCCAATATTCTGCCTTTGCTATGTGAAGGGTAGTGCACGCTTTGCGTAAAGCCTTGTTCCGCAAGGATATTAGCCACATTAGATGCATGTACATCTTTTGGGTCATTGTAACCCAGGTTCAGATCCCCGAGTAGTAAAACTTGAGAGGAGTTTTTTAGATTATTAGAGATGATATTCGATAAGTCATCTTCATATGTTCCAATAGGGCCTGGAGGTCTATAAATCAAGTGGGTAGTGAGAGTCTGGGAACTGTTTATGTTGAGTTTGGCTGTCATAATCTCACAGGATTTGATATCCGTGCATGGCACTAGCCTGCATGGTAGATTGTCTCTGGCTATGAGTGCAATACCTCCTCCCCGAGTATTAGCTCTCTCTGATCTCAGTATGATATATCCGTTAGGTATAGCCAATGAGAGGGCAGGTCCTGCAGCGGCATGTAGCCAGGATTCTGTGACTGCTAGGAATTCTAGGTGTTCTGAGTGAATGATGTCTGCTATGTCTGATGCAAGAGCAACTAAGGATCTGGAATTTATTAGAGTGCCCTTAAGGAAAGGGTTGGCTGCAGTTGGTGATCTAGGGCCTGTTGTAATTTGGGTCTTAGGGGACGCAAGGTTAGTGGCGGTAGGTGTGGGCCGGTGTTTGGTTTTAGTGATGGGCGTGACAGGACTGAGGTTGGATCTTTTGTTGGTAGTTACAAGGGTTCTAGCTGGTGGTTCCTAAAGTTTAGCTAGTCTTGAACGGAATTACCATTTCTCTCAAAGGTAGTACAAGGTAGGGTGTTTTGTACCAGGCATTGCGTGTGACAATCAATTGGCCAGTATTTGTTTAAGTGGTTGAGAGGTAGGGCCATGGTATGGTTATGATTAGTATAATGTTGGTGAACTGCTAGTAATAATAACAAAAAGTATGTAATGCTTGTTCTGACAGAGGGGAGAGGCAGGAAGCTCATAGGTGTGTGCATTTTAGGTGTGGATACTGTAGGCGGGTGGACCAGATTCACACTCTGTAACTCAGCAATAGCTGATTACAAGATGCGCAGTGCCCGATAGTAAGGCATGCAATGGTAAAACTAAATTAGTTAGGGCTGAGGTCTGCGGGTGTTGTGATGTGCCTAGAGTGAGCTTATTTCAGCACAAATTGTAGTTAGGCAGTAGTGTGTGACCTAAAGGTAAGATCATGATACCACTAGGTGTAATAACAACGTTCCTATGACTTGGATACTGAGAGTGTTAGAGTTATGGTGGACAGCTAAATTCAGCAGAGGTCAATTGGCCAACAATGAGTTGTGTAAAAAGCTAGAAAGTATCATCAGAACTAGACATAATAGGCTAAACTGTGCATGGGTTATGCCAAGCACAAAACACAAAAATGCAATTGGGTAATAATATACAATAATGCAGTACATAAGAAACCTTTGTAGATAAGTGACGGCAATTTGGCATGTGCAGATTATACCTAACAGCTGCGATCAGCACAATAGTATATGCGGTGCATGGTGATGTGACCAGTCGTTTACTAGTGGGGTCAGCAGGCTATGGTCAAATACCTAATATCACAAAGTGGATCGGTCGCAATAGCAAAATGTGGGCATAGAGGATGTACTGGGAATAGGGTACAGCTCACGTTATGGTATAACGTATGGGTGAGTCCATGTAACGGTAGATGGGTCTTCCGCCAGGGGTGCACACGCGATGTGGGTCCATGAAAGAACGTTGCACGGGCTCTCCGACGGGCATGTGGTGTGCTTCAGGTGACGATCTCCTGCAGGTGGAAAACGGTAGGCAACAAAAGACGTGCTCAAGCCCAGACAGGAGAGAACATGTACCTGGATTCGGCTAGGTGCCACCCGCAAATAGGCAGGGAGTCGGGCCTTGCGACTCCGATGCGGTGAGATAGGCAGAGACAGGCTCCAGTCTTATGTGGTTGGGCCTTGAGTGGGCCAGCTCTCACCTTCCGGTCTTGCGGGCGGGTAGATGTGGGCCGGGCAGGCCAATCAGCGCTCAGGGCGCTCTTACAGAGAACAGCTGATGGGGTTCCCTAGCATCCAGGAAGGCTAGGTGAAGCGGCTGCCATCTTAGGGTCGTGCACCATGCTTGATTCTGCTCACAGTGCTGAAATATGAAAACATGTGATGCTTCGTATAAGAACTACTGCATTTGCCAGGGGGGCAGGCAGGGGATGATCTCTATAGTACTCACAGGCCCTTGAAGGATCAAATACCTTCGTGGGTGGAGCGGTGAAGCTGCATGCTCATTCTGGGTGCAGCAATGGGCCAGATGGTGTGGGCCAGGGCTCCAGCCCTCCTGATGCAGTCGCTGCAGGGAAATGGTGTCCAGTAAACTCTGTTCAATATTTGTATCTGTCTAACTCGTTATCCTAGGTTTAGTAAAGTCAAGTTAATAGTTCTGCATAAACAGTCCCATCTATTGTCACTCATTTCTGACTTCTTTTTATACAGCCAGATGTGTATAGACTCTTGAAGCTAAGTGTCCTTTTGACTTGAACTCAATCTACCAATCAGCCCAATCTTTAGCTTTAGCTAGCCCTCTTCAATCTCCGATACTAAACAAATGTGAAGTCTTCCAAGTCCCTTTCAGTTTTCATACAATTAAAAGACAACCATTTATTATCAGAAAACAGACTGTCAATCCATTGGATGTTACTCAAAAACCAATTCGGCCATAACAGCATTTTTACATCCAATTTAATCTCAGGGTTCAGCAACAGAGAAGATTTTCTTGAACAGAGCACTTTTGCCAGACTTTGCAAACATTCCCTCAAGAATCTCGTTGCAGCATGTGATTTACAACCAGTAGCATCTTCCGAGGATAGCATTGCCATAGGTGACAGTGGTATACACCTACATATTTCAGCTCAAGTCCAAACATCATCTGAGTCCTCAAGAAAAGGAAGCAGATGCCATGCTCCAAAAGCCAGATGGACGTTCCTGAAGTCCGGCTCTCCCAGACCTCCTTTCTCCATTGATAGTTGTAGCTTCCATAACTTCAGATGTGGTTGTTTCCCATCCCACAAGAAAGTCTGAATGTTACCCTCATTACTCTTCATATCTTTCTTCCGTTCTGTCAGAGGGATTAGACTCAGTATGAAATTAATGCAAGGAGCCATAGTCATCTTAATCATGTTCACCCTACCCCAGAGACTCAGCCCAAATTCACCCCATCTTTGGAAATTCACTTTTGTGCTCTCTATTATACTCATCAAATTCACATCCATAATGCGATCATCATCCTTCGCCAACCAAACTCCCAAATACTTAATTTTTATTTTAGCACCAATTGAAACCATAACTACTCACTTAACGATCTGAACATGCATCTGAAGCCGGCATAGCTTCAGATTTTGACTAATTAAATTTGTAGCTTGAATTATCATGGAACATGTCAATTTGTTTCATTACCGCATGTATTAAAGAAACCACACTTTGCATGCGTATTACATGTTGCTAATTGTACAGCCACATTTTCTGCAATGCCTCCCCAAAATTGACCACACGAATCTCAGCATCTTTTCTAATTTTCACAGCCAGAGGCTCCATCGAAAGGACACACAATAAAGGGGACAGAGGGCAGCCTTAGCTTGTGCCTTTTCCAATTTGAAACTTGGTGAAGACAGACCATTAGTATTTACACTTGCCGAAGGTTTGGAATATAATAGCTGTATCCAATGAATTTGTATCTCTCCGAACCCAAAATCTTCCAAAGCCGACATCAGGTGGTTCCATTCAACCCAATTAAATGCTTATTCTGCATCTAATGACAATACTTCCACGTCTGCTGATAACTTTTGACTTCTCATATAGAGAAAGAATCAACCTGCTCATATTGACAGATACATGCTTCCCTTCACAAAGCCTGCCTGCTCCTGATAATTTATGTTGGCTAACAAAGATTCCAGCTTCATTTCCAAAGCCTTTGCAAATATTGTACTGTCCAATTTAATTAGGTTTATCGGTTCAAAGATACTCAGGTGCAATTGTTGTTTGTCTTTCTTCAGATTCAATAAAATAACTGCATATGTCGTGCTCGCCGGAAGAAAACCCTTACTCCTCGATTAGTTCAGCATAGCCAGCATCAAATCAAATACTATATCCGGCATCACCATAAAATATTCTGCTGGCAGACCATCTGGCCCTGGCCATTTCACTACATTCAAGCGTTCAGCTGCTCTCTTTAGTTCTTCCACACTTAGATTCAAATTGGATGCAGAATTATCTTCCAGACTGATTTACTTTAAGTTGTTAACCTGCAATACAGACCCTGATATCATTCCTACCCATCTTCACTTCTGGAGAGAACAGCTTAGTGTAATATTCTCTGAATTTCCCATTAATATCCTTTGGATCATATGTTAGTAAGCCAGTCATTCCTTCAATTGCACTGAATGGTGCTGATTCATGGAATTTCTGCACCGAAAAACGGGGATTTGTGCGCCATTCTGCCCGTAAATCCCAGTTTGTTAAACAGGGATTTGCGGGCCGACTGGCGCACAAATCCCCGTTTTTCGGCACACAAATTCCATGAATCAGCCCTATTGACTTCATTATCCATAACATTCAGCCTATGTGCCAAACGTGTATCACATTTTTCACCACCTTCATAGTAGTTTCATCTTCTTCTGAATAGAAGCCTCTGAGTTTTTTCTGTGAGTATTTTCTCAAACCTGGTTTTTTTCATTTTCAAATCAATGCTCAAATCCTCAGTAACACCAGCTTAATTCTGTATTAATTGTGTTTCAATTGTGATGATAACTTCACCTAGTTCCTTCACCTCAGCTTCCCTCATCTTTTTCTTTTTACTCAATAGGCCAATCAGCATAGCCTTCATATAACATTTAAATGACGCCCAGACAGACTCGACTGACACTTCTTCTATCTAATTCTTATCCACAAAAAATGCTGCTTCCTTTACAATTTTTTGTGTGACCTCTACATCGTCAAGCAAGGACACATTCATCCTCCACATGCTTGTTCTTGGCATTGGGAATGCCAATGATACCTCAATTGAAACTGATGCGTGGTCAGAAATCAAAATAGTACTAATATCACCTCTTAACATTGTGTGTACACAACCCAGATGTTAGGATTAGATCAATATGTGAATATGTTTTATGTCAACCTGAATGAAATGTGTATTTCCGTTCTTGCTGTGGTCTAGTCTCCATACATCCTGTAACATGAACTCATCCATTACATTAATCATGTTCTCATATTTCCCCTTTGGTTCCGAACATGGAGTACCATTACTCCAGTCGAATAAAGTGTTCAATGTGACATTGAAATTTCCCCCCATAATGAGGTTAGGCTGACCCAAACTCTGTAAAAATTGAACTAATTTTATATAGAAAATACTGTCTCCCCCATTTGAAGCATACACATTGCAAAAACTATACAACACGTTTTGTTCTTTCATCAATGTCCTTTTTACATGACACCCCTGTTAAAGGCAAGTTTTTTCGCACTCATGTACATACCCCTCTTGAACTCAACATAAAGGGTGAACCGAAGACCCTCCCACCCAACCTCTTCTCATCTTCTCAGCATCTTTCTCAATCAAAGGCGTCTCCTGTTAGAGTGCTACATCAGCCCCTATATCATTTAAATTATTCAAAAACCTCTTTCTTTTGTTTGCACAATTTGCCCCATTAACATTCCAGGAGGCCACCTTTGTGCAACCTTTTCTATTGTTGGCCATAATTGACTTATTTGAACCCCACTCTGTGAGGGAGCATGGACACAATCAGACTTATAGACAAATAAACAACATACAGACACACACAGAAAAATACAAAAGACTTTTGTATATTCAAATATAACCCCAAAGCAACTTGCTTCCGTTCTCCTTTAATTGAACACCAAACCCCTCCCTCCCCGTTATTTCCAATCCCAGTTTAATTTCCTATCGCAATTCAAAATTCACCTAGCCATATAACCATGTTTCTTCATTTTATAGATTAACTCAGTCAATCCTGCTACCTACTTTGCAAATCACCAAGCACATTCTATATTTCTGTATTAAAATGGACTATTCAAACAAAAATATTGATTCCCCAAAAATAATTATTGCCCATAGACTTCCAGCTCACAGGTCGTGCAATATATGAGATTCAGCTAACAGACACTTAACCAATATGAGTAGCCTATTCAGAGGCCATAATGTGAAACTAGTAGCCTGAAAAAACAGAATCTGATTGGAAGTGGTCATGGATCAACCAGTATTGTACTCAGGACAGTGCTAGAACAGCGTTGTGTTTTCCAACAAAGCTGCATATTCTATCCACCGTATAATACCTACTGCGGTCTCCACTGAACTGCTGCCATCGAGCGGACAACATATTTTCAAAGAGCGACACTACAAAACCTAAATCAAAGCATGCCTGGGATGCAGAATCTTCCCCAAAGCAAATAAACCTGGCAAACTATGTGCGTTTCAGATCCATGTTGCCGTTATGTACAGCGAAACAGATACCGAAATGAAAATTCAATTTCTAATACGGCCAATGGAATTATCCACATCCAGTTCCCCGTTATGCACAGCAGTGCCCTATATTAACTGTGTGTCCACCCGTTCACATCCCAGACCAGTGCGTAACATCCTGGGCCCCTCGTAATACGCAGCACACACAGCGACTACGTAGCACACACAGAGCCTTCATTTACTGTTAGAGGAAAGCCCATATTCCTTAGCACATGACCCCCTACGATCACCTTGGTAATACTTCCCGTGCACATAGCCAAAACTCCAGTGCCTTTAATAACGGTAAAGAACATTTAAAAATATATAATTTTAGAAAAACACAAATCGTGCCATGAAGTAAACAAAAAGAAAGTAAACAAACTATGCTACATTGTCCTGAATGGACCTGAAAAGAAAGGGTTATTAAAGCGTGAATTGAATTAAAGTCAGTCATGGTCAATCAGCAATTTCGCTGCAGTTTTCAGCCATAGTTCAGCCTCAGCAGGGTCATCTGTGGACCTCATGGCCCATCCATTGAAATTTTCAAAATAGCAGGCTTTATCAAGATTTTTTTTTATATTCTTTTCCAATGCCAAGGCCTTTGCTTCTTTGAAGGCTTTTCTTTTTTCCACAAAAAAGTGTGATTGTGTTCTGCTAACTGAAGTAAACTGTTGTGTTCATAGCAGTTTCTCGATTGCTTTTATTTTTGTGGTATGTATACATCTTGCCAAATTGTCCAAAGTAGCAATGTGCCTTTCATTCCGAACCACAGATCAGGATTATAGTGAATGAATCTCCAAGCAATGCTTTTATTAGTTTAAGCTGCATACCTACAGAATGTCTCTGCAGTCACCGCAGGTTTCAAGGATGGCATGGCAGGGACTAGGCTTGGAGCAGACAGGGCAAAGGATACTGCAATTGAAGTAGCCACTATTTTCCAGAATGGCTGTGAGAGTAAGCAGTTTCGAAGGTCTTCACATGTTCACAACATTAGCAGGACTCAAGACCTATACAAGTGGATTGGGTCATTGATAGACATACATTAAGTGAACACATATCAAAGTTAAATCAACACTTTTAATCCAGTTGGTGTAACGCTCACCTGGTATCCACGGGGGAGCCCCCCAGTCCGGACTGCTTCCGCCTTTGGACCCCTTCCCTTGGACACTTGTTTGGCTGAAGACCAGGTCTGAAAATATAGGATTTAGGTTTAGCTTGATTGTCTCCTCCAAACCAGAACCCACCTCCCTCATGGGCCCAAGAACACCTTAGTGCAGTTCTCACCTTGCTTTTTGATAAGGTGCGCTCTCCGTCCTTCTGCTCAGTGCAGGGGTACGTTGGGGATGGGCACGTCGTTGCATAGTTGCTTCATCGGCCCTTTAGAGTCCAGACCTGCTGCGACTTTGTTGGTCAGGTAAGTCTTGCTTTGACAGTTTGTCCTTTATTTTGCAGTTGTCTCTATCAATGTCTTTCCTTTGTTTGTAGGTGCGGATGAAGTTTTCGTGATATCGTGCTGCCTGAGTTGTGCACGAGATGGTAAGTGAGCACAGAGCGTGGCGCTATGTGCCTTTCTTGTGCTAACCTGTTTATTGTCTTTCTTGCAGGCCGTGATGCTGATACAGACTGTGCGTGCCGAGAAGATGGAAAGCAGTGAGTAGTGTTGAGCGAACCACCTACTGGCACTTTGCGTAGTAATCAGTCCTTTCTTTTCTTCTTGCAGGTGGTGGAAGGCCCAGAATGGTCGTGGACCCAAAACGAGTTAAATGCAGCGCCTTTGCTGTTTTTTAGATGTGAAGAATAAACACTTACTAATGCTGCTTCTCTGTCTCTTTTTTCCACCAGGTTGCGGTTTCCTTGATGGAGGGAGGTATGCAGAGATGCTGGATGTTCGGGTTATTGAAGCGGAGTACGAGAGCAGGGCTCGCTAGAAGGTAAGCAAATGCTAACTGTGTCTTATCCTTGTTCTTGCAGGTAATGGGGTCCGGCGTGCGGAGGAACATTCCAGCAGACCGCAGTGAACGTCACGCTGCGACTAGCAGAGCAACGCGAACCGTGTTCTGCAACTTGGGTATGGCTTATATAGCCTGCAGGTATCCCAGGTGCCTCTGGGCCTGGCCACACCTAAAATGCTAGACTGCATAGCTCAGTTATGGAACTGAGCCATGTGGCAGCATCCATGTTGTAAAAATGCCATTATGGGCCCCAATTCACTGGCTTTCCACATGAGCCTGGCGCCTTGAGGCCTTGATGGAGGTTCCTGGTGCAGTCCAGGCCAGGGGCAGGAGTCATGACAGCTGGCCCTCCTTAATAGAAGAAAGTGAACAGGACTCATGAGCCTTGGCGTTTAAAAAAAATTAATCATCACCACCCGAACAATAACCCAAGAGAGAAGATTTTACCATAGCATTGCCAGCGAAGTATAAAAGGTTCGCACCTTTTAAATCCAACAATCTATATTGAAGTAGTCATTGAAAAGCCAAATCCCATATAAAAGACATGCTTTGATAATACTTTCATATGGTCTTGTGGGTGTCTGCCCGGGAATCTGACGACCCTTGGATTAAGCCTTGTGCCTTGAAAATCAGTGCAGAGCCAGATCCAGTGAAAATAACCTCTCCAGTCTCCAGACTAGCAATCTTCTATCCTGCATTGCTAGCCAATGATCATGATGGACATGCCCTGTTAAGGATTTCAATCAGGCAATACAACCGAGTCTCGCCTAGCATGGAAAGCACAGATGAAATATTTATTTATTATGTCTATTGGTTAAATATTCTGAGTGATAAACCACTCATATCACACCCGTCTCAAAATACCCCCCAGGTCACAGTGGACCAGGAATCAGGCTGGTTAATAAAGCTAAATATATATATTTCTTTATTTAAAATTCAATTCAAACACACATTTTAATATATATGGGCAGAAATCACCAATGGGGTGACAAAACAATTCAGAAAGTAAGTAAAGCAATTGAATTCACGCATAGTAATACAGAATAGAAAACACAGGAAAAAGAACAGTTTTGGTTTGTGAAAAGATAGCGCTTAGGTTAAAGTTTCCCTCTGCAAAGTTCTCAATTCACAAATGAGAAATTCTACACAGATGTAAGTAATCAGCAGCTATTAAAGAATAAGAACAGAGGACGGTGTTTGAATGTAATCTTCCCATCCCAAACAAGAGAGAAAAGCGTTTTTGGGCAATTTACACTTTTTAAAATGACAGTTGAAAATGGCTTTGTGAAACGAGGAAAAGTGTGCAAAAATCCTTAAATTGATAAAAATTCCTATGAGAGCAATACTAAACAGGTTCTAACCAACATGAGCTACGATATGAGCAACAGAACACACGTTAAACCAGAATAGTAGTTAAAAAAACACTTTGAATGGGAATTTACACATGTAAAACTCTTGCAAAATGCGAATTTGCACCTAAATTTCACAATGCTAATTTTAATATAAATGGGTCAAATACACTGTTTCACAATGCAGTATTTGGCTGTGGATGTAGCTACAGGTCTTAGGTTTAACTGAGAGTTGGAATTAGGTCGCTAGCTATAAAATTGAAGAAGTTATGTAAGTTTTAATAAGAGGCGTTTTTGAAAAAATAGAAGAGAGAAAAGCAGAAATTTGGTTTTAAAAATGACAGATTGGTTTGATTTAAACTATATTAATGACTAAGAAAAAGAAGAATGTCGCCCAGTAATCTCCACAGTTATGCACGGCCGCTTGTAACTCTTCACGTGGCCAATACTACGTTTTCTTTATGGGAATTACTTTGGGATTGTAAACAGGGTTGCAAGAATGGTTCTGACAATATTAAAGGTTCTGAAGTTAAAGATGGGATAGGTTGAGATTGGGATAGGACAAGAAAATATACTCTGGGTGACTATGATTCCTGTTTATACTTACAATCCACTGTAAATTCAGATTGGACCATCGGGTTCTGGTAATCCGGATCAGTGTACAGGCAGCTGGGCACCTCTGGCGGAATTGTCAGCTGTGCGGTTCTGGTCAATTGAACTGCACCTCAGGCTGGATTAGATGGATTGGCCCTTCTGGTCACTGGACACTGTAGGTTAGCGGGATAGCAAGTTTCAGCAGGCAAGCCTTAATGGTAGCAAGCCAGACTGGATCAGCATGAATTTCCCTTAAGTTTGGGATGGTTCAAGATTTGGGCCTAGCTGAAGAAGAGTTCAGCAAAATGCTGGGCCTGGGTTTGCAAAGTAGTCTGGAATCAGCTGCAAGATGAAGAATTCTGGAACAGGGCGTCACGCTGCAATCAGGATGGAGTCAGGAATCCGTGTGTGTCTGTGTGTGGTGAAGTACCTATATTTATCATGCCAAGTTACATCACAAAGTTTATGATAGGGGCAGAATTTCAAACCACAGCCCCACTGCTGTGATAGGTCAAAGGCACTTGCCTTTTTCTGGTTGGAAGTGAGAAAGAGCTGTCATTTTTTTTACAATGTGATTTGGGAACTCCCACATTGATTTGAACCACAATTTAACTTTCCCACAAATGCACATTTCTATAAGTATGACCTCTAATAAAATCAGACACATACATTACATATTTTGGGTGTTATCCTGACATCTAACTGCAGTGAGTTCTATTTTTACTCCCACTTTGACTCTGGGTGGCAGGGGTGTGCAGCTTTTTATGATTATGACTCATGCGCAGTTTTGCAGATTTTTGCGCGTACAGGGGTTAGCGCATCCATTTTTGGCAGTCTCTTTCCCCATTTGTACATGGGTGCAGTGGGGCGCATCGGCATGGGTAAAAATATCCCACAGCCCTCCCCTCCTTTTCCCTCCTCATTCCCATGTTTGGCTTTCAACAATTCTCTATTTTAGAAAGGTGACTTGAAAAGAACACAGATATAAAGTACTGCGACAAATCAATATTTAAAGAAATATGTTAAGCAAAAAGAGTATGATTGCAGCAGTAGTTTCCCCGATCTTGAACGGAAGTCTACTAATACTAATATGCAAATCAGCAGAATACTCAAAAATTGCCTGTGGGTTTTGTAAATGTACTTTCAAGACTTATACTCACAACAAAAATGTGTGATAAAGTGACCTAGTTGTTTTTCATTGTTTGACAAAGGCATACTTCGTAGAAGTTGAGGTGAAAATGTGACTTTCAACAAAATGATGTGCTTTTTGGTGTGTCAAAGCTGTGTTGTTCCAAAGATCGTCACTTACGACTGCATGTAAGGAGTATCAGCTACATGGAGCTCCTTCCTTTGCTCGCCGTGATTAAGACACAAATGATTGCCAGTAATTATACTGGCTATAACATCCACATGAGAATACATTACTCAATTGGTTCTTAAGTATTTCTAAAGACCAGAAGCCCATTTGAAAATTTGAATAAACCCAGATTTTGCTGTTTTCCAGTTGATGAGGCATTCCTTATAAAACGATGCAGTAGTGAGCTGAAGTTTTACCTCATGTCATCTAGAAATTTCTAGAGATGATGAAACACTAAAGTTGAGCTTCCAGCACGTTCCACACAGAGTAAAGGGTCCATTTTGGAACTATTAAACTTCAGAAGGACTAGTGAAGATCCTCGCTACTTTCTTTAAAGATTGCAGCCACTTCACAGGTGAGTCATCCTGATTTTACACAGTATTAATTACGGAGCAGGGAAGATCAATAGAGTTCAGCCTTAAACTAACAGTGACCCTACATTTTCCTCCTGAAGAAGGTTCCATACTAAAGTAGTGAACTGAAACATGTTGAGAGCAAGATCTAGCTAACTGTTGTGTATTAGGTCAGTATATGTATCATTTTGGAAGTAGCCACAGCTGAATAGCACATGTACAACCTATCCTGAGGCTCTGATGATATATCTGTATAGCTATATAATACCTGCAACTAAACTACAAGAATCTTTGTCACTAGCACTTTAATTTTAGTTTTTTTATGCTATGTTTAATACATGATATGCTTATGAATTTGTTTAAATTTTATTCTGTTTTTAACTTGTTGTTTTTGAATAAATTGATTTGTCTTAATGAATAACTAGTCTAGATGAACTGTTGTTACATTTATCTACCTTCTATTATTATATATTCAAATAAGAAGACATGAATATTAGGGAGATATTTTTTAAAACAACTGCATGGCATACTTTAGTTGTCATGAATGAAGACATTGATTTAGGTGTCTGACTGGTGCGTGTGTTTTCAGAATACAAATGCACCATTTTCAGTTCTTTCAACCAAAATGTTAACAGTAACTTATCCAAAACAATGGCTACTTAAATGAACCATCACTCATGAATAACGTCCACTGTAAATGCTCTGCAAAACAAAGAGATTGATAAGTTGTATTTGCGAGGCCCCAGTCAGACATTCCATGCAGCATCTGGTGGGCCTGAGTTACAGCCATGGAAGAGCCCTGTATTTCTCACTAGAGTCACAGGGGGCTGTAAGGTGATGAGCAGCACAGCAATGCTGGCTTGGACAACAAAAGCATTGTGCTGGTGCCTACCTGCGCGCCCCCCATGATCACGGGGGCCCTGATCGATGGAACTGAAGACCCATGCCTAGGGCCAGCCCTGATGATATAATCTTTGTTTCTCTGAGTTCAAGGGCTTCCTAGGCTCAGTCCCTACTCTCCGAGTCTTCACCCCCAATGTTGGGCATACCAATTTAATATTTTTAGGTCTGGCTAGAGAAGGCTTTAGCTCCCTGCTAGAGGTCATGAGGTAATTAATTAAAACGGTCTCCGATGTTAATCAGCTGCTCCTTGATGCAGAACAAGTGCATCACTGTGAAAACTCTTCCATAGAAGCAGCCACTTTGTAGAAAGAAGTGACACCGTTTTAGTTGGTGAGAGGGTCGTTGAATGTTACTTTTAAGAGCATATTTTGTTTCCGTGATGCTTTGTATATTGAATTGTTTTCGACTGTTGCTTTACGTTGTTCTTGATATTTTTGTTGTGATCATTATTACTGTGTATGGATTCCACTGTTTATTTGGTTCATGAATACAGAGATGATGAATTTGGATCCTCACATGTAAAACTTTACAATACTCTCAACCCATTGTCGATGCAAAGATAGCAAGCATTGCCAGAGTGAATTGGTCTTGCTTTGGAAATATTAATATTACTTTCTTTTTGTAATGCCCCTAAAAAAATTTAAATCTCACCCTCTACATTTGCAAACCCATACCTTTTGGTTGTGTAAATGCTTGTTATATTAATTATTCCAAACTGCATCCTGTGGTTCTTTAGGATTAATTCACATAAAACATTAAATATAAAAGTCAACCCCTTTCCCATCTGCTATAAATAAGGGAAATGCTCCAAGATAGGTTAGTGGCATGGGAAAGCAATCCAAGCCATATCAGCATTTAGAACATTAAGTAATGTATGAGTTTGCTGTGTACATTTGCCGACCGGTCAATCCTGTTTTCACCCTGGAAGACCCTTCTCCAGCAGGCTGTTGGCAGTACATAGTGAGCCTGCATTGAGGACTCAGGCCCGGCACAGCA